>NC_135238.1:18462700-19207700 GCF_051348905.1 Ranitomeya variabilis
CAATTTTTTGGGGAAAAAGTTTAGGTTTTTTTGGCCATGGGGAAATTGTTGGGTTTGTGGCCAATTTTTTGGGGCTTGATCCCACCGGTTCCTTGGATATCGTCTACCTTGGGTGGTCACCCCCCGCACCTTCCTATAGGTGACCTTGGAAGAGTTAATGACTGATAGAATTTCGGATGTTTTATTGATGGAGCCGGGGAATAGAATCTGGATGAGAGCTCTAGAAGTCGAGCTGGTTCGCCCCCCGCCCGCCCGTCCGCCCGCCGCCCTCTCCTCAATCTTCTTCTGCCTCCTGAGGATAGCTAGCAAAGAGCAGAGCTCTCAGTCTCTCCCTGACCCTTCTGGTTGGCATTTCGGGTTCCTTTGCTTTCTATTCCTGGCACAAGCAGGCGAGCCACACGCTCATCCGCACAAACGCAGCACACGAAAGGCGAAGAGGGAGGGGGTACGCCACCTACTCCCCAAACAAAGGCTGCCGTGCCAGCAGCATCTCGGCACATCCAAAGCCCCCCGACCTGATGTCTCAATAGACACTGTCAATGACCCCCTCCTCTCGCCCCAACCCCGCGCTCTCCTCCCCACTACGCCGTCCACTCTCGCACCCCTCCTACTTCTGCCTCTACATTTTCAGGCTGGATGCTACAGCGGCCGTTCCTAATTACCTCTTATCCCCAGTGGTTTGTGAATAATCACCGCTGAGAAGCATTGAAGGGTTGCTGCTGAGGAGGATGAAAAATATGAATCGTGCCATTTTTCACATCTAAGGGACATAACCTGGTCACCGCGCTGGAGCGGAGGAGAGAGTAGAAGCTGAGGAGACATCTCAGGTACCTTTCTGCATTTTGGGGAGGTGGGGGGCTATTTTAGCGCTAGGGGAGGTGTGGAAAGCGGGTCGGCGTTCTTCGGAGTTGACTTTCTGAACAATGCGGAGGTTGGCTCCGGTGGTCAATGGTTGGGAGAGTAGACCTCATGACTTGGAGGATGACCATGGACATGACAGTTCTTCTCCTCTTTCTTGTGGTTGTGGACCGGTCCTGGAGGTGACACCTGGAACTTCCCGCATGTCCTTGTTTGTAGACCGTGGGCACTCGATGGTGGCACCACGCACCTACTTCATCATTCGTGATATTGACATATGGGGCTTTCATATAATTCTGGCAATGACGGATTGACTCGTTATAGTTCAGGGTTTTGGGGTTTTTTTTGCTAAAAAAAAGTGATTGCCTGGAGTAATTATCCTGAATGCAAGGGCATTAACCCCTTCTATCATGAGGGTCAATGGAAGCGATTTGATGCCAGTGCTGAACTGGTGTCCATTTCTATGGTGGTAGAGGGGCTTGGACAAAAAGGAACCTGATAACGACGTGTCGGATTCACTGCAGTGGTCCCCGACATGGCAGAAAATACCTTATCTACCGTGCCCCTGGCATGTCATGAGTTACAAACCATCAGGATGGCATCCATCATGGGGACTTCTCCTGTTAACTCTTACATGGCCAGCGTTGGGGGTGGGGGATGGTGTCGCTTTTTTATATGCTGTCGCTTTTTTATATGCTGTCGCTTTCTTACGACCTTAGTGATACCATTAAAATAAATTGCACCTGCCCAAATCCCTCATGTCCCTGGATGATATAGGAGCCACTTAACGTGTCATCGGGACATGACATCACTCTCCGTGGTGCGGTCACATATCCTTTTTGTTTTTCGGATATAGAACTCATTTTTTTGTACCCTTTTAACCCATTCCCTCCCATCATCAATCTTAGATTTTTAGTTCTTTCTAACTCATTTTGATGGGATGACCCGAAATGCGTTGTGTAGTGTAGCTGGCCAGAAATGCGTCTGATTTTGGATCTTGTATCCCACTTTCGCCATCAGACATCCCAGCATCAAATTGACTTGAAGCTTCATACCCCTCCTCCCCCTCTGCAATATGTATTTCACTCTGATTCCCCCCCCCCCCCCAAAAAAAAAAAAAAAAATGGCTTGTTTATGCTGCAGTGGGGGGGAGACCTTTACATAGAAGGGGTTAAGTCCCCGGTCATTGCATTGCATTTATAGGATGGACGTCCATAGCTGTTCACAGCCCTTGATCCCGGGGAGATTAGTGTCTCATCTTCCCATTGCTGACACATGAAGGACTAAAGTTTCTATAGATTGTCCATTATCAGCATTCCTCCTGTATCCAACAAGCGATCATGCTGCCAACTATCTGTCCAGATGATGACACATGGGCCATATGTGAGTGCCCCGGGCAGTTTTATGGCAGCTTTAATATTGCATGCCCTCTTCGTTCCCCTATCTCATCCTTGGCACCAAGCTAGACACTGGCATTCAGCGTGCACCTGCTAATTGCACCTATCCTTGTTTTTCTCTAGCTTTTTTGCCCACGACAGGTAACCTATTGGGATCTCGTGCCTGCCCTCAGCCTATAAAAACATATTATAGAATCGCTTAAATAGCAACTTCCTAAAATAACTTTGCATTTGCTGCTAACAAAAAACAATAGCACAGATGGCTTCAGGGAAAATAATATTCCCAGTTGGTTAGAAAACTGCAAACTGGAAATTGTTCACAGGTTACAAAATACGAATACCTTTCCATCTTTTATAGGTTCAGTGTTAGGCACGGATTAAAAATATAATATATCTGCATAGTGGCCATGGCTCCGCTATACCTCATTCTGTGATACATATCCCCTGTATAGAATGTTATGATAACATTCTGTCTGCAGCCACCACTAGGGGGAGCTCCCTGTATACAGAGATACATGATAAGATCCTGTCTGCAGCCACCACTAGGGGGAGCTCCCTGTATACAGAGATACATGATAAGATCCTGTCTGCAGCCACCACTAGGGGGAGCTACCTGTATACAGAGATACATGATAAGATCCTGTCTGCAGCCACCACTAGGGGGAGCTCCCTGTATACAGAGATACATGATAACATTCTGTCTGCAGCCACCACTAGGGGGAGCTTCCTGTATACAGAGATACATGATAAGATCCTGTCTGCAGCCACCACTAGGGGGAGCTTCCTGTATACAGAGATACATGATAAGATCCTGTCTGCAGCCACCACTAGGGGGAGCTCCCTGTATACAGAGATACATGATAAGATCCTGTCTGCAGCCACCACTAGGGGGAGCTCCCTGTATACAGAGATACATGATAGGATTCTGTCTGCAGCCACCGCTAGGGGGAGCTCCCTGTATACAGAGATACATGATAGGATTCTGTCTGCAGCCACCGCTAGGGGGAGCTCCCTATATACAGAGATACCTGATAAGATCCTGTCTGCAGCCACCACTACGGGGAGCAACCTGTATACAGAGATACATGATAAGATCCTGTCTGCAGCCACCACTAGGGGGAGCTCCCTGTATAGAGAGATACATGATAAGACCCTGTCTGCAGCCACCACTAGGGGGAGCTCCCTGTATACAGAGATACATGATAAGATCCTGTCTGCAGCCACCACTAGGGGGAGCTCCCTGTATAGAGAGATACATGATAAGATCCTGTCTGCAGCCACCACTAGGGGGAGCTTCCTGTATACAGAGATACATGATAAGATCCTGTCTGCAGTCACCACTAGGGGGAGCTCCCTGTATACAGAGATACATGATAAGGTTCTGTCTGCAGTCACCACTAGGGGGAGCTTCCTGTATACAGAGATACATAAGATCCTGTCTGCAGTCACCACTAGGGGGAGCTCCCTGTATACATAGA
This sequence comes from Ranitomeya variabilis, assembly GCF_051348905.1. Lineage (NCBI taxonomy): Eukaryota > Metazoa > Chordata > Amphibia > Anura > Dendrobatidae > Ranitomeya > Ranitomeya variabilis. Next base: position 18,466,434 of record NC_135238.1, read on the forward strand.
TACATGATAAGATCCTGTCTGCAGTCACCACTAGGGGGAGCTCCCTGTATACAGAGATACATGATAAGATTCTGCCTGCTGCCACCACTAGGGGGAGCTCCCTGTATACAGAGATACATGATAAGATCCTGTCTGCAGCCACCACTAGGAGGAGCTCCCTGTATACAGAGATACATGATAAGATTCTGTCTGCAGCCACCACTAGGAGGAGCTCCCTGTATACAGAGATACATGATAAGATCCTGTCTGCAGCCACCACTAGGGGGAGCTCCCTGTATACAGAGATACATAAGATTATGTCTGCAGCCACCACTAGGGGGAGCTCCCTGTATACAGAGATACATGATAAGATTCTGTCTGCAGTCACCACTAGGGGGAGCTCCCTGTATACAGAGATACATGATAAGATCCTGTCTGCAGCCACCACTAGGGGGAGCTCCCTGTATACAGAGATACATGATAACATTCTGTCTGCAGTCACCACTAGGGGGAGCTCCCTGTATACAGAGATACATGATAAGATCCTGTCTGCAGTCACCACTAGGGGGAGCTCCCTGTATACAGAGATACATAAGATTATGTCTGCAGCCACCACTAGGGGGAGCTCCCTGTATACAGAGATATATGATAAAATCCTGTCTGCAGCCACCACTAGGGGGAGCGCTATGTATGCAGATTTTTTATTATTGTGTTCTATGCACAAACTGTCTGCAGTAAGCTCCCTCTAGTCGTGGCTGCAGGTATAGAAAATGTTGTCATGTTGACATATCTATGCACAGGATGGAATTATCATTTCAGCATTCCCTTTAGTTAGCTGACAAGTAATACAGATTGCTACTTCTCATATCACATTTATATAAAGACTAGATGGTGGCCCGATTCTAACGCATCGGGTATTCTAGAATATGCATGTCCACGTAGTACACTGCACAGCCCACGTAGTATATTGCCCAGCCACGTAGTATATTGCCCAGTTATGTAGTATATTGCCCAGTGACGTAGTATATTGGCCAGTTACGTAGTATATTGCCCAGGTACGTAGTATATTGCCCAGTTACGTAGTACACAGCACAGAGCCACGTAGTATATTGCCCAGTGAAGAATAGTATATTGCCCAGTTATGTAGTATATTGCCCAGGTACGTAGTATATTGCCCAGTTACGTAGTACACAGCACAGAGCCACGTAGTATATTGCCCAGACACGTAGTATATTGCCCAGCTACGTAGTATATTGCCCAGCCACGTAGTATATTGCCCAGGTACGTAGTATATTGCCCAGTTACGTAGTATACAGCACAGAGCCACGTAGTATATTGCCCAGATACGTAGTATATTGCCCAGCCACATATGTCACAGGTTAAAAAATAAACACATACTCACCTTCCGAGGGCGCCTTGTAGTAGTTCTGTCGCCTGTGTGCAGTGCAGAAGGCAGCTTACGGTCCCAGGGTGTGATGACGTCGCGGTCACATGACAGTCATGGCAGGTCCTTCTCGCAGACCATCCTTGCAAGCGGCAGGTTCCGGTGGCATGGAGCGGTCACCGGAGCGTCGCGAGGAGCGGGAAAGGCGGCGGAAGGTGAGTATATAATGATTTTTTATTTTTTTAAATTATTTTCAACATTAGATGTTTTTACTATTGACGCTGCATAGGCAGCATCAATAGTAAAAACTTGGTCACACAAGGTTAATAGCGGCGGTAACGGAGTGAGTTACCCGCGGCATAACGCGGTCCGTTACTGCTGGCATTAACCCTGTGTGAGCGGTGACTGCGGGGAGTATGGAGCGGGCGCCGGGCACTGACTGCAGGGGAGTAGGGAGGGACTAATCGGACTGTGGCCGTCGCTGATTGGTCGCGACAGCCATGAAAGGCAGCTGGCGAGACCAATCAGCGACTTGGATTCCATGACAGACAGAGGCCGCGACCAATGAATATCCGTGACAGACAGACAGATAGAAGGACAGACGGAAGTGACCCTTAGACAATTATATAGTAGATTTATATAGTCTTAAAGGGGGACTCCATCTTGGTCTGAAAACAGATTTGGGTAGAGTTACTAGAGTTATTCTGTCTTTGGTTTTTGGCTATTACCAGGAAGCTTCTATTTTCGATGAAACTTTATGGTAACGCATAGTTGACAATTTTAGACAATTGGGGTCGACAAACTTTTTAAAGCATGACCACGCCCCCTTTTTTCCAGACCACACCCCTATAAATGTGCGTCTGGATACAAGGGCTGAGTCTGATGATGAAAACATTCTGTACAAGCTCCTGGCCGGAAGGTTTCGGGAGACTTCTGTGGTGCCCGGGAGGTTTCGGGAGTCTTCTATGGTGACTGGGAGGTTTCGGGAGATTTCTATGGTGCCCGGGAGGTTTCGGGAGACTTCTATGGTGCCCAGGAGGTTTCGGGAGACTTCTATGGTGCCCGGGAGTTTTCAGGAGTCTTCTATGGTGCCCGGGAGGTTTCGGGAGACTTCTATGGTGCCCGGGAGGTTTCAGGAGTCTTCTATGGTGCCCGGGAGGTTTCGGGAGACTTCTATGGTGTCCGGGAGGTTTCGGGAGACCTCTATGGTGCCCGAGAGGTTTCAGGAGTCTTCTATGGTGCCCAGGAGGTTTCGGGAGACTTCTATGGTGCCCGGGAGGTTTCAGGAGTCTTCTATGGTGCCCAGGAGGTTTCGGGAGACTTCTATGGTGCCCGGGAGGTTTCGGGAGACTTCTATGGTGCCCGGGAGGTTTCGGGAGACTTCTATGGTGTCCGGGAGGTTTCGGGAGACTTCAATGGTGCCCAGGAGGTTTTGGGAGACTTCTATGGTGCCCGGGAGGTTTCGGGAGACTTCTATGGTGTCCGAGAGGTTTCGGGAGACTTCTATGGTGCCCGGGAGGTTTCGGGAGACTTCTATGGTGCCCGGGAGGTTTCGGGAGACTTCTATGGTGCCCGGGAGGTTTCGGGAGACTTCTATGGTGCCCGGGTGGTTTCGAGAGACTTCTATGGTGCCTGGGAGGTTTGCCAACTCATCCGAGAGGTCTCCCCTTTTCCTGGGAGCTTCCTCGATGCAAAAAATAAGTGTTAACCAGGAATAGCTGGGCAGAGGCTTTGATGGGAGAGGACGACTCAAGGTCTTTAGTTTACTGGTAATTTAAAAAAACATTTTTTGGGGAGGGAAAATCTCTTTAAGAGCAAAACCTAAGTGGTGCGTCATGCCAGGCGGATGGAAGACACTCCGTAGAGCGCTGCCAGCAGCACGTCAGTGTTCAGAAGAGCAGAGTCCTTTTTCCTGGCTGCGATTACCTCTGGTGGCGAAGGACATCATCGAAATGATCCACACATTAATTAAAAATTATTAGATCTTGATTGAGCAGCTCCTGCATTACCTCCGCACGGAAGAAGATGGCGAGATGGAAAGCTAAAGCCAAAAAAAATAAAAATCTGGAAAAATGTTAAAATAAAGATTTAGGGCAAAATTGTGCAAAGATTTCCAAAAATTCAAAATTTAATTTTCAATTTTTGTTCCTCTTTTTTTCGAGAATGCAATGGTTTCCGATTTGACTCCTCTCGGACTATAACTCCTACGAGGACACGTTACGAGGCGTCTGGTGGCTCCTCCAGTCCTCCTGGCGGCTTTCCCTGACATTATAACACCGGCGGATGCTTCTTACTGCTGTTCCGGTCATAAAGGCAGAATATTCAGCTCTGCAGAACGTGGCTCCATTAATCCCCAGCCCCTGCACAGAGCCGCAGATCTGCAGCAAAAAAAAAAAGCCTTGTTGTCTCGAGAAGGTCAATCCTGCGAGTTTAGAGGGGGCTGGCCGGTGGAGCGGGCAGTGGGGGCCTTCAGCTTTTTGTTTTTGCTTTGGATAAATCTGCCCATCTGTGGCGCTGACATTTCACACAAGGGGTGCGGATTGGCATCCAATTAATAGTGCTAGTATCAGGTCAGGTTTCTCTTACCTGTGGAACCCAAGCTTAGAAGGGGGCTGGCTGGTGGAGTAGGCAGTAGGGGTCTTCAGTTTTTACTTTGTATAAAAGCTGAGAGACAGTAGCACTGCCCATGTTACCATCAATAGTCTGCCCATCTGGGGTACTGACATTTTACACAAGGGGTGCGGATTGACACCAGATTGGTAGCACAAGGTATCAGGTCAGGTTTCTCCAACCTCTGGTGCCTAAGGTTAGAGGGGGCTGGCCGGTGGAGCACGCAGTAGGGGGTGTTCAGCTTTTTGTTTTTGCTTTGGAAAAATCTGCCCTTCTGTAGTACTGACATTTCACAGAAGGGATGCGGATTGGCATCCGATTAGTAGTGCCAGGTATCTGGTTGGGTTTCTCCAACCTCTGGTGCCCAAGTTTAGAGGGGGCTGGCCGGTGGATCAAGCAGTAGGGGGTGTTCAGCTTTTTGTTTTTGCTTTGGATAAATCTGCTCATTTGTAGTATTGACATTTCACACTAGGGGTGCGGATTGGCACTTGATTAGTAGTGCCAGCTTTCAGGTCGGGTTTCTCCAACCTCAGGTGCCCTAGTTTAGAGGGGGCTGGCTGGTGGAGCAGGCAGTAGGGGTCTTCAGTTGTTTCTTTTTGCATGGGAGAAAAGCTAAGAGACGGTGGCACTGACCGTGCTACCATCAATAGTCTGCCCATCTGGGGTACTGACATTTCACACAAGGGGTGCGGATTGACACCCGATTGGTTACACAAGGTATCGGGTCAGGTTTCTCCAACCTCTCGTGCCCATTTCTACCTCCTGACATCGGCGAGAACTTATAGACTGGTCATGTGCTATCAGTAGTGGACCCATTAGTGCTAAAGGCCATGCCAGGTACCGGACAGGTGGCATCGATGGGCACCAAATGCCCCAAGTGTGATTCTACCTGAGGTTTTGGGGTCCAAAGAGAATCTGATATCATTACAAAGCCTATAGGCTGATGAATCAGGCTGCCCAGGATGAACAGAGCTAATGATCTAAGATTCTTAGAAAATACTGGCACAGACAGAAGAGTAGAAAGAAAGTGGGCGCCGTAATGGCTGCCATTAGCGGCGGTCGCCCAGGGTCTGTTACCCATGTAGCAGATCTACATAACTCAGGGGCTGATATTTCCAGGTCATTAATTTGATTTCCAGATCACATCAATAATGGATCGTGCGGCAATAAATCACACAATTATACAATCGTGACCTTTATTTTCTGACATTTATATAATGACGCTGCCCATGCCATCATCATATTTTATCTGCACCCACACCTAATGCGGAACAAGTCAGGACTGCGCTCTTGGCAAAACATGGGACTGGCTTTATAACGGGGGTGCCGATACACCCGCACTATGGGGGGCAGATACTGACCCCTGTCTGGGGGTCCCACGGTGCGCAGACTCCTCACTGAGGAGTCTATGCCCCCTTCTATATCATCCCAAAGCTTAGTTATCAGGTCACAGTCAGATATGCCATTCAGACTCCCGGGAAAGCTCAGTGACTTCTGATGTGCAAGCTAAGATGGTGGTCACGTTGATTATCACCCAGCTTTTCCAAGAAAAGATACAACCCATCGGCATCAAATCGGCCTAGAATGGTAGCAATATATCTCCTGCTGTTATATCATCGAATAACAAGACAGATTTACCATTCAGGGCTCATGGATAGCTGGGTGATATCCAAAGTGGAAACTGAAATTCTGCCACCCAGCTTTTCTAGGAAAAGATGGAACTTATAGACCTCAAAGGAGTCCATATTAGAGACTATAATAGCGACTGTATTGCTTACTATTCAGGACTCAAGGAAAGTTTGGTAGGTTCTAGAAAAGCAGCAGTGATGTCCATGTTGGTTGTCACACAGAATTGTAAGAAAGCTGGGTGAACCCTAGGGAAGCTGCAATGGTAGCCATATACGTTGTCAGGACTCTCGGAAAGTTTTAATGGTGGCTCTATTAATTGCCATTCAAGACTCTAGAAAAGCGTTGATGGCTATATCGATTGACAATCAAGACTCTTGAAAAGCTTTAATGGTGGCTATGTTGATTGCCATTCTGGACTCTCGGAAAGCTTTGATGGTGACTCGAATGATTGCCACTCAGAACCCAAGAAAAGTTGGGTTATAAGATTATAGATAAGCCCTAATGACAGCCATACTGATGGCCACTCTGGACAATAAAAGAGCTGGGTAGATTCTAGAAAAGCTGCAATGGCCGTCACTCAGAACACTTGGAAAGTTTGGTAAAATCTTTACTGGTGGCCAAATTGGTTGTCACTTCGGACTCTAGAAAAGCTGGGTAGATTATAGGAAATGTGCATGGCGGCGGCCATATTGGTTGTCACTCAGGACTTAAGAAGAGCTGGGTGAATTCCAGGAATGCCGTGACGGCCATCGCTCAGGATTTTGGGAAAGTTTGGTGAACTTGCAGAAAGCTTTAATTAATGGACAATAATGGTTGTCAGAATTCTAAGAAAGCTGGATAGACTGTAGAAAGACTGCAATGGTGGCCATATTGATTGTCACTCAGGACTCTAGAAAGCTGGATTATCTCTGGGAAAGCTGCATTGGCGGCCATCTTGGTTGTCACCCAGCTTTCCCAGGATAACATATGAACCAATTACACTTTTTTACGCCTTCGCAGTGCAGAATGGTTCTTTGACTCCTATTTCCTGGGAATTTTCAGTAATTTTTGTGGAGCGAGTGGATATTACTGTGAAGTTCAAGGTTTTCTCCATTTCTGCGATGTTCTCAAGGTTAGAATGACCCACGCGGCGTCTCGGCCCTGACACGGGGGTCCGGATGATGACGGCGTGTTATTCATCACAGGAGCGTGATGTTATATCATTGGGCGTGAGTTCATTGTTCGGGTGGGGCCTAGATCAGTGGGAACTGCACCACCGGGCCTCTTTTTTTGGGTGGATTTATAGTTCTGCAGTGCTGGGATTTGTAGTTCCACTGGAAGCCATAGACATCACCTCCATCTTTCCGTTTCTGCATTGTGATGACTGGATAATTGGCAACAAGCGGGGGGAGAGAGAATATAGAAATCATTAGATGACGGATTAGGCGGGTACCAGGTTCTTAAAAGGATTGTGTCTGAATCCTCTATTGATCAGGCTGCTGAGGGCAGGTGGACGGGGGGGCGATCCAGAGGACGCCGGGGTCAGGACTCATTATTCCACCCAGAGGAAGGAGAGACAAGTTCAAAGCATCGCCTTGCTTAGCTGCACTGTCACGTCGCTGATGAATATCTCGCCGGGAAGGTGCTCCAGCAAACTTCGCACGTTCATTGCCATGGCGCTCTGTCATTAGAAGGCAGAAATACAGCAATCCTTAAGGGGACATTCACACACGGATGATTTGTTGCAGAAATTTCTTCCGATGGGCCCTTACCAGTAATAATGCCCAACATCGTGGCTCCTACCAGTAATAATGTCCCCATCCTGGCCCTTTCCAGTATTATTGTCCCCCATCCTGGCCCCTACCAGTAATAATGCCCTCCATCCTGGTCCCTTCCAGTGATAATGTTCCCCATCCAGGCCCTATCCAGTAATAATGTCCCCATCCAGACCCTATCCAGTAATAATGTTCCCCATCCAGGCCCTATCCAGTAATAATGTCCCCATCCTGACCCTTTCCAGTAATAATGCCCCCCATCCTGCTCCCTTCCAGTAAAAATGTTCCCCAGCCAAGCCCTATCCAGTAATAATGTCCCCATCCAGGCCCTATCTAGTAATTTAATGTTCCCCATCCAGGCCCTATCCAGTAATAATGTCCCCCATCCTGACCCTTCCAGTAATAATGCCCCCCATCCTGCTCCCTTCCAGTAAAAATGTTCCCCATCCAAGCCCTATCCAGTAATAATGCCCCCCCATCCTGGTCCCTTCCAGTAATAATGTTCCCCATCCTGGTCCCTTCCAGTAATAATGTCCCCCATCCAGGCCCCTTTTAGTAAGAATGTCCCTCATCCTGACCCTTTCCAGTAATAATGCCCCTCATCCTGGTCCCTTCCAGTCATAATGTCCCCCATCCTGGCCCTTTCCAGTAATAATTTTCCCCATCCTGGCCCCTTCCAGTAATAGTGTCCCCATACTGTCCCTTTTCAGTAATAATGTTCCCCATCCTGGCCCCTTCCAGTAATAGTGTCCCCATACTGTCCCCTTTCAGTAATAATGTTCCCCATCCTGGGCCTCTACTAGTAATAATGTCCCCTGTGCTGGACCCAATGCTATAACAATGCCCCCCATCCTGGGCCTCTTCCAGGTACAATGTTGCCCATCGTGTATTAATGTCCCCCGTATTGGGCCTTTTATTTAATAATGTCCCCTTTCTTGGGCCCCTTCCTATAATGTTCTTCATCCTGTCTCCTTCCAGTAATAATATCCCCCATCCTGGTCTTTTCCAGTAATAATGTCCCCCATCCTGGTCTTTTCCAGTAATAATGTCCCCCATTCTGGTCTTTTCCAGTAATAATGTCCCCCATCCTGGCCCTTTCCAGTAATAATGCCCCCCATCCTGGGCCCCATCCTATAACAATGCCCCTCTTCCTGTTCCCCTTCTTGGTATAATGTTATCAATTAGCATTTTATTTAATAATGTCCCCTATCTTGGGGCCCTTCCTATAGTAATGTCCTTCATCAGTACATGATGGTGTAGAAGACAATACAGCTATATCAGATTATTATAAGAGATTGCAGTATACCGTGTAATTTAGAAATAGAGGTTGGTTGTACTGTTTGGAAGCAGAGTTGGTTACAGAAGACGATTGTACTGTGAAAAAACATCTGACAATAACTGCTATGGAGGTTGATCATGTATTGTGTTCTAGCGCTGCATTCATGTACTGATGGTGGGTCTGGTGCTGCATTTATGTACTGACCGGGATTCTGTTGCTGCATTTATGTACTGACTGGTTGTTTTGGCGCTGCATTCATGTACTAATGGTGGTTCTGGAGCTGCATTCATGTACTGACAGTGATTCTGGAGCTGCATTCATGTATTGACAGTGGTTCTGACTCTGCTTTCATTCTGATTGTGATTCTGATGCTGCATTTATGCATCGACGATGGTTCTAGCACTGCATTCATGATGGTGGTTCTAGCGCTACAATCATGTATTGATGGTGGTTCTGGTGTTGCATTTATGTACTGACGGTGATATTGATGCTGCGTTCATGTACTGACAGTAGTTCTGGAGCTGCATTCATGTACTAACGGTGGTTCTAGCACTGCATTCATGTACTGACAGTAGTTCTGGAGCTGCATTCATGTACTAACGGTGGTTCTAGCACTGCATTCATGTACTGACAGTACTGGCGCTGCATTCATAAATTGACGGTGGTTCTGGTGCTGCATTTATGGACTAACAGTGATTTTGATTCTGCATTCATGTACTGACAGTGGTTCTGGAGTTGTATTCATGTACTGATGGTGGTTTAAGCGCTGCATTCATGTACTGATGGTGGTTCTGGCACTACACTCATTATTGATAGTGGTTCTGGGGCTTCATTTATGTGCTGATGGTGATTCTTTTGCTGCATTCATGTACTGACAGTGATTCTGGCACTACATTCATATAGTAACAGTGGTTCTGACTCTACTTTAATTCTGATGGTGATTCTGATGCTGCATTCATGCACCAACGGTGGTTCTGGCACTGCATTCATGTACTGATGGTGGTTCTGGCACTTCATTCATGTACTGACGGTGCTTCTGGAGCTGCATTCATGTACTGACGGTGGTTCTAGCACTGCATTCATATACTGACGGTGGTTCTGGTGCTGCATTCATGTACTGATGCTGGTTCTGGCACTGCATATTCATATACTGACTCATATACTGACAGTGATTCTGGCACTGCATTCATGTACTGATTGTGGTTCTGACTCTTCATTCATGTATTGACTTTGGTTTTGGTTCTGCATTCATGTGTTGATGGTGGCTCCAATCTGGTACACATGTAGCAATCCAAAACATGTTTCATGTCTATGTAAAAACATAAAAACCCTCAAAGTAAAGAGTTTTGAGATTCTGAGGAGGATTTGGCAAGTTTCTGCACCAAAAACGCAGTGTAAATTAGGTTATGTTCACACTTTTTTGAAGCAGAAACTGAAGAGAATCTCTCCAAATCCTCCTCAAATACTTAAGACTTGTTTGTGGTGATGTAGTAATGTACTGATGGTAGTTCTGGTGATGTATTCATGTAACTACCAATTGTTAAAGAATGGTGGCCATTGGGATTGGTTGGTTCAGTATGGTAATGCAGCCCTAGGACCAAAAAAGTTATGCAACCCTGTCATACAATAAGCTTGTAATTCATTTGGAAGTTACAGAATATGTTGGCGCTATATAAATAAGATTATTATTATTTATTCTACTTGTACAATTTGGGAGCAGTAGACAATCTGATAATGTCTCTGTTGGTCCTGTCAACATATGAACTTCTGATTATGTAATTATTGGTCATGGAGGTTGGTTGTAAAATTTTGAAGCCGTAGATAGTCTTCACTATTGGTTATAAGAAACGTGTCAATTAATCCGGCCATAGATATTTAGATGGTTGTCAGTCGAACGCTGCTTTGGCTGATTGTTTGGCTGGCTCTCCCATAGTCAGAAGTGCTCTTTTGGCTGAGTGTTCCTGTGGTTTTTTTTATGAGAAAGTCATTGCCAGACATGTCTGGTAAGGATTATTTCCGGTAGAACATTGATCGGCAGTCCGGAATTTGGACATGCCCTATTGACATCTCTCCCAAAGGTTAGTTGTCCGAGGCCCCCATAGACTGCGATGGCTGTAAACCGAACGATCTTTCTGCCAACTATCATCTGTGTATGGCCGGCCTTAGCGTGTGAGGCTGGTTGTACAATTTGTGAACAATGCTGATTATTGGGTATGATTGTACAATGACAGATCATGGATGGGGACCACACAATCAGATTGAAGGAGTAGTCAGTGTAACTATCACTTTATGGAGCATTTTAGAATTTGTTGGTTACGGATAGCCGGTTGTAGAATTTGAGATCGATAGACAATGTACTGATAATTGTACAATGAGAGAACATCTGACTGTAGATGAATATTAAGAGTGGTCATACAATTAGGTTGTAGGATGAGTAGTCAGTGTTACTTTTAGTTAATCAGCATCTTACAATAGAACTGTTAGTTACAGATGGTCGGTTGTACGTTGTATAATTTGGCAATGTAACTTGATTATGGAAGACGATTGTACGTTGAAAGAACATCTGACAATGTTATTGTTTGTCCTCTCAGATTACATTGTAGTTACAGTTGGTTATGGAGGAGGATTGTCCTGCAAGACAACATTTGACAATGTGACTATGGTGACTTTTCAATTACGGTGTACTAGAAGTAGTCAGTGTAACTTTTAGTTAAGCAGTATGATGGCTGGTTGTACAATGGAGCATTGATAATTGTACAACGAGAGAACCTTGTAAAGTAGCTGTTGACTTTGGAAGGCGACCATACAATTAGGTTTTGGCAGTCGTCCGTATAGCTTTCAGTTATGGAGCATTAGATAATTTACTGATTGTACAGTGAGCGAACATCTGCAAATATTCCTGTTGGATGATAGGTTGGTTATGGAGGAGGATAGTACAATGAGAGAATACATGACAGTGTACGGTAACTACAGACTGTGGAGGGTTCTAGTAGGAGTAGACAGAGTAACTGGAGCAAGTTACAAATGGTCACTTGTACAATTTGGGAGATTATTATGGAGGACAGTCGTACAATGAGAGAACATCTATATCTAACAATGTTTCTGTTGGTCCTATCGGATGAGGTTGTAGTTTAAGGTGTAACTTTTGGTTATGAACGAGGATTGGACAATGACAGAACATTTGACGATGCAACTTTTGACTATTAAGTGTGATCATACAATTAGGTTGTAGTAAGTGCAGTGTAATTCTCAGCTAATGGGACTGTGTCCGCACACAATGGCTGGTCAAACCAAGTACAGCATGGTGTGGCCAAACATTTAAGTGCTCATTCCCACCGGCTTTTTTCTCTCAATCTCCACCCAAACTTCTTTGATTGACAGCTGTGACTTCATAGCGTCAGAAAGGGTGGAGATGGGAAGGTGCACTTACCTTTTGGCCATGCCATGGTGCACTGAGCGCCTGTACTTGGTTTCAACAGTCATTTTGTGCTGACACAGTCCCTTTAAAGACCATTTTACAATAGAACTGTTGGTTGCAAATGATTGGTTGTACAATTTTGGAGCAGTATACAATGTCCTGTTGGATAAGATTGTTGTTGCCAGTGTAACTATTGGTTATGGAGGACGACTGTACAATGAGAGCACATCTGACAATGTCACCGATGATCCTGTCGGGTAAGATTGTTGTTGCCAGTGTAACCGTTGGTTATGGAGGACGATTGTACAGTGAGAACATCAGACAATGTCACCGTTGGTCCTGTTGGATACGATTGTTGCTGCCTGCATTGCTGTTGCCTGCATAAGAGAACATCTGACACTATTACCGTAGGTCTTGTCGGATAAGATTGTTGTTGCCAGTGTAACCGTTGGTTATGGAGGACGATTGTACAGTGAGAACATCAGACAATGTCATCATTGGTCCTGTTGGATACGATTGTTGCTGCCACTGTAACTATTGGTTATAAAAGGACGATTGTGCTATGAGAGCACATCTGACAATGTCACTGTTGGTCCTGTTGGATAAGATTGTTGCTGCCAGTGTAATTGTTGTCTGTGGAGGACGATTGTACAAGGAGAGAACATCTGACAATGTCACCGTTGGTCCTGTCGGATAAGATTGTTGTTGCCAGTGTAATTGTTGTCTATGGAGGACGATTGTACAAGGAGAGAACATCTGACAATGTCACCGTTGGTCCTGTCGGATAAGCTTGTTGCTGCCAGTGTAATTGTTGTCTATGGAGGACGATTGTACAAGGAGAGAACATCTGACAATGTCACCGTTGGTCCTGTTGGATAAGATTATTGTTGCCAGTGTAACTATTGGTTATAAAAGGACGATTGTGTTATGAGAGAACATCTGACAATGTCACTGTTGGTCCTGTTGGATAAGATTGTTGCTGCCAGTGTAATTGTTGTCTGTGGAGGACGATTGTACAAGGAGAGAACATCTGACAATGTCACCGTTGGTCCTGTCGGATAAGCTTGTTGCTGCCAGTGTAATTGTTGTCTATGGAGGACGATTGTACAAGGAGAGAACATCTGACAATGTCACCGTTGGTCCTGTTGGATAAGATTATTGTTGCCAGTGTAACTATTGGTTATAAAAGGACGATTGTGTTATGAGAGAACATCTGACAATGTCACCGTTGGTCCTGTCGGATAAGATTGTTGCTGCCAGTGTAATTGTTCTCTATGGAGGACGATTGTACAAGGAGAGAACATCTGACAATGTCACCGTTGGTCCTGTCGGATAAGATTGTTGTTGCCAGTGTAGCTGTTGGTTATGGACGACGATTGTACAACCAGAGAACCTTTGATAATTTAATTTACCTTTCGGTTACTCAGGTTTTCATGCTACAGGCTGAGGAATAGACAACATAAAAATATTGTGTGTGTAGAAAATGTAAGGCCTGCTCTTAGTAGCCGGCTGCACGACGAGGGACTGAGGTGGCCCACCCGTTAATGAGGTGTCTGTATAATGAGGGAGACAATGTCACTGCTGATTAAGAGGGCACTCGTAGAATGGGGAATAGTAAGTTGAGCTGTGGGTCCAAAATATGGTAGAGCTGCAATTCTTTTTATTATACCTTTTATTCCAGGTTTTGGCTTTGCAAATACTGATGCAAAGTGTTGTAGAGTGGCCATACTGTGCATGAACGGTGTACAGCCACTGTACAGTCACTTAGCTACGTGAGAGCGACTAGAAGAAGCAGCGTAACAATGAAGATGAGGGTCTTTACTACGAGCAGGCAACATTTTATGTCTCGTCTTTGTCTATGTGCTGAATAGACCTGTGCCTTTGTGTGTGGGCCGCTGCAGTAGGAGAGGTATACAGTATAATTCAGTTTGTATTATTGTACTCCACAACCGCCGTCATTGGCTGGCAGCGGCATAGGAAGGCTCTGAATGGGTTAAGCCGTGTAATGCTGTAAAATATTCCAGTTTACAGCCCTTAATTAGCTAACATCACCTCTGGCACTGGGATAAGATGAATTAGGAGATTGTGAGCGATGGTGGTGGTGGTGGCTGAGTGCATCTCGCCTTGCCTAGCACCTGACCGAGGAGCAGCGGCGCTGGAGGTGTGGGGCTGGGGAATATTAGCACGCCGCATGTTGGATGAAATATATCAAGGCCTTGACAGCGGCGCAGCTGAGATGGGAGCGAGCTGTGATTGACACCTGGGGCACAAAGAGAACAATGATTCCGAGGGTTTTTTTTTCTCTGAGGCGTAGAGGTGATGTTAGGAGTGTTGGTACCACGCCAGAGGAGCAGCCTTCAGATCTCAGAGGTATACCAGAAGAACGATGGGGGTCACCACCAGGGGAAGGTCAGGAGTCAGGACGAACGATGGCGGAAAGGAAGCAGAAGCTTGGTGATTATTAAGAGCGGAGAACTTCCAGAAGAATGGGGCAACTCTTGGGGCAGACTCTGATCTTCTACCAGAGTAGTAGTGTCGTGTTATGGGCAACACGAACGTCCCAGATTGGGCGCCAAACCTACGAGTATCATATCATCAGAAGAATCCTTTGGAGGTTTTATGGACACAAAAGGGGCAGATTAACTAACTACCTTCTTTGGAGCTCATTTTGGGGACTTAATTATATGGTACAAATTTGCCACCGTAACCTTAGATTACGAAGCAAATAATGTAAAGCCCATTTTAGGGGTCTTGTAGTGGTCAATTTACCAGGTAGGGGGAACTGCACCTCTGTTTCTTATTTTTGAGGTTCAACAATTAGACATGGACGCGTTGGACGTGGCATAACTAAAGTTGGGCTAGGGATTGCCGTTACACTCGGGTCCTGGAGCTGAGGAGTAGACCCAAAAGGTCCATTTGGCCCATAAAAGGAAACCAAAGACCCTGTGGGAGATTTTCCACAGACCTCTCGAGCCATATAACACAACTATTGTCCACAATACATAACGTTTACGGTATATTGTGCATACAGATGTAGCAGTCCTATGCAAACCCAGATATAATTCACACTAAGTGATCCCATGTAACAAACCTCAATAGGGCAAATGCAAAATCATCGACCTTTAGGGCCCCAGGTATTCATTTTGCATAGGGTCCGATAAATGTCTGTATGGAGAAAAAAATGACCGAACACACAAATGAAAGGGTCTTATCTGTTGGTTTCTATGGTGAGGAAGGGTGAAAGAGATGAGGTTTTTGTGTACAAGGTCATTGCAGAAATGGATGGGGGGGATTAATTGTGTAAAACAAGCAGCCATCATACGCCTTTGTGTTCCCCGTCTGGGACCCGTGCAGCCCTGAAGGTTACAAGGTGATGAGCAAAAAACGCAGAGGCACCCATGAGCTGCCAAGCCGGCTCCATCCCCATCCATCCTCATCAAAAATGGATCTGTGTCCTGTCACCATATGTCTCTGGATGTGCATCAGGGAAACCGAAGCCAGCGAGCCGGTGGGGGGGAAGGATTCATATGAGAGACAGGGGGTGGGTGCAGAGACAGGGGACGTGGATGGCGGAGCGGAGAACCACGGGCACAGGGACGTGCAACGACATAAAAAGGGTTAAGGATTGTATTATGTGGCCTCGAAAAACAATGGCATGGATTATTATTTTAAAAAACACAATAAAAAACTTTTATTTAAATTAATTTTTATTTTTTTATTAATTTCTTTTTAATGCAAAATGCAACATTAACTTTCTTATTTTTTATTTTTTTTTTAAATTTACTTCGAAAAACAAATTTTTGATCAGCAAAATCAAAATGGACTCTTGCATCGTTACATACTACAACACGTGTCATTAGCGACTTTGGCAACCCCCGCCCCTCCAAAAAATAAAATAAAATAGTGGTGTTGTATTGTATGTGTCATTCAGCAGGTATTTGTGGTGATATATAGGCCTCAATTGTGACCCCGATTTAATTTTAAAAAAAAATGGCGTTTTCAGGGTGACTTATGTAAATTGTTGATAAAAGGGGTGACGAATATGGAAATACTGATCTTTAGGATTCTTACTACAGTAGTCATGATGGCATTTGCACCATACTTTCACTATGTACCTCACAATATCCATGTATTTACATTTGTCACCAAATTGGACTGTGGTCCGATAGTCTCCTTTACCATTCAGGTGAGTAGGAAAGCCGGGTGACAACCCTTAAGGGAGCTATAATGCTAAAAGGTCTGTCATGGGCGCCATATTTGTTGTCACCCAGCCATTCTCCTTTTCTACACAGTTTTGGGCCTCATTTAGCATCCATCTTAGTAGAAACAACCAATCAGTTTGGAGCTTTCATCTTTCCACTGCATGTGACAACCTTGAAAGCCGGAATCTGATTGGTTGCTATGGACTACTGTGTGTGTTTCATCACACCGTTTTACTACACAAAATGGCTGCTTCCTAGAGGGGCAGCTGCTGCTCCGTTTTAGGGCTTCAGAATAAGAACCGTCCACATTTTAGCTTTAAGAGCGAGATAATGTCACATGTGGGGATATCTGCTGAGCTACAGTCTCTCGTTATGTCGAGGTAAAATGTCACCTCTAAATCGTCCCTGGGATAAGACCACTGAAGCAGGGTCTAGGATGAATAGGTGTATGCAAATTGCCCCTATTATTATGCAAATTAGCCTCTCTGTCTGGAAATGGCACATTACCCTACTCACAGGCAGCTAGCTTTCCACCGGTGCGAACAGCTGGGCAGCCATGCCGCGTCAGGTCCTCCAATCATAATTCACTGTGCCGGATTCCCTATCTAAAAGTACTAAAAAAAATTGTTAAATTAAAAAATTCGTAGCCACAAAACCAAGGCAACTTGTCATTTTATACAGTAAAGACATAACCCAAAACAACCAGCGTAATCCATGGCTTTCAGAAGACCAAAATAGGCCTTGCCTTGCGACATCGGAACTGAAAAATAAATGGCCTCGTTCTTATTGACAACCAACCAGATTTCAGTCTTTATTTCCCAAACTGTCCTGGAAACGTGGACTTTGGTGGATTTGGGCATCAAGGTCAATTTTTGAGGTAAGATTCACACAAATTCACACTTTTTTTTTTTTTTTTTTACAAGGATTTTGAAGCTGTTCTGCACCAAATTCTTCCTAAAAAAAAAAAAAGTTTGAAAAAGAATACTTTTCCTATTAATTTCAATAGAAATCCACTTTATTGTTCATCTGAGTTTTTTAGCGTTTTTTTTTTTTGTTTCTGAAAAAAAAGGGCACTCCTTTGAGAAGGATTCTTCATGAAATCCGCTCCAAAAATCCCTTAAAAAATCTCATCAGTGAGAAAAAAAAAAAAAAAAAGTTTTACAAAGCAGATTCCACTTGAAAAACCCATCAGAATTTTCCTCTCCAAAAGCTCAGTGTGAACCTAGCCGAGCTGTGAATGAACAGCGTTGAAGGCCTGTCTGAGGCCGCATCTTTTCGCCATGGCTGACACTAATCTGTGTTCTCTATTTTCGGTTTGAAAAAGAGGCAAAGCCCTTTTTTTTTTTTTTTTTTTTAAATGGCGGCGGTATTTATTTTTTCAAATGGCGGCGGTATTTAAAAGAAAAAAAAAATCTCAGTTTTTGGCGCGACGCTCCCTTACAAGAGCAAATTGGTGAATAATGTGACACTGCAGCGTGTGACCGGGATGAGGGATGGGAAGTGATAAATAAATAAATCACGCGGCAGCGTTCTGGGGAGCTGGGATCTAATTGCTTCTCTGTTTGGACGCGGCAGCTCCTGACATCTCATCTACCGATGTCTTCAATGAGGTAATCACCACCTGTCAATCTCAGGCTGCTGCTGCCGTCGCCACCGCCGCTGCCCCCACTGAATAAAGCGTGTCCCACCCTCCCCGCAGTGCTCGCTCCCTCTCTCCAGATGTTCCCCTATGTCACTATGGTGGGGGTAGAGTAAATATGCAGATCAGGTGCCACATGGGTCTGCATAATTGGAGTCATTACGCTTTGTTCTAATAACTTCATTTTGTTTATATAATTTTATTTTTTTGACAATTTTTGTTATTTTTTTCCCTAAAATATAATAATATAATACAAATATACATAAAGCTACCGGTCATCATGTTAGGCTGTATACGTCAAGCACTACCTGGTCGCCATCTTGAAATCGGTATCAAAAGGATGGGAAAAGTTTCTGACTTTTTACTCCTCTTTTATAGTGTTCCTTTTCATTTCATACCCTAATAATTGGCAAAGATAACCCTCTTACAAGGTTGTTGAAATCTCAGGATATTACAGAACGTTTCTTATTTTTTAGTTATTTTTTTTAAGTCCTCTGTTTTCTCTTTTTATACTAAAGGTCCGTCAGCTAGAATTGGCAGATAACGGAAAAAAAATAAGACTTTACATGTAGTGTCCCTTTAAAGTGAATTGGTCACTACGTCAAAAGTTGGCAGATTTTGTTCTTTTTGAATTCCTGCTGCTCCACTGATCATTCTGTTTTTTGTTTTTTTTTAAATCCGCTCTATGGTTCCAGAGATATGGGCCTTTTTTGATTACTGTTATGTTTTGTGGTCTTTTCTAAGGGGGCGTGGCTCACAGGGTAATAATGCAGAGCAGTGTGAAGACACGCCCCCAGAGAATCCTGTGCGCCACGCCCCCTTAGTAAAGACCTTTTTTTAAAAAAAAGAGTGCTAAATAAAAAGGCCGATATCTCTGGCACCGTATGGAAGATTTAAAAAAAACAAAAAATGGGATAATCAGAAGATAAAATAGGAGCAAAAACTGTCCACTTTTGACTGGGTGACAGGTCTCCTTTAAGTAGCATTGTAACTCAGGCTATTGATGGGGATATATTTCTCCTTCTCTTCCCACCTGTCATGAGATGAGGACTCTGGCTAGCCTAATATGCTGGGAGTTGTAGTTCTCCAGATACTAATGTAGTGCATAATCCCATCTCGGGCCCTGGTGTACACCATCAGATGAGACGGTACGCTTCAAAGTCTGCTAGAAGAAACGGCGGCGCCTCTTGGGTCGTACTGATTCCTCTCAATAACTCTCCATTAGACAGGACGCCTCAGAAGAAGAGGTCCTGAAGAGGCTGCAGGCTTTACTGAACAACGAGCCTCCCATAGCGTTCACTAGTCATTAAAAATGAAGCCAGCCGCAGACACATAACGCTCGCTCTCGTTAGCCGCCATTTTCACATAATACAAGGGCTTTTTTCCTCTCTATTTTTCCTTTTTTTTGTCTCATTTTTCAGAGCACACATTATTTCTAATGCCGTAATTTACTTTAATATTTCAGGAGACGCGACAGACGACAGCAATACAGCGAGCTAAATCTCGAAACGGCCTAATGAATGTGGCAGCATCCACGTATTTACGTCTTCTAACGCGCAGGCCGCCGGTCATTAACTGGAAACTATTAGCACCTCCGAATTCGCAGACAGCTCCGTGCCTCGTATGTCACACGTTTCCTGTGAATTCGTAGCCTGTAGTAATAATAATATGTAATGGGAAGACATGTATAAAAACTGCTGCTAAGGAAAACTACAGCAGGTGCCCATAGCAACCAATCAGATTACGCCTTTCATTTTTCAGAGGACCTTTGAAAAATTAAAGCTTTATTCTGATTGGTTGCAACTGTTCCACTTCTTATTTTGCACCAATTTTTTGTTTTTTTTTAGATCTCCTCCATTCTCCTAGTGTCCCATGACAATAAAGGCGATCGGTGATGACATATCTGGCTCTTTTGAAGGGCAGTAGGTGCAGTTTTTGGTTGGTCATATCCCCGTTGCTATTCAGTAGCAGAAACGGCGAAAGACTTCCATTACCAAAGGAGTTGTATCTGATGACCATAGAAAGTGACTGGAGGGCCCCAAAAGGGTCCTGGGGGGGCAAAAACGTACACCTTAAAGGGATCCGCTTGCTATGAGATCCCTGACACTAGGATTCAAGCACGTTAGTAGGGAGGATGGCAGTTGGACCCATCACCATAGAGGACATTGGTGCCCGCCATGTGTTAACTTTCCTCCCCCAACCCATAAAAAGTGTGAACATGTTTGTTCACCCCTAATTTTCTTTAAAAAAAAAAAAAAGGGCTAAAAATAATTTAAAAAAAAAAAAGTCTATATCTATAGATCCCTGCCATCGTTCCATAGGGCTGGGTCTCATTACTTACAAAAAGGAGCGCAAAAAGACTGGTTTATATTATATACTGGGAATATATAATTTTTAATTTATTTGTTTTATTTAATTTTTATTCCTTACTGAAAATGATGGAATATTCCTTTTAATAAAAAAAAAAAAAATTAAAAATAATTAAAATCAAAATTCCATTGACTGTACCTGGTATAAAAAAAACCCCAAAACTTGAAAACCTTGAAAAAAAATCTTTGATTTTATGGTGTGACAAAATACTTTATTTAAAATAAAATTAAATTAAAGTGCTTTATTTTATTTATTTTTTTTTAAGTAATAATTCAAATTTTTTTAATTTTGCAGTAAATGATTAAAAAAAAGTAAAATTGATAACACAAAGTCAACGTCTATATGCGCCATGACCGTAAATGATAGGTTGAGCGGAGTCAAAGGTTACATTGTCCGAAAGCGAACTCCAGTTCTTATTCTGGTCACGACTTGGGTCAGTCACCTATTCGTTGGGTGGGTTGATACTTGATCCGGCAGGGGAGGGGTCCCCAGCTGTCCCTTTCTTTAGAGGTGACAGGGTCTGTTCCTTTTTGGCAGGCGGCCAGTGCGTCCCCCCACCCCCACCTCTTAAAGTCATTAGCTGGTGTGACATGGATTTTCAAAATCTGTCTGGAGGTCACAAGCAAGAAAATCAATGGGAAGGTCAGCAAAGTGTACACTTAAAGGGACGGTTCAGCATATTTGATGGCTAGGGTTCACTTTAGCGGGGCCTGAGCATTTGACGCCACTAATATGTCAGGAAAAAAAAGTTCATAAAAAACTTCTAAAACTTTTTCTGATGGACACACGTCCTTGAGGGTGAGCCATAAATTTAAAAAAATAGGTGCGTAAGACTTGATAGAAACAATTTTTGTATATATTTTTTTAAGGGAAAAATTAAATTTTGAGGACTACAACAAAAAAGTCACACAACCCACCCTCTCAGTGCTATACACAGTATATATGTGACTGCATGTAAATAGATTGATATTTTTAGCCTGTCCCCAGTCGGCTGACAACACGTGTGGCGGTCACGATTTTGCAGAGGTGACGTTGCCGTGGTAACTTCATGTCCTTAACACGTAGTGATCTTTTGCTTCCTGACTGGTGTTTGCACAACTCCCGTAAGACGGATTAGAGGGAAGAGAACAAGAGCGCGCTGATTCGCTGCACAGATGTGAACCGATAAAGTTACAGGAGCGACGCTCTGCGCGGCGCCTGATAGGAAACGCTCTGCAGAGATCCATGTTCTCCTCTCACCGGACAACATATTTACAGCTCCGGCTGCCCTGAGCCTTCCAGGTAAAACGCACCCGACATTAATCAGCTAGGAAGAAAGACGTAACGCCGAGTCTCTCCGCCCACCAGAAAACTGAATTTTTCTTTTTGTCCTTCAGGAGCCTAGAATGATAGACTGGACATTCGGGATGAACAACACCATTTTGGACAGCTGGTTCTGTTACCAGGAGACTAACATTCATTTATAAACCTTTTAAAGGGGCCTTTTCACTGGATTTCTTAATTTAAACGGAGTACCTCCTGCAATTGCCGACGCTCCACTGTTTCTGAAACAGTTTTTCTTTTTCTTCTGTGCTCCCTCGTTCCAAAGTTATGGCCTTTGGTAATAATTGTGCAAATTTTCCCGTCGACTAAAGGGGCGTGTACAACAGAACTTCTCTGTGGGTGTTTGCTTTTTCTCCTGTGAATGATGGCCAATCAAAAGATGGCCCCACCCACAAAGAAGTTTTGTTGTACATGCCCCTTTAGTTGACGGGAAAATTTTCAACATTATTATCGGGGACATAACTTTGGAACGGAAGGACACAGAAGAAAAAGAAAAACTGTTCCAGAATCAGTGGAGCCGACTTTGAGCGAGGGATGAGGGAACTACTCCACAAAATTTTTTCTTATACTCCTACCCCATTTTATCTAGCCACACACTTTTTGCACCATTTGAATGGGCTTTTTTCTGGGAAGTTTTAGGAGTCTTTTCTGGTTCCTACGAAGCTTGCTATCATCTCTAGGAGTTCAGGAGACTTAACGTTTTCAGGAAATTAGGCAGTCATGGTCTATCGAATACACCCACCGCTGGGAACTATTGTGGGTCCTGACCATGTCAGGGAATAGAGAGACTATCCTTGGCTGATCGTTTACCTCTTTTAGTATTTCCACTTTTTGGAAACTTCCCATGCTAAATTGTAGTCTTGTGTATCATACTTCCAATATGGCCGCCATTACGCATCCATCAAGGGTGGCCACCCAGTTGTCCATGAATCTTGTTCAATATTTTTTACATAGTTACACAACAATACAAAAGCGAGGACTAATATGGTTAAAGAGGACCTCAAAAGTCTGCAGATTTTACTCGCATTTTAGTCCTTGATTATTCCGCTCTTTAAAAAAAAAACGCCATACGGTTCCTGAGATATGGGCTTCTTTAGTTAGCCCTAAGGGGCGTGGCTTACAGGATAATAACGCAAAGCAGCCTAAAGACACGCCCCCAAGAGAATTCTGTGAGCCACGCCCCCTTAGTAATAACCGTAAAAATTTGCACTAAATAAAAAGCCCCGTATTTCTGGAACCGTGTGGACGATTTAAACAAATCAAAATATGGCATGGTAAAGGGAACAGTGGGAACAAAATAAGAGGAAAAATTGGACTCTTTTGACCTGGTGACCAGTCCCCTTTAAGTTGGAATCTAGTGCAGTAGGGTGACAGCGCAGTGTGTCAGCCATATTGGTTCTTACCCAAGTTATCGAATAAAGTACGGTCTGAAATTTGATGATCGTTATAGTACATTTACTGTGTGAAATTTAGTAAAAAAAAGAAATGCATGCAATGTTTTGATGACCCTGAAAAGAACTTTTGGAGCGAGCGCTGTTCATGGTGGCCTCCGCCCAAACACAGCTGCTGGCGTGTACAGTGTCCTTGGAGCTTCGGGTAATATACTCCTGTAGAAGATGACGGTGGTGTTCTTTTTTTGCTTTTTTATGACTTTTTGTCTTTTTATATATTACTATATTTTCCTTCTGTTTTGTATCCGTTTGCACCCAGTTGTTTCTCTCGTGTTCTTGGCATGCGCCCTTCTAAAAAAAACGCATCCGTTAAATTGAAATTTTAGCCGTTGACCTCCATCCTGATCCGTTTTCTTTAGACTTTATTGTTAAAACTCTTTACGTGTCTATGGGCCTGAGTCATCATTTGTGTTTTGTTTTATTATCTACCCTTTTTGTGTTACTTGTTGATGTTTTTGCACCAAATTCTTGAAAATGGAGCGCCCAGTTTACACAAAATCATGAATGTTCAGAATGTCTCCTGTTTGGCTAAATTATTGCAAAATTTGAGCAAAACGTACAAAAATAAAACCACTTCAGGGAGAGGAGTACATTTGCATACAAATTTGAGCAATTTTGTAATAAAAAGTTGCAATTGATGAATCGAGTGAAAACCGCAAACCCACAATAGTGAACAAATAAAAAAAAAAAAAAACTAACGGGAAAAACATATAAAAGACTTATTAAAAAAAAAGGCGCAAATTAATAGGAAAATAAGAGGAAATGAAAAATAGGTGAAAAGCACCAAAAAGTGGACAAAAATTACGGCACAAATGCAATAATGATTTGAGACTTTAGGTTTTTAACAAAAAATTTCTGCAGACGACCTATTCTTGGTTCATCCAGTGAAGCATAAAAATGGAAATAAAAGGATTAATGGCCAATGGGTTTTATGTTTCCTTAAAACATATCCGTTTTTTTTTTGTTCGGAACGCCAGAGACAACACAGAAAATCCATTAAAAACTGATACAAAATGGATCCACTTCAAAATGGAAATTTTGGGTTCCGCTTAGTATCCGCTTGCATCCATTATTTTTTTTACATGTCCTTTTTATTTTCAACCGCCTCTGTTACAATCGGATCCCACACGGAACGTGTTTCCTTTTTTTAACCCATCAGTGAGCACAATCTGATGGTCTTTTATCTGACATGTAAAAGCGAAACGGTGCAAATTTTTTAATACAACCCAATTGCAAAAATGATTTTTAACTTCAAATATATGCATTTAAGTTAGCAAAAAAAAAAATTGTTCTCAGAGATGGACAGCCCCTTTAAGGACAGTGTATCTAGCGACAGGAGAGGAGGTTAGAAGAGGCACAACGTTGTCAGGCTTAAAGGCGTCATCAAGTCTTGTGCAAATGGAGAATTTGGAGATGGTGGCGAAATTTGGATCCAAAAGTAGGGATTGTATTTAGAAAACAGTAGTTATGCAACAGTGCCGTGTAATAGGTGCGGGCTGGTATGTGTGGCAAGCTGTTCTGCGTGTCCCGCACATTAACCCATTCCTATCTGTGCAGAACCCTTATTATCGCTGCCCGCCACCCCCTCTTCGCTCCCAGGTGCCCGTCTCTTCGTATCGTTCCCTGATTGTGTAGCTCGGGATGAGCATGGATCCTCCCCTGTAATACAATCAGCAGCTGCGGCGGAGACGCTATGATGTGTCTATTCATCCTTTTATGATGGATTCTAATCTAATTCCATAGCAACAACACTGATCCTGCCTGCCCGTCCTTCCGTCATAACAGAACTGCTGGTGCCAAACCCATTCCCATGCTGCCACGTTGTGACTTTCCATATTTCATAGAACACATTTAGAAGGAAGCAGGTGTATCTGGAAACATACATAAGGAAAAAAATTATATATATATATGTATCAATAATCAAAACGGCATCGGAATCCTTTAGCTGTTTGATCAATAAATATTTTTTTTTATTTTCTCAGTGTAAATGCCGCTGTTCTCCTGAATGTGGCGTTGTTTTTCTTTTGTTCCTGCGCCCCTCCGTTCCTGAGATACGGACCTCTCTTTCATGTGTATGAATCTGGTTTATTTATCCAAGTGGGTGTGGTTCCCTGTGGGCGTGTTTTTGAGCAGAACACCCACTTGTAAAAAAAAAATTTAACTGTAATACCTGACAACACTTTTGGACTGATGTAATATAATGTATACACAATTACCTCGCCAGCAGAATAGTGAGTGCAGCTCTGGAGTATAATACAGGATGTAACTCAGGATCAGTAATGTAATATATGTACACAGTGACTGCACCAGCAGAATAGTGAGTGCAGCTCTGGAGTATAATACAGGATGTAACTCAGGATCAGTAATGTAATGTATGTACACAGTGACTGCACCAGCAGAATAGTGAGTGCAGCTCTGGGGTATAATACAGGATGTAACTCAGGATCAGTAATGTAATGTATGTACACAGTGACTGCACCAGCAGAATAGTGAGTGCAGCTCTGGGGTATAATACAGGATGTAACTCAGGATCAGTAATGTAATGTATGTACACAGTGACTGCACCAGCAGAATAGTGAGTGCAGCTCTGGAGTATAATACAGGAGGTAACTCAGGATCAGTAATGTAATGTATGTACACAGTGACTGCACCAGCAGAATAGTGAGTGCAGCTCTGGAGTATAATACAGGATGTAACTCAGGATCAGTAATGTAATGTATGTACACAGTGACTGCGCCAGCAGAATAGTGAGTGCAGCTCTGGAGTATAATACAGGATATAACTCAGGATCAGTAATGTAATGTATGTACACAGTGACTGCACCAGCAGAATAGTGAGTGCAGCTCTGGAGTATAGTGTTTTTAATTATATTGTGCTGTTGTTTTATCCTCCATTTTTTGATATGAAGTGAATAAAGTACCAAGACTTTGCTTTTTCACCACCACGTCGAGCTGGATTTTTTTCTATTTCCTGCATTCCTCACGCCTTGACACAGTGTTTCCGTGCTCCGAGCCTCCAGGGACTACAACTATGGTGAGCTGGATTTTTTCTTTTGTCTACACAGTGACTGCACCAGCAGAATAGTGAGTGCAGCTCTGGGGTATAATACAGGATCAGTAATGTAGGATCAGTAATGTAATCTATGTACACAGTGACTGCTACAGCAGAATAGGGAATGCAGCTCTGGGGTAAACACAGGATGTAACTCAGGATCAGTAATGTAATGTATGTACTCAGTGACTCCACCAGCAGAATAGTGAGTGCAGCTCTGGAATATAATGCAGGATGTAACCCAAGATCAGTAATGTAATGTATGTACACAGTGACTGCACCAGCAGAATAGTGAGTGCAGCTCTGGAGTATAATACAGGATGTAGCTCAGGATCAGTAATTTAATCTATGTACACAGTGACTCCACCAGCAGAATAGTGAGTGCAGCTGTGGGGTATAATGCAGGTTTAGTGTAACATGTGTAATGTATGTGCACAGTGACTGAACTTTATATGTAGAAACATTCTATGTTTGCCTAATCTTGCCCCTTAAAGGGGTTGTCCTGTTTTCTTCTAAAAGTTTGTAGTCACTCTCTATGACTGCAGACTTTTGAATCCTTCCAGCGCCTTCACTTCACGCTCCTCCGGTTTTGCTGTTGAGACCAGGCAGTCGCATGACCTCTAGTATGCAATTTACATGCTACCTGCCACATCCCGACTAGACGTGCTCTGCCTCGCTCAATTGATTTGACCGGACAACCCCTTTTAAATACAGCAATATTCATTTTTATAGGCAGATTTCCAGAATCCAAGCTTCTGCATGTCTTATTTCTAGGCTTGGAATACCCTGTCCAACCTCACAGTTGTGTGGGCGATGGGATTTGATAAGGACTCTCAATCATTTTAAAATGTCCACCTTCTCAGCCATTTTTCTTATTTTCCAATGAATCTGGAATAAAGTGTGAGAGAACATTGCAAAGGGCTTTGTCTAAAAAATGTCTCGCCATTTTGATTTCAGCTCATATGCATTCCAGTGTGTCTCCATGGCAACAGACAACAAACAACCCCATGTGTAGTCTGATCTTGTGGTCACTTTCTTTTTTGTCTATCCCCTGCTGCTTTGTAGCCTACCAATATATACTAGTCAGGGGTAAAGGGAGTAACTCTGGAGTGTTTTACATCAGGGTTGGATGTTGTAGATCTGCATTGGAGCTGTAGACACAAAACGGAGATTTTTAAGGGTTCGTTTTTACAACGTCGCTTCATTTTTGAATCCTTAAATGGGTTGGCCCTTAAACCACATATATCACCTATGCTGTTGGGACTCTTGCAAATTACAGTAAAGGGACGGTGATTGGTGGGGGTAGTGAGCATGTGCGACCATCTAAAACAGTGGTCGCTGCACATGCTCCCTTCACACAGTATTCGCGGGTGGTCACAAAAAACGAATCCCAGCGATAATACATGATGCTTATCTTCTAGGTTATTTAATATATTTTATTTACCCCCCTTTAAAGGGAACCTGTCACCAGATCGAAAATTGCCAGTGTATGGTTTTATTGCATTCTCGCTCTTCCCCTGATTATTCCATTTTTAATTTTTTTTAAATCTGCCATACGGTTCCAGAGATCTGGGCCTTTTCATGTAGTGCTTCGTTATGTCTTTTCTGAGGGGGCGTGGCTCACAGGATTCCCTGGGGGCGTGGCTCACAGGATTCCCTGGGGGCGTGGCTCACAGGATTCCCTGGGGGCGTGTCTTTAGGCTGCTTTACTCTGTTAGCCACGCCCCATGGTAAAGACTATAAAAATTTGCCACTAAATTAAAAGGCTCATATCTCTGGAACCGTTTGTCGGATTTATGAAAAACAAAAAAATTGATCATTCAGGGGAGCAGAGGAAATAAAATAAGAGCACAAACTGGACACTTATGACCTGATGAAAAGTCCCCTTTAAGAACTGTTTAATGACTGATCTCAAGAGGATCGCGCTATGTGAATTTTGATATTTCAGGTGGCCTGTATCTTTAAATATAACGAGCCGATAAATCTGCCCTCCGGTTTAATATAATTTACTGAATCTGTAAAATCAGATATAATCTGACCGTCCCGCTCTCTGCTCCCAGTCCTGCGTCTGCATAAGGGAGGGAGGTTTAGGGGGGCTGCTGTCTCCTTCCTACATATTTCTGGCGCTGCGCGATGGTTGCAAAACATCATATTTTAGCTGTTGCAGTAAAACGGTGAATTGCGTATTCCTGGCACGGGGGGCTTTATAGGTGGTGGTGGTGGGGGGGATTTCTGCTCAGATTTATTTTTAATGCTTGGCTGGGGTAAAAAAATATCTCTAATTCTCAGTTTCATTGGCTGCAACGATCAGTGGCAAAATTACTCAGCCATGCGGTGGGAATGAACATCCAGACGGGGAAGGAGGAGGATGGGGCTGAATTCAGATAATGGAAATCTGGCCAGGGAATTTGTACAATACCATGTCTGTGGATTAGGCTGAAGAATACAGAGGAACCAGCATGCAGGCAGTAAAGCCCGTCGCCTCTGCGGGAACTCTTGAGGGGGCACAGATCCCTCCTTTATCACTGAGATATTCATCTGCGTGCCGCTGTGTGGTGGGATCAAAATGGAGGTCGCGTTTCTTCAGGCTGTGTCACTATGTCCCCTTCTCCGGGAAACAGTCGAATGATTTAAAGGGAAAAAGGAGGGTGTTCTTTTGTGTTTCGCCTCTGCCTCCTCTTGTCACAAAAAGAGAACGTTTCGCACAAGGGCAAAATCGTTTTCCGGGGGTCCGTCGGGAGGTGAATGAGATAGGCGTCACTTTCCTGTCAGCCATACACAAAAAACACCATATTAATACCTACAGAACTTGGGTTATATTAGTAGCGATCACGTTTTAACCCAGAAAAGCCGAAAAGAGAAGCCTCCATAGAAATGAGGTGATGATTCCTGTCAGTCACTTCCTGGAATGGCTGATAACCGAGAATAACACGGTACCATATTCGGTCTTCACCCTCAAAAACTGCGATATGTGAATGGAAATTTTCAGCATTTCAAGGGGCTCCATTAATACCCTCAATTTTCATTTTTTTCCCCACTTACGTTTTTTTCCTACCCTTCTTCCAAGAGCTATAACTTTAGTTTTTTTTTATTTTTTCCATCCCCATATGAGGGCTTGGGATGTGTTCACATGGGGAGGAGGAGGTTGTGGATTTTTCAGGCCGATTATTCCACTTTAAAAACGCATAAAAACAGGGCAAAAAAATGTGTTTTTACAAAACCCGCTCAAAAAGAAAAAAAATGGGGATGCCGCAACTTATGCCCCATTGGCACGTTTTTCCATTCACAAGCATTGGTTAATGTGGACTTTTTTTTTACAAAAAAAATGTCCGCTTCACAAAAAATGCAAACCCAAATGCATTAAGAATTGACTTTTTGCTGATTTTTACACAGGTAGAAAAACAAGTGGAAACACAAAACAGCCCCATGCACATTATCAGCGCGTTTTCCTCTTCAAAATCCACATGAAAAACAGCGTCAGATTCGGATTTTGAAGCAGATTTGCGTCATTATGGATGTTGGGGGTGAAGAAGTGGGTGACATAATTATGGTGGTGGCTGGTGAGGTGCCGCAGACTCAACACCCTGAGAAAAGTTCAGAATATGGCGCGGTCACATGACGAGGTCGCCGTCTCACGTGGCTTGGTGTGAAATCGTGACTGGCTCCCTTTCTACTCACTCTCACAGGAACCTGATATAAATAGTGAGGCCTGAGCCGGGAGGCAGCGGATGAATAATTTATTTTGTGTGGGCTCTACTCTCGCCGGGCAACCAGGGCTATTAATAACCCATTTTGTGACCTGGAACACGGAAGAAGCGAATTTGGATCTTTTACAGATCCCCCATAGGGTTGGGTCCCCTTCCTAGTCGCCATGGTAACATCATATGTAGACCTGTAATCTGTCATGGCGGCCATTCTTAGGCCGCATTTCCAAAACGTGCCTTTGTTGCCCGTAGCGACCAATCAGGGCTCGGCTCTCATTTCGTAAACTGCTCTGGTAAAATGAAAGCTGCTCTCTGATTGGTCGCCATGGGCAGCAAAAGCAGCATACGACATTTTTGATGAATCTGGGCTCCCTCTATGATACTTGGGTCATTCTGGATATTACTCGAATCCCACATATAATGGCCTAGAGACAAATGCCCATCTGTCCTCGAACCTGAGCTTCAGTCCTGTGCTTCCTCTTAGGTACATAACCTTATCTGCCAATTAAACCTCACCATGAATACACTCATTCTCTAAATAGAAGGCCCTAACAGAGACAAATGCCCACCAGTCCCAGAATCTGGACTTGGGCCCTCTCTTCAGAGACCCCATATCAGCCTTCAATGCTCCCATACGCCCAATATGCAAGTAAAACCTTACAGTGAGGTTTCTAGTCCCCTAAAGAATGGCCTAATGGAGACAATTACCCGTGAGTCCAAGGACCCCTGCTTGTTCCTCAAAGACTCTTATCTATGGCACATACACCCTATTTGCAGATAAAATCTCACAATCTTTCTAAATTGTTTGGGAGACAAATGCCCAACAGTTCCAGGACCTGAGTTTGGGCCCTATATCAGCCACAAAGTCTCCTTCCATCAGTCCCAGGACCTGAGTTTGGACCCTATATCAACCACAATGTCTCCTTCCATCAGTCCCAGAACTTGAGTTTGGGCCATATATCAGCCACAAAGTCTCCTTCCATCAGTCCCAGAACCTGAGTTTGGACACAATGTCGGCCACAAAGTCTCATTCCATCAGTCCCAGAACCTGAGTTTGGACACAATGTCAGCCACAAAGTCTCCTTCCATCAGTCCCAGGACCTGAGTTTGAGCTCTATATCAGCCACAATGTCTCCTTCCATCAGTCCCAGAACCTGAGTTTGGGCCCTATATTAGCCACAATGTCTCCTTCCATCAGTCCCAGAACCTGAGTTTGGGGCATATATCAGCCACAAAGTCTCCTTCCATCAGTCCCAGAACCTGAGTTTGGACACAATGTCAGCCAAATGTCTCCTTCCATCAGTCCCAGAACCTGAGTTTGGGCCATATATCAGCCACAGTGTCTCCTTCCATCAGTCCCAGAACCTGAGTTTAGGCACTATATCAGCCACAAAGTCTCCTTCCATCAGTCCCAGAACCTGAGTTTGGGCCATATATCAGCCACAAAGTCTCCTTCCATCAGGACCTGAGTTTGTGCCCTATATCAGCCACAATGTCTCCTTCCATCAGTCCCAGAACCTGAGGTTGGGCCGTATATCAGCCACAAAGTCTCCTTCCATCAGTCCCAGAACCTGAGTTTGGACACAATGTCAGCCAAATGTCTCCTTTCATCAGTCCCAGAACCTGAGTTTGTGCCATATATCAGCCACAGTGTCTCCTTCCATCAGTCCCAGAACCTGAGTTTAGGCACTATATCAGCCACAAAGTCTCCTTCCATCAGTCCCAGAACCTGAGTTTGGGCCCTATATCAGCCACAATGTCTTCTTCCATCAGTCCCAGAACCTGAGTTTGGGCCATATATCAGCCACAGTGTCTCCTTCCATCAGTCCCAGAACCTGAGTTTGGGCCATATATCAGCCACAAAGTCTCCTTCCATCAGTCCCAGAACCTGAGTTTGGGCCCTATATCAGCCACAATGTCTTCTTCCATCAGTCCCAGAACCTGAGTTTGGGCCATATATCAGCCACAAAGTCTCCTTCCATCAGTCCCAGAACCTGAGTTTGGGCCCTATATCAGCCACAAAGTCTCCTTCCATCAGTCCCAGAACCTGAGTTTGGGGCATATATCAGCCACAAAGTCTCCTTCCATCAGTCCCAGGATCTGAGGTTGGGCCATATATCAGCCACAATGTCTCCTCCCATCAGTCCCAGAACCTGAGTTTGGGCCCTATATCAGCCACAAAGTCTCCTTGCACATAGTACATGGCCCATGCAATGAGTACTTTAACCTGGAGGAAACAAATGCCCCTCATTTTCTGTACATAAACCCTTCCACCAAAATCTCGTATGTGATATCGAATGTTAGTGCCAATATTCATGGTGTAGCTATTTACCAGGGGATGAGGGCATTTTCGATATTAGTGTACCCGTGCCAGAGCGGGTTCTGCACGCCACGTCTTTCAATCTTCTACGTCTTCCGATGCGCCATTATGTTACAGATAATTACAGCAATTCATTTTTCATCAGTAAGTAGCTCCTAAGTGCCCTGCGCAATCTCACGGGGTGGATCCTGACCATAAAATCTCCACACCACAAAGCATTTCCACATCCTCACTGCCAGAGCTGCTTCTTGCTCTGATCTCCCGGTGCCCCCCGTGATGCCAGCTCCATGCTAAGTATATAAAGCGTGCAGCAAGCTGTGAGGAATATGCCCGCATAATGGAATTATTAATAAAACGCTGTAAGGAGACTGGATGGCCCCTCGTGGAAAGTCTGCAGGACAGGGTATCTTTACACTCTAATTTTCACTCTCTTTGCAGTTCTCATAGGGCGTCGAAAAGCGTGGCACACTATGAGGAACCTGGAAATTAATATTGTTTTTGGCACCACCCTACAAGAGGCGAACGGTGTCTCCAGATAATTAAGGCAGTGTTGTTTGGCCTAAAAGGTTGCGTCATCAACTAAGACAGACATCGTTTTGCCCTACTTATGGGTGTTGGGTAGTGTTTAGGTGTAATTGTTCTCCAACAAATGTAATTTTCTCAGAGTGGATGTTAAAGGGGAGATGTCACCAGGTCAGAAGTGGCCAGTTTTTGCTCTTATTTTATTCCTGCTGTTTCCCTGAGTACTCCCGCTTTGTCCTTTTTTTTAATCCACCATGCAGTTCTGCAGATATGGGCTTTTTTTTATTTAGTACTAATTTTTATGACCTTTTCCAAGGGGCGTGGCTAGAAGGATATTAAGACACACCCCCAGGGTAAAGACCATAAAAATAGCACTACATAAAAGCCCATAGCTCTGGAACCATATGGCGGATTTAAAAAAAAAAAAATGGAAAAAAAATGAAATACTCAGAGAAGCAGCGTGAATGAAATAAAAGAGAAAAATGCTCACTTTTACCTAGTGATACAGGTCCCCTTTAAAATGCCCCCAAAATGTATTTTGGAGCAGCTACAATGGAATCTAAACTGCTTATATCTTGTGGGCAGGTCTAAAATCCAATGGTATAATAGAAAGGAGTTGTGAAGTGGGTGGGGATAAAGCATGCTGTGACCAATCAGATCATTGGGGAGGGCTTGTAACAGCAGGAGGAGATGAGTGTGATGATCTTGTAGGAGAAAGTGACCATCCATGTGATGGTGGCTGCCTGTAACTTAGGAAATGTCATCATTAACTAACTAATGAGAGGCTGAGAAAAAAGGGAAACAAAGCAGTGTTTTGGAGAGCTGGGTATGGGAGACAGGGACATAGACAAAGATTTAGAAAGTGGGAGGATCAGGTACCCCAGCAGCACAGAGTATTTCAGAAGAGGATTGCACGGATATATTGGGAGACCATAGAGTATTTCTGGAGAGGATGGTGCTAAGCTCAGAGAGAGAGTTACATAGAGGATTGGAAGGGGTGAGAAAGACAGTAGCACTAGGTATTTCAGGAGAGGAGTGTGCTGATATTTTGGGAAACCGTAGATTGAGAGTTACATAGTTGAGATGAAGGTGTAAGGTAACCCAGCAGCGCAGTGTTCTTGTAGAGGATTGTGCTAAGCTCATAGTGAGAGAGTTACCTAGAGGACTGTAAGGGAAGAGAAAGACAGCAGCACTAAGTATTTCATGAGAGGAGTGTGTTGTTCTTGTGACCGTAAGCATAGCAAAGGCGCTGGATACTGCAGCAGCACTAGTATTTCAGGAGAGGAGTGTGCTGATTTTTTGGGAGGCCATAGATTGAGAGTTACATAGTTGAGATGATGGTGTAAGGTAACCCAGCAGTGCAGAGTATTTCTGGAGATGATTGTGCTAAGCTTATAGAGAGAGAGTTACCTAGAGGACTGGAAGAGGCGAGAAAGACAGCAGCACTAAGTATTTCAGGAGAGGAGGGTGCTGATCTAGTGACCATAAAAACAGCGAAGGCGCTGGATACTACAGCAGCACTAAGTATTTCAGGAGAGGAGTGTGCTGATCTTGTGACCATAAACATAGCGAAGGTGCTGGATACTGCAGCAGCACTAAGTATTTCAGGAGAGGAGTGTGGTGATCTTGTGACCATAAACATAGCGAAGGTGCTGGATACTGCAGCAGTACTAAGTATTTCAGGAGAGGAGTGTGCTGATCTTGTGACCATAAACATAGCGAAGGTGCTGGATACTGCAGCAGCACTAAGTATTTCAGGAGAGGAGTGTGCTGTTCTTGCGACCGTAAACATAGTGAAGGCGCTGGACCGTGCAGAGCACAGAGTGTTTCAGGAGAGGAGTGTGCAGTGAGCTGTCCTCTGGTGCAGTGTCAGGATGGTTGAAAGTTACCAGTACAGGGAAAGTCTGCAATGGCGGAAGAGTGAGAGACTTGGCAGATGTACAGCAAAAGGATGGAAAACACAAACAGGAATTGGCCCGCAGAGGCCGAGGGGGAGCTGAATGGGGGGACACAAGGCTACCTGATTAAAGGAAGGTTATTCTGCACATGTCAGTCTGTCCTGCAGTCCATACAGAGATGAATGCAAGACGGAACCATTGTACGAGTGCGATCTACACAGATGAGACATGGGAATGGACGGTGTCCACCCTGCATCCCGCACATGAATTCCCCCTCTCTTGGACTGTGGCCATCCATATTTCCAGCGTTCCCGCAGACTGGAATTGAGGTTCCGGATTTTTGGAGACATATATGGGATCTTCTGTGTCCTGCCGGCCTTCCCCGCTCTCCTCTGCAGTTTAAGATTACGTTCCTTTTATCTGAATCTTAAAGGGACCATCTGTTTCCAAAGGATGTTAGAAAAAAAGACCCCGGGGAAAGGCACTTGTGAGACAGACTGGGGCTGAAAGCCTCCTGACAAGAGACTGGTAACGGCTGGGGCCAGCAGACATAAGAAATAAGCATGGCCAGGAGCCCAAACATGTGACGCCTCGTGTCTGGTGTCCTCGAAACCTTTAATGGAAAACCGCACTGACAGGCGCAGATTGCGGAGCTGTACTGACGATCTGCTGTTCCACTACCTCCCGCCATATGCATCTGTACCAAGAAACAATAGACCTACTGTATTGTGCAAAAGTTTAAGGCAGGTGTGAAAAAAATACTGCCAAGTAAGAAGCTTTAGAAATAGAAGTGGTAATAGTTTATTATTATCAATTTAATAAGATACAAAGTGAAAGAAGAAAAGAGAAATTTAATCCCATCAGTATCTGGTGACTGCCCGTCGCCTCCATCATCAGTATCTGGTGACTGCCCATCGCCTCCATCATCAGTATCCGGTGACCGCCTGTCGCCTCCATCATCAGTATCTGGTGACTGCCCGTCGCCTCCATCATCAGTATCTAGTGACTGCCCGTCACCTCCATCATCAGTATCTAGTGACTGCCCGTCACCTCCATCATCAGTTTTCGGTGACCACCCATCGCTTCCATCACTTCTCGCTCACTGGTACACAGGTTATTCCAAACATTTTGTAGAACTGACCCCAGATCTTTTGTGTATGAGGCTTGTGCGGATCCTTCGGTCTCTTCATGTGACCCCAGACAGACTGGATGATGAGAGCATGTGCTGCCATTGTTCTGCACTCTAGTTCCTGTATTTTTATGTATAGTTGAGTCTCTTTGCCTTGTTTCCAAGTTGAATATATGGGATTTTTTTGGCCACAATCTTTCCATGAAGACGACTTCTGGCCAGGCTTCTCCGAACAGTAGGTGTAGATGGTCCCACTTGTTGCTACCAGTTCTGAGCTTATGGCACAGCTGGACATCTACCAATTTCGAAGGGAATTGGCATGATGTCTCTTTTAAAGTTTCCTTGTCCGACCATGTCTTAGATCGTTGCCCATTTATTGGTAGTTGTCCAAAAAAGCAAGAACAACACATTTTATAGCTCCTATCGTCTGTGAAATCTTTGGCTGGGAGATACCTTGCTGATGCAGTGTAACTACCTTGTGTATGACCTCAATAATGAAACTATCTTCCACAACCACACCATTGTAACAGCATTTATCTGTTCGTCACCTAGTTTTCAGCCTCCTACACAGCTGTTTCTGTTTCAGTTACTGACTGTGTTTCAACCTATATATGAAAATGATCATCATTATTGCTTGTTTGGTAGAATTGTTTTTTTTCATACACCAGACTATAATCCTACAAAATCCATGACTGTGTACA
Source organism: Ranitomeya variabilis (assembly GCF_051348905.1). Lineage (NCBI taxonomy): Eukaryota > Metazoa > Chordata > Amphibia > Anura > Dendrobatidae > Ranitomeya > Ranitomeya variabilis. The sequence continues at coordinate 18,502,797 of NC_135238.1, forward strand.
AGTGACCCAAGATGAATCAGACCATCAAAGGCCTGTCTTCAAAAAAAAATAAAAAATCTCCCTTGTGTGAATCTTCTACAAGGAAACACTGAGCGCTAACTCTCTGGTCATCTTTCCTCCGCAGACTATTTTTTCTTTTACTCCTGGAGGTCAGCAGGAAGCACTGAGCGCTAACTCTCTGGTCATCTTTCCTCCACAGACTATTTTTCCTTTTACTCCTGGAGATCAGCAGGAAGCACTGAGCGCTAACTCTCTGGTCATCTTTCCTCCGCAGACTATTTTTTCTTTTACTCCTGGAGGTCAGCAGGAAGCACTGAGCGCTAATTCTCTGGTCATCTTTCCTCCACAGACTATTTTTCCTTTTACTCCTGGAGATCAGCAGGTAGCACTGAGCGCTAACTCTCTGGTCATCTTTCCTCCGCAGACTATTTTTCCTTTTACTCCTGGAGGTCAGCAGGAAGCACAGAGTGTTAACTCTCTGGTCATCTTTCCTCCGCAGACTATTTTTCCTTTTACTCCTGGAGGTCAGCAGGTAGCACTGAGCGCTAACTCTCTAGTCATCCTTACTCCACAGACTATTTTTCCTTTTGCTCCTGGAGGTCAGCAGGAAGCACTGAGCGCTAACTCTCTGGTCATCTTTCCTCCCCAGACTATTTTTCCTTTTACTCCTGGAGGTCAGCAGGAAGCACTGAGCGCTAACTCTCTGGTCATCTTTCCTCCGCTGACTATTTTTCCTTTTACTCCTGGAGGTCAGCAGGTAGCACTGAGCGCTAACTCTCTGGTCATCTTTCCGCCGCTGACTATTTTTCCTTTTGCTCCTGGAGGTCAGCAGGTAGCACTGAGCGCTAACTCTCTGGTCATCTTTCCGCCGCTGACTATTTTTCCTTTTACTCCTGGAGATCAGCAGGAAGCACTGAGCGCTAACTCTCTGGTCATCTTTCCTCCGCTGACTATTTTTTCTTTTACTCCTGGAGGTCAGCAGGAAGCACTGAGCGCTAACTCTCTGGTCATCTTTCCTCCGCAGACTATTTTTCCTTTTACTCCTGGAGGTCAGCAGGAAGCACAGAGTGCTAACTCTCTGGTCATCTTTCCTCCGCAGACTATTTTTCCTTTTACTCCTGGAGGTCAGCAGGAAGCACTGAGCGCTAACTGTCTGGTCATCTTTCCTCCACAGACTATTTTTCCTTTTGCTCCTGGAGGTCAGCAGGAAGCACTGAGCGCTAACTCTCTGGTCATCTTTCCGCCGCTGACTATTTTTCCTTTTGCTCCTGGAGGTCAGCAGGTAGCACTGAGCGCTAACTCTCTGGTCATCTTTCCTCCGCTGACTATTTTTCCTTTTACTCCTGGAGGTCAGCAGGAAGCACTGAGCGCTAACTCTCTGGTCATCTTTCCTCCGCTGACTATTTTTCCTTTTGCTCCTGGAGGTCAGCAGGTAGCACTGAGCGCTAACTCTCTGGTCATCTTTCCTCCGCTGACTATTTTTCCTTTTACTCCTTGAGGTCAGCAGGTAGCACTGAGCGCTAACTCTCTGGTCATCTTTCCTCCCCAGACTATTTTTCCTTTTACTCCTGGAGGTCAGCAGGAAGCACTGAGCGCTAACTCTCTGGTCATCTTTCCTCCCCAGACTATTTTTCCTTTTACTCCTGGAGATCAGCAGGTAGCACTGAGCGCTAACTCTCTGGTCATCTTTCCTCCGCAGACTATTTTTCCTTTTACTCCTGGAGGTCAGCAGGTAGCACTGAGCGCTAACTCTCTAGTCATCTTTCCTCCACAGACTATTTTTCCTTTTGCTCCTGGAGGTCAGCAGGTAGCACTGAGCGCTAACTCTCTGGTCATCTTTCCTCCCCAGACTATTTTTCCTTTTACTCCTGGAGGTCAGCAGGAAGCACTGAGCGCTAACTCTCTGGTCATCTTTCCTCCGCTGACTATTTTTCCTTTTACTCCTGGAGGTCAGCAGGTAGCACTGAGCGCTAACTCTCTGGTCATCTTTCCGCCGCTGACTATTTTTCCTTTTGCTCCTGGAGGTCAGCAGGTAGCACTGAGCGCTAACTCTCTGGTCATCTTTCCGCCGCTGACTATTTTTCCTTTTACTCCTGGAGATCAGCAGGAAGCACTGAGCGCTAACTCTCTGGTCATCTTTCCTCCGCTGACTATTTTTCCTTTTATTCCTGGAGGTCAGCAGGAAGCACTGAGCGCTAACTCTCTGGTCATCTTTCCTCTCCAGACTATTTTTCCTTTTACTCCTGGAGTTCAGCAGGAAGCACTGAGCGCTAACTCTGGTCATCTTTCCTCCACAGACTATTTTTCCTTTTACTCCTGGAGGTCAGCAGGAAGCACTGAGCGCTAACTCTCTGGTCATCTTTCCTCCGCTGACTATTTTTCCTTTTACTCCTGGAGGTCAGCAGGTAGCACTGAGCGCTAACTCTCTGGTCATCTTTCCTCCGCTGACTATTTTTCCTTTTGCTCCTGGAGGTCAGCAGGTAGCACTGAGCGCTAACTCTCTGGTCATCTTTCCTCCCCAGACTATTTTTCCTTTTACTCCTGGAGGTCAGCAGGAAGCACTGAGCGCTAACTCTCTGGTCATCTTTCCTCCCCAGACTATTTTTCCTTTTACTCCTGGAGATCAGCAGGTAGCACTGAGCGCTAACTCTCTGGTCATCTTTCCTCCGCAGACTATTTTTCCTTTTACTCCTGGAGGTCAGCAGGAAGCACTGAGCGCTAACTCTCTGGTCATCTTTCCTCCGCTGACTATTTTTCCTTTTACTCCTGGAGGTCAGCAGGTAGCACTGAGCGCTAACTCTCTGGTCACCTTTCCTCCCCAGACTATTTTTCCTTTTACTCCTGGAGGTCAGCAGGTAGCACAGAGCGCTAACTCTCTGGTCATCTTTCCTCCCCAGACTATTTTTCCTTTTACTCCTGGAGGTCAGCAGGTAGCACTGAGCGCTAACTCTCTGGTCATCTTTCCTCCCCAGACTATTTTTCCTTTTACTCCAGAGGTCAGCAGGAAGCACTGAGCGCTAACTCTGGTCATCTTTCCTCCCCAGACTATTTTTCCTTTTACTCCTGGAGGTCAGCAGGAAGCACTGAGCGCTAACTCTCTGGTCATCTTTTCGCCGCTGACTATTTTTCCTTTTACTCCTGGAGGTCAGCAGGAAGCACTGAGCGCTAACTCTCTGGTCATCTTTCCTCCGCTGACTATTTTTCCTTTTACTCCTGGAGGTCAGCAGGTAGCACTGAGCGCTAACTCTCTTGTCATCTTTCCTCCCCAGACTATTCTTCCTTTTACTCCTGGAGGTCAGCAGGTAGCACAGAGCGCTAACTCTCTGGTCATCTTTCCTCCGCTGACTATTTTTCCTTTTACTCCTGGAGTTCAGCAGGTAGCACTGAGCGCTAACTCTCTGGTCATCTTTCCTCCCCAGACTATTTTTCCTTTTACTCCTGGAGGTCAGCAGGTAGCACTGAGCGCTAACTCTCTCTGGTCATCTTTCCTCCGCTGACTATTTTTCCTTTTACTCCTGGAGGTCAGCAGGAAGCAATGAGCGCTAACTCTCTGGTCATCTTTCCGCCGCTGACTATTTTTCCTTTTACTCCTGGAGGTCAGCAGGAAGCACTGAGCGCTAACTCTCTGGTCATCTTTCCTCCGCTGACTATTTTTCCTTTTACTCCTGGAGGTCAGCAGGTAGCACTGAGCGCTAACTCTCTGGTCATCTTTCCTCCCCAGACTATTTTTCCTTTTACTCCTGGAGGTCAGCAGGTAGCACTGAGCGCTAACTCTCTGGTCATCTTTCCTCCGCTGACTATTTTTCCTTTTACTCCTGGAGGTCAGCAGGAAGCAATGAGCGCTAACTCTCTGGTCATCTTTCCGCCGCTGACTATTTTTCCTTTTACTCCTGGAGGTCAGCAGGTAGCACTGAGCGCTAACTCTCTGGTCATCTTTCCTCCGCAGACTATTTTTCCTTTTACTCCTGGAGGTCAGCAGGAAGCACTGAGCGCTAACTCTCTGCTCATCTTTCCTCCACAGACTATTTTTCCTTTTACTCCTGGAGGTCAGCAGGAAGCACAGAGTGCTAACTCTCTGGTAATCTTTCCTCCCCAGACTATTTTTCCTTTTACTCCTGGAGGTCAGCAGGAAGCACTGAGCGCTAACTCTCTGGTCATCTTTCCTCCGCTGACTATTTTTCCTTTTACTCCTGGAGGTCAGCAGGAAGCACTGAGCGCTAACTCTCTGGTCATCTTTCCTCCGCTGACTATTTTTCCTTTTACTCCTGGAGGTCAGCAGGTAGCACTGAGCGCTAACTCTCTGGTCATCTTTCCTCCCCAGACTATTTTTCCTTTTACTCCTGGAGGTCAGCAGGTAGCACTGAGCGCTAACTCTCTGGTCATCTTTCAGCCGCAGACTATTTTTCCTTTTACTCCTGGAGGTCAGCAGGTAGCACTGAGCGCTAACTCTCTGGTCATCTTTCCTCCGCTGACTATTTTTCCTTTTACTCCTGGAGGTCAGCAGGTAGCACTGAGCGCTAACTCTCTGGTCATCTTTCCTCCGCTGACTATTTTTCCTTTTACTCCTGGAGGTCAGCAGGTAGCACTGAGCGCTAACTCTCTGGTCATCTTTCCTCCGCAGACTATTTTTCCTTTTACTCCAGAGGTCAGCAGGAAGCACTGAGCGCTAACTCTGGTCATCTTTCCTCCCCAGACTATTTTTCCTTTTACTCCTGGAGGTCAGCAGGAAGCACTGAGCGCTAACTCTCTGGTCATCTTTCCGCCGCTGACTATTTTTCCTTTTACTCCTGGAGGTCAGCAGGAAGCACTGAGCGCTAACTCTCTGGTCATCTTTCCTCCGCTGACTATTTTTCCTTTTACTCCTGGAGGTCAGCAGGTAGCACAGAGCGCTAACTCTCTGGTCATCTTTCCTCCACAGACTATTTTTTGTTTTGCTCCTGGAGGTCAGCAGGTAGCACTGAGCGCTAACTCTCTGGTCATCTTTCCTCTGCTGACTATTTTTCCTTTTACTCCTGGAGGTCAGCAGGAAACACTGAGCGCTAACTCTCTGGTCATCTTTCCTCCGCAGACTATTTTTCCTTTTGCTCCTGGAGGTCAGCAGGTAGCACTGAGCGCTAACTCTCTGGTCATCTTTCCTCCGCTGACTATTTTTCCTTTTACTCCTGGAGGTCAGCAGGAAGCAATGAGCGCTAACTCTCTGGTCATCTTTCCGCCGCTGACTATTTTTCCTTTTACTCCTGGAGGTCAGCAGGAAGCACTGAGCGCTAACTCTCTAGTCATCTTTCCTCCGCTGACTATTTTTCCTTTTACTCCTGGAGGTCAGCAGGTAGCACTGAGCGCTAACTCTCTGGTCATCTTTCCTCCCCAGACTATTTTTCCTTTTACTCCTGGAGGTCAGCAGGTAGCACTGAGCGCTAACTCTCTCTGGTCATCTTTCCTCCGCTGACTATTTTTCCTTTTACTCCTGGAGTTCAGCAGGTAGCACTGAGCGCTAACTCTCTGGTCATCTTTCCTCCCCAGACTATTTTTCCTTTTACTCCTGGAGGTCAGCAGGTAGCACTGAGCGCTAACTCTCTCTGGTCATCTTTCCTCCGCTGACTATTTTTCCTTTTACTCCTGGAGGTCAGCAGGAAGCAATGAGCGCTAACTCTCTGGTCATCTTTCCGCCGCTGACTATTTTTCCTTTTACTCCTGGAGGTCAGCAGGAAGCACTGAGCGCTAACTCTCTGGTCATCTTTCCTCCGCTGACTATTTTTCCTTTTACTCCTGGAGGTCAGCAGGTAGCACTGAGCGCTAACTCTCTGGTCATCTTTCCTCCCCAGACTATTTTTCCTTTTACTCCTGGAGGTCAGCAGGTAGCACTGAGCGCTAACTCTCTGGTCATCTTTCCTCCGCTGACTATTTTTCCTTTTACTCCTGGAGGTCAGCAGGAAGCAATGAGCGCTAACTCTCTGGTCATCTTTCCGCCGCTGACTATTTTTCCTTTTACTCCTGGAGGTCAGCAGGTAGCACTGAGCGCTAACTCTCTGGTCATCTTTCCTCCGCAGACTATTTTTCCTTTTACTCCTGGAGGTCAGCAGGAAGCACTGAGCGCTAACTCTCTGCTCATCTTTCCTCCACAGACTATTTTTCCTTTTACTCCTGGAGGTCAGCAGGAAGCACAGAGTGCTAACTCTCTGGTAATCTTTCCTCCCCAGACTATTTTTCCTTTTACTCCTGGAGGTCAGCAGGTAGCACTGAGCGCTAACTCTCTGGTCATCTTTCCTCCCCAGACTATTTTTCCTTTTACTCCTGGAGGTCAGCAGGTAGCACTGAGCGCTAACTCTCTGGTCATCTTTTAGCCGCAGACTATTTTTCCTTTTACTCCTGGAGGTCAGCAGGTAGCACTGAGCGCTAACTCTCTGGTCATCTTTCCTCTGCTGACTATTTTTCCTTTTACTCCTGGAGGTCAGCAGGTAGCACTGAGCGCTAACTCTCTGGTCATCTTTCCTCCGCTGACTATTTTTCCTTTTACTCCTGGAGGTCAGCAGGTAGCACTGAGCGCTAACTCTCTGGTCATCTTTCCTCCGCAGACTATTTTTCCTTTTACTCCAGAGGTCAGCAGGAAGCACTGAGCGCTAACTCTGGTCATCTTTCCTCCCCAGACTATTTTTCCTTTTACTCCTGGAGGTCAGCAGGAAGCACTGAGCGCTAACTCTCTGGTCATCTTTCCTCCGCTGACTATTTTTCCTTTTACTCCTGGAGGTCAGCAGGTAGCACTGAGCGCTAACTCTCTGGTCATCTTTCCTCCCCAGACTATTTTTCCTTTTACTCCTGGAGGTCAGCAGGTAGCACTGAGCGCTAACTCTCTGGTCATCTTTCCTCCGCTGACTATTTTTCCTTTTACTCCAGAGGTCAGCAGGAAGCACTGAGCGCTAACTCTCTGGTCATCTTTCCTCCCCAGACTATTTTTCCTTTTACTCCTGGAGGTCAGCAGGAAACACTGAGCTCTAACTCTCTGGTCATCTTTCCTCCGCAGACTATTTTTCCTTTTGCTCCTGGAGGTCAGCAGGTAGCACTGAGCGCTAACTCTCTGGTCATCTTTCCTCCGCTGACTATTTTTCCTTTTACTCCTGGAGGTCAGCAGGAAGCAATGAGCGCTAACTCTCTGGTCATCTTTCCGCCGCTGACTATTTTTCCTTTTACTCCTGGAGGTCAGCAGGTAGCACTGAGCGCTAACTCTCTGGTCATCTTTCCTCCGCAGACTATTTTTCCTTTTACTCCTGGAGGTCAGCAGGAAGCACTGAGCGCTAACTCTCTGCTCATCTTTCCTCCACAGACTATTTTTCCTTTTACTCCTGGAGGTCAGCAGGAAGCACAGAGTGCTAACTCTCTGGTAATCTTTCCTCCCCAGACTATTTTTCCTTTTACTCCTGGAGGTCAGCAGGAAGCACTGAGCGCTAACTCTCTGGTCATCTTTCCTCCGCTGACTATTTTTCCTTTTACTCCTGGAGGTCAGCAGGAAGCACTGAGCGCTAACTCTCTGGTCATCTTTCCTCCGCTGACTATTTTTCCTTTTACTCCTGGAGGTCAGCAGGTAGCACTGAGCGCTAACTCTCTGGTCATCTTTCCTCCCCAGACTATTTTTCCTTTTACTCCTGGAGGTCAGCAGGTAGCACTGAGCGCTAACTCTCTGGTCATCTTTCAGCCGCAGACTATTTTTCCTTTTACTCCTGGAGGTCAGCAGGTAGCACTGAGCGCTAACTCTCTGGTCATCTTTCCTCCGCTGACTATTTTTCCTTTTACTCCTGGAGGTCAGCAGGTAGCACTGAGCGCTAACTCTCTGGTCATCTTTCCTCCGCTGACTATTTTTCCTTTTACTCCTGGAGGTCAGCAGGTAGCACTGAGCGCTAACTCTCTGGTCATCTTTCCTCCGCTGACTATTTTTCCTTTTACTCCTGGAGGTCAGCAGGTAGCACTGAGCGCTAACTCTCTGGTCATCTTTCCTCCGCTGACTATTTTTCCTTTTACTCCTGGAGGTCAGCAGGTAGCACTGAGCGCTAACTCTCTGGTCATCTTTCCTCCGCTGACTATTTTTCCTTTTACTCCTGGAGGTCAGCAGGTAGCACTGAGCGCTAACTCTCTGGTCATCTTTCCTCCGCAGACTATTTTTCCTTTTACTCCAGAGGTCAGCAGGAAGCACTGAGCGCTAACTCTCTGGTCATCTTTCCTCCACAGACTATTTTTCCTTTTACTCCTGGAGATCAGCAGGTAGCACTGAGCACTAACTCTCTGGTCATCTTTCCTCCCCAGACTATTTTTCCTTTTACTCCTGGAGGTCAGCAGGTAGCACTGAGCGCTAACTCTCTGGTCATCTTTCCTCCCCAGACTATTTTTCCTTTTACTCCTGGAGGTCAGCAGGTAGCACTGAGCGCTAACTCTCTGGTCATCTTTCCTCCGCTGACTATTTTTCCTTTTACTCCAGAGGTCAGCAGGTAGCACTGAGCGCTAACTCTCTGGTCATCTTTCCTCCGCTGACTATTTTTCCTTTTACTCCAGAGGTCATCAGGAAGCACTGAGCGCTAACTCTCTGGTCATCTTTCCTCCGCTGACTATTTTTCCTTTTACTCCAGAGGTCAGCAGGTAGCACTGAGCGCTAACTCTCTGGTCATCTTTCCTCCCCAGACTATTTTTCCTTTTACTCCTGGAGGTCAGCAGGTAGCACTGAGCGCTAACTCTCTGGTCATCTTTCCTCCGCTGACTATTTTTCCTTTTACTCCAGAGGTCAGCAGGTAGCACTGAGCGCTAACTCTCTGGTCATCTTTCCTCCCCAGACTATTTTTCCTTTTACTCCAGAGGTCAGCAGGAAGCACTGAGCGCTAACTCTCTGGTCATCTTTCCTCCGCTGACTATTTTTCCTTTTACTCCAGAGGTCAGCAGGTAGCACTGAGCGCTAACTCTCTGGTCATCTTTCCTCTGCTGACTATTTTTCCTTTTACTCCAGAGGTCAGCAGGTAGCACTGAGCGCTAACTCTCTGGTCATCTTTCCTCCCCAGACTATTTTTCCTTTTACTCCAGAGGTCAGCAGGAAGCACTGAGCGCTAACTCTCTGGTCATCTTTCCTCCGCAGACTATTTTTCCTTTTACTCCTGGAGGTCAGCAGGAAGCACTGAGCGCTAACTCTCTGGTCATCTTTCCGCCGCTGACTATTTTTCCTTTTACTCCTGGAGGTCAGCAGGAAGCACTGAGCGCTAACTCTCTGGTCATCTTTCCTCCGCTGACTATTTTTCCTTTTACTCCTGGAGGTCAGCAGGTAGCACTGAGCGCTAACTCTCTGGTCATCTTTCCTCCGCTGACTATTTTTCCTTTTACTCCTGGAGGTCAGCAGGTAGCACTGAGCGCTAACTCTCTGGTCATCTTTCCTCCCCAGACTATTTTTCCTTTTACTCCTGGAGGTCAGCAGGAAGCACTGAGCACTAACTCTCTGGTCATCTTTCCTTCGCTGACTATTTTTCCTTTTACTCCTGGAGGTCAGCAGGAAGCACTGAGCGCTAACTCTCTGGTCATCTTTCCTCCGCTGACTATTTTTCCTTTTACTCCTGGAGGTCAGCAGGAAGCACTGAGCGCTAACTCTCTGGTCATCTTTCCTCCGCTGACTATTTTTCCTTTTACTCCTGGAGGTCAGCAGGAAGCACTGAGCACTAACTCTCTGGTCATCTTTCCTCCCCAGACTATTTTTCCTTTTACTCCTGGAGGTCAGCAGGTAGCACTGAGCGCTAACTCTCTGGTCATCTTTCCTCTCCAGACTATTTTTCCTTTTACTCCTGGAGGTCAGCAGGTAGCACTGAGCGCTAACTCTCTGGTCATCTTTCCTCCGCTGACTATTTTTCCTTTTACTCCAGAGGTCAGCAGGTAGCACTGAGCGCTAACTCTCTGGTCATCTTTCCTCCCCAGACTATTTTTCCTTTTACTCCTGGAGGTCAGCAGGTAGCACTGAGCGCTAACTCTCTACGTCTCATCTCCTTTCCCTGTATCAGCAGGTAACCTCAGGCGGAGTTGCTCGTCTGTGCTGCCTCTCACTCTCCGCTCTGATTGTTCTGCCACAAGCAGGTGTGGGAGTTACAGACCCCAGGGCAGAGGATGCTACATGGGTAAAAGTGTGTCAGCTTCACTCAGCCAGAGCTCGTCTGCTCAGACGTTCACCGTTTCAGCACCAGATCCGCCTGCAGCAGAAGGCAATTACTGGGGACTCAGACTGCGCTCCCTCCGTCCCCCTCCTCCATCCAAAATGCACAGATGTTTACTCGCACACAATGCCTACAACAGAGAGACTCTCTCATCAGGACCCATTGATTGCATGGAACCTTCTATTCTGTAGCCTGAGGCTTAGTAATAATCTGGTCAGTATTTGGAAGCCGGGAGCCGGTGCAAAAAGAAAAAGGTTTCATTCCTAATTTTGGCTACATTGAAAAATGGTACGATTATGGTCCACGATGTCTGTGCCAGATTTTCCGCTATCTGCTCACAATTCTGACATTTCTTAAAGGGACAGTCACAATGTCTGTTGACATTTTTTTAATATGCGATTTCCCTCCTGAGCGGTTAAATTTCCAGCAGCGTGACTGATCAGGAGGCTTTGTTTGTTTACACGCGTTCCCTGTACGTATCTCATCTATATAGAGCAGATGTGACCAATCAATCCTGCAGGGAGCGCATGTAAACAACGACGCCTGCCACCGGGCGCGTTGTAACACCGTGTGCACATTAGACTTGCAGAAGTCCAGGCAGTAAAAGGTTAAGCAATGAAACTCCTAGGCCTTTTGCCATTTTCTTCTAGAATATAATGCGTGTAACCGGCACGTTGCAAAGTATTAACCCTTACCCTGTGCCGCCTTGCAATATCCCCTCCACCAATGTCCCGCAGCATCACACAATAGCTAATTTTCAGTTCCATTCCGCCGCTGAAATCTCACACAGCGACTGTGAAAGGATTGCCGCTGGATCCTGACTGTGAGTGCTTTTTTTTTTTTTTTTTTTTGTGGCGTAGATAGATTTTTATAGAGCCTGGATATTAATTGATCGCGTCTCCTCCTCCCCTCTCACATTTAAAAAGAAAAATGGGGGGAGAAATAAAAGCGCCCTGTAGAGTAGAGTTGATTTTTATTTATTTTTTTTCTTTTAAGGCTGTCGAGGATTTTTTTTAAATTTATTTTCTAGCGTGCAAGTTTCCACAAGGGGTTAAGCACTAATAAGCTGCTGCCTGGAATTCATCCTGCAGCTTGTGATATTGGCAGCGTTGCAGCGGCACGAACGAATGAACGGATTGCGCTCCTCTACATTTCATTTGTATGCAGAGTCTGGCTCCGCCAAAGCACCTTCTGTGCAGCTTCAAACATAGATCATGTAAAATGTTGCTGATCTTCCCCCTGCACAAATCACTGGGAGGGAACCAGCTGACTGCATTGGGGAAGTGGGGGTGGATGGAGGGTGGACAGTCATGTCCTGCTGGTGCAGAAGAAAAGTACTAGGTGACCTTAGCTAATGAGGGGCACAGGTGCTGGCGTGGTGGGCACGTTCGCAGACACGCTGGGGAATGTGTGATCTTGTTTGGTTTATTTTCCCATCTCCCATCTGTCAGGATGCGCTGTGACTTGTAGTTGAAGAACTTGAGATTGCAACTGATTTGATGCTGACTGATTACAGTATGACTTTACCTTTTGGAGATATAATCAAACGTGTAGCCAAATATATAGGCTGTATTCAGACGTCTGTGAAGCACAGCCCAAGTAGGGTCCAGATTGTTCTGGCTGGGTGTCTCCTGAGCCAAATAAGGATATATGAAATGTCTGGGGTTGCGTCAAACCCCTTGGCGGGACCATTTAAATTCTGCCATACAAGTACAAGTTGGTATCAATCGTAAGACCCGTTTATTTTGAACCAGCTGAGACGTGAGGTCTCTGGATGGATGCGCCTCAGGGTCTCGTAGAAATTGCAGTTTTGGGTTAAATTTGCTAAATTCGAAGAATAGTTGACTGTAAGCTGGCAGTGACAGGTTAGCTGGATTAGCGTGGTAGCAGGTAAAAAAATCTCGTATCTAAATCTCTCCCATTCTGTCTTTTTTTTTTCTCTACAGATAACAAGAGCGAGTCATGCAGTCTTTTCGGGAAAGGTGTGGTTTCCACGGCAACCAACAGAACTACCAACCATCTTCACAGGATTCCTCACGCCTGGAGAATTACAGGCATCAAAGTCACCCGGGGCTCAACTGTGTGCGTCAGAGACAGATGACCAAAGGGTATTATGCCCAGACGTCCTATGAAGGTTACGAGAACAATACCGGAGAGAAGTACCCCCGCGGTGACAAGCACATGAATGTCCAACAGCTTCAAGGAAGGGTCTCTTTTGCTAGCTTTCCTGAGGGCAGTGTCTACCCTGGACAGTATACTGGAGAAGATGGGATGCAAAACTGGGGGCAATCTCAAGCTTTGGCTGGGGCAAAATATGAGGAAAACGTAATAAAGAAAACTCCTGAAGAAAGCAGGGGGTATCAAGATCCCACTGGACAGATGCCCTTTCGTTCCCACTCTCTACACCACCCACAGCAACCAAATCTTCCTTACACTAAGCTTCCACAGCAAAAGGTCCAGAACGACGTCCCATCTTCTCCCCTGCCCTTTTCCCAGTCGTCCCACTTCAACCAGAATTTCCCCACTTCCACCTTCTCTTCCGTGCCGGGAAGCAGCCCCGTATCCCATTCCTTCAAAAGTTGCACAGCACCTTCTAACCCTCCGCTTGACCGTGCTATGGCTACTGCCGGACAAAGGGTGCAATCCATGCATGGTTACCAGTCATCTCGAATGGCTTCCTTTGAGCAAACGCAACACCACCATACGCAGGAAACTTTGCACTACCAAAACATGGCTAAGTACCATGGACAACATTACAGCCAGCAAGGCCAAACGTATTGTCAACCTGAGACTCCCAGCAGAACTTCAGAACAGTATTATCAAGCATTCAGTCCAAGTGCCAGCCATTCTCCAGCCCGGTCAGTGGGCAGATCCCCTTCTTATAGTTCTACCCCTTCTCCATTAATGCCAAACATTGAGAACTTTCAGTACAACCAGCAACAGCATAACACTAATACATTCCCTATGGGTATTTCTGATCACAGCCACTACATGCCTCTCCTAAATCCTTCGCCTACAGGCACCTCCAGTCCAGAGTCCCAAACGAAAAATTTGCAGAATGACAAAATCCCAGAAACTTTGCTGTCCGACCTAAGTTTGCAAAGCCTTACTGCTCTCACTTCACAGGTGGAGAACATCTCAACAACCGTTCAGCAACTTCTTATGACCAAGTCTGGAATTCCACAAAAGAAGACAATTAAGACTTCGCCTAGGACCCCCGAGCAAATGAAAGGACAGCATTGTAGTTCAGAGAGCAGTGCTTATTCATCTGAACCAATGGAGACACCTCTTTCAGAAACTCTTGGTACCCCACAGTCTGTCCATGCCGAGGTTCAAGACACAGACTACCTTAGCGGTTCTGATGACCAGCTAGAGAGGAATTATCTGTATTGTGGACCGGGACGGAGCCCGGCGAGAGCCAACAGTACCAAAATGAAGCCAGAATCCATTTCCACATGTTCTGTCACGTCACCTGACAACATGTCAACAAAGTCTGACGATTCATTTCAGAGCATACATGCTAACCTTCCCTTGGAGACTTTTGCAAAACTGGTGAGCAGTGAGCGAGAATGCCCACACTTACTGGTAAATGCTCTATCCCAAGAGGAACTGTCTACAGAAATCATTGCTCTGCAGGACGCTATTGATAATGAGAAAGCAGAAAAGGCTTGGGTCGATTCTCCAGAATTGGATAATAATTCACCCAAATCCCCATTCAACTTAGAAAACCACACCTGCGTTGAATCAGTGGTCAAAAACACCTGGTCAGATGAGGAGAACATACAGTTATTTTCAGAAGCTTTGAAGAAAGGTGCACCAGACGAAACTCTGAGGAACCAAGATGATTTCAACAAAGATTATTACGAAAAGAAGGAAAAAGTTGCCGAGGAAAACACAGAAAATTCTGTTGTTTTGGATACAGAGAAGAATGTGGATCCTGTGCGATCTAGCGCCAGCTTTACTAGTTTTTCAACTACGGTGGCAAGCACAAATTGTGTGAAAAATTCTGACCCGTTTGACTGGCCAGATAAAAACATGACTGAGTCTTGCCTTCGGTGGAAAGAGATTGAGCTAACTCTTCATTCTGCCGATCTTCAAAAAGGCCTTTTTCAAAGCAAGGAAAGTAAGGTTGATAGTCAACTTGATGTTCCTGACATGGAGACACCCCTGGAAAATGACTCTGGGGAAGAGTTTAACAAAGAAGGGACAGAAGAAATGGCTTACCCAGATGACAGCAAAGTAGACAATGTAAAGTGGTTAGAAGATACCAGAGACTGTTACACCGAAGAGGATTTCCAAGACATTCCAGATCTGCCATCCCAGAAAGAATCAAATCTGGAACCAGAAGACTATTCCTCATTGTGTGACTTCTCGGAAAGAAAATCTTTCATTTATGATGAATCTCTTACAAAGCCAACCAGGGATTCCGAAGCATTATCTTCAGTTAACACTCCGGAGTCCATTGAAAATCCAGGCACCGAAGAGAAGGAGAATTTAGGGGCAGCTTCACATTTGTCTTGCAATTCTATCATGTTGCTCGGTCCCGCTGTCGAAACGGAATCGAAAGTGAAAAGCTGGTTTGAATCCACAATACCGCACATTGATGACACGAAAGAAAAGATTGAAGAAGTCGTCGAAGACAGCGTGCTAGAACCAGAACTCCTTCAAGAACCAGAAGAAAAAAACCCTGAAATAATGAATAATTCGACAACTCCTAAAACTGAAGCAGTCGTTGAAAAGAAATCTCTACGTGGACGAAGGAGTCAGTGCAGGACATCCGAAACTTCTGAGCCTAATGCTCTTATCCAGACTCCGAAAGAACCAAATAGTAAACCTGAGACCGAAGACGGAAAAGGCAAGGCGGAAAGTGTCATCGAAACAGCAGCAGTCGCTAAGACTCCTGTGATTGAGGTGACACCAGCACGGATGTGCACTCGTTCCTCTACTGCCAAGGTAGAACCTCAGGGATGTGGAACAGGAATAGATATAAAGGCACCTTCTCAAGAAAAGATGGCGAAGAAAGGAGCATTTGGAGAGAAGGAGAGGGCCCCATATAAATCAGGAAGGAGAGGTGGGAAGAATGCCTTGAAAATATTACCAGCATCTAATGACGAAAATGTATTCCTTCCTCAAAATAACTTGTCTACAATCCTCGGTGGCACTCCAAAATCAAAAGAAAATGGCTTCAGTATTCTGAAGGACGAGCGATCCATGATTCTAAGGTCACGAAGCAAAAAACAGGAGCATTTCCCAGCAAAGAAAAGAAGAGGCAAAAAGGGAATGAACTTTGTCCTTAAGAAACGTTCGTACCTAAAGAAAATAATCGCCAATAATTGCTCCGCTGCCGATACATTTCAGATGGTGACGAAAGTCAAGACAAGGATGAAGCTCTCAAATGCAGCAGTGGGGATAAATATCAAAAATTCAGAGCGGCCTTTGCATTCTCTGAAGAGGAAGTCAAATTTAGTTTCTCCAGTTCCGGCCAAAAAACGAAACTTGATCATATGTAGTAAAAAAACTAAGGAGCAAAAATCGGAGACCCCATCAAATTTGTTTAAAAAAATTAAGCGAGTCAAAAAAGAGAAGGTCAAAATAGCAATAACATCAAAAAAGAATTGTAAAGTCATCCTAAGTGCTGCTTCTGTGCGAATGACCCAAGATGTTTGCCTAAAGATGACCTCACGTGCGTCATACATTGGGCCAATGAAGACAAAGGTCTTGCCACCAAGAAAAGGCAGAGGTTTGAAAATGGAAGCCATTGTTCAAAAAATTACATCACCAAATCAAAAGAAGCATGGTACCGCAGCAATGAACGCTCTCGCTTCTAGCTGCAGTAGTTTGAGTAGCATTGCCCAAAGAAAGGAAATAAAAGATGGCACCTTACTAACGGCAGATGCCAACACCAAGACAATGGCTCAGGATTTGACCCGTATTGAATCTTCGAAGCCAGAGCATAAAAGGAGCTGTCAAGGGTCAAACCACAAGTCCCTCAAAGGAAAACCCTTACAGAAGAAGAAGGGGCCTCTAAATTCATTACATGGAGAGGCTGTCTCACAAAATCCAGCCAAAAGAGGGGGCAACTTTGCAAGTTCGAAAAAACCTAATTCTCTACCTAAAAAGATGGTCAGAAGAGGGAGGTCCAAAAGTTCCTCCACCACTTCTAAAGCAACAGCGAAGAAGCCCCTTAGTTCCTCTCCATCTGTTCTTAAATCTAAAGATAAAGCTTTATCGAACAATGTTCTCTTGGCCAATAAATTACGCTCGAGTGAATGCAAAAAGCAGGGGCCAAAAAATATCTCCAGCCTTCCTGACCCATCTGCGGAGGCATTGTCCCAAACTAGAGCTAGGAAAAAATCCAAGTATCCAAAGTTTAATGGTTACACCAAGAGGCAACGCAAGTGTACTCCTCGAAGCAGGTCCACAAGCCAAGCACTTGGAACCAAGCGAAGGTCGAAGAGGCAAATTGTTCCTCTTGTTACACCCAAAGAGCCAGAAATTAAATTGAAATATGTTTCCTCTAAACCGGCCCGAGCTGAAAGTAGAGTCCGTCTCTTCTCCCCATATATTCAGTTGGAGAAAAAAAATGCCTTCACTACTACCTGCACCATCGTGAATTCTGCTGGCGAAGAGACGAGATTATTCAAGGAGAGAAGTGCAGTCCACTCTTCGTCTCCCTCTGTCACATTTTCCAATCAAGGTTCTTTACCGTTAACCTCTAGGATGCAGTTGGGACCTCTCGTGTGCAAGTCGGTGAGCTCCGGTTGTCTTCTTTGCTGCTTGTGTTGTTGTCCTGCCAACTATAAAGACTTGGGTGATCTTTGTGGCCCGTATTACCCCATGGAATGTTTACCCACTAAGAAAACCAGGCCGAAAGAGAAACTGAAAGTGGAGGACACCTCACCGGAGAAGTCCTCCAAGACTGTAGATTTTCAGAGCACCGCGGGGAGTGGGAGGACATCTTGCGTGGAAAGCGGAGCCACTGACATAGTCAAACACAACAATCTCCGATCTAGTGTCCGTGCCATGCTCAGGAAGCTGCCCAACTGTTTCTGCTGTAATAAAAAGGGGACAGAGGGGACAGATACTGAGAAGCCCAGGAAGCACCATTGCAGCAAAAGCTCCGAGCTTCATTCTCCCGAGGCCGACACACAAGAGCACTGGGTCCATGAAGCTTGTGCCGTGTGGACCAGCGGAGTTTACCTAGTGGCTGGAAAACTTTACGGTGTCCACGAAGCCATACAAATGGCAGCTTCAGCAGTGAGTAAGATGGTAGCATGCAATACACGGTCACACTTGCAAAAAAAAAATATAAAAGTTGTAAAAGACGTTTTGGGAAACTTTTGAAACTTAATCTCTACGAGCATTGCGGATGAGTTGTGTACCCTGTACTTTTAGATTTCCCTCAAACAAGAATGTTACTATTCAATTGCAGCAAGCAGAGATCTTGATTTTGGTGAGGAATTGACTCACAAAGTATATTGGAAAGTTTCAGAACTTTTCATTAAAGGGGTCCTAAGTAAGCAAGTGCACAAGATAGGTGGTAACTTGTTGATCACCGGGGTCAATCTTTGGGGCAGGCACCGATCCTGAAAATTGGGCACAGTCTCAATCGTGGCAAATTATTACCTATCCAACCTGCCAGATCCTTCTTGTTGTTGAGCAGTAACCATATAAATTGACCGTTCCCCTTTAATTTAGTGGCAAAACAAGACAACCTCACCACCAAGTGGCCAAGAGTGGTTACTGCATCATCCCGGGGAGTCTCGATTATTGGCTACAATAACAGATCCTTATATAATGATTGCATAAAAGGGTTTTATATAAGGTCTTGTATAAGCGATAAACCGTCTTAGCAATTGTGACCAGAAATTTAAAGGGGAAGCACGTTATGTGATAAATGGAAGCTAATGGCTGCATTAGGCAGGCGAGTGTGCAGGCATAGCATGGAGGTCCCATTTAGCATTTATCAACAGCGATAGTCAGTGAGGCATAGGTCAACCCCCTAACCCATGCAGTGACCCCCGAGCGTTGCAGACCCCCAAAACCAGGACTTTTATGAGGAGGTGATTTCCCCTTTAAATGCTATAATCTGATTAAACCCTTTAGGATCAGAAATGTTGCAATTCTGAGCAGTTCTGGCAGGAGACCATCACTTCTTCCTCTGGAAATATTAGGCTCTGCCCCTGTACCTCCGCCTGTATTCCGTGCCCCAGATTTTCCCATCTGCATCAAAGCTCAGATCCGCAGCGTTAGGACGCCCACGCAGGGAGCTTTGTTTTTTATTATTTGTGCTGCGCTGTGATCATACTTGATGAGGGTGTCAGGCTCTGCTACATCTGTGCTGCGGAGAAAGCGCGGACGTCCTACAGGACAGAGAAGGGGGAGATTATTCATTTATAAAGGCTGCACTGCCTAAGACCCCCGCTCCCTCCAGGCCCAAAACATGAGCTTTATCATCTAATCCAATGGTCTCCAACCTGCTGGGAAAAGAGTGAGTGCAGCTCTGGAGTATAATGCAGGAGGTAACTCAGGATCAGTAATGTAATGTATGTACACAGTGACTGCACCAGCAGAATAGTGAGTGCAGCTCTGAGGTATAATACAGGAGGTAACTCAGGATCAGTAATCTATGTACACAGTGACTGCACCAGCAGAATAGTGAGTGCAGCTCTGGAGTATAATGCAGGACGTAACTCAGGATCAGTAATGTAATGTATGTACACAGTGACTGCACCAGCAGAATAGTGAGTGCAGCTCTGGGGTATAATACAGGATGTAACTCAGGATCAGTAATGTAATGTATGTACACAGTGACTGCACCAGCAGAATAGTGAGTGCAGCTCTGGGGTATAATACAGGATGTAACTCAGGATCAGTAATGAAATGTATGTACACAGTGACTGCACCAGCAGAATAGTGAGAGCAGCTCTGGGGTATAATACAGGATGTAACTCAGGATCAGTAATGTATGTACACAGTGATTGCACCAGCAGAATAGTGAGTGCAGCTCTGGGGTATAACACAGGAGGTAACTCAGGATCAGTAATGAAATGTATGTACACAGTGACTGCACCAGCAGAATAGTGAGAGCAGCTCTGGGGTATAATACAGGATGTAACTCAGGATCAGTAATGTATGTACACAGTGACTGCACCAGCAGAATAGTGAGTGCAGCTCTGGGGTATAATACAGGATATAGCTCAGGATCAGTACAGGATACGTAATGTATGTACAGAGTTACATTTTAGGTAGGTTTTTCGTACAGATCACACATCATATTTCCTGTGTACTTTTGCGGCACTCGGCACGTTGACATTCTCAGACAAGTCCACACAGAATATAAGAACATTTGGTGTGCAGTTGAGGCTTCTGGGTAGTGACATAGAATCGCGGTGAATCATTTTCTGCTTATTTTATTTTTGCGCTGACCCAGTATAAACTTGTCCTAGGACGACCTTGTCTGATAAATGACTTTCCTCCTCGCCTTACAGCTCTGTCCCAGGTGTCAAAAGCCGGGAGCGACTGTGGGTTGTAGCCACAAGGGATGCTCGCAGACCTACCACTACACGTGTGCAGCAGAGGCAGGTGAGTCAGGCTAACGCACTGCATGCATTGTATAGCTGTGCATTATGGTCTGTACCTGTAGATAGATACAGTGGCGTGTAAAAGTCTGGGCACCCCTGGTCAAAATTACTTATTGTGAACAATTAAACACATTAAAGGTGAAATGACCTCTAAAAGGCCTAAAGTTAAAGATGACACGTTTCCTTTGTATTTTAGGAAATATGTATTTTTTTTTTAATTTAAAAAACTGGAAAAAGGAAAATGGGCCAATGCAAAAGTTTGGGCACCCTTGTAACTTTGACCTCAGATTCAGACCTTGATTCTCCTGTTAGGGTTATGGCTTCTTCACGATCATCATTAGGAAAGGCCAGGTGATGAACATTTTCCACCTTTATAGAAACCCAGCCTCCTCTAACCTTGTGCCAAAAAACAGCAGCCATGGGTTCTTCTAAGCAGCTGCCTAGCCCTCTGAATGGTGGAGGCCCACAAAGCAGGAGAAGGCTATAAGATGGTAAAGTGTTTTCAAGTTGCCCTTTCCTCAGTTTGAAATGTAATTAAGAAATGGCCGTTACCAGAAACAGTGGAGGTCAAGATAAGGTTTGGAAAACAAAGCAAAATTTCAGTGAGAGCTGCTCATAAGATTGCTAGAGAGGCAAATCAGAACCCCCGCTTGACTGCAATAGACCTTCAGAAATATTTAGCAGATTCTGGAATTGTGGTACATGTGTTCTACTGTTCAGAGACACCTGCACAAATATGGCCTTCATGGAGGAGTCATCGGAAGAAAACGTCTCCTGCGTCCCCACCATAAGATTCAGTATCAGAAATATGCAAAAAAAAAACAAGTCCTGTGGACCGATGAAGTTAAAATAGAACTCTTTAGTCACAATGATCAAAGTTATGTGTGGAAAAAAACGGCCCTCACAGTCCCCTGATCTGAACATCATTGAAAATCTGTGGCTAGACCTCAAAATAGCAGAGGATGCAAGACAACCCAGGAATCTTACAGAACTGGAAGAATTTTCCATGAAAGAATGGATGAAAATCTCTTAAACATGAATTGAAAGACTCTTGTCTGGCCACAAAAGGCTTTTACAAGCTGTGGTACTTTCAAAGGGGGGGCATTACTAGGTACTAACCATGCAGGGTGCCCAAAATTCAAGCCTTTTAGAAATAATTTCATCTTCAACTGGCTTAACTGTTCACAATAACAGTAATTTTGACCAGGGGTGCCCAAACTTTTACATGTCACAATAGATAGATTGTTGCAACTGTTTGCATTCACAAGGGGGAGCTCAGGAGCTAAGTACTGCATTATCATTAAGTTTAATGTACGCTCTGTATGCAATCAGCTCTTGAGCTCCCTCTGCTGGTGACTGAGGACAGCTACAATTTTTACCATGTAACCATATGTCTGCGCAGAGGATTTGGAGCTCTGTATCAGAAAACCGAGTCTATTTTGCAGTCGTACTTCCCATGTCTTACAGCCCTCCCCCAGTCCCAGGGTTTACGTTGACATTTCTCCAAGTCCAGAAACAACAGGAGAGTTTCCTAGAGAAGGAAATCAATGACATGAGCGGCGTACGGCTTGTATACTCTGCAGCTGAACTTCCCCCGGGCTGTACCCAGCTCCACTTCTGCAGAAGTCAGATTTCAGTTTTGGCTAATACAAGCTAAGGAAAATACTGAATGTTATAGACGACTTTACCTGCGGGAGGAATAAGGAAATGCAGAGAGAAAAAAAAAACACTAAAATCTATAATGAATTTTAAGTGAACACAATCCACAAAATTCTTTTAT
Organism: Ranitomeya variabilis; assembly: GCF_051348905.1. NCBI lineage: Eukaryota > Metazoa > Chordata > Amphibia > Anura > Dendrobatidae > Ranitomeya > Ranitomeya variabilis. The sequence goes on from NC_135238.1 coordinate 18,524,327, forward strand.
TTATTTTTTTTCTATTTTCTGCCTTTTTTGTTATAGGTTGCTTGTTAAATGAAGAAAACTTCTCCTTAAGATGTCCTAAACATAAGGTATTGTACAGTCTATATTGTTATTAGGTTTTTTAGCACTTAAAGAGATATCCTAATCTCAGGAAATAATGATTATTTTATTGTATAATTTGTGATTTTAGGCACATTTCCAATATACTTTCTGTATCAATTCCTTACGGTTTTCAAGATCCATGCTTGCTGTCAGTCTATAAACGCCTATCACATGACCAAAAAATGGCTCCTATTGAATGATAACAAGCCGAGATCTTGAAATCTGTAAAGAATTTATATAGAAAGTATATTGGAAAATTGTATAACTTTTTATAACACAATGAATAAGTTTCATTTTCCGAAACTTGGATATTCCTTTAAATTAGCATAAAGTTTCTTCAGGATCGTGTGTAAATGGAGACACTGACTCCATTGTGGTCATCAAAAAATGTTAGTCCAGGGCTATTTCAGAATCTCTACCAGATAACATTAAAGGAGTAGGCCCATCATCTAACCTGCTGTTCGGGGGGTACGTGTGCGTTTCAGAGCCCCTGTTTTGGGGATTGGTGGGAGTCCTAGCGGTTGGGCGACCCCTATTCTTTTGCTATGTGATAACTATAAATGTTAAGAATTACTCTTTTATCCCTTAACGACCCATGTTGTAAATGTACGCCGTGGTCAGGTGCCAGTGTCCAGACCCTGATATATCTTTTTGTTACTGATTATCTCGTGAGTACTGCCAGTTCCCCCGAGATTGAACTTGGCAGTTAAACCCCTAAAATTCTGCAATAAATAGTGACAACCACATTTAAAGGGGACCTGTCACCAGATTAAAAATGTCCAAAATTGTTTTTTTTTGTTCTTTTGATCTCACTAAGAAAGTAAATAAAAAGCAATAAAAAAAGAGCATCTACTCGCATCCCATCGCAAAATAAATAAATAAATAAATAAATCATACCAATAAAAATGACTAGACAAAATAAAATTCTTTCCCACTTATAAAGAAAAAAAAGTTTTGGACCTCAGAAAATGGACAAAAAAAAAAATGATGTTTAAAAGAAATGTGATTACTGTGCAAAAGTAATAAGCTGTATACATTCAGTCTCGCATTTCGAACGTCAAATTCCGTAAAATCTAAAATAAAATAATTAAAAATTGAATTAATAAATTTTAAGTACCCCAAAATAGTACCATTAAAAAAAATAGAAATAAATGCTGTAACCGTCTCGTGCAGTAGAACCATGGGGTTAAAAATCAGAACTAATGACTGGTCTAAGGCATCAGAAGGTGTCGGGAGTTGTTGGGGAGAGGTGTTGAGGGTGTGGTGACTACTTCAGTGCTCGAAAGGCATGGAAATCTAGAATAGTCAGACATCTGGGGGTTTTCGATGAGGTTTGTCTCTCTCTAATTTCCCTTCTTTATCGTTTAGAGGCACCTGGTGTAACCGTCTAGGAGATGCACATCACCGCCATCACACCCAGGACCTTTCATTCACTCCTCAGCACCGTCACGGCACCAGGCCGGGGAGTATAAGTCGCCAGCCTCCATCGTAACTACAGTGGGTCCAGGCCCATCCATGCCCAAGTGTTGACAGTGCAGGAATAAGAGATTCGGGGTCGTCTCATCACACAGATGCCGACGTAAGAGAGGAGAAAAAAGGGCGGTGCCGACCCCCAAGATATGGAGCCCAGCACAGAATTTGCCGTACACTGGTCTCCCGGGTTTCGGCACCAGAAAATTGTTTAGACCTTTGCTCCTAACACATATCGAAGCAAGAGGGCGGACATTGTAGTGTTCCAATACTCGGCTCAGACATTGGACTCGCGTCACATGGAAACCTAGTCAAGATGGCCGCCAGTTGGATACTCTGCTTCTTGGTGCATTTTCTATAGAGGTTCCCGCTAGAAAAAGACAGACCAACCAAAATGGGATGTTACTGAATGTTCGTTATGTTCCGTGTATAAAGACTACATCACCCATCTGATCTGACAACCCCCCACCGTGGTCCTTTTTTGTCCTCGTTGTCTTATTTCGTGCCATTTTTTTTTTTTTTTTTTTGACTGCCGCCGCTCCCCCCTTCTTTCCTGTCACCCGCTTCTCGTCTTCACACTTCTCGCGGTGTTTTTATCAAAGTCACAGATTCCGGAGCGGAGCACACTTATCAGCAACACAGCGTGGGCCGCTGGGGGGGCCACATTCTAAGAAATCATCCCGAGAGCGCTAATCCGCCACATTTCGCCCCCCCTGGTGGCTCCACATGAACACGATTCCTGCTGTAAATACAAGAAGAAAAAAAAAAAAAAAGTGTTTGACAGTCAAAAAAAAAAAAAAAAAGTCCTGACAATGCCTCATTTTATGGTGTGTGTATATATATGTGTATACATATGCATATATATGATATATGAAGACTGTAAATGTTTAACCCCGTAGCTGCCGGAAAGGCCTGCAAAATCGTGGCTTTTTTTTTTTTTTTTTTTTTTCAGGCTCCGCCGGCAGCTTGAGAGTTAAAGCTAAGTGTTCTTTTTAGTAAATTTGCTTCACACTGAAGACTGTGTGTACCGAGCTTTCTAAAAGATGTTTATTTTCTTTAAAAGTAAAAAAAGAGGCTATTGGGAATGTCAATAAAAATCTACAATCAACCAGTTGGCAGTAAGTCTCTGTGTCGGCCATCTTTTACACTCAGAGGTTCGGAAATGCCCTCTCCTTGATTGACAGTGGTGACCGTTCAGGTGCAATTCCATGTGGAAGCAGCAGAGGGCAGTGTACAATAGGCATTTGAGTTGACTATGGCCTAATGACTGATAATGGAGAACACTACTTCCCCCCCCCCCCCCCATGAATATATTGCATTTGTACTTTTTTTGGGGGGGTCCAGGTTGTTGTGTTTTTTGCCTGTTTTCATTGGTTCTGCCTTTTTTTTTTTGTTAAAGTATGGTTTTGTTTTTTTGTTGTTAGCTGTGGAACTAATTTATAGTATTCCTGATGTTTGAGACCTTTTCTTGAATTTTTGCACATATGTAATCCAGTCCATCATCTACAGATGCTTCTCACAAAATGAGAATATCATCAAAAAGTTAATTTATTTCAGTTCTTCAATACAAAAAGTGAAACTCATACATTATATAGTCATTACACACATAGTGATCTATTTCATGTGTTTATTTCTGTTAATGTTGATGATTATCGCTTACAGCCAATGAAAACCCAAAAGTCATTATCTCAGTAAATTAGAATAATTAACAAAAAAACATCTGCAAAGGCTTCCTAAGAGTGTAAAAAGGTCTCTTAGTCTGTTTCAGTAGCTCCACAATCATGGGGAAGACTGCTGAATTGACAGATGTCTAGAAGGTGTCACTGACACACTCCACAAGGAGGGTAAGCCACAAAAGGTCATTGGTAAAGAAGCCGGCTGTTCACACAGTGCTGTATCCAAGCATATTAATGGAAAGTTGAGTGGAAGGAAAAAGTGTGGTAGAAAAAGGTGCACAAGCAACCGGGATAACCGCAGCCTGGAAAGGATTGTTAAGAAAAGGCCATTCAGTAATGTGGGGGAGATTCACAAGGAGCGGACTGCTGCTGGAGTCATTGCTTCACCACACACAGACGTCTCCAGGACATGGGCTACAAGTGTCACATTCCTTGTGTCAGCCACTCATGACCAATAGACAACACCAGAAGCGTCTTACCTGGGCCAAGGAGAAGAAGAACCGGACTGTTGTCAGTGGTCCAAGGTGTTGTTTTCAGATGAAAGTAAATTTTGCATTTCATTTGGAAACCAAGGTCCCAGAGTCTGGAGGAAGAGTGGAGAGGCCACAATCCAAGCTGCTGGAGGTCTAGTGTGAAGTGTCCACAATCAGTGATGGTTTGGGGAGCCATGTCATCTGCTGGTGTAGGTCCACTGTGTTTTATCAAGACCAAAGTCAGAGTAGCCGTCTACCAGGACATTTTAGAGCAGTTCATGCTTCCCTCTGCCGACAAGCTTTTTGGAGATGGAAATGTCATTCTCCAGCAGGACTTGGCCCCTGTCCACACTGCCAAAAGTACCAATACCTGGTGTACAAACAACAGTATCACTGGGCTTGATTGTCAGCAAACTCACCTGATAGAGAATCTATGGAGTATTGTAAAGAGGAAGATGAGACACCAGACCCAACAATGCAGACGAGCTGAAGGCTGCTATCAAAGCAACCTGGGCTTCCATAACCCCTCAGCAGTGCCACAGGCTGATCGCCTCCATGCCATAAAGTAATTGATGCACAAGGAGCCCGACCAAGTGTTGAGTGCATTTACTGAACATACATTTCACAGTAGGACAACATTTCAGATTTTACAATGATTCTACAAGTATTGTAATTTTCTGAGATAATGACTTTTGGGTTTTCATTGGCTGTAAGCCATAATCATCAACATTAACAGAAATAAACACTTGAAATAGATCACTGTTTGTTTACTCTTTCTTTTTTTTAACTCTTGAACCTTCCCATCCAAGGTCTTGGTCATTGATGTAGATAATGAATGGCAGGGTAGAGCGTACGTGCGACCATCGCTCCGCAGGATGTCCATCTTCTTGATCTATAGGCGTCTCATCAATAAGTGCCAAATTAGTACGCCAGCCAGCGCCATACTATTTTTCTCTATTATCCGTAATGAATGAAGAGTCAGGAGTCAATGTGCAAAGCAAAAAAAAAAAAAGTTTTATTATATTTTTTTCCTTATAAAATATTATAAATATTTCTGAAAAAACTTTTCTGTACAAAAAAAAAAACACTAAGAAAATAAGATCTGAGAAGAAGTTGTAGAATTGGGAGATTTCCCCAGTAGTCAGTGTGGATCCTGTGTGTTATGTACAGACATCAAGTTGACTTACAGCAGGACCTAATGGAGGCCATTGTAAAAGTCATGGAGCCGGGGCTAAAATATAACTCCCTGATGCAAAGCATCATGGTCGCCAAATAGGACCATAATCAGTGATTTCTCTTGATTGATAAAAATGACCAAGTAGAATAGGGTCTGAAGTATTAAGGGGGTCACCCTGTGTGAGATTTCTGATGCTCCGACTATATAGTGCAATTATTTTATATGTTTGGAGCACAATGTGGGGTCTAAAGGAGAACTAGCATACATTGAAAGTAATGGACGCCCAGCAGAACTGCCTGAAATCAAATTGCCACAAGAGGACCTGCAGGAAAGAAGATATAGAGGACCCCTTTAAATTGTGCATTAGGGCCCTTTAATACTCATGAATAGGTTGAAGCTTCTCTAGTGCTATATGATTATGTTTGTGGGGTTTCTGCATCTACATGTTGTAAAAGCGGCCATTTTGTTTGCTCATTAGAAGACAGACACCCGTGAGAACAGTCTCTACGCTGCCCACAAAATGGCCGCCCCAAAACATGTACACCAAAAGTCACACATTACTGGAACCAACTGGACCTATATAAATATCTGACAGCCATTTAAACATGGCCCATTATTAAATCTTAGTGAATGCTTAACGAGCAAATACTGAAGAGTTCAGTGACCGTCAGTCAGCAGCCATATCTCCACACAGCAGTAGTAGGGCAATGGCTGGAGAAACTCCTAACTGGAGGTCACAGCTGTCCCGCTGCCCAGACTCAGGATAAATTGCTGACAGTCCTGAAGAGTTCGTTTGTCCCCGAGCTTCTCCAGGGTCCGGGCAGCTTCAGCCAACATGCCCACCCTCTGCCCAGGGGCAGATAAGAATGATGGTGGTAGGTAGCGGCAAGCTAAGAGGAGAGCTTCAGCGTGTTCCCGGGAGGGCAGACTCGTCTCACAGGTCCCTGGAGGAAAGAGATGCAGAATAGTCACATAAGATGTACCCCAAGTGTCATCCTGTACCCCAAGTATCAGTGTCATTATCCTGTACCCCCAGTGTCAGTGTCATTATCCTGTACCCCGAGTGTCAGTGTCATTTTCCTGTACCCCCAGTGTCAGCGTCATTATCCTGTACCCCGGGTGTCATTATCCTGCACCCCGAGTGTCATTATCCTGCACCCCGAGTGTCATTATCCTGTACCCCAAGTGTCATCCTGTACCCCAAGTATCAGTGTCATTATCCTGTACCCCAAGTGTCAGCGTCATTATCCTGTACCCCGAGTGTCAGTGTCATTATCCTGTACCCCGAGTGTCAGTGTCATTATCCTGTACCCCGAGTGTCAGTGTCATTATCCTGTACCCCAAGTGTCAGTGTCATTATCCTGTACCCCAAGTGTCAGTGTCATTATCCTGCACCCCGAGTGCCATTATCCTGTACCCCGAGTGTCATTATCCTGCACCCCGAGTGCCATTATCCTGTACCCCGAGTGTCATTATCCTGTACCCCAAGTGTCATTATCCTGCACCCCAAGTGTCATTATCCTGTACCCCAAGTGTCATTATCCTGCACCCCGAGTGTCATTATCCTGTACCCCGAGTGTCATTATCCTGTACCCCGAGTGTCATTATCCTGTACCCCAGTGTCAGTGTCATTATCCTGTACCCCCAGTGTCAGTGTCATTATCCTGTACCCCGAGTGTCAGTATCATTATCCTGTACCGTCAGTGTCATTATCCTGTACCCCGAGTGTCAGTGTCATTATCCTGTACCCCGAGTGTCATTATCCTGTACCCCGAGTGTCATTATCCTGTACCCCAAGTGTCATTATCCTGTACCCCCAGTGTCAGTGTCATTATCCTGTACCCCCAGTGTCAGTGTCATTATCCTGTACCCCGAGTGTCATTATCCTGCACCCCGAGTGTCAGTGTCCTGTACCCCGAGTGTCAGTGTCATTATCCTGTACCCCGAGTGTCATTATCCTGTACCCCGAGTGTCAGTGTCACTATCCTGTACCCTGAGTGTCAGTGTCATTATCCTGTACCCCGAGTGTCATTATCCTGTACCCCGAGTGTCAGTGTCCTGTACCCCGAGTGTCAGTGTCACTATCCTGTACCCCGAGTGTCAGCGTCATTATCCTGTACCCCGAGTGTCAGTGTCATTATCCTGTACCCCATGTATCAGCGTCATTATCCTGTACCCCCAGTGTCAGTGTCATTATCCCGTACCCCCAGTGTCAGTGTCATTATCCTGTACCCCCAGTGTCAGCGTCATTATCCTGTACCCCCAGTGTCAGTGTCATTATCCTGTACCCCCAGTGTCAGTGTCATTATCCTGTACCCCGAGTGTCAGTGTCATTATCCTGTACCCCGAGTGTCAGTGTCATTATCCTGTACCCCCAGTGTCATTATCCTGTACCCCCAGTGTCATTATCCTGTACCCCCAGTGTCATTATCCTGTACCCCGAGTGTCAGTGTCATTATCCTGTACCCCGAGTGTCAGTGTCATTATCCTGTACCCCGAGTGTCATTATCCTGTACCCCGAGTGTCATTATCCTGTACCCCGAGTGTCATCCTGTACCCCAAGTGTTAGCGTCATTATCCTGTACCCCGAGTGTCAGTGTCATTATCCTGTACCCCGAGTGTCAGTGTCATTATCCTGTACCCCGAGTGTCAGCGTCATTATCCTGTACCCCCAGTGTCAGCGTCATTATCCTGTACCCCGAGTGTCAGTGTCATTATCCTGTACCCCGAGTGTCAATGTCATTATCCTGTACCCCCAGTGTCATTATCCTGTACCCCGAGTGTCAGCGTCATTATCCTGTACCCCGAGTGTCAGCGTCATTATCCTGTACCCCCAGTGTCAGCGTCATTATCCTGTACCCCGAGTGTCAGCGTCATTATCCTGTACCCCCAGTGTCAGCGTCATTATCCTGTACCCCGAGTGTCAGCGTCATTATCCTGTACCCCGAGTGTCAGCGTCATTATCCTGTACCCCGAGTGTCAGCGTCATTATCCTGTACCCCGAGTGTCAGCGTCATTATCCTGTACCCCGAGTGTCAGTGTCATTATCCTGTACCCCGAGTGTCAGTGCCATTATCCTGTACCCCGAGTGTCAGTGTCATTATCCTGTACCCCGAGTGTCAGCGTCATTATCCTGTACCCCGAGTGTCAGTGTCATTATCCTGTACCCCGAGTGTCAGCGTCATTATCCTGTACCCCGAGTGTCAGTGCCATTATCCTGTACCCCGAGTGTCAGTGTCATTATCATGTACCCCCAGTGTCAGTGTCATTATCCTGTACCCCGAGTGTCAGCGTCATTATCCTGTACCCCGAGTGTCAGTGTCATTATCCTGTACCCCCAGTGTCAGTGTCATTATCCTGTACCCCCAGTGTCAGTGTCATTATCCTGTACCCCGAGTGTCAGTGCCATTATCCTGCACCCCAGTGTCAGTGTCATTATCCTGTACCCCGAGTGTCAGTGTCATTATCCTGTACCCCTATTGTCAGTGTCATTATCCTGTACCCCGAGTGTCAGTGTCATTATCCTGTACCCCGAGTGTCAGTGTCATTATCCTGTACCCCGAGTGTCAGTGTCATTATCCTGTACCCCGAGTGTCAGTGTCATTATCCTGTACCCCGAGTGTCAGTGTCATTATCCTGTACCCCGAGTGTCAGTGTCACTATCCTGTACCCCGAGTGTCAGTGTCATTATCCTGTACCCCAGTGTCAGTGCCACAATTTTACTACATGTCAGTCCTGTGACACCAGGACAATTATGATTTCCCTGGAAGTAAATAGCAAGGTTGGGCTTTTACACTGCGGTAACTACATGCGTTTGTGGTTCCCGTCACATAATTCCGTGGCTTAAAGTGAATAATAACTTTCAAATTTATGTGGCTAAATATTTCCATCAATAAGGGATCTTGATAAAAACTGTATTTTGGAAAATGAGTGTGAATTCCACCAGGAGGCAATCACTTCACTCTTCTGACCGACTCGGTGCAAAATCCAGATGTCTTAGATGTGGATATTATTAGAGAATTATGAATGGTAAAAATCTGCATCAAAATACACTTGTAAGACATGCAGATTTCGTGGTGGTGGGCTCGTCAGGGGCGTAAGGGTACAGCCCACGACAATCCACACTTTATTATCGAATAACTAGCGTTTATTTGCTTTTTCTGCCACACGATAGGCCTCGTTGTCCATGGCAACCAGAGTTCAACTTTCATTTTCTATTCTGTGCTGAAAAAAAAAATCGTAGCTAATTGGTTACTATGGACCAATCAGCTATCAGCTGTTATTTCATTGGTGCAGACTGGAAAATGAAAGCAGTGATGTGATTGGTTGCTATGGGCAACACATAAACCCTCACCGGAAAAGATGTATACATACAGTATATATATATATATTACACTATTTCTTTCAGAGTCATAATCACAGAGCGGCAGCTGCAGTCAATTCTCTATTTGAAAATTATTTAATAAAAAGGTCAAACTCCAGATATATAATATAACATATATTTACACGCACTCTAACATGGCGTCTGCCTCCATTAAACACAAAGTATGAATGTGAAAAAGCTTCTGAGCTTGGACGATCGCCTCTTCTTCAGGTCACAATGACAACATTAAATAGCCAGGGAGAAAAAAAAAAACAAAACTTAAAGGGACGCTTCAGGCTAAACTGATCCACAGCGTAGGGCCTGGAGGGGGCGGAGCCTGACACTCATTATCAGTTGAATCTTTGTCATGCTCCGCCCACTCCGGTTTTGTGACGGGAAAATGGCCGCTCAGCGAGTTGGTTCAATCTGTCCCGTTATTTTCTAGGGGGGGGGGGTTGCATTGCAGCCGAACATATAAAAATAAAAAAAAAATCCATAAAAACTGAAGATTTTGCATTAAGTGTTTCTCTTCTAAAAAAAAAAAGTCCCTTCCGTGTCGACTTCCTGCACAGACGCCTCTCTCTGTGCTCCCACATGTTCGCCACACCACAAAGGGCAGAATTGTAGGACCCCCGCCACGTACAGGGACAGTTACTGACAGGGCAGGGTCGGGAGGGTCACGCTGCAGCTGACAAGCCGCGCTAAATCTGAAAATGAAAGAGAAGTAGCTTCAGTATTAACTGCACCGCACATATCTGCCGCCATCACCAGCACCGCGCACATGCATTGCACACCATACACATGGGGGCCACGTAAAGGGGAAAGCCCACCCAATAATGGATCCAGGGAGAAATGGAGCAACTTTCTCATGGGCCCAAAATGCTAAACCCATGATGTGGCATCAAGTTTCCTAGCATGGACCCCCGTGGGCGCTTGTAATCGAGAGGGAACCCCTTACTCACTATTCCATATGTTCGTCATGCTAAATTACCGTGCATTGAAAGTCAGAAAAAGGAAAATAGCTGCTTAAAGGGGGTTTTCCACATTTATTTTTTTTTACTTATATGCATAAATTTAGGGCTAAAAAGCATTTTTACAATTATGTTTCATTAAAAAATTTGCACCATTTTGCTCATAAAGGCTCCCGAAACGTTCAACTTTTATGCGGTCTGCGGTCATAAATCAGCACAGAAGAGCTCAGAAATAGACTGTCAGAAGAAGATCACTGATGGATTATCAGTTGACTCATTCTGCAGTCAGGAATAGACAGTGCAATGCGGAGACTGTAGAAGGAAAACCGTGCAAAAAAATTAATTAAACCCAATTGCAAAAAATATTTATTTCATAAGCATTTAAAGGTAAAAAAAAATGTCTCCAAAGGGGGACAACCCCTTTAAGCTGCTTTCCCATTTCATTCATTAATGGTGTATCTATGGGATATGCCATGAATGTAAAATAGACATGGATCCCACCACTGAAAGCCGTTGCGTTAAGCGAAGAGGTGGTCTCCTCATCTCAACATTGTTGGAATCCTTAGCTACTCTACATTTGTGGCATCTGAGGGGGTTTGTGTTTTGCGTGGCGAAATTACGGATTTATTTATTTTACTATTTTAGGACACTCAAGATGTTTTGATTAATTTTTATTGCATATTTTCCGTGAATATTGATAATGGAAAATCAGAAATTCCGGAGTTTTTATGTCTTTTTTTGTCTTTACGTTGTTTACTGTATTGGTTAATTCATTTTATATTTTGATAGATCAGACTTTTACAGATGTGGCGATACCAAATATGTTTTTTTTATTATTATGTATTATTAAAGATGGAAAAGGGTTTGAATTATTTCTCATAAAAAAATATTTATTTATTTTTTTATATTTTTTTCACTTTATATTTTAGACACCTTTATAGACTTGAAGTAGTGATGAGCGAACGTGCTCAGAAAAGGTGTTATCTCAGCATGCTCGGTTGCTCATCGAGTGACTTTGGTGTACTCAAAAAATATGTTCGAGTCCCCACGCCTGCATGTCTCGCATCTGCAACACATGCGGGGATTGTCTGTTAGGCAACCTGTGTTTGATCGCTTGTGCAACATACCACAATACCACCATGATCTGCTATGAAGCCAGGCCTGTAGCTGAATTTCACAGAAGTACCAAGATCGCAGTGACGGGAGCCTTTCAGCAGTTCTCAGACAGCCATTGCCTCAGAGAGGGGAGACGATGGCACGACTTGAGCTTGACAGCAGCATTTAGTGGGTTCACAGCATTGATCGGAGCTGGCTCCGTACACCGATCAGTACGTCCTTTGTCAGGAGAACTTTTTCCTGTCTCGCGACTCTAGGCTGATAGGGAGAGACGCCAGTCTGGGGTAGCGAAGAGGGGAAAAGCCGATGGGGACCTGCCATAGATTAGTCACCTGAGACACAAGATGGTCCTCACCCATTTTTTCAAAGGATGTTTCCTCTGAGCACTGGGAGTGAAAGCAATAATGGAGCCCGTTATTTAGGCAGCATGAATCTCCCTCCGATCAATAAATTAATTTACGAGATGGAAATACCCCTTCTAATGTCAGCTAGACCCAGCTATTTCGGAGAGGGATAGAGAAGGATCAGGCAGCTTTGCTTTCAGCATGTCCGATTCTTTTGTTCTCCTTGGAGATAAGCTGAGGAGTCTGGCAGCTGCTTTCTCTCCTCTATGCACGCTCGGCCGAGGTGAGTGTGCATGTCTGATGGGAGGTGGTTCACAACCTTTCAATTTTCCCAGTGAAATCCCTGTCCGTTTACATTTCGGTCAAACTGCCGACATCAATTCTACAGGGTAATGGCGGGTGGAGCGGAAGTGTCCGAGTTCAGAGATGTAGAGACGTTCCAGTACCGAGTCTTGCTACAAAGCATCGCGGATCAATGAATTAGTTCCACAGTACTGATTGCATCCATGCTTTAATTATAGATTCATTTACTGGCATATTAGTGGGTTCAGCGCTCTTTAAAAATATGGCTGCCACCATCTCCACAATGAGCAGCAGCCCACCACCATTAGTTTTTCGGGTTAATGCCCATGCACTACGAGTCATCAAGCAGGGTTACTGCACAGATTATCCTCCGCTAGGAAACATTTAAGACCCCCTACTCCCTCCAAAAAAAACCTCTTCCCCTTTAAATATTTCCATTTCCAAAGAGATAATTGATCTGCATTGCCTCTCTGTTATCATGCATCTTTAGGGTCCTTCTCATTAACCCTTTCAGTACATGGGTCCGTGGCACAGCTTATCATTGGTCAAGTCAGGAAGGGTTAATCAGGAGGAAGTATAAAAAATAATGGCGCAACTAAAACATAAAGGGGCTTACATCAACCAATCAGGCGTCAATAGGCAATCAAATATCTGAATGGTTGTCATAGATTGCACCACTTTTTTATACAGTAGCGCTCCGGTGGCATCAGCGTGGCATGGCTCTCAACCAATGGAGATGCCGCTGCTGCCCCCGATGCCACAAGCTTAGGGTCCACATAAAGAGGATGACCTACCTTCTTTACTGGATGGAGCTACCCTCCTACGAAGGCTCCGGTCCAGCAGCTGATGTGTCCTGGTTGGACTGGCGCCCGCCATGAGCCGAGCTGTGGCTTCATGAAGAAAGACCTAAGGAGAGCTAAGATTTAAGAGACGTCTCCCAGGACAGTGAACGGGACCAATGATGGCGCTGATCACGGGGCACTCACCCTGCGCATGGCGGGCCGGAAGGATTGTGCTAATCTTCGTAAACTGCTCAGATCCAGCTGGAACCCCCTGAGCTCCTGGGGGGACGCGGGGTGTGTGTGACCCGGCTGCTGCCCCGTAGAGCTCTGTAGCTGTTGCTGCTGCTGCCAGATATTGGTCCTGGTCACCAGGAGAAGGTCGCACATGAGGAACTGCACCGCCTGCGGAGAGAAAGAGGGAAACCAGGTCTGTAAGAAAAAACCGCCAGAGAGCGACCCAGCAATCACCCGTCTGCCAAGGAGTACTGGGGACCAGGGAGGCAGCATCAGAGAGTGGGTGGATAGCGGCACGTAGTATAGAAGTACAATCTATATGGTGGTAATGCGGTATATAAGTACAGTCTATATGGCGGTAATGCGGTATATAAGTACAGTCTATATGGCGGTAATGCGGTATATAAGTACAGTCTATATGGCGGTAATGCGATATATAAGTACAGTCTATATGGCGGAAATGCAGTATATAAGTACCGTCTATATGGCGGTAATGCGGTATATAAGTACAGTCTATATGGCGGTAATGCGGTATATAAGTACAGTCTATATGGCGGTAATGCGGTATATAAGTACAGTCTATATGGCGGAAATGCGGTATATAAGTACAGTCTATATGGCGGTAATGCGATATATAAGTACAGTCTATATGGCGGAAATGCGGTATATAAGTACCGTCTATATGGCGGTAATGCGGTATATAAGTACAGTCTATATGGCGGTAATGCGGTATATAAGTACTGTCTATATGGCGGAAATGCGGTATATAAGTACAGTCTATATGGCGGTAATGCGGTATGTAAGTACAGTCTATATGGCGGTAATGCGGTATGTAAGTACAGTCTATATGGCGGTAATGCGGTATGTAAGTACAGTCTATATGGCGGTAATGCGGTATGTAAGTACAGTCTATATGGCGGAAATGCGGTATATAAGTACAGTCTATATGGCGGTAATGCGGTATATAAGTACAGTCTATATGGCGGTAATGCGGCATACACTGTGTTCCAAATTATTATGCAAATTGGATTTAAGTGTCATAAAGATTTAATTGTTTTGTTTTTAAAATAAACTCGTGGATGGTATTGTGTCTCAGGGCTCAATGGATCACTGAAATCAATCTTAAACACATGTGATAATTGGTTTTCCAGGTGATTCTAATTAAAGGAAAACTACTTAAAAATGATGTTCCACATTATTAAGCAGGTCACAGTTTTCAAGTAACATGGGAAAGAAAAAGGATCTCTCTGCTGCTGAAAAGCATCAAATAGTGCAATGCCTTGGTGAAGGGATGAAAACATTAGAAATTTCCCGAAAACTTAAGCGTGATCATCGTACTGTTAAGAGATTTGTGGCTGTATCTGAGCACAAATGTGTTTGTGCTGATAAAGGCATAATGAGGAAGGTTTCTGCCAGGCAAGTTCATCGGATTAAGAGAGCAGCTGCTAAAAAGCCATTACAAAGCAGCAAACAGATATTTGAAGCTGCTGGTGCCTCTGGAGTCCCTCGAACCTCAAGGTGTAGGCTCCTTCAAAGGCTTGCTGTGGTGCATAAACCTACTATTCGGCCACCCCTAAATAGTGTTCACAAGCAGAACCGGTTGCAGTGGGCCCACACATACATGAAGACTAATTTCCAATCAGTCTTGTTTACTGATGAGTGTTGAGCAACCCTGGATGGCCCAGATGGATGGAGTAGTGGATGGTTGGTGGATGGCCACCATGTCCCAACAAGGCTGCAACGTCAGGGAGGAGGTGGAGGAGTCATGTTTTGGGCTGGAATCATGGGGAAACAGCTGGTAGGGCCCTCTACGGTTCCTGAAGGTGTGAAAATGACCTCTGCAAAGTATATAGAGTTTCTGACTGACAACTTTCTTCCATGGTATAAAATGCAGAAACGTGCCTTCAGGAGCAAAATCATCTTCATGCTGACAATGCCCCATCTCATGCTGCAAAGAATACCTCTGAGTCATTGGCTGCTATGGGCATAAAAGGAGATAAACTCATGGTGTGGCCACCACCTTCTCCTGACCTCAACCCTATAGAGAACCTTTAGAGGATCATCAAGCAAAAGATCTATGAGGGTGGGAGGCCGTTCACATCAAAACAGCAGCTCTGGGAGGGAAGAAATACAAGCAGAAACTCTCCAAAAACTCACAAGTTCAATGGATGCAAGAATTGTGAAGGTGACATCAAAGAAGGTTCCTATGTTAATATGTAACTTGGCCTGTTAGGATGTGTTGGAGTTAAATAGCTTTTTTGTTCAGTGAATGTGACCTCCTAATGCTGCAAATTCCACAAATGAGCATTTTCAGTTCTTTAAAACATATCAAATGTTTAGGAATTCTACTGTGCCTAATAATTTGGAACAGCGCATTGTGGGGTTTTATTCATTTTGGAGATTATACTGTTATCATTGGGAGGTTTCTTCAATAAAATTCGATGTATAATCTAACGGGTGATGATGACTTTTATTAGACTGACTGTCATTTGCACCAACCATTTAGGAAAATCAGACAAAAATGTAATTTGCATAATAATTTGGAACATAGGGTATACTTAACAAAAAAGTGTGAAACAACTGAAATTATGTCTTATATTCTAGGTTCTTCAAAGTAGCCACCTTTTGCTTTGATGACTGCTTTGCACACTCTTGGCATTCTCTTGATGAGCTTCAAGAGGTAGTCACCGGGAATGGTCTTCACTTCACAGGTGTGCCCTGTCAGTTTAATAAGTGGGATTTCTTGCCTTATAAATGGGGTTGGGACCATCAGTTGTGTTGAGCAGAAGTCTGGTGGATACACAGCTGATAGTCCTACTGAATAGACTGTTAGAATTTGTATTATGGCAAGAAAAAAGCAGCTAAGTAAAGAAAAACGAGTGGCCATCATTACTTTAAGAAATGAAGGTCAGTCAGTCCAAAAAATTGGGAAAACTTTGAAAGTGTCCCCAAGTGCAGTGGCAAAAACCATCAAGCGCTACAAAGAAACTGTCTCACATGAGGACCGCCCCAGGAAAGGAAGAACAAGAGTCACCTCTGCTTCTGAGGATAAGTTTATCTGAGTCACCAGCCTCAGAAATCGCAGGTTAACAGCAGCTCAGATTAGAGACCAGGTCAATGCCACACAGAGTTCTAGCAGCAGACACATCTCTACAACAACTGTTAAAAGGAGACTTTGTGCAGCAGGCCTTCATGGTAAAATAGCTGCTAGGAAACCACTGCTAAGGACAAGCAACAAGCAGAAGAGACTTGTTTGGGCTGAAGAACACAAGGAATGAACATTAGACCAGTGGAAATCTGTGCTTTGGTCTAATGAGTCCAAATTTGAGATCTTTGGTCCCAACCACCGTGTCTTTGTGTGACGCAGAAAAGGTGAACGGATGGACTCTACATGCCTGGTTCCCACCGTGAAGCATGGAGGAGGAGGTGTGATGGTGTGGGGGTGCTTTGCTGGTGACACTGTTGGGGATTTATTCAAAACTGAAGGCATACTGAACCAGCATGGCTACCACAGCACCTTGCAGCGGCATGCTACTCCATCCGGTTTGCGTTTAGTTGGACCATCATTTATTTTTCAACAGGACAATGACCCCAAACACACCTCCAGGCTGTGTAAGGGCTATTTGACCAAGAAGGAGAGTGATGGGGTGCTACGCCAGATGACCTGGCCTCCACAGTCACCAGACCTGAACCCAATCGAGATGGTTTGGGGTGAGCTGGACCGCAGAGTGAAGGCAAAAGGGCCAACAAGTGCTAAGCATCTCTGGGAACTCCTTCAAGATTGTTGGAAGACCATTCCCGGTGACTACCTCTTGAAGCTCATCAAGAGAATGCCAAGAGTGTGCAAAGCAGTCATCAATGCAAAAGGTGGCTACTTTGAAGAACCTAGAATATAAGACATAATTTCAGTTGTTTCACACTTTCTTGGTAAGTATATAATTCCAGATGTGTTAATTCATAGTTTTGATGCCTTCAGTGTGAATGTACAATTTTCATAGTCATGAAAATACAGAAAAATCTTTAAATGAGAAGGTGTGTCCAAACTTTTGGTCTGTACTGTATATATATTCCCCATGATGTATGTGTGTACTTATCCCAAGCTCGGTAGTGACCACTTACATCCCAGGCTCGGTAGCGACCACTTACATCACCGGCGCGGTCAGTCACAGTCAGGGTTGAGGGTTCAGGGGTCGGAGGTCAGACGCTGCCTCTGTATTGCACTGCAGATACATTGCACATAGAGCATAGAAAATGCAATGCAACTACAATGCACCACAGCCACAGCGATGGACGGCCCCTGCACCCGCTCGGAGTCGTGCATCTGTGAAGGTTTCGCCCGCTCACCTTATCCACATTGGCGTTGCTGGAAGGACTGGCGTTCAGGCTGTCTCGGAGGTAGCCGCTGGCCTTCTCACACTGGCCCAGGCTGACCTGCGTGCTGTCCTGCTTGCCAAACAGGGTCCGCACCGCCCTGAACGTGTACAGCGCAGCTCTGGGCAACATGTTCCTATAGAGGAAAGCAGACATGTGTGATGGAGAGCAAGACCCCGACGCGCGTCATCGTGGACAACACAAATCTATAGGGAATATTTGGGCTTTAACCTCTAACACTCACTCTGAGCTATGAAGTGGTTTCGGGATGTACTCCACCACTGGGTACAACCTCTGCGCTGCCTCGTCATCTCCTTGCAGCCAGTTAATAGCCACGATAATTATGGAAGCCCACCACTTAGCCACTGGATCTGTCCCTGTGCCGGAAAATAATGGTCATTAAAAAAAATATTAAATTCTATGCGACAATTTAAGCGACAAATTGGAAAGTAGGGTAATATCAAACTTATGTTTTGTGTTATTTTTTTTTTAGATTTTTGCCCTTTTTTTCTAGTCCCATAAGGAGACTTGAATTTGTAACTTGACGATTCCTGGTACAATACACTGAAATACATAAGTATGGCAGCACACGATTCTGTCAGCTTCTCTTATTAAGCAATTTGACCGCTTAGTTTGAACTCATCTTTAGGCTGCGTTCACACGTTGCATCCGTGGTGCATTTTTTTGCCACAATTGCAGTAAATCGAGTGTGTGTTTTTTTGCTGCAACATGTGAACGCAGCCTTACCGAACCGTTATCGTATGTGCGCTGAGCTCACCTGTGACAGCGGCCATACTGGAACTGATGGAGAAGGTGTGATTGGTGACGGCCGCGGCATCTGAGCAACCATTCAGAAGCTGGAGATATTCCAGTGCATCTGAGAACTCGCTGCAAAGATGGGAAGTAAAACCGATGTAAGTGGCTATGTATAAGAAATATGACAATGGAGGACATATACAATGCAGGAAATAAAAATAAAAAACACTTAAGGAGCTACGGAACACAATTATAGAATTGATCAGCCTTTGCATAGTAATGAATGTTTGCAAAATACTTCATTACCTTATTTTGCTTCATTTTCAATACCCAAGCAATGCTTTAAAAATTGCTTTCAACTGCTGCTCAGCGAGATTCAAACAGTAGTATATGTATATATATATATCAAATTAATTTTTCTAGTATGCCTCATCATCTTATTTCGCTTCATTTTCTCCCAAAAAACAAATTGCAGTGTTGTATCAATAACCGGTTAATGCTCCTTTAGAAGCTGCTTTTAGCTGCTGCTCAGCAAGATCCGACCACTCAATACAAACAGTTGTGGTACAAGACTTTTCCTCTCCGAAATTCCCTTCGACCCAATCCCTGTACTGAGAGAAGGAAAGTACCGTACAGCGACTGTGTGAATGAAGTGTATGTATCTTGCTGAGCAGCAGTTAGAGGCAGCTTCTAAAGGAGCATGAACAGCACTGCAGCACGGTACTTGGGGAAGAGGAAACAAAATAAGGTAAAAGTCATAACTTTGCAAAGGATATATTTATAGAGGTGCAGCCCAAGCGATTATTAATCGATTTTACCTGCTTTGGTGCAAATAAAAGTAACAACATGAGAGGAACAACAAGATAACCACCCAAAAAGAGAACGGTGGTCACAGACAATTCCTCTCTCCTTATCCTTCCGCACTGATTCATCTTTAGTTTGGCACTTTTTGGAGCAGTGCAATGGACTCACCCCTCGCCTTCCGTCAGCGGTTTGCTTTGTTCCGGCTGGGCTACGCAATACAGCGCTTTCTCCAGGAGATGTTCACGGAAAGCCTGAGTCACCTGAGCGAGAGGGTCCACTGCCAGCACCAATAAAAAAATTTAAAAAAAACACAAATTAGAGCAAATCCTCCCCAAAAACAAGGCTAAAAGTATCCCGCTGCTTCAGGAAAAGCATCAGCAAGCATGCACGCCTCGCTTCTGAACCAGGGGTCTTTCTAGTACTGCATCCCATAGCCTATCAATCCCTCACCAGACCTCTGCTTGCAGGCAGTGAATAAAACTCACTGCATAGTCCTACTAAGATGTGCGAAGGCTTGTTAAATTTACTATCTCTGATCTTAAAAATGGGGTTGCAGACAGTCATCGATTTATAGCTAACGGGAAATGTAAAGGAGCGCACCGGCACTGCCCGCTGTGCTGTACGTCGTGTCCCGCGGGGAGCTCCTGACACTCCAGTCTCCATCTACAAAAAAGCGATGTCCTAGAGGATGGCACAGCCACTGCATGGCGGGCGGGATGCTCACGCTCTGCGCCAAGCACACCTGGCGGGCACTGCAGAGGAAGAAGCGCTGGGAAGAGACGGGGAGACATGATTAGACCCCAGTGGACAGCAATGCACCGGACAAGTATGTACCCCTATATGATTTTGACCCCCTTACCGCTAAGAAATGGAAGCGCCGGTGCAGACTTGCTTTTACTCTCAAGGCGGCGCCCACGTAGATTTCTGCCAGCGTCGCCACCGAGAGGGTGTTCCCTGCACAGTCCGCTAGATTGACAGCGCTGAGGGCCATATTGATCGCCGAGAGGTGACCACCCGCATGCTTCCCTTTTAAAAAACACAGGATGATTGAACATGACCCCCATTAATAGCCATGCACCCATGTAGACCACCCCATATACCTGTCATGTGCAGCTGGTGCAAGCGATGGTACACAAGGGCGGCCTCCCTGCAGCTTTTACGTACGTCATCTTTTAACTGATGGTCTCTGCGGAAGCCCCCAGCCCGTCCTGCCAGCCAGCGGCCCACCCAAAGTCGCTGCAATACGTAGCGGATGATGCTCCATGTGAGGCTGCAGACAAGATCGAAGTTGGAGGTGGGGAGGGGTCTCCCTAGAGCTTTTAGGGCTTTCCACAGATGGAGCGAGGCCTGAGCAAAGTCACCCTGGAAGAAAGAGAAACCAAAAAATGTTTTTTTCTTTTCAGCATGGAAATTCCTGTTTATTTTTGTAATATTTCTGCTTGCTGTCAATGAATACAAGCCTCCTCCAGTAATGAGTCAGTCATGACATGATCTGCTTAGGCTTTTCCATTCACTAACAGAAAGCAGAGATCTGGAAAATGATCATGGTTGGAAACGGATTCGATAAGAAAACCTGCAGATTTTTAAGCCAGGTTCCTCGTACCCGAGACAGATCGACGTCAGCTTGTTTCCGATGACACCAGAACATGACCGAAGAGTCGGAGTGCAGACGGGTGACGGGCTCGCCGTAGATGAAAAGTCGGATGAACACGGCCAGGACAATGATGAGGTTTATTGGCCAGAGGAGAGCAGAAGGGTTAAACCAGCTCAACCATGAGGACGTCTCTGCGAGCAGAGCAAATAAATCACATACAGAGTAATCGACCATCCCGCGGCGGTTATCGCGGCCGAGCGCCAAACTCTTCAGAACTTACCTGCGCTTACTCCCAACATACTTCTTCCACCACCATGATAAGTGGGACTTCCAGAGGCCTCCGAATTGCTGGATCCTCCCATCAAGAAGGACAAGGGATTGAAGGAGAGGCAGAGGAAGACGAAGACGCAGAGAGCCATACGGGAGCGGTCCAGCATGCCGGTACCGGGAGGAGAGGGCATCTCTTCCTTGACTTGTACCTGAAGAATGCAATGGACAAACAATCAGTAGATTTGGTTTCCAGTACCATCTCTATGCTGACGACACCCAATTATACACTTCTTCTCCTGCTTTCACTTCGACCTTTTTAGAAAAAAACAGTGATTGTCTTACCGCTGTCTCTAACATCATGTCCTCCCTCTATCTGAAACTGAACCTGTCAAAAACTGAACTCCTCTTGTTCTCTCCCTCTACTAACCTACCTTTGCCTGACATTGCCATCTCCGTGTGTGGTTCCACCATTACTCCAAAGCAACATGCCCGCTGCCTTGGGGTCATCCTTGATTCCGAGCTTTCATTCATCCCCCACATCCGATCACTGGCTCGCTCTTCTTATCTGCATCTCAAAAACATTTCTAGAATTCGCCCTTTTCTTACTTTCGGCTCTGCAAAAACTCTTACTGTTTCACTTATTCATTCCCGTCTGGACTATTGTAACTCTCTACTAATCGGCCTCCCTCTTGCCAAACTCTCCCCGCTCCAATCTGTCCTGAATGCTGCTGCCAGGATCATATTCCTCACCAACCGTTACACCGATGCTTCTACCTTGTGCCAGTCATTACACTGGCTACCCATCCACTTCAGAATCCAGTACAAAACTACTACCCTCATCCACAAAGCACTCCATGGCTCAGCACCACCCTACATCTCCTCTCTGGTCTCAGTCTACCACCCTACCCGTGCCCTCCGCTCCACTAATGACCTCAGGTTAGCATCCTCAATAATCAGAACCTCCCACTCCCGTCTCCAAGACTTTACACGTGCTGCGCCGATTCTTTGGAATGCACTACCTAGGCTAATACGATTAATCCCCAATCCCCACAGTTTTAAGCGTGCCCTAAAAACTCATTTGTTCTGACTGGCCTACCGCCTCAATGCATTAACCTAACCATCCCTCTGTGGCCCATTCAAAAAAAAAAATCAGGTTCCTTGCAACATGTTCTCATACACTTTATGCAGTTAATAACCCTCTGTGTCTGTACGGCTACATACTTAGGCTGTCAACTGGTTCATGCAGCTTTACATGAACACCCGAGCCTTACACTATGGCTGGTCCAAATAACTAAAGCAATTATTACCATCCACCTCTCGTGTCCCCCCTTTTCCTCATAGTTTGTAAGCTTGCGAGCAGCAGGGCCCTCATTCCTCCTGGTATCTGTTTCGAACTGTGATTTCTGTTATGCTGTAATGTCTATTGTCTGTACAAGTCCCCTCTATAAGTTGTAAAGCGCTGCGGAATATGTTGGCGCTATATAAATAAAAATTATTATTATTATTATGTATAATGCACCGATGAGATGATGTCAGGTGTACCCCATACAGTTACACCCCAAACATCAGATCTACCCTTCCACCCCTATTATTATTTTGGGGAACTCGGGCAATCACCTTGGCTTCATCGCAGAATGGACTGTCTGGCTCCGAGTCACTGTTACACTGAGACAGGGGGCTGCCGGTGTGCGATGGGGACCCTACGTCTGACGGAGGTGGTGTTAGGACGTCCATCATTTCCGCTTTCATTCCACCAATATTAACCCCAGTGCCGGCAACAAGATCTTTTAAAGTATCTGCAATTGAGCAAGAATGGTTTCATAGTTAATTGCCGTTGCGGTAAAACCAATGAAGAGCCTCCCTTCCTCCCCTCTCATAGCACGCTGTGCCACAAAGGAACTGCAGCTGCATCCCCCTCCTCAGATTTGTGAACACACCCATTAAAAAATAATTAAATGGCTGCCCCCTACGTACGAACCATCCATAATAACGGACTGTGATATAAAATGAAGTCTTCCTTACTGTTTTTCTGTGCGGCCATTTTCAGCATCATGTTCTCCTGCTTCAGCTTTACGTTGCTTTGCTGCAGATAACGAATGTAGTCGATGGCCTTCTTCAAAATTGCAGACTTATTCAGCTGTAACATGAAAAGGCAAAAAGTGAAAAACTCCAAAACTTAAAGTCCAGAACAACCAAACTGAATTTTTTTGGGGGGTTGTCATGTACCTTCGCCTCTGTTCCTGACACAAGATCTTTGAGTTCGAGGATTTTGTCGTTGATGGAAGACCTGTAGCGCTTTTCAATGGCATTGTGCGCGGTACGTTTCTCCCCCTTGCCGTTCAGCATGGCCATCCTGCCGTTGGCATTTAAACGGTTGATCGGCAGCTTGTCGGTGTCCATCATCACCGGCACGGTGGCTAGAATGGTCCCACCGCTCACCAGAGCCTAAAGTAAGGAAAGCATCAATAAATAAATGAGGGTCTTGCGTACCCCAGTCCCATCTCCTAATTTACATACAGCTACCCCTAGCTCCTCTCCCACCCAGTGTAATATGGAGCAGAGATATAGGCTGCTGTATGTGGGTCCGTGCACTGTAAACGGGTGACACGGAGGGATCAGCAGCAATGGCGTGTTCACATATAACATTTTTTATGCATTTTTCATGCCCATTATTAGTTGAAAAACGCCACAGAATTGTGCATTTTTCCTTATAGGCTTCTATGAGGAGCCTAAAAAAAAAGCATGTAAAAAACTCAGCTGTGTTTTTAAGTGCAAAATCCCATTGTTTCCACATTAAAAAAAAAAACAACAAAAAATACGGTGTCAAATTTGCATCACTAGCACAAACACATAAAAAAGCAAAGCAAATAGGCAATAATCAGAGCAGATTGTTATTGCAGATTTTGGTGCGAACACTTGCAGAAAAACGCAGTGGGGAAAAAAGCAGCACGTAGGAACATGACCAAAAATATGCATAAATAAGAACAAATATGTGTAAAAAAAAAATAAAAGGGGGAGATTTCTTCTGCGTTTTTCATGCAGTCAAAAAAAAAAACCCGCATAAAAAGAGCTAAGTGTGAACATACCCTAGAGTTGGTGTGACCTGTAGAACATGCGATATGCCGTGACAGGTATGGGTTACAGCCGCAGTGCTCACAGGATCCGGTCCGAACAATCTAAGGCCACGTTCACACATTCAGTATTTGGTCAGTATTTTGCATCAGTATTTGTAATCCAAACCCAAGAGTGGGTGATAAATGCAGAAGTGGTGATGTGTTATCAGTTTCCTCTGAATGTTCCTCCTCCGGTTTTGGTTTGCAAATACTAATGTAAAATACTGAACGTGTGAACTTGGTCTTTGCCTGGTTTTCCTAAACAAAACAAATGTGATCTGCTAATATATTTATAATTATGTATTTTTTTATTTTATTCCCAGAGTACACATTTAAAGAAGTGCTAAAAAGCAACAAAAAAATACTTTTTCTTAAGTTTTTCTCCATCCTTACAGCTGTACCTTCAGCTGCATCCCCCTCCTCCCAGGCTAGTTTTCACTGTGTTAGTCTACATGGATTTTGTTTGAGTGGATGTTTTTACATGCAGACAGGGACTCTGGGGGGACTGAGCCACGCACCGGCATTTGCAGTGGGGTGGTCTGTATGGTGGTGCTGGTCGGTGTGGATTTCATCCCCGTTGTGTCTGTCTTCACAGCAGTAAGCAGCAGAGACTCAGCTTTGATAAAATGAGGCTGAAGGAGAACCTGTCAAAAGAAGTCATATTAGTAATAATATGCACTGTCGGACCACCGTGAATGGGAGAATGGGGGGATGAGAAGACTCACTTACTGGAACCTGCTGGATTTGTGAGGTTATGGAAGCCGTACTGGCGGTGGTGGTCAGGAATTGGGGAGATAGACTCTGGGTGTGGATGGTGAGGGGCTGCGTGATATGGGGCATACAGTGCGTCTGCAGTGGTTGGGCTGCCACAGTCGGCAGGACCGGGGCCTGGGTCACCACAGTCTGAAAAGGCTGGCTTACAACACTTTGCAAGGATTGACTGGCAACGGTCTGCAGCGACTGGCCCGAGGAGTTCTGGAGCGGCTGGCCCAAGGTGTTCTGCAGCGACTGGCCCGAGGTGTTCTGCAGCGGCTGGCCCAAGGTGTTCTGCAGCGGCTGGCCAGAGGTGTTTTGAAGCGGCTGGCCAGAGGTGTTCTGCAGTGGCTGGCCCAAGGTGTTCTGTAGCAGCTGGCCCAAGGTGTTCTGTAGCGGCTGGCCCGAGTTGTTCTGCAGCGGCTGGCCCGAGGTGTTCTGGAGCGGCTGGCCCAAGGTGTTCTGCAGTGGCTCGCCCAAGGTGTTCTGCCGCGGCTGGCCCGAGTTGTTCTGCAGCGGCTGGCCCAAGCTGTTCTGGAGCGACTGGCCCGGGGTGTTCTGCAGCAGCGGCTGAGACGGAGCACTTTGCGCTGCTGCAAAATTAAAAGCTTTATCAATTATGGAGAAAGCCACATTGATCTCATTTTTTCCTGCAGCTGGCTATAGCCATGATTACCTGCGTATCCAGTCACCGGCTGGGTGTTATACTGAGGTTGCACCAAGCTCTTCCCGAATGTCATACCCTGCATTGGCTGTGGCACCGTTGCCGCTTGCACTTTGCTCTGAGAGCGAGGCGTAGAGGGGCAGGTCTGCATGGGCTCGTCCTTCGCCAAACTCTGTACCCCAAGATTCAGCTGCTGTGCGAGATTGTCCTGCGGTAGGGGCGCACTACACGGACTTTGGAAACTGGGTACTGAATGAGGGAACAATTTCATGGGGGTTGAGTTTGTGGGCGCCGCCAGTAATCCCTCCAGGGAGCTGAGTGCTGCGCCTCCAGCAAGGTCCACATTAGGGGCACCGGCCTGGCTATCAGTACTGACCGACCCAAAGGGGCTATCAAAAAACCCGGAGAAGTCATTGTCTTGATTGTGGATGAGCTGTAGCATATCTAGAGAGAAAAACAGACATGCATGAATTGACGGCAGATTCCATATAGTAGGATAGGAAGAGCACTGGCCATGTGGCCACATCCTGGTCACGGACATGACCATCTGACCTATTCTACCATAAAGATGGAGGTTTGCGTGCCTTGCATTCATGTTATATTAATAAATGGAAGATGAGCAAGTCACAAACATCTCTGGCACCGCTTATCATAAAAATATGTGACCTCCCACCCACCCAAAAACAACAAGGATCCTGCAACAACTGTCAGACCTTTGTTTCGCCTGATGAGAAACATCAGGGGTATTGGACCCTATTGGTTTAGACAGGATCCACTGATATCTACTGTCTATGTCATTCCCTATCCTGAAATAAGAGGAAAGTAGTAATTCTGGGCAACCAAATGCCAAATTAAAAGACGTTACACCCATAATATCACTATAATAATACATTGCGGCCTTGTGTCAAAACCCAAACCAGACTACCAGAGTAGCTACCCATAGCAACCAATCAGATCACAGCTTTCATTTCCAAACAAGCAATTTGAAAATGAGAACTGGAATCTGATTGGTTGCTATGAAAACAAACAAATTAACCTTTCTGTCTGTTTGTGGTGTTATTGTCAGGAGAAGGACTGCGTTTCTCCAGAGAGGAAGAGGGGATTATAAAATGTGAATAGATTACTTATCATACGTTGAGGCCAAAATATATTTTACAAAAGGATCAAGTCAATAAAATCTCATATATCCAGGAAGAGGCAGAGCCCTGAAGTTCTGGGGCTCTATAGAAAAATCTGTAGGAGGAACCCCAACTACCATGAGGCAATATTGGGTACAAGTACTCTGCACCCACTGAAGCCGGGGTTTGGGTGCGACTTACTACCTCAGCACCCACTGCAGGCGGGGATTCGGTGCGACTACTACCTCTGCACCCACTGTAGCCGGTGACCATGTGTGACTACTACCTCTGCACCCACTGTAGCCGGTGACCATGTGTGACTACTACCTCTGCACCCACTGTAGCCGGTGACCATGTGGGACTACTACCTCTGCACCCACTGTAGCCGGTGACCATGTGTGACTACTACCTCTGCACCCACTGTAGCCGGTGACCATGTGGGACTACTACCTCTGCACCTACTGTAGCCGGTAATCATGTGTGACTACTATCTCTGCACCTACTGTAGCCGGTAATCATGTGTGACTACTATCTCTGCACCCACTGTAGCCGGTGACCATGTGTGACTACTACCTCAGCACCCACTGTAGCCGGTGACCATGTGTGACTACTACCTCTGCACCCACTGTAGCCGGTGACCATGTGTGACTATCATCTCTGCATTCACTGTAGCCGGTGACCATGTGTGACTACTACCTCAGCACCCACTGTAGCCAGTGACCATGTGTGACTACTATCTCTGCATCCACTGTAGCCGGTGACCATATGTGACTACTACCTCTGCACCCACTCTAGCCGGTGACCATGTGTGACTACTATCTCTGCACCCACTGTAGCCAGTGACCATGTGTGACTACTATCTCTGCATCCACTGTAGCCAGTGACCATGTGTGACTACTATTTCTGCATCCAATATAGCCGGTGACCATGTGTGACTACTATCTCTACATCCACTGTAGCCGGTGACCATGTGCGACTACTACCTCTGCATCCACTGTAGCCGGTGACCATGTGCGACTACTATCTCTGCATCCAATATAGCCGGTGACCATGTGCGACTACTATCTCTGCACCCACTGTAGCCGGTGACCATGTGTGACTACTATTTCTGCATCCAATATAGCCGGTGACCATGTGTGACTACTATCTCTGCATCCACTGTAGCCGGTGACCATATGTGACTACTACCTCTGCACCCACTCTAGCCGGTGCTCATGTGCAACTACTATCTCTGCACCCACTGTAGCCGGTGACCATGTGCGACTACTATCTCTGCACCCACTGTAGCCAGTGACCATGTGCGACTACTATTTCTGCATCCAATATAGCCGGTGACCATGTGTGACTACTATCTCTACATCCACTGTAGCCGGTGACCATGTGCGACTACTACCTCTGCATCCAATATAGCCGGTGACCATGTGCGACTACTATTTCTGCATCCAATATAGCCGGTGACCATGTGCGACTACTATCTCTGCACCCACTGTAGCCGGTGACCATGTGTGACTACTATCTCTACATCCACTGTAGCCGGTGACCATGTGCGACTACTATCTCTGCACCCACTGTAGCCGGTGACCATGTGTGACTACTATCTCTGCATCCAATATAGCCGGTGACCATGTGTGACTACTACCTCTGCATCCAATATAGCCGGTGACCATATGTGACTACTATCTCTGCACCCACTGTAGCCGGTGACCATGTGTGACTACTATCTCTGCATCCAATATAGCCGGTGACCATATGTGACTACTATCTCTGCATCCAATGTAGCCGGTGACCATATGTGACTACTATCTCTGCATCCAATGTAGCCGGTGACCATATGTGACTACTATCTCTGCACCCACTGTAGCCGGTGACCATGTGTGACTACTACCTCTGCATCCAATATAGCCGGTGACCATATGTGACTACTATCTCTGCACCCACTGTAGCCGGTGACCATGTGTGACTACTATCTCTGCATCCAATATAGCCGGTGACCATATGTGACTACTATCTCTGCATCCAATGTAGCCGGTGACCATATGTGACTACTATCTCTGCATCCAATGTAGCCGGTGACCATATGTGACTACTACCTCTGCACCCACTGTAGCCGGTGACCATATGTGACTACTATCTCTGCATCCAATGTAGCCGGTGACCATATGTGACTACTACCTCTGCACCCACTGTAGCCGGTGACCATATGTGACTACTATCTCTGCACCCACTGTAGCCGGTGACCATATGTGACTACTATCTCTGCACCCACTGTAGCCGGTGACCATGTGTGACTACTATCTCTGCACCCACTGTAGCCGGTGACCATGTGTGACTACTATCTCTGCATCCACTGTAGCCGGTGACCATGTGTGACTACTATCTCTGCACCCACTGTAGCCGGTGACCATGTGTGACTACTATTTCTGCATCCAATATAGCCGGTGACCATGTGTGACTACTATCTCTGCATCCAATGTAGCCGGTGACCATATGTGACTACTACCTCTGCACCCACTGTAGCCAAGTCCTTGTATCCAGGTCAGAACTATGTACGTTGATGACACATATAATATTTCCATCCATGTATATGTTATATAAAGTAGCCTAGGAATAAAATGGAGTATAAATGACTCTATAATAAGCATAAAGCACATCCTAAGATATAGTATAATAATAAATCGTTACCTCATTGACATGTTTGTATAAGCAAAATGATATATATTTTTACATATTATGGTATGGCTAATTTTTTTTTCTTATTTATTTTTTTTTAAATGTAAGACTTTCTAGACTATTTTGTACCTTCAAAAGTGCACTCCATGGGCACACGCTGGAGATGCAGGGAAGAGCCGGGCTCCCCGAGTTTGCCCTTTGCTGACACCTAAGAGATGCTTCACTAAATGCTGCTCCACCTGTAGTAACTGCAGGTCTGTGTGGAGGAGTCCTGGGCATTTGACTATTGCTTTTTTTTTTTTTTTTTTTTCATTTTCCCACACCCTCCTCTTCATGAAGCGGCTCCACCTCTTGTGGATGGAGTTGATGGGGAAAGGAGACTGAATCAGAGCTGTGAGATGAGGTGACTGTGGAGGGCCAATCAGCGAAAGATGGAAGCAGCAGCACAGGCTGGCCACCGACTGAGGAGGAACCAGCCTTGTCTCTCAAGGTTACTAGCGTTCAACGGAGTGGAGGGTTATTATAGGACATTCACAGGCGGCCGCGTTGTACACATCCCTACAAGTCACCTACATACAAGAATTGCGCAAGAAAAGGTCACGCGGTTGCGCGGTGTCACCGACATTACGAGATTGGCTTACAACGCCAAATTCCTGAGTGCTATAGCGTACAAAACGGATCTGTCACCAGAAGCGATATTACGTTATTAGACCAATCTCTGAAAACCGGATGAGACAGGTGTACTTACTATTATAGTCCTGAACGGGGGGAAAAAATGCCCATTTTAATATCAGGCAGAAAAAAATTCAATAAGTGTTAGGCCCCAGTTCACACGATGTGGAATCTTCATCCATTTCCAGTACAATACAAACAAATGGGTTTTTTTCAAAATCCCTTTTAACCTTTCCATTAAAATGAAAGCACGAAGTGGGTTTTCATTTTGGATTTCACCCGACTCAACGCTTAGAAATGGAGAAGGGTGAAATCCGCAATGAAATCCACAACACCATGTGTGAACAACAGCGATTCTAATGTGGATTGTCTTTTCATTGTAAGTATACCGGCTTCATCAGATCTAAGAGATCTGCTTAACAATATATGCAAGTTTATATATTCGCCTAGAACATTCCCTACCTTCCAACTATACTTTCCTACGTTGCAATACTTGCCACTGGCTGTATCCGACGGCGCGGCACAAGAATTTAATACCGCAGAGTCTAATATTTGGTTGCAGTGGACCCTCTACTAAATGGGAAGTATCCCTTTAAATGACAAAACCCAGCTCTCCACCATAGGTATATAGCGCAATATTTAGAGAAGCGCAGGTCAGCGCCCACTCACTCTACTAGTCTGACCCCGCTGTGGTCGACGGGGCCCTGATATTTGCTTTCCACCCTTTGAGCCGCAAAATATTTATTTTGACTATTTGGGGCAGAGATTGTACAGGGTGAACCGACTAGGAATTTATGAAATTGGGGCAGGAGGCAAAATCGGGGGTAACCACAGGGGCAGCCATATTAGTTATGACCCAACTTTCACAGAAAGTTCTATAGAACGCTATTGACCGAAAAGACATTTTTTTAAAAAGTTAATGGAACCGAACCGTTCATTCTCAGCCAGTTTGAATTTTTTTTTTTACTCACCCCCTTTTGTCCTTTCTGGGGACACCCTAGTCCAACGATAGAGGGGTTCTCCTTCACATATAAGGACCGAAGTCACTTGACAGTTGGGGGTCCATGGTTCCGATTTTACACTGAGACCCAAAGGGGCGATAATCGTACCGCCATACCTTGGCACTTTTGCTTCTCGGGACTTTCCACATAAGCCATGTTTACAATCCCACTGTGAGATAAAGCCCCTCTGGAAGGTTCTGGTGTGTGGGGCGTGCTGGGCGCAGCCTTTGTGGTGTGTACCTGAGAGAAACATGGGGGCTTTGTGCGGCCAAAACCTCCCGAATCAGCACAAAGCAGCTATAAAAGACCCGTATTAGGCGGAGAATATAAAAAAGCATTGATGGCAGATCCATGAACATGGTTCTCACATGCGCCGTCACTCAGCTTTCCTAAAGGTGACTTGGCGGCCATATTGGCTGTCACCCAGCTTTCCTCGAAAAATGCAAATATACAAAAATCATTAAAAATTAACATTTTACCACAGAATTGTTTGAAAAAACACAATTTTCTTAGTATATCTCTTTCAAATTAGCCCCCAAAATATGTTCTCACCCCCTCTAAATACTAAGTGTGACATCTATGGGTCTCCATTTTGCTCCCACGTGCCGAGCCTGTCAGATCTATATAGATATAGCGGATATATTTCCAAAAATCTCTAATAATTCACCAGATCGCTATTTACGCTAATTAATGGAACCGCCATACGACTGGCGACGTCCGGTCAAATTTGGTTATACTGGAACCGGGCCACGTGAATTCGGTGAAGAGCGAAATGGGGTCTGTCACGGAGGGTACATGTACAGGGAACACAGGTGACTGGCGGGAATGAGGGCGGACAGCCCTCCGCCATGACAGCCCCCATTTTGCTTATTGATAGAGAGCCTTCTATCGGTGTATTAGACCTGAGGAATTATAGCTACGCCAAATGTTTCCCCCGTGGGCAGGAAATATGTGATTTAATGGGAAATGACCCCAAAATGTAAGATGTCCGAAGATTCAATTTATATCAAAATGAGATTATTCCGACGCTATAGAGGGGCACAGAAATTAACATTTCTCTTGACTGTTCTCCGTGGAAGATTAAATAAAAATATGAATAATTAATCATTATAGGGGAATCACTACGACCCCCACTGTTTTGTGCCCCCCGGTGTACACAGCGCTGCTGACAAACAGCTCAGCACTAGAACAGTGACCGACAGTAACCCTACGTGACGTCATGAAAAGGGAGGAAGCGCAGCCAGCAACCCTAGGAAGCTATCAGGAATCCACATAGACAAGACGCACATGGAGAACCTATGAAACAACCAGAAATACACCCTTTGCCCCAGAAACCTCTGACCCTCCGTTATTCCATGGACGTAAAAGTCCCAGAAATGCCCGCGCAGCGAACTACAAGTGAATGAACGTACAACTAGTTTTGCCCTCCGTGGTCGCCGTGATGAGCCCAGGTCACAACACTTTTGTCGTGCCCTGAAACGCGTTAGTGCTATAATGCGTGGCGAAACGTGCAAATTTACCGTTAACTAATCCACGGTTGCCCTCCATAGAAGTCGATGGAAATTAAGCAGATATTTGGGATAGGAAGAGAAGGTTGTGCGGCTAAAATAGCAAATGGCTCAAAACGCGTCGGTCAACCTGGTAAAGAATACAACAAGAGACCAGACGATGCCACCGCACTCCGCTCTCTTGGTTGCCACCTGTCAATGACGCTTGCCCCGGCACCCCGCAGGTCACCTACCATCTATGTCGCTCAGCAAGACGGTGTCAATCTCACTGCTCTCATGTAGGGACAGAGAGGGGTCCAGGTGGTCCAAGGAGCTCTCGTCAAACACAATGCTGTCCATCTCCATACTTTGTGTTCTGCTTCTTCTTCTAGGAAAGGTCCTTAGGATTTTTGTCCGCTACCAGGCATGGGCATTATTCCCATAGAAGTCTTTGCAATTGACAAGTCGCAGGTAAAAGTGGAGGGTCTAATATAAAAGCCCCCCCATATTGCCTACAACAAGCACCAAGGAAGTTCAGGCAAACTGTAGCAGCTTGAAGCTAACAGAAGCAGTAGGAGGCGCCTGAAATGTGCAGGCTCTGCCCAGTACACCCCTGCACCCAGCCCCCTCCCCCCATATTCAGGGCCAGCCTCCTTCCTCCCATAATATCCTGGACTGCCCCCACCACCCTGCACTGAAAGCTGAGGCTTTATACAGCAGGTTCAGGCAGCTGGTTAACCCTCGCATTGCAAGAGGCCAATAGAGACATATTATATACATGTATACATACATACATACACATATATATGTGTTTATTTTTTATTTTGCCATCAATACAAGTCTCGAAATGTGGGCAAAAATTTAAGCCCTATAAGCAGTGACGCACGTTGAAGACCATTGGTCCAATGCCAAATCTCAGCAGGGCCTCCAATTATTGCACAGGGCCAAAAGGGACATTTTGGAGCCCCCTAAACTCGCACTGTAATTCACCATATGGCTATTTTTGGCACACACCAGATTATTAGACTTTCTGGATCATCAGATGCCAGACTATACTGCCTGTAGTTATAATGATGCTACAAAGAATGGCACTTGACCCGGAAAAAAAAAACCATGGCTTTGCCCACTAATTTAATATAATGTTTTAAAATGGGCAATCAAAGACATTTTCCTTATTTCATATAGTTGATGTGACATGCCAGATAAACAGATCATGAGTCCATAAAACTGAGTAATAATATGTTGCGTTCATCACTAAATGAAAAAACAACAACAATATCTGTGCCTGGAAAATGTGAATGTTAGAAGCAAGTCTGATGGTCCAGGGCAAAGAGTGCCACAGAATGGGTGAAGCACAGGAGAAGTCCTAAGGAAAGATTCTACCGGTCTATAAAATTGGTGCAGCACAGGAGAAGTCCTAGAGATGGGAGTGAGTCTAGGTTCCTGGAGGGAGTTACACATAACAAGTGCAGCAAAGGATAAGGTCTAATTATGAAGTTAGTTTAGTAGTCCAAATAATTGGTGCAGCACAGAAGTTAAATGGAGTGAGTCTAAAACTGATGATGTCTTGAAAATGGCAATGAATGTCTAATGGTCCAGGACAGACTCGATCCAGCACGAGTGAAGTCCCGAAAATTGGCATAAGTGTAGAACAGGTACACAACAGGTGCAGCACAAGAGAAGCCCTGAATATAAGAGTAAGTCTAATAGTCCAGGGCAGTGAATTCCACTGAGTGGGTGCAGCATGAGAGAAATCCATGGTCAAGAGTAGGTCTAATGGTCCAGAGCAGGTCTAATGGTCCAGAGCAGTGAGTTTCTCAGAAACGGGACAGCACAGGAGAATTTCTGAAGATGGAGGTGAGCCTGGCAATGGTACGGGTCAATGTGTGTGGAACAATGGATCCTGAGCAGGAAGAAGTGCCCTTAAAGCTTCTGTGGCAGGGTGTTCCACAGAGTGGGTGCAGCACAGGATAAATCCAATGTCAAGGGTAGGTCTTATGGTACAGGGCAGTGAAATTCCTAGAACAAAACAGAAAAAAAGATGAAAGTGAGAATAATGGTTAATGGCAGTAAGTTCCAGAGACTTGTTGCAGAACAAGAGAAGTCCTGAAGTTTGGAGTAAGTCCAATGGTTCATGGTAGGGAGTTCCAGAGACTCGTTGCAGCACATGAGAAGTCCTGAAGATTGGAGTAAGTCCAATGGTTCATGGTAGGGAGTTCCAGAGACTCGTTGCAGCACAAGAGAAGTCCTTAAGATTGGAGTAAGTCCAATGGTTCATGATAGGGCGTTCCAGAGACTCGTTGCAGCACAAGAGAAGTCCTGAAGATTGGAGTAAGTCCAGTGGTTCATGATAGGGCGTTACAGAGACTCGTTGCAGCACAAGAGAAGATCTGAAGATTGGAGTAAGTCCAATGGTTCATGGTAGGGAACTCCACACAACTAGTGCAGCACAAGAGAAGTCCTGAAGTTTGGAGTAAGTCCAATGGTTCATGATAGGGCGTTCCAGAGACTCGTTGCAGCACAAGAGAAGTCCTGAAGATTGGAGTAAGTCCAGTGGTTCATGATAGGGCGTTACAGAGACTCGTTGCAGCACAAGAGAAGATCTGAAGATTGGAGTAATTCCAATGGTTCATGGTAGGGAACTCCACACAACTAGTGCAGCACAAGAGAAGTCCTGAAGATTGGAGTAAGTCCAATGGTTCATGATAGGGCGTTCCAGAGACTCGTTGCAGCACAAGAGAAGATCTGAAGATTGGAGTAAGTTCAATGGTTCATGGTAGGGAATTCCACACAACTAGTGCAGGACAAGAGAAGTCCTGAAGATTAGAGTAAGTCCAATGGTTCGTGGTAAGGTGCTCCAGAGACTCGTTGCAGCACAAGAGAAGTTTTGAAGATTGGAGTAAGTCCAATGGTTCATGGTAGGGCGTGCCATAGACTCGTTGCAGCACAAGAGAAGTCCTGAAGATTGGAGTAAGTCCAATGGTTCATGGTAGGGAACTCCACACAACTAGTGCAGCACAAGAGAAGTCCTGAAGATTGGAGTAAATCCAATGGTTCATGGTAGGGCGTTCCAGAGACTCGTTGCAGCACAAGAGAAGTCCTGAAGATTGGAGTAAGTCCAATGGTTCATGGTAGGGAGTTCCACAGAACTAGTACAGCAAAGGAGATGTTCAAATGATGGAAGTTAGTCTAGAAGTCCAAGTAATTTGTTCAGCACAAGAGAAGTTATAAAGATCGGATTGAGTTTCAAACTGATGAAGTTTCAAAGAAGTCCTGAAAATGGGAAAGAGTCAAATGGTCCAGGGCAGACTTGGCGCAGTACAAGAGAAGTCCTGAATATTGTAATAAAGATACAACAGGTGCAGCACAAGAGAAGTCCTGAAGATGGAAGTGTGTCTAATGGTTTGGGGCAATGAGTCATACACAGCCAGAAGTTATCTGAAATGGTCTGGGGCAGTGAGTTCCACAGAATGGGTGCAGCATGGGAGAAGTACAAGGTCATTACTGGGTCTTATGGTGCAGGGCAGTGAGTTTCCTAGAACTGATACAGCACAGGAAAAAGATGGAAGTGAGGAAAATGGCCGAGAGCATTGAGTTTCACAGAATGGGTATAGAAAAAGAAGTCCTACACATTGAAGTGAGCCTAATGGTCTCTGGCAGTGAGCTGCTGAGAATAATTGCAACATGGGTGAGCTCCTGAGGTCAAGAGTGAGTCTAATGTTCTGGGGCAGAGAATTCCACAGCCATGGTGCAGCACAGAAGTCCTGAGGTCAGCAGCGAGTCTAATGTTCTGGGGCAGAGAATTCCACAGCTATGGTGCAGCACAGGAGAAGGTCTGAGGTCAGCAGTGAGTCTACTGTTCTGGGGCAGAGAATTCCACAGCCATGGTGCAGCACAGGAGAAGGTCTGAGGTCAGCAGTGAGTCTACTGTTCTGGGGCAGAGAATTCCACAGCTATGGTGCAGCACAGGAGAAGGTCTGAGGTCAGCAGTGAGTAATGTTCTGGGGCAGAGAATTCCACAGCCATGGTGCAGCACAGGAGAAGTCCTGAGGTCAGCAGTGAGTAATGTTCTGGGGAAGAGAATTCCACAGCTATGGTGCAGCACAGGAGAGGTTCTGAGGTCAGCAGCGAGTCTAATGTTCTGGGGAAGAGAATTCCAGAGCCATGGTGCAGCACAGGAGACGTTCTGAAGTCAGCAGCGAGTCTAATGTTCTGGGGAAGAGAATTCCAGAGCCATGGTGCAGCACAGGAGAAGTTCTGAAGTCAGCAGCGAGTCTAATGTTCTGGGGCAGAGAATTCCACAGCCATGGTGCAGCACAGGAGAAGTCCTGAGGTCAGCAGTGAGTCTAATGTTCTGGGGCAGAGAATTCCACAGCTATGATGCAGCACAGGAGAAGGTCTGAGGTCAGCAGTGAGTCTACTGTTCTGGGGCAGAGAATTCCACAGCCATGGTGCAGTACAGGAGAAGGTCTGAGGTCAGCAGTGAGTAATGTTCTGGGGAAGAGAATTCCACAGCCATGGTGCAGCACAGGAGAAGTCCTGAGGTCAGCAGTGAGTAATGTTCTGGGGAAGAGAATTCCACAGCTATGGTGCAGCACAGGAGAGGTTCTGAGGTCAGCAGTGAGTCTAATGTTCTGGGGAAGAGAATTCCACAGCTATGGTGCAGCACAGGAGAAGTCCTGAGGTCAGCAGCGAGTCTACTGTTCTGGGGCAGAGAATTCCACAGCCATGGTGCAGCACAGAAGTCCTGAGGTCAGCAGCGAGTCTAATGTTCTGGGGCAGAGAATTCCACAGCCATGGTGCAGCACAGGAGAAGTTCTGAGGTCAGCAGCAAGTCTATTGTTCTGGGGCAGAGAATTCCACAGCCATGGTGCAGCACAGAAGTCCTGAGGTCAGCAGCGAGTCTAATGTTCTGGGGCAGAGAATTCCACAGCCATGGTGCAGCACAGGAGAAGGTCTGAGGTCAGCAGTGAGTCTACTGTTCTGGGGCAGAGAATTCCACAGCCATGGTGCAGCACAGGAGAAGGTCTGAAGTCAGCAGTGAGTCTACTGTTCTGGGGCAGAGAATTCCACAGCTATGGTGCAGCACAGGAGAAGGTCTGAGGTCAGCAGTGAGTAATGTTCTGGGGAAGAGAATTCCACAGCCATGGTGCAGCACAGGAGAAGTCCTGAGGTCAGCAGTGAGTAATGTTCTGGGGAAGAGAATTCCACAGCTATGGTGCAGCACAGGAGAGGTTCTGAGGTCAGCAGCGAGTCTAATGTTCTGGGGAAGAGAATTCCAGAGCCATGGTGCAGCACAGGAGACGTTCTGAAGTCAGCAGCGAGTCTAATGTTCTGGGGAAGAGAATTCCAGAGCCATGGTGCAGCACAGGAGAAGTTCTGAAGTCAGCAGCGAGTCTAATGTTCTGGGGCAGAGAATTCCACAGCCATGGTGCAGCACAGGAGAAGTTCTGAAGTCAGCAGCGAGTCTAATGTTCTGGGGCAGAGAATTCCACAGCCATGGTGCAGCACAGGAGAAGTCCTGAGGTCAGCAGTGAGTCTAATGTTCTGGGGCAGAGAATTCCACAGCTATGATGCAGCACAGGAGAAGGTCTGAGGTCAGCAGTGAGTCTACTGTTCTGGGGCAGAGAATTCCACAGCCATGGTGCAGTACAGGAGAAGGTCTGAGGTCAGCAGTGAGTAATGTTCTGGGGAAGAGAATTCCACAGCCATGGTGCAGCACAGGAGAAGTCCTGAGGTCAGCAGTGAGTAATGTTCTGGGGAAGAGAATTCCACAGCTATGGTGCAGCACAGGAGAGGTTCTGAGGTCAGCAGTGAGTCTAATGTTCTGGGGAAGAGAATTCCACAGCTGTGGTGCAGCACAGGAGAAGTCCTGAGGTCAGCAGCGAGTCTACTGTTCTGGGGCAGAGAATTCCACAGCCATGGTGCAGCACAGAAGTCCTGAGGTCAGCAGCGAGTCTAATGTTCTGGGGCAGAGAATTCCACAGCCATGGTGCAGCACAGGAGAAGTTCTGAGGTCAGCAGCAAGTCTATTGTTCTGGGGCAGAGAATTCCACAGCCATGGTGCAGCACAGGAGAAGTTCTGAGGTCAGCAGTGAGTAATGTTCTGGGGAAGAGAATTCCACAGCTATGGTGCAGCACAGGAGAGGTTCTGAGGTCAGCAGTGAGTCTAATGTTCTGGGGAAGAGAATTCCACAGCTGTGGTGCAGCACAGGAGAAGTCCTGAGGTCAGCAGCGAGTCTACTGTTCTGGGGCAGAGAATTCCACAGCCATGGTGCAGCACAGAAGTCCTGAGGTCAGCAGTGAGTCTAATGTTCTGGGGCAGAGAATTCCACAGCCATGGTGCAGCACAGGAGAAGTTCTGAGGTCAGTAGTGAGTCTAATGTTCTGGGGCAGAGAATTCCACAGCTATGGTGCAGCACAGGAGAAGGTCTGAGGTCAGCAGTGAGTCTAATGTTCTGGGGCAGAGAATTCCACAGCCATGGTGCAGCACAGGAGAAGTCCTGAGGTCAGCAGTAAGTCTAATGTTCTGGGGCAGAGAATTCCACAGCCATGGTGCAGCACAGGAGAAGTCCTGATTTCAGCAGTGAGTCTAATGTTCTGAGGAAGAGAATTCCACAGCTATGGTGCAGCACAGGAGAAGTCCTGAGGTCAGCAGTGAGTCTATTGTTCTGGGGCAGAGAATTCCACAGCTATGGTGCAGCACAGGAGAAGTCCTGAGGTCAGCAGTGAGTCTAATGTTCTGGGGCAGAGAATTCCACAGTTATGGTGCAGCACGGGAGAAGTCCTGAGGTCAGCAGCGAGTCTAATGTTCTGGGGCAGAGAATTCCACAGTTATGGTGCAGCACAGAAGTCCTGAGGTCAGCAGTGAGTCTAATGTATGGTGCAGCACAGGAGAAGTCCTGAGGTCAGCAGTGAGTCTAATGTTCTGGGGCAGAGAATTCCACAGTTATGGTGCAGCACGGGAGAAGTCCTGAGGTCAGCAGCGAGTCTAATGTTCTGGGGCAGAGAATTCCACAGTTATGGTGCAGCACAGGAGAAGTCCTGAGGTCAGCAGTGAGTCTAATGTATGGTGCAGCACAGGAGAAGTCCTGAGGTCAGCAGTGAGTCTAATGTATGGTGCAGCACAGGAGAAGTCCTGAGGTCAGCAGTGAGTCTAATGTATGGTGCAGCACAGGAGAAGTCCTGAGGTCAGCAGTGAGTCTAATGTATGGTGCAGCACAGGAGAAGTCCTGAGGTCAGCAGTGAGTCTAATGTATGGTGCAGCACAGGAGAAGTCCTGAGAATGGGAGTGAGATGCATAACAAAGGATGAAATTAGTAGGACATTGACTTAGCGAAGAACATGTGACTTCAGATCCACAACTTTATTCTGGTGTCTCGTTCTCCGGCGCTGCAGACAGTAGACAAATCCGTGCATCTACAGTATCGGCTAATGGTTAACAATACATTCTTTACATAACCACAATAATCAGATAATGACCTGGAAGCAAAACATCTGCCATGTGCAAAGATTCCACATATATCCTCCTCTTATCAGCGAGCATCTGGTCAGCGCTCTGCGGAATGCCAGGCATTTAACGCCGCCGCAAACTATGTCCCTTAAAGGGACCCCGCTGCCAAGACTGGACCCCACTTAACCAATTGGCATTGTGCCCAATAAACAGCCCCTTGAAGTGTCAGTGATGAAGTGAGCTCCGCCCCTGTGACAGTTTGAAAAATGAGAAGTCTTTTCAGAAGAGTCCTAGAGGCGGAGCCTTGAAATCATATTACTGTATGATCATACACTTCATATAGGACTATTTTAGCTTCTTATCGACACTTATTAATAGGGTTACACCAGGGGCAAAGTGCGGGTCGCCAGCGCCTGGGGCACGACAAGTGTTTTGCATCCCCTTAATCTGTGAATTGCTAGACCTCTCGGGGGCCTTCCGCCAGTCCAGTATTGAACCCTTTATGTCCCAAGCACAGGGGTTTAATTAGAGGAAAATGCTAATCTAATTATAGTTTGTGCTTTAATCTCTTTTTTTCTAAAATTTTAAAAATATAAAGTTATGCTTTTTTTCATTTTTATTCAAACAACTGTTACCATTGCTCTCTCTCTAACGCAAAGTCTAACCTAATCGCAGTCTCTAGCTCTATGCTTAATCCTAGCCCTAAACCTATCCCAGTCCCTAGACTAGCCGTCTCCTTAACCCTAGCTCTAAGACTAGTCTTATCCCAGTCCCTAACCCTAAGACTAACCCTATCCCAGTCCCCAAGACTAACCCTTCCCCAATTTTTAAGACTATACCAGTCCATAAAACTATCCCTATCCCAGTGTCTAGCCTTAAGACTAGCCCTGTCCAAGTTAGCTTAAAGACTAGCCCTGTCCAAGTTATTAGCTTAAAGACTAGCCCTGTCCAAGTTCCTAGCGCTAAGACTAGCCATGTCCAAGTCCCCAACCCTAAGACTAGACCTATCCGACTTCCTAGCCCTAATACTGATCCTATCAATAATTCAGGATATAGCTCTAGGACTCACACAAGCTCTAAACCAGTCCATAGCCCTAACCCTATCCCAGTCCCTTGACCTAAGACTAGCTCTAAGACTATCCATGTCCCAATCCTTAGCCCTAAGACTTGCCCTGTCCCAGTTCCTAACCCCAAGACTAGCCCTGTCCCAGCCCCTAGCCCTAACATAGGTATAATCCCAGTTCCTACCTGTAAGACTAGCCGTCCCAGGCCCTAGCCCTAAGAATACTTATCACAGTTCCTAGCCCTAAAACTGACCCTAGCCATAATTAAATCCCTGTCCCTAAGCTAGTCCATAACCTTAAACCTAACCCTATCCCAGTCCCTAAGTCTGACCTTAGCCCTAAACCAGTCCATTGCCCTAACCCTATCCCAGTCCCTAAGACTGACCTTAGCCCTAAACCAGTCCATTGCCCTAACACTATCCCAGTCCCTAAGACTGACCTTAGCCCTAAACCAGTCTATTGCCCTAACCCTATCCCAGTCCCTAAGACTGACCTAACCCTATCCCAGTCCCTAAGACTGACCTAACCCTATCCCAGTCCCTAAGACTGACCTTAGCCCTAAACCAGTCCATTGCCCTAACCCTATCCCAGTCCCTAAGACTGACCTTAGCCCTAAACCAGTCCATTGCCCTAACACTATCCCAGTCCCTAAGACTGACCTTAGCCCTAAACCAGTCCATTGACCTAACCCTATCCCAGTCCCTAAGACTGACCTTAGCCCTAAACCAGTCCATTGCCCTAAGCCTATCCCAGTCCCTAAGACTGACCTAACCCTATCCCA
Organism: Ranitomeya variabilis; assembly: GCF_051348905.1. Lineage (NCBI taxonomy): Eukaryota > Metazoa > Chordata > Amphibia > Anura > Dendrobatidae > Ranitomeya > Ranitomeya variabilis. The sequence continues at coordinate 18,565,906 of NC_135238.1, forward strand.
GTCCCTAAGACTGACCTAACCCTATCCCAGTCCCTAAGACTGACCTTAGCCCTAAACCAGTCCATTGACCTAACCCTATCCCAGTCCCCAAGATTATTCCTAACCCAGGCCCTGTCCCTAAGACTAACCCCAGCCATAACCCTAGATTATGTGTTGTGCCCCTACACATTGTGTGCCATGCTGTGATTTGAGATCTGCCTGTGATCACACCCCTCAGGCTTTGGGTCACATGTGGTTTTTCCCAGTGTCCTCCATGACCTGAGCCCTGCCCTGAGACACGTAAATGTTTTCTTCAAGGGGTTTTCCACCTAGTTACATAGATGGCACATACATAGGACACGTAAGCCTTTACATTCACCAGGGGTCCGGGACCCCCAAACAAAATACTGAGCAATATTTTTTTTTTTAAAGAAATCTGTGACAATGCCTTCCCTTGAAATATGAATGTGAAGGAAGTGATAGAGGGTAGTCATAAAAAATGGAGTCTTTCCTTTAAAGGGAACCAGACTCTAATAAATTACACTTCAGCATGTTACATAGAGGAACTCTCCAGATCTGTGGAGTCCAATTTTTCTGCAATTAAGTAAAAAAAAAAAAGTATTGGAAAAAAAAAATCAATCTCAATGCACTTTGCCTGTGAGAACTGAGAGCACAATTCATCTCAGCAACGTGAGGGTTAATCCTCAGCCTGGTTCCTTTCTTAGCTCCGCCCCTCTTCACCTTATAAGGCGCTCCATGCAGCCCAGCGCACGACTAGTACAAGCACAACAGACCCTTGGAAGGACACTTACTCCTGAATATTCATCGGGGCTAATTTTGCATAAAGGCAATGTATAGACCAATCATGAGCACAGGGCGGGGTTTGCTATTCTGCAAGCTTGGTTGCCCTAGCAAGGGAAAACCCCGCCTGTAGAACGAGAAGATTCGTCCAATGAGAGGGCGAGAAGCCAGTGGGGTGAGGCTGCGTCATCCGCCGAGCTCTGATTACATCATGTGGTCCTCCGAGGAAATACACTGGTTGGTCACATGGTTCTCCTGCTTGGGATTCAACCGCCGACGCTCGGGCGGGCGGAATTTATATTCATGTCCCAAAGTAACTGCGAGGCAAAGTTCAGAATAAAGAGAAATAGTATTATTTTATAGCTCTGAGACCTAATGAGCGATGTATCGGTAATATAGATGTATGTGACTGATAATGAGGGACGTATCGGTAATATACACGTCTGTGACCAATAATGAGGGACGTATCGGTAATATACACGTCTGTGTCTGATAATGAGGGACGTATCGGTAATATACACGTCTGTGACCGATAATGAGGGACGTATCGGTAATATACACGTCTGTGTCTGATAATGAGGGACGTATCGGTAATATACACGTCTGTGACCGATAATGAGGGACGTATCGGTAATATACACGTCTGTGACTGATAATGAGCGACGTATCGGTAATATACGCGTCTGTGCCCGATAATGAGGGACGTATCGGTAATATACACGTCTGTGACCGATAATGAGGGACGTATCGGTAATATACACGTCTGTGCCCGATAATGAGGGACGTATCGGTAATATACACGTCTGTGACTGATAATGAGCGACGTATCGGTAATATACGCGTCTGTGCCCGATAATGAGGGACGTATCGGTAATATACACGTCTGTGACCGATAATGAGGGACGTATCGGTAATATACACGTCTGTGACCGATAATGAGAGACGTATCGGTAATATACGCGTCTGTGACCGATAATGAGGGACGTATCGGTAATATACACGTCTGTGACTGATAATGAGCGACGTATCGGTAATATACGCGTCTGTGCCCGATAATGAGGGACGTATCGGTAATATACACGTCTGTGACCGATAATGAGGGACGTATCGGTAATATACACGTCTGTGACCGATAATGAGAGACGTATCGGTAATATACGCGTCTGTGCCCGATAATGAGGGACGTATCGGTAATATACACGTCTGTGACTGATAATGAGCGACGTATCGGTAATATACACGTCTGTGACTGATAATGAGGGACGTATCGGTAATATATGCGTCTGTGCCCGATAATGAGGGACGTATCGGTAATATACATGTCTGTGACCGATAATGAGGGACGTATCGGTAATATACACGTCTGTGCCCGATAATGAGGGACGTATCGGTAATATACGCGTCTGTGCCCGATAATGAGGGACGTATCGGTAATATACATGTATGTGACCGATAATGAGGGACGTATCGGTAATATACATGTATGTGACTGATAATGAGGGACGTATCGGTAATATACGCGTCTGTGACCGATAATGAGCGACGTATCGGTAATATACATGTCTGTGACCGATAATGAGGGACGTATCGGTAATATACACGTCTGTGCCCGATAATGAGGGACGTATCGGTAATATACACGTGTGCCCGATAATGAGGGACGTATCGGTAATATACACGTCTGTGACCGATAATGAGGGACGTATCGGTAATATACACGTCTGTGACCGATAATGAGGGACGTATCGGTAATATACACGTCTGTGACCGATAATGAGGGACGTATCGGTAATATACGCGTCTGTGCCCGATAATGAGGGACGTATCTGTAATATACATGTCTGTGACTGATGAGGGACGTATCGGTAATATAAACGTCTGTGACTGATAATGAGCGATGTATCGGTAATATACACGTATGTGACTGATAATGAGAGACGTATCGGTAATATACATGTATGTGACCGATAATGAGCGACGTATCGGTAATATACGCGTCTGTGACCGATAATGAGAGACGTATCGGTAATATACACGTCTGTGCCCGATAATGAGGGACGTATCGGTAATATACATGTATGTGACCGATAATGAGCGACGTATCGGTAATATACATGTATGTGACCGATAATGAGCGACGTATCGGTAATATACACGTCTGTGACCGATAATGAGGGACGTATCGGTAATATACATGTATGTGACCGATAATGAGGGACGTATCGGTAATATACATGTATGTGACTGATAATGAGCGATGTATCGGTAATATACATGTATGTGACTGATAATGAGGGACGTATCGGTAATATACATGTATGTGACTGATAATGAGAGACGTATCGGTAATATACATGTATGTGACTGATAATGAGCGATGTATCGGTAATATACATGTATGTGACCGATAATGAGACGTATCGGTAATATACACGTCTGTGACCGATAATGAGAGATGTATCGGTAATATACGCGTCTGACTGATAATGAGGGACGTATCGGTAATATACACGTCTGTGACCGATAATGAGGGACGTATCGGTAATATACACGTCTGTGACCGATAATGAGCGACGTATCGGTAATATACGCGTCTGTGACCGATAATGAGAGACATATCGGTAATATACATGTATGTGACCGATAATGAGCGATATTTCGGTAATATACACGTCTGTGACCGATAATGAGGGACGTATCGGTAATATACACGTCTGTGACTGATAATGAGGGATGTATCGGTAATATACACGTCTGTGACTGATAATGAGCGATGTATCGGTAATATACGTGTCTGTGACCGATAATGAGGGACGTATCGGTAATATACGCGTCTGTGACCGATAATGAGGGACGTATCGGTAATATACATGTATGTGATCGATAATGAGCGATGTAACGGTAATATACACGTCTGTGCCCGATAATGAGGGACGTATCGGTAATATACATGTCTGTGACCGATAATGAGCGATGTATCGTTAATATATGAGTCTGTGAACGATAATGAGGGACGTATCGGTAATATACACGTCTGTGACCGATAATGAGCGACGTATCGGTAATATACACGTCTATGACCGATAATGAGAGACGTATCGGTAATATACACGTCTGTGCCCGATAATGAGCGATATATCAGTAATATACACGTCTGTGTCCGATAATTAGGGACGTATCGGTAATATACACGTCTATGACCGATAATGAGAGACGTATCGGTAATATACACGTCTGTGCCCGATAATGAGCGATGTATCGGTAATATACATGTATGTGACCGATAATGAGCGACGTATCGGTAATATACGCGTCTGTGACCGATAATGAGAGATGTATCGGTAATATACATGTATGTGCCCGATAATGAGGGACGTATCGGTAATATACACGTCTGTGACCAATAATGAGGGACGTATCGGTAATATACACGTCTGTGACTGATAATGAGGGACGTATCGGTAATATACACGTCTGTGACCGATGAGGGACGTATCGGTAATATACACGTCTGTGAAGGATAATGAGTGACGTATCGGTAATATACACGTCTGTCACCGATGAGGGACGTATCGGTAATATACACGTCTGTGACCGATAATGAGGGACGTATCGGTAATATACACGTCTGTGTCCGATAATGAGGGATGTATCGGTAATATACACGTCTGTGACTGATAATGAGGGACGTATCGGTAATATACATGTCTGTGACCGATAATGAGGGACGTATCGGTAATATACGCGTCTGTGACCGATAATGAGGGACGTAACGGTAATATACACGTCTGTGACCGATAACGAGCGACGTATCGGTAATATACACGTCTGTGACTGATAATGAGGGACGTATCGGTAATATACACGTCTGTGACCGATAATGAGGGACGTATCGGTAATATACACGTCTGTGACTGATAATGAGGGATGTATCGGTAATATACACGTCTGTGACCGATAATGAGTGACGTATCGGTAATATACACGTCTGTGCCCGATAATGAGCGATATTTCGGTAATATATGCGTCTGTGACCGATAATGAGGGAGGTATCGGTAATATACACGTCTGTGACAGATAATGAGCAATGTATCGCTAATATACACGTCTGTGACCGATAATGAGGGACGTATCAGTAATATACGCATCTCTGACCGATAATGAGCGACGTATCGGTAATATACACGTCTGTGACCAATAATGAGCGATATTTCAGTAATATACGCGTCTGTGACAGATAATGAGCGACGTATCGGTAATATACACGTCTGTGACTGATAATGAGGGACGTATCGGTAATATACACGTCTGTGACCGATAACGAGCGACGTATCGGTAATATACACGTCTGTGACTGATAATGAGGGACGTATCGGTAATATACACGTCTGTGACCGATAACGAGCGACGTATCGGTAATATACACGTCTGTGACCGATAATGAGTGACGTATCGGTAATATACACGTCTGTGCCCGATAATGAGCGATATTTCGGTAATATATGCGTCTGTGACCGATAATGAGGGAGGTATCGGTAATATACGCGTCTGTGACAGATGAGCAATGTATCGCTAATATACACGTCTGTGACCGATAATGAGGGACGTATCGGTAATATACGCATCTCTGACCGATAATGAGCGACGTATCGGTAATATACACGTCTGTGACCAATAATGAGCGATATTTCAGTAATATACGCGTCTGTGACAGATAATGAGGGACGTATCGGTAATATACACGTCTGTGACTGATAATGAGCGACGTATCGGTAATATACGAGTCTGTGACCGATAATGAGTGACGTATCGGTAATATACAGATTGATATACCTGCCGCCGAATGTACAGAGCCGTGACAGCTCAGCAGTTTTCGGCACTGCAGCTCTGCTTCTATTGAAGTGACTGAGAGCTGAGCAGCAGTACCCGAGAGCGGCCACCACAGATGTTACGGCGCTGTGCTGATGACAGGGGTGGCGCGGTGCACCACCACTTCGATAAGTCGTAATGGGTGCACTTTTTTTCTTGCCAGGCTTTATACATAGTGAAAGACCACAAGGGTGAGATTTAGCTCCCTGTTCCCACAATTTCGGTGAGATGACACTGATCTCCGGTGCTGGGAACCTCCATGTGATATCAGCCGCTCCTCAGTAATTCCGGTATACATGAGGACAGATTCCAGCAATGTGTGACTGTCCCAGGCACGGTGTATGTAGCTGAAGCTACCATTGTCCACAATGTCTTGTGCTGGGGCCGAGGCCGCCCCCTGATAACAGCCCATAGCATTATCCCCCTCCACCATCTGTACAGGGGGCATAATGTAGTCAGGGGGTAACATCCTCCTGGAATCACCAAACCCAGACTCCTCCATCAGTCGCCAGATAGAGAAGTGTGATCCGTCACTGCACAGAACACGTCTCCTCCAGAGTCCAGTGGTGGCGGCCTTACACCACTCCATCCGACGCTCGGCATTGTGCTTGGTGATGTACGGCTGCATGCAGCTGCTTCGCTTTGAAGCTCCCGGTGGGGGCGCAGTGTTTGTGCTGATGTTATACCAGAGGAGGTCTGGACTCTGTATGTGGTCAGCAGAGCGGTGGTGACTTTTCTGCTCACAGCCCCCCCGCTCCGTAACATTAGGTGGTCTCCACTTCTCAGTAATATTACTCACAAGTGATGGGGTAAGATTCAGGAGGGAAGAAACGTCATGGACGGACTTGTTACCTTGGTGGCTCCCAGTACAGGACCGCGCTGGTATCAGTGAGCGCTGCACCACCGGCTGATCTGTCACATTAGTAAAGGCAGACGGCACGGTGGGGGGCCGGAGGTTATACAACAGGTGGGGGTAGCGAGGGGCCGGATTTTATCACAGGGGGTCAAGTTCTAAGATTATGCAAATAATAATATATGGGAGAAGCGCTGGTCCGATGGTCAGTGCCCAATGGCTGAGCCGTACATAATCTGGTGGGAGTCAGGTGACGACGGGCTGATCTGCTGCTAATGACCTGAATTACCGTCGTCTTATTTGCTGCCTGAGACTCTGTTCAGCTCAGTGCAAGAAGAAGACTGCGAGCGCAGGGACTGTGAACCTCCGGGAGGCCCGGGTGACTCTGCGACTATATGGCGACTGCTAGAACTCTGCCCGACAGCTGCTAGAACTCTGCCAGACAGCTACTAGAACCCCACATGGCGGCTGCCAGCACTCCACATGGCGGCTGCCAGCACTCCACATGGCGGCTGCCAGCACTCCACATGGTGTGCATAGTGTGTGGGCCCTGTTACCTGTTGGGAGCCTCTATCAGAGGCCACATAGGAAGACCTGGTAGATGAGGGCCTGGTCCCAGCCTGTGCATCAGCGCCGACCTCTAGAATTAAAAAAAAGTAAAGAAATGAGACGGCAGATCCCGGATGTTTGTTACGGGTTTATTGAACATATTCTTACTTATCGTCTCTACAGAAGGACATTTCCAGCAGACAATCTAGGGGACGGGGGGGGGGGGTTAATAACTTCATTACGGACGACGTCATGAACTCTTAAAATTATGTATTCTCCGAAGGAAAAAAAAAAAAAAAGATCCACAGGCAGAACGCAACAAATAAATAATCTCTGTAACGTTAATAATCTTACTATTAGTGTTTGTATGTATAAAATATACAATAATTTAAGATATTTAATATACAGGTTAGTTGTAGCATAGGAACCAGGGGGGCAGCAGCCTGGCACTGTGAACGGGGTGGAAAGGGAGGTGGCAATGTTTTTTGGGGTCATAGTATTTACAAGCATCGCTAGGATACAACCCTTTTTCGACGTGTCCTAGTAGTCATATGGACTCCATAGATGGGGGGCTCCAGCTCCGGGACCCTCGCTCTGTGTAGGATTTATAGATGGGGGGCACCAGCTTGGGGACGGGCTGTAATCCTCCCTATATTAACGGCACCTACTCTTTCAGCTGTCCTATATACTCCTACATATCATGTATATAACCAGGTAAAACTATGGTGGTTCAGAAGCCGGACCCGTGGTGGTCGTGGTGGTCCGGCTTTAAGTGGAGTCCATCAGGGGTCTCGTTTAAAAATAAAATGGGATGTAGCAACCTCTTTAGGGTTTATGAGTCTGGAAAGTAGAGCACCCCCACTAACATAACGAGCATCTATGTGACGATTATGGGGGTGCCACTTGAACCTTTGCCAGGGTATTAAACATATAGGTGAGATATACGATAAAACTGATTATGAGCCAAGATCAGGGGTAGAAGGTTCAGTCCCAAACTGCTACATTGGACGAACACTTTTCCCCCCATTTCACGAGAGAGTTTCCCTTTAAATTTTTTTTGCAAAAGCGCCACTGTAAAACGCCACTCTCTCCGGATGCCGGGGGGCTCCGAGCCTCGCGTCCCTCTCCCTATATATCTACAGTATATTCTGACGACACATCCAAACATTCAAGTCCTAAAAAAAAAAAAAAAAATAAATCCCACAGCCAAATTCAATTTTCCCCTGAATTATGGCAGTTCGTGGCGTATAGGGGGGTCCAGGCTGCTGACAATCAGTAGCGAAAACCATCAGTGCTATAAAAGAACAAAAACCCCGGAGCAATAAAGCAAGAACTACAATCTATCGGCAGCGGGGTCATGGACGAGCTCAACGCTGCCCCCTATGTGCTAAACCGGCAGAAAAAAGAATATGGCATCTGAAGGGGTTAAAAGAGAGACTTCCATGCTGTAGTGACGTCCGCCATGACCGACCTACCGGGCACTGATCGTCCGATGCTGAATAATGTGCAGACGTTAATACATGGCGGACGCTCGTCTTGATGAGCGGCTAAGAGGTAAGAAAAGCTGTGCAAACGTTGCAGTTCAGGTATACGTTATATTCTCACTCTCGGCCCCGCGCTCTGTATATACATATACACACCTCTTTATATATTTATATATGAACAGAAAACAAGAGTTTTCCCAGAGAGGAGACATGCAGTGCTATTGCAATAACCAGGGGGAGCGGGGGAAGGAGCATTTACAAGGAAGTGGAGGAATGTGTAAGAGCGCCACCTAGGAGAACAATACCACAGAATACTATATGTAGCAGGGCGGACGCCTAAATGCACCCCCCCATATTCTCTAACTATTGGTACAGGCCACTCATTAAAAATGAAAATGGGTCATTCCCAAAATGAGGTCGAGAAGGGGTGACATCCGCGACAAGAGCGATCCAGATCATCAGATCACGGGACGACCTGGATATTAGTAATTTCTGGTTAATTATAAGTAAACCGTGTACATGCAGTGATGTCACCGGATCCCACTGAGCGGCTATTTGTAGGATAGCAGCAGTCCACGATTCGTCCGCCCTCGCCTGTGTCCTATAAATGATGCACATGGTGTGGGGGATGAGGGGCCTGAATGCGGCGGGAGCGACACAGGGCGCCGATTTACAAAGCAAACAGAGAGTCGTCCACCCGCTCCCGCTTCTTCCGATTTGTGGGATTCACTGTCACGGAGGGCTCTGTAGTGGAGGGAGACGGGAGGTCCGGGAGATGCTCTACCGCTTTGGCTCGTTCTTCCAGAAACTTGTCGAATTCTGCAAAAGGAAAAACTGATAAATGCCCATCACCGCGGAAGGGGTCAGGAAAGGCTGATGGAATCTCACCGCACCGGCCTCCCCAGATCCCCTCCAATCTCACCGCACCGGCCTCCCCAGATCCCCCCTCCCACCGCACCAGCCTCCCCATATCTCCTCCAATCTCACCGCACTGGCCTCCGCAGATCCCCTCCAATCTCACCGCACCAGCCTCCCCAGATTCCCACCAATCTCACCTCACAGGCCTTCCCAGATCCCCTCAAATCTCACCACACCAGCCTCCTCAGATCCCATCACACCGGACTCCCCAGATCCCCTCCCTACAGCATCGGCTTCCCCAGATCCCCTCGAATCTCACCGCTCCGGCCTCCTCAGATCCTCTCCAATCTCACCGCGCCGACCTCCTCAGATCCCTTCCAATCTAACTGCACCAACTTCCTCAGATCCCCTCCAATCTCACCGCACCAGGTTCCTCAGATCCCCTCCAATCTCACCACACCAGGCTCCCGAGATCCCCTCCAATCTCACCGCACCGGCCTTCCTAGATCCCCTGTAATCTCACCGCACTGGCCTCCCCAGATCCCCTGTAATCTCATCGCACTGGCCTCCCCAGATCCCCCCTCCCACCGCACTGGCCTCCTCAGATCCCCTCCAATCTCACCGCACCAGCCTCCTCAGATCCCATCACACCGCACCGGACTCCCCAGATCCCCTCCTACAGCATCGGCTTCCCCAGATCCCCTCCAATCTAACCGCACCAGCCTCACCAGATCCCCTCCAATCTCACCGCACCGGCCTCCCCAGATCCCCTTCCGCCGTACTGGCCTCCCCGAATCCCCTCCAATCTCACCACACCAGCCTCCCCAGATCCCCTCCAATCTCACCGCAGTGGCCTCCCCAAATCCCCTCCCATCACACTGCCTAAGCCTCCCCAGATCCCCTCCAATCTCACCACACCAGGCTCCCCGGATCACACTGCACCGGCCTTCCCCAGATCTCCCCCATCACAGTGCACCAGCCATTCAATGCCGCCCTCCAATCTCACAGCACCAGCCTCCCCTGACCACTCACTACATTGCCCCGGCCTCCCCTGACCACTCACTACAGTGCACCAGCCTCCCCTAACCTTTCGCTATATTGGCCCGGCCTCCCCTAACCACTCGCTACATTGCCCTGGCCTCCACTAACCTCTCACTACATTGCAGCGGCCTCCCCTAACCTCTCGCTACATTGCCCCGGCCTCCCCTAACCTCTCGCTACATTGCCCCGGCCTCCCCTAACCACTCGCTACATTGCCCTGGCCTCCACTAACCTCTCACTACATTGCAGCGGCCTCCCCTAACCTCTCGCTACATTGCCCCGGCCTCCCCTGACCACTCACTACAGTGCACCAGCCTCCCCTAACCTCTCGCTACATTGCCCCGGCCTCCCCTAACCACTCGCTACATTGCCCTGGCCTCCACTAACCTCTCGCTACATTGCCCCGGCCTCCCCTAACCTCTCGCTACATTGCCCCGGCCTCCCCTAACCTCTCGCTACATTGCCCCGGCCTCCCCTAACCTCTCGCTACATTGCCCCGGCCTCCCCTAACCTCTCGCTACATTGCCCCGGCCTCCCCTAACCTCTCGCTACATTGCCCCGGCCTCCCCTAACCTCTCGCTACATTGCCCCAGCCTCTCCTAACCTCTTGCTACATTGCCCCGGCGTCCCCTAACCTCTCGCTACATTGCCCCGGCCTCCCCTAACCTCCCTCTAGCTTTCCTATGACCTATTCTATTACACTGACCTCCAATCACCAGCCTCCCCAAACTCGATCTTTTCACACTGTTCCGGCCTCTACTGACCATGTCTAAATTTTATATTTGTATTGTTAAAAAAGTTTAATAAAAACATTATTGAAAAAAAAAAAAAAAAAAATCCTCCAGCCTCACTGACCCCATCATTCTGCCCTTGCATCTGCTGACCCCATCACATTGAGCCATTCTACCCCTCCCCCACTCTACATTAGCGTCCTCTGAGCCCCCCATCCCCACTGCACTGTGACAGGGACCCTCTTCCACTGGGTGACCCACTATCAGCCTCCCCGGACCTCTCCTAACCTGTGTCCTGAGCATCATCTGCATAGAAGACACACCGGGCATTTACCTTCACTGGTCACTCCTTCCTCCAGCTCTTCCCCCTTCTGTAAAAAGAAAAGGACATTATTCTACAGCAAAGACGAGAAACAAAAGAATCGTCCAAGAAGAAAGGTGAAAACGGCTTCTCCCCAGGAGCCCACCGTGTGCCTGGACCAATGCAGCAATCCCCCCCACCAGTGGCATCATATCATACAGCTCTGATAATCCCCCCCACCAGTGACATCATATCATACAGCGCTGATAATCCCTCCCACCGATGACATCATATCATACAGCTGATAATCCCTCCCACTGATGACATCATACAGCTCTGATAATCCCTCCCACCGATGACATCATATCATACAGCTCTGATAATCCCTCCCACTGATGGCATCATACAGCTCTGATAATCCCCCCCACTGATTATATCATATAATACAGCACTGATAATCCCTCCCACTGATGACATATACAGCTGATAATCCCTCCCACTGATGACAAATCATACAGCTCTGATAATCCCTCCCACTGATGATATATACAGCTGATAATCCCTCCCACTGATGACATATACAGCTGATAATCCCTCCCACTGATGACATATACAGCTGATAATCCCTCCCACTGATGACATATCATACAGCTCTGATAATCCCTCCCACTGATGATATATACAGCTGATAATCCCTCCCACTGATGACATATACAGCTCATAATCCCTCCCACTGATGACATATACAGCTGATAATCCCTCCCACTGATGACAAATCATACAGCTCTGATAATCCCTCCCACTGATTATATCATATAATACAGCACTGATAATCCCTCCCACTGATGACATCATATCATACAGCTCTGATAATCCCTCCCACTGATGACATCATATCATACAGTTCTGATAATCCCTCCCACTGATGACATCATATACAGCTCTGATAATCCCTCCCCACTGATGGCATCATACAGCTCTAGTATATACTCGAGTATAAGCTGAGATTTTCAGCCCAAATTTTTGGGCTGAAAGTGCCCCTCTCGGCTTATACTTGAGTCATGGTCGGCAGTGGGGTCGGCGGGTGAGGGGGAGAGAGCAGTGTCGCATACTCACCTGGTCCCGGCGCTCTTAACGCTGTCCCATGGTCTCCCTCGCTGCAGCTCTTCCTCTATTCAGCGGTCACGTGGTACCGCTCATTAAAGTAATGAATATGGACTCCACTCCCATAGGGGCGGAGCCGCATATTCATTACTGTAATGAGCGGTACCGGTGACCGCTCATTACAGGAAGAAGCTGCGGTACCATTGGACAGGCAGGGACAGCGTCAGGAGCGCCAGGAGGTGAGTATTTCATATTCACCAGTCCGCGTTCCATTCGCCGGGCACCGCTCTGTCTTCCCGTCCTCTTGCTGTGACTGTGCAGGTCAGAGGGTGCGATGGCGTATGAGTGTGCGCGCCGCCCTCTGCCTGAACAGTCAGTGCGGAGAGACGGGACGCTGAGGAGCAGAGACGAGAGGTGAGTATGTGATTTTTTTTTTATTGCAGCAGCATTACATGTGGCACAATGCTGTATGGAGCGTCTATGGGGCCATAAAGAACTGCATGGAGCATTATATAGGGCCATAACTGCATGGAGCATTATATGGGGCATCTATGGGGCTATAACTGCATGTAGCATTATATGGGGCCATAACTGCATGGAGCATTATATGGGGCCATAACTGCATGGAGCATTATATGGGGCCATGACTGCAAGGAGCATTATATGGGGCATTACATGTGGCACAATGCTGTATGGAGCGTCTATGGGGCCATAACTGCATGGAGCATTATATGGGGCCATAACTGCATGGAGCATTATATGGGGCATCTATGGGGCCATAACTGCATGGAGCATTATATGGGGCATCTATGGGGCCATAACTGCATGGAGCATTATATGGGGCATCTATGGGGCCATAACTGCATGGAGCATCTATGGGGCCATAACTGCATGGAGCATTATATGGGGCATCTATGGGGCTATAAAGAACTGCATGGAGCATTATATGGGGCATCTATGGGGCCATAACTGCATGGAGCATTATATGGGGCATCTATGGGGCCATAACTGTATGGAGCATTATATGGGGCATCTATGGGGCCATAACTGCATGGAGCATTATATGGGGCCATAACTGTATGGAGCATTATATGGGGCATCTATGGGGCCATAACTGTATGGAGCATTATATGGGGCCATAACTGTATGGAGCATTATATGGGGCATCTATGGGGCCATAACTGTATGGAGCATTATATGGGGCCATAACTGTATGGAGCATTATATGGGGCATCTATGGGGCCATAACTGTATGGAGCATTATATGGGGCCATAACTGTATGGAGCATTATATGGGGCATCTATGGGGCCATAACTGTATGGAGCATTATATGGGGCCATAACTGTATGGAGCATTATATGGGGCATCTATGGGGCCATAACTGTATGGAGCATTATATGGAGCATCTATGGGGCCATAACTGCATGGAGCATTATATGGGGCATCTATGGGGTCATAACTGTATGGAGCATTATATGGGGCATCTATGGGGCCATAACTGTATGGAGCATTATATGGGGCATCTATGGGGCCATAACTGTATGGAGCATTATATGGGGCCATAACTGTATGGAGCATTATATGGGGCATCTATGGGGCCATAACTGCATGGAGCATTATATGGGGCATCTATGGGGCCATAACTGCATGGAGCATTATATGGGGCATCTATGGGGCCATAACTGTATGGAGCATTATATGGGGCTCCTGATTCAATATGGATATTCAAAAACACTTAACCTACTGATGTCTCAATTAATTTTACTTTTATTGGTATCTATTTTTATTTTTGACATATACCGGTAGCTGCTGCATTTTCCACCCTAGGCTTATACTCGAGTCAATAAGTTTTCCCAGTTTTTTGTTGCAAAATTAGGGAAGGGGGGTCGGCTTATACTCGAGTATATACGGTATATCATATAATACAGCTCTGATTATCCCTCCCACTGATGACATCGTATTATACAGCTCTGATAATCTCCCTCTCACTGATGACATATCATACATATTGGTGGGAGGGATTATCAAGGCTGTATGACATGAGGTCACTGGTGGGAGGGATTATCAGAGCTGTATGATGTCATCAGTGGGAGAGATTATCTGGTGTCTGCGTATGATGTCATCAGTGGGAGGGATTATCAAAGGTGTCTGTGTATGATGTCACTGATGGGAGGGAATATCAGAGCTGTAAGCGTATGATGTCACTGGTGGGAGGGATTATCAGAGAGGTGTATGATGTCATCAGTGGGAGGGATCATAGTGACATCATAATCCAGTAATGGCGGCCATACTGATTTCTCACAAAGCGCCTACACACAGACACAGCAGTTCGGCCCGATATCCCTGAGTGAAGAGTAGAAGAACATCTCACCACGTCTGTCCCGAGCCACTCCTCTAGGTCATCCATGTCCGAGGCCTGCGCCACGGGAATCTACGGCAAGCACGAGCAGCCAAAATGCATCCAGAAGCATGAGGCGCGGTGGAATGGCAAAACGAGGAGGGGAAAAATAAAACGAAGCAAAATAAAATAAATAAAATGAATAAAAGGAACAAAAAAAATGCAAAATATGACAACAGAAAACGTGCTAAAGATGAAGAGGTAATAACAGAGATGGGAAAATAACATGGAGGATGATAACGCCATAGCCGGGGCTGCGGCAGGACAAAGCACCCGTGGTAGGACAGACATGTTAGGAACCTGTGACTATAGATCTTCATGGACGCCCCAGGGCCATTGGGCAAGTGATCTACTGACCAGGGCTTGTCCAGAAATGGCTGCTGTACTGAACTCAGTAAGCCACCAGGGAGCGCATGACTAAAAGGATTCACTTGAGTGAAGCTAAGCTGCAATACCAGACGCTGCCTGTAGATGTGGGTGGCGCTGTGCCAAGTAGTTTTATATGGAGAATATTAGGCTATGAATCAGCAGCCACGATTCCCAGACTAAGCCTAAAGCATAAACTCTATGAACTCTTAATACACGTTGGCGATGATTATGGTTTCTACGAGGCCAAGCTTCATTCTGTTATTACACGCACACAGACATGAGACACGTCTAGGGATCGGCAGGTTAGCGGCTGCGGTGTCAGTGGAGGTTAGCGGCGGTGTCAGCGCTACAGGGACGGGCAGCGTCTCCGCTCCTCGTATAAGCACAAGTTTGCTTCCATGTGATTGTGATATAAGAGGGGAGATCGCGGGATGACGACCATTACCAGACCCTTTAAACTGCTCGTTTCCCCCCTCCATTCAGTATCGGGCACTGGCCGCCATCTTGCCTGTCCTCACCTCTGACACTCGCCAGCTCCGGGGCCGTTACCTGCTCCACCAGTGATTTCCAACCTGTGTCTCTCCAGCTATTTCATAACTACAACTCCCAGCATGCCCAGACACGTTGCCGGCTGGAGACCAAGGCTGCAGAAGCCCCCCAGGCCGGCTGCGGTGCTTACATAGGAGCGGCGGGTGCAAGGCTGGCAGCACGAGGACCAGGATCAACGACTCTCACACGTGTCAGGGACTTTAGACAGGAATGTCTCCCCGCCGTGTAAACACAAGTCGTGTCACGGGGGAATTTGGACCCGTCCGTGTGAAGTGCTGGATGTAATCAGTGCGGCATTGCTTCCTATGAGATCACCGGCTGCAGGAGCGAGCGGAGGACTCTGCAGGCACGAAAAGTGGAGGAGGAGAGCAAAGCACAGCGGCCCCCGCTTATTACAGGGGTTCAATACACCAGAAGTAACACATACATATGGTACAGTAGTCTCCTCCTCTCCACGATCCCCTCATATGATTCTACTATTCAAGATCCACCCTCCCATGCTCCTCCTCTCCAGGATCCCCTCATATGCTCCTCCTCTCCAGGATCCCCTCATATGCTCCTCCTCTCCAGGATCCCATCATATGCTCCTCCTCTCCAGGATCCCATCATATGCTGCTCCTCTCCAGGATCCCATCATATGCTGCTCCTCTCCAGGATCCCATCATATGCTGCTCCTCTCCAGGATCCCATCATATGCTGCTCCTCTCCAGAATCCCCTCATATGCTCCTCCTCTCCAGGATCCCCTCATATGCTCCTCCTCTCCAGGATCCCATCATATGCTGCTCCTCTCCAGGATCCAATCATATGCTCCTCCTCTCCAGGATCCCCTCATACGCTCCTCCTCTCCAGGATCCCCTCATACGCTCCTCCTCTCCAGGATCCCCTTATAGGCTCCTCCTCTCCAGGATCAACTCATACGCTCCTCCTCTCCAGGATCAACTCATACGCTCCTCCTCTCCAGGATCGACTCATACGCTCCTCCTCTCCAGGATCCCCTCATACGCTCCTCCTCTCCAGGATCCCCTCATACGCTCCTCCTCTCCAGGATCCCCTCATACGCTCCTCCTCTCAGGATCTCCTCATATGCTCTTCATCTCGAGGATTGCCTCATATGCTCCTCCTCTCCAGGATCCCTTCCCACACTCCTCCTCTCCAGGATCCCCTCCCATACTCCTCTTCAGGATCCCCGCCCATACTCCTCCTCTTCAGGATCCCCGCCCATACTCCTCCTCTTCAGGATCCCCTCCCATACTCCTCCTCTCCAGGATCCCCTCATATGCTCCTCCTCTCCAGGATCCCATCATACGCTCCTCCTCTTCAGGATCCCCTCATATGCTGCTCCTCTCCAGGATCCTCTCATATGCTCCTCCTCTCCAGGATCCCCTCATACGCTCCTCCTCTCCAGGATCCCCTCATACGCTCCTCCTCTCCAGGATCCCCTCATACGCTCCTCCTCTCCAGGATCGCCTCATAGGCTCCTCCTCTCCAGGATCGCCTCATAGGCTCCTCCTCTCCAGGATCGCCTCATAGGCTCCTCCTCTCCAGGATCCCCTCATACGCTCCTCCTCTCCAGGATCGACTCATATGCTCCTCCTCTCCAGGATCCCCACATATGCTCTTCCTCTCCAGGGATCCCTCATATGCTCCTCCTCTCCAGGAATCCCTCATATGCTCCTCCTCTCAGGATCTCCTCATATGCTCTTCATCGCGAAGATTGCCTCATATGCTCCTCCTCTCCAGGATCCCCTCCCACGCTCCTTCTCTTCAGGATCCCCTCCCATACTCCTCCTCTTCAGGATCCCCTCCCATACTCCTCCTCTCCAGGATCCCCTCATATGCTCCTCCTCTCCAGGATCCCTCATATGCTCCTCCTCTCCAGGATCCCTCATATGCTCCTCCTCTCCAGGATCCCCTCATATGCTCCTCCTCTCCAGGATCGCCTCATATGCTCTTCTCTACCAGGATCCCTTCATATGCCCCTCCCCTCTGTAGACTCCTCCCCTCTGTAGGCTCCTCCCTCACAGCCTCTCTATGGAATCCCGGTACAGCATCTAGTGTCGGCACTAAATGAAAATATGCCCTTATCTAAATGACTGCAGGACCAGACTAAGCAAGGCTTGCTTGTAGCCGGTTACCATGGAAACATATTGTTGTGTAGAGGAGCTGTGGACACAAAGTAACTTTTCCCAAAATGATGTTAGATACATTGTAAATATTTGTTAAAAAATATAGATAATTTTAGTTAAACTTGTGTTTATCTCAGGAGTCCAGACACAGATGCTGAGGATCAGGATTGCAGAGATATTAGCCAGATATCTGCGAGTCGTGTGCACTGCACGATGGGACGGGACAGCAGCCATACCGCCATATGCTGGATACATGGATGTCCTAGGGCAGCTCCATAGACCCGCAGGTGCCGGGGTTTGCTGCTACATTACCCTATAGAATATATATGTTCTGCTGGTGCCCTACAAGCAGATATCCGGCTGCTCACACTCCGCTTGGTTAGGTGGGTAAGATGCCACGAGGGTGTAGAGGGTCAGATGGTTATGGGGGGAGGTCTACTTTCGGGAGCACTGCTCACCATTCCTTGAGTAATGAGCCACCTGTCTATGGGCTCCATGGCTGAGACTCCAGATCTACCTCTCCTCTGGGCAAAACCCAAAATTGGCATAAAAAAAACAAAAGCACAAGGAAAAAAATAGAGATTATATACCATGAAACAGTGTGAGGAGGACATGATGCATAAAGAGGAGCTGTCTGAGTCCAGGCACATGATCCACTGATCTCGGAGGTCCTTATTATTATAGAGATAAGCTTTATAGCTGAAAACAGCACAATCGGCAGCTCATAAAGACTAATCATCAATACTACGCTCAATGTTCGCCTCCGCCGGGGACGAGGGCAGATGCATCGATCTGCGCTGCAGGAACTGCACTCGTCTGTGACCCTGAAGCTCCTATTACTTCAATGCATTGGTCTGGCACCACCTAGTGCTCCCAAGGGGGAACTGCAGGCTGTATGCCACATACTGTGCCAGAAGTCACATGGTTAAAACCAGCCGATGCCCAAGGCTCTGGCCGGGTGCTACATACCCCTCCTGTGTTCTGCTGCCGGACATCTAAAGCAGTAGCCAGCCCACCGAGAGCTTGGGGGTCCTCGTAAGTCACACTGCCGGATAGAAAAGTGTCAAATACATACACAAGACACATGGCAGTAAGATGCAAGTACTTGTGCAGTGTTCAAGATAACAACCTTCACCCAAATAACAGGATTGTATTTATATTACCCAGTAATATTGGTAATAAAAAGCAGTATTCTACTCACCTGCAGTCACCACTAGAGGGAGCTTATTCTTTAGGGTTTATTTTTATATTTGCTGTATCTCTGTATACAGGGAGCTCCCCCTAGTGGTGGCTGCAGACAGAATCTTATCATGTATCTCTGTATACAGGGAGCTCCCCCTAGTGGTGACTGCAGACAGGATCTTATTATGTATCTCTGCATACAGGGAGCTCCCCCTAGTGGTGGCTGCAGACAGGATCTTATCAGGTATCTCTGTATACAGGGAGCTCCCCCTAGTGGTGGCTGCAGACAGGATCTTATCATGTATCTCTGTATACAGGGAGCTCCCCCTAGTGGTGACTGCAGACAGGATCTTATCATGTATCTCTGTATACAGGGAGCTCCCCCTAGTGGTGGCTGCAGACAGGATCTTATCATGTATCTCATATACAGGGAGCTCCCCCTACTAGTGGCTGCAGGCAGGATCTTATCATGTATCTCTGTATACAGGGAGCTCCCCCTAGTGGTGGCAGCAGACAGGATCTTATCATGTATCTCTGTATACAGGGAGCTCCCCCTAGTGGTGGCAGCAGACAGGATCTTATCATGTATCTCTGTATACAGGGAGCTCCCCCTAGTGGTGGCTGCAGACAGGATCTTATCATGTATCTCTGTATACAGGGAGCTCCCCCTAGTGGTGGCTGCAGACAGGATCTTATCATGTATCTCTGTATACTGGGAGCTCCCCCTAGTGGTGGCTGCAGACAGGATCTTATCATGTATCTCTGTATACAGGGAGCTCCCCCTAGTGGTGGCTGCAGACAGGATCTTATGTATCTCTGTATACAGGGAGCTCCCCCTAGTGGTGGTTGCAGACAGAATCTTATCATGTATCTCTGTATACAGGGAGCTCCCCCTAGTGGTGACTGCAGACAGGATCTTGTCATGTATCTCTGTATACAGGGAGCTCCCCCTAGTGGTGGCTGCAGACAGGATCTTATGTATCTCTGTATACAGGGAGCTCCCCCTACTAGTGGCTGCAGGCAGGATCTTATCATGTAGCTCTGTATACAGGGAGCTCCCCCTAGTGGTGACTGCAGACAGGATCTCATCATGTATCTCTGTATACAGGTTGCTCCCCGTAGTGGTGGCTGCAGACAGGATCTTATCATGTATCTCTGTATACAGGGAGCTCCCCCTAGTGGTGGCTGCAGACAGAATCTTATCATGTATCTCTGTATACAGGGAGCTCCCCCTAGCGGTGGCCGCAGACAGGATCTTATCATGTATCTCTGTATACAGGGAGCTCCCCCTAGTGGTGGCTGCAGACAGGATCTTATGTATCTCTGTATACAGGAAGCTCCCCCTAGTGGTGTCTGCAGACAGGATCTTATCATGCATCTCTGCATACAGGGAGCTCCCCCCTAGTGGTGGCTGCAGACAGGATCTTATCATGTATCTCTGTATACAGGGAGCTCCCCCTAGTGGTGACTGCAGACAAGATCTTATCATGTATCTCTGTATTCAGGGAGCTCCCCCTAGTGGTGGCTGCAGACAGGATCTTATCATGTATCTCTAAATATACAGGGAGCTCCCTCTAGTGGTGATTGCAGACAGGATCTTATGTATCTCTGTATACAGGGAGCTCCCCCTAGTGGTGGCTGCAGACAGGATCTTATGTATCTCTGTATACAGGGAGCTCCCCCTAGTGATGACTGCAGACAGGATCTTATGTATCTCTGTATACAGGGAGCTCCCCCTAGCGGTGACTGCAGACAGGATCTTCTCATGTATCTCTGTATACAGGGAGCTCCCCCTAGTGGTGGCTGCAGACAGGATCTTATCATGTATCTCTGTATACAGGGAGCTCCCCCTAGTGGTGACTGCAGACAGAATCTTATCATGTATCTCTGTATACAGGGAGCTCCCCCTAGTGGTGGCTGCAGACAGGATCTTATCATGTATCTCTGTATACAGGGAGCTCCCCCTAGTGGTGACTGCAGACAGGATCTTCTCATGTATCTCTGTATACAGGGAGCTCCCCCTAGTGGTGGCTGCAGACAGGATCTTATCATGTATCTCTGTATACAGGGAGCTCCCCCTAGTGATGACTGCAGACAGGATCTTATCATGTACCTCAGTATACAGGGAGCTCCCCCTAGTGGTGGCTGCAGACAGAATCTTATCATGTATCTCTGTATATGGGGAGCTCCCCCTAGTGGTGGCAGCAGACAGGATCTTATCATGTATCTCTGTATACAGGGAGCTCCCCCTAGTGGTGGCTGCAGACAGGATCTTATCATGTATCTGAAATTTGGAGCTGTAAGTTGAAAATTAAGAGTTTTGATTGGTATTAAGATATATTGTAAGTGAATCAGCACAGAGGCTTGGATATTCATCATCACTTACACGATCACTATATGCTGAACTCACAATATATTTTGTTAGCGATTTCCTAGTCTATAAGACACCACCATGCACAGATCTCGTACTCACTCCTTCCTCTGTTCGGCAAGAGAACTGCTCCTTGTCTGTGCAAACATATCGAAGTCGTCCCGTGGGTTGGTGTTGGGGAGCGCGCTGAGGGTGGAGCTCACACTATTCGATCCGACATCTGAAAGGGAAAGTTTCCTATATAATTTTGAGACCAGGTGCATCTTAAAAACTCCTCCCCCCCCCCCTTTAATAGAGCAATGTGCGTCTCTTCTAGACAGGGGTGCAGGCGAGCTTCTGCAGTGACGTCACATGCGCCTGATTAACTTCCACCCATAAATCAGGTTTACTATGGACGTCACAGGGAGTAGTTAACTTTTAGGACCTCTTTTTCCTAACCTTACAGCTCCCCTTGCTCTTCCCGACCACGGAGCCCATACATTCACCTAAATCTGCAGAGACACATTCCTGTATTACTGCAGATCAGACATTCAGGGGTTAAGAATGGCTGCTAGGTGGTGAGGTTGCAGCCATATTGGTGGGATCATTTGTTATTTACCAAGTCCTCCCAGCTGGGTGGTTAGTGACGCCGGGGCGGTGTTTCCCACCATTGGGCTCACGACTGCAGGGGATCCGGGTCCCAGGTCTATAAGATTATCCTCCGTGACATCACCCAGCATCTGCGACGGGAAATACATAATCAGCGGCTATTATTTAGGGGGGGACTACAAGATTAAAGCAGATCCGGCGCAGTCTCACCCCGTTCGTGTTCGGCGCGGCGCGGCCTGACCTGTAGCGCTCAAACCTAATGAAGAAGGACGGCCATTAGTCAGGAGGACGTGCGGTCTCAGGCTCTTGGCAACACTTCTTCATAACTCACCTTTCATATCTGAGGAAGACGTTATTCAAGTCGTCGTTGACGTGCAGCAGCTCCTCGGTCACCTCCTCGTTGGACACTCGAGAGATCAGCTCCACGATCCGCTGCTGCATCGCTCGGCAGGTCCTGTTCAGGTCCTATAAACACGGACAGTCTGGGCTCAGATCCGAATCCCAATAATGCGGGGATCCATCCCCTGTCTCCGCGGAGCACCCCTTACCTGCAGAAGCTCCAGATCAGAAGCGTCTTCTTGGCCGGGAGTCATCTCCGTCAGCATCTCAGACATGACCTTAGTGTTCCCGCGGACGATATCCAGCTCGCTCCTCAGGCGGCCGATCTGGAGTGTAAGCGGAGGACGTGACCACCTAGATATAGTGAGCAACGGTGCCGACTCCGCACATGGCCCGTGAACGCTTACGGCTTACCTGTTCTGAGTTGGCAGTGATTGGGCCACGCACGCTTGTCGGAGGTGCTGCTGGGGCGGTGAATGGCGCCGGAGATGACGAGAAAGATCCGGAGTTCGCCCGCTGGTGGGACTGGGGCGTATGCATGTTCATAGCGGGGTCCACCTCGGGCACACTCTGCGCAAACAGAACACATTAGATCTAGGGAAACATCGGCCCGTCAGCTACAGTCTAATAGTCTGTGTGGTTACAGGTCTGGAGAATCATGTGCCGGATAATTGGACTTTCCCTAGTACTGTGCTCCAGCCACCGATAATAATGTAGAACGGAGGACACACTGCACCAGATACACTGCAGCTATGAATTATTGATCCCGTATGCTGTCTGGAAGAAAAATCAGCAGCCCGGACCCTGCAGACCGCACAGGAGATCGCGGCTTCTCTATATACCGTAACACAGTGGTACTGCAGTATATAGTGTAAGCGATCAAATTATTGCAGATTTCTGTCACCAGGGACACTAGAAAAATAAAGGAAAAATTAAAAATAAAATGTTATAAAAAAATTATGCATATATATGTACAAAACACAATAAAAAAAAAATATATGTGTGTGTGTGTGTGTGTGTGTGTGTGTGTGTGTGTGTGTGTGTGTGTGTGTGTGTATTTTTCATTTTTCCGTCATTCTCTTAGTTTCCCTAGGTAAATGAAACCATAAAAATATTTAATTCGTTTGAAATGCTTAAAAAAAAACAATTACCCCTGAAAAAAAAAACAATGGAAAGTGATAAAAAAAAGGAATACAAAGAAAAGAAGACAGCTCAGGGTGGAACACAAAAAAGGCCTCATAATGTTATTTTTTTGTCACAAACTGCAGAAATTCTCTTCCAACCCAAAATAATAATAATAAAAATATGGACAAGTTTGGTATTAGAATTATTGTACAGATTTTTATTCCGTCATGGTGACGGGATATTTTTACCATACAATAAACGCCGTAGTAACATAACTCTCACCCCCCAAAAAAATTCAGTTTCTTAATTGACGGACAAATAAGAAAAGCTTTGGCTCTTGGAACAGAATTAGGGAAAAACAAAAATTCTCGAGTCGTTAACGTCCTGTCCTTTTCCAGATCTGCAAGGATGTGCGTCACATGAGGTTTTCTACAAATGAAAGGCGACTTCCTACCCTTTGTGGTGTGTGTATCGGAGACAGGGCATCGAGATCGGCCATGGGAAACTCAATCCCTTTTCTTTTCAGTTCTTCATAAATATGCACCACTCCGGTGAGGTCGGGGCTGCTCCGAAACGCGTCGGCCCAAGCCTGGAAGAGAGGAACAGAGCGATAAGAGACATAGAAGAAATCCCAGAGACATTACTGTCCACAGATACTGGTGAAAGGAGGAAAATCGGAACAGGAATGTCACTGCACTCAGAGGCAGCAATATGGCTCCTGCCCCCAAAAAACATCGCGGGTTCTGCTGTCTATCTGGCAACGTGAATGCACATAGAAAGAACGAAGTCTAAATCCCATCTAAATGAAGGATAACACCACCCATTGCAGTCACAAATGGCGCCAATAAGGATGGACACTTCTCAGGTCTTGTACCCAATCATCCTCATAAGAGCGTCGCTTACCTCGCTGTCTCAATAAAGACTTTAAAACAAAAAGCTGATGAGCAGATGAGCCGGAGAAGAGCCCGCTGGGTACTGAGGCTGCCGAGGTCCCCGGCACAGAGAGGTCCCTGTGACACAGGAGCCCAGCGGTCTGCCCAGTGACATCTGATCTGCCCAGAGAAACGTCATATGAGCCACCACCCAGCAGATGGGACACGCGGCACCAGAGCGATCAGTGTCCAATGTCTTATTTATCAGGTAATTTGCTCACTAATTTTTAACTGGTGATTGTTAATATGATTCACGAACGAGAAACGGAGGATGAGGGGAGAAGAAAAGAGGTCTAGAGAAAGAGCAAAAAGAGAAAGAACATAGGAATGTGAGGGCGAGAGAGAGAGAACATAGGAATGTGAGGGCCAGAGAGAGAGAGAGAGAGAACATAGGAATGTGAGGGCGAGAGAGAGAGAACATAGGAATGTGAGGGCCAGAGAGAGAGAGAACATAGGAATGTGAGGGCCAGAGAGAGAGAGAGAACATAGGAATGTGAGGGCCAGAGAGAGAGAGAGAGAGAACATAGGAATGTGAGGGCCAGAGAGAGAGAGAACATAGGAATGTGAGGGCCAGAGAGAGAGAGAACATAGGAATGTGAGGGCCAGAGAGAGAGAAGCTAGGAATGTGAGGGCCAGAGAGAGAGAGAGAGAGAGAGAGAGAGAGAACATAGGAATGTGAGGGCCAGAGAGAGAGAGAACATAGGAATGTGAGGGCGAGAGAGAGAGAACATAGGAATGTGAGGGCCAGAGAGAGAGAGAAGCTAGGAATGTGAGGGCCAGAGAGAGAGAGAAGCTAGGAATGTGAGGGCCAGAGAGAGAGAACATAGGAATGTGAGGGCCAGAGAGAGAGAGAGAACATAGGAATGTGAGGGCCAGAGAGAGAGAGAACATAGGAACGTGAGGGCCAGAGAGAGAGAACATAGGAACGTGAGGGCCAGAGAGAGAACATAGGAACGTGAGGGCCAGAGAGAGAGAGAGAACATAGGAATGTGAGGGCCAGAGAGAGAGAGAGAGAACATAGGAATGTGAGGGCCAGAGAGAGAGAGAGAGAACATAGGAATGTGAGGGCCAGAGAGAGAGAGAGAGAGAACATAGGAATGTGAGGGCCAGAGAGAGAGAGAGAACATAGGAACGTGAGGGCCAGAGAGAGAGAGAACATAGGAACGTGAGGGCCAGAGAGAGAGAACATAGGAACGTGAGGGCCAGAGAGAGAACATAGGAATGTGAGGGCCAGAGAGAGAGAGAGAACATAGGAATGTGAGGGCCAGAGAGAGAGAGAGAACATAGGAATGTGAGGGCCAGAGAGAGAGAGAGAGAGAGAGAGAGAGAGAGAGAGAGAGAGAGAGAGAGAGAGAGAGAGAGAACATAGGAATGTGAGGGCCAGAGAGAGAGAGAACATACGAATGTGGGGGCCAGAGAGAGAGAGAGAACATAGGAATGTGAGGGCCAGAGAGAGAGAACATAGGAATGTGAGGGCCAGAGAGAGAGAGAAGCTAGGAATGTGAGGGCGAGAGAGAGAGAGAGAGAGAGAGAGAGAGAGAGAGAGAGAGAGAGAGAGAGAGAGAGAGAGAGAGAGAGAGAGAGAACATAGGAATGTGAGGGCCAGAGAGAGAGAGAGAGAACATAGGAATGTGAGGGCCAGAGAGAGAGAGAGAACATAGGAATGTGAGGGCCAGAGAGAGAGAGAACATAGGAATGTGAGGGCCAGAGAGAGAGAGAGAGAACATAGGAATGTGAGGGCCAGAGAGAGAGAGAGGACATAGGAATGTGAGGGCCAGAGAGAGAGAGAACATAGGAATGTGAGGGCCAGAGAGAGAGAGAGAGAGAGAGAGAGAGAACATGGGAATGTGAGGGCCAGAGAGAGAGAGAACATAGGAATGTGAGGGCGAGAGAGAGAGAACATAGGAATGTGAGGGCCAGAGAGAGAGAGAGAGAGAGAGAACATAGGAATGTGAGGGCCAGAGAGAGAGAGAGAACATAGGAATGTGAGGGCCAGAGAGAGAGAGAACATAGGAATGTGAGGGCCAGAGAGAGAGAGAACATAGGAATGTGAGGGCCAGAGAGAGAGAACATAGGAATGTGAGGGAGGGAGGGAACGAGAGAGAACATAGGAATGTGAGGGAGGGAGGGAACGAGAGAGAGAGAAAGAACGAGAGAAAGAGGAGAGCGAGAGAAAGAGAGGAGAGCGAGAGAAAGAGAGGAGAGCGAGAGAAAGAGGAGAGCGAGAGAAAGAGGGGGAGAGCGAGAGAAAAAGGGGGAGAGCGAGAGAAAGAGGAGAGCGAGAGAAAGAGGAGAGCGAGAGAAAGAGAGGAGAGCGAGAGAAAGAGGAGAGCGAGAGAAAGAGGAGAGCGAGAGAAAGAGGAGAGCGAGAGAAAGAGGAGAGCGAGAGAAAGAGAGGAGAGCGAGAGGGAGAGCGAGCGGAGAGCGAGAGCGAGCGGAGAGCGAGAGAGAGCGGAGAGCGAGAGAGAGCGGAGAGCGAGAGAGAGCGGAGAGCGAGAGAGAGCGGAGAGCGAGAGAGAGCGGAGAGCGAGAGAGAGCGGAGAGCGAGAGAGAGCGGAGAGCGAGAGAGAGCGGAGAGCGAGAGAGAGCGAGAGCGAGCGGAGAGCGAGAGCGAGCGGAGAGCGAGAGAGAGCGGAGAGCGAGAGAGAGCGGAGAGCGAGAGAGAGCGGAGAGCGAGAGAGAGCGGAGAGCGAGAGAGAGCGGAGAGCGAGAGAGAGCGGAGAGCGAGAGAGAGCGGAGAGCGAGAGAGAGCGGAGAGCGAGAGAGAGCGGAGAGCGAGAGAGAGCGGAGAGCGAGAGAGAGCGGAGAGCGAGAGAGAGCGGAGAGCGAGAGAGAGCGGAGAGCGAGAGAGAGAGCGGAGAGCAAGAGGAGAGCGAGAGAAAGAGGAGAGCGAGAGAAAGAGGAGAGCGAGAGAAAGAGGAGAGCGAGAGAAAGAGGAGAGCGAGAGAAACAGAGGAGAGGGAGCGAAACAGAGGAGAGGGAGCGAAACAGAGGAGAGGGAGCGAAACAGAGGAGAGGGAGCGAAACAGAGGAGAGGGAGCGAAACAGAGGAGAGCGAGAGAAACAGAGGAGAGCGAGAGAAACAGAGGAGAGCGAGAGAAACAGAGGAGAGCGAGAGAAACAGAGGAGAGCGAGAGAAACAGAGGAGAGCGAGAGAAACAGAGGAGAGCGAGAGAAACAGAGGAGAGCGAGAGAAACAGAGGAGGGCGAGAGAAACAGAGGAGAGCGAGAGAAACAGAGGAGAGCGAGAGAAACAGAGGAGAGCGAGAGAAACAGAGGAGAGCGAGAGAAACAGAGGAGAGCGAGAGAAACAGAGGAGAGCGTGAGAAACAGAGGAGAGCGAGAGAAACAGAGGAGAGCGAGAGAAACAGAGGAGAGCGAGAGAAACAGAGGAGAGCGAGAGAAACAGGAGAGCGAGAGAAACAGAGGAGAGCGAGAGAAACAGGGAGGGCGGGAACGAGAGAAACAGGGAGGGCGGGAACGAGAGAGAACATAGGAATGTGAGGGAGGGAACGAGAGAGAACATAGGAATGTGAGGGAGGGAGGGAACGAGAGAGAGAGAGAAAGAACGAGAGAAAGAGAGGAGAGCGAGAGAAAGAGGAGAGCGAGAGAAAGAGGAGAGCGAGAGAAAGAGGAGAGCGAGAGAAAGAGGAGAGCGAGAGAGAGAGGAGAGCGAGAGAGAGAGGAGAGCGAGAGAGAGAGGAGAGCGAGAGAGGAGAGCGAGAGAGAGAGGAGAGCGAGAGAGAGAGGAGAGCGAGAGAGGAGAGCGCGAGAGAGACGAGAGCGAGAGAGGAGAGAACGAGAGAGAGAGGAGAGCGAGAGAGAGAAGAGAGAGAGAAGAGCGAGAGAGAGAGGAGAGCGAGAGAAAGAGGAGAGCGAGAGAAAGAGGAGAGCGAGAGAAAGAGGAGAGCGAGAGAAAGAGGAGAGCGAGAGAAAGAGGAGAGCGAGAGAAAGAGGAGAGCGAGAGAAAGAGGAGAGCGAGAGAAAGAGAGGAGAGCGAGAGAAAGAGAGGAGAGCGAGAGAAAGAGGAGAGCGAGAGAAAGAGGAGAGCGAGAGAAAGAGGAGAGCGAGAGAAAGAGGAGAGCGAGAGAAAGATGAGAGCGAGAGAAAGAGGAGAGCGAGAGAAAGAGGAGAGCGAGAGAAAGAGGAGAGCGAGAGAAAGGAGAGCGAGAGAAAGAGAGCGAGAGAAAGAGAGGAGAGCGAGAGAAAGAGGAGAGCGAGAGAAAGAGGAGAGCGAGAGAAAGAGGAGAGCGAGAGAAAGAGAGGAGAGCGAGAGAAAGAGAGGAGAGCGAGAGAAAGAGAGGAGAGCGAGAGAAAGAGAGGAGAGCGAGAGAAAGAGAGGAGAGCGAGAGAAAGAGAGGAGAGCGAGAGAAAGAGAGGAGAGCGAGAGAGAGAGAGGAGAGCGAGAGAAAGAGAGGAGAGCGAGAGAAAGAGAGGAGAGCGAGAGAAAGAGAGGAGAGCGAGAGAAAGAGAGGAGAGCGAGAGAAAGAGAGGAGAGCGAGAGAAAGAGGAGAGCGAGAGAAAGAGGAGAGCGAGAGAAAGAGAGGAGAGCAAGAGAAAGAGAGGAGAGCAAGAGAAAGAGAGGAGAGCAAGAGAGAGAGGAGAGCGAGAGAGAGAGGAGAGCGAGAGAGGAGAGCGAGAGAGAGAGGAGAGCGAGAGAGAGAGGAGAGCGAGAGAGGAGAGCGCGAGAGAGACGAGAGCGAGAGAGGAGAGAACGAGAGAGAGAGGAGAGCGAGAGAGAGAAGAGAGAGAGAAGAGCGAGAGAGAGAGGAGAGCGAGAGAAAGGAGAGCGAGAGAAAGAGGAGAGCGAGAGAAAGAGGAGAGCGAGAGAAAGAGGAGAGCGAGAGAAAGAGGAGAGCGAGAGAAAGAGAGGAGAGCGAGAGAAAGAGAGGAGAGCGAGAGAAAGAGAGGAGAGCGAGAGAAAGAGGAGAGCGAGAGAAAGAGGAGAGCGAGAGAAAGAGGAGAGCGAGAGAAAGAGGAGAGCGAGAGAAAGAGGAGAGCGAGAGAAAGAGGAGAGCGAGAGAAAGAGGAGAGCGAGAGAAAGAGGAGAGCGAGAGAAAGAGAGCGAGAGAAAGAGAGCGAGAGAAAGAGAGGAGAGCGAGAGAAAGAGGAGAGCGAGAGAAAGAGGAGAGCGAGAGAAAGAGGAGAGCGAGAGAAAGAGAGGAGAGCGAGAGAAAGAGAGGAGAGCGAGAGAAAGAGAGGAGAGCGAGAGAAAGAGAGGAGAGCGAGAGAAAGAGAGGAGAGCGAGAGAAAGAGAGGAGAGCGAGAGAAAGAGAGGAGAGCGAGAGAGAGAGAGGAGAGCGAGAGAAAGAGAGGAGAGCGAGAGAAAGAGAGGAGAGCGAGAGAAAGAGGAGAGCGAGAGAAAGAGAGGAGAGCGAGAGAAAGAGAGGAGAGCGAGAGAAAGAGAGGAGAGCGAGAGAAAGGAGAGCGAGAGAAAGAGGAGAGCGAGAGAAAGAGAGGAGAGCAAGAGAAAGAGAGGAGAGCAAGAGAAAGAGAGGAGAGCAAGAGAAAGAGAGGAGAGCAAGAGAAAGAGAGGAGAGCAAGAGAAAGAGGAAAGCGAGAGAAAGAGGGAGAGCAAGAGGGAGTACAAACTGGCACCATATCTACAGAAACTAGAAAACCCCAAAAAGCGACAGAACCTGAGCAGACACAGACTGAGCGCCCACAGCCTACTCATCGAATACAGATGGCACCGACAGAACTACAAGCCCCGAGAGAGCAGACTCTGCCAGCAGCGCCCCCAGGAGGCTGTGGAGGATGAGGCCCACTTCCTGCTGAGGTGCCCCAAATACTCAGCAGTGAGGGACACTCACCTCAAAAGACTGTCTGATCTCCTCCCAGACTTCACCTCCATGGAGGAGGAAGAGAAACTACCGATAATACTGGGGAAGAGGAAAGTGCAGCGGCCATAGCAGCGGAATATGTCAGTGCCTGCCACAGACTAAAAAAAAAGCTTGATATGTCATGGACTCCTGTACCAAACCCTGGACATATCCCTATCCCCCGACTAAAGAGCCTGATATGTCATGGACTCCTATACCCCACCATAGACATGTCCCCTATCCTCTAAAAGGAGCCTGATATATACTAGACCTCTATATGCCTCCCTACCCCACCCCCTATCCCCCTATTTTTACCATATGCTTTGGCAATGCTAACATGTACTTAGTCCTGCCAATAAAGCTCATTTGAATTTGAGAGGGAGAGCAAGAGGAAAGCGAGAGACGAGGTCGAGGGAGGAGGTCGAGGGAGGAGAGCGAGGGAGGAGAGCGAGGGAGGAGCGCGAGGGAGGAGCGCGAGGGAGGAGCGCGAGGGAGGAGCGCGAGGGAGGAGCGCGAGGGAGGAGCGCGAGGGAGGAGCGCGAGGGAGGAGCGCGAGGGAGGAGCGCGAGGGAGGAGAGCGAGGGAGGAGCGCGAGGGAGAGAACGGGCTCAAGAACATGGGGCAAGAGGGGTGAACTCCCTCTCCCAGTAGCCCCCTGCGCTGCCCACCTGTATCAGGGCCAGGACTTTATCCTGCACGATGGTCGGGGGGTTGTTCTTAGGAGAGATGATTTTTACCAGGACTCCATCTATAAAGTCGCGGTGCGTCACAAGCACGTGAAACCGATGGCCGCAATTCTTCACACAAGTCTCCAACACCTGAGAAAAAGTCAGAGAAAGGTGAGGTTAGCATTCCGATTACTGTCTTTAAGAGCTTTGGTTGCGGTCAGTAAATGGGAACATTCATAGCCTGTGCTTTTCTCGAGTGGATTATGTTTCAATATTGATATTGCTTTCAATGGGTGAAAAAAAAAAAAAACAGCTGCTCTAAGCGGGGGGGTTTGGACGCTCCATCTACCAGGGCAGAGACTCTGAGCTCAGTGACTGGCTGCAGTGCTGTTAACGCTGCAATCAATTACAGACTTTGGGAGAAGCAATAGAGACTCAGCGATGGACCCAGGGAGGGCGAGCAGAGCACATCTTGTAATTGAAACACAAAGCAAGTTAGAAAGTTGCAGAACTTTGCGCACCGTCAGCGCCAGCATCACTTCTCTGTAATTCTTGTTCCCGTTCAGCCTCTTCTTCAGGGCTCGAATTGCATCTTTCGGTCTAAGGAAAAAAAAAAAAAAAAAGAGGGGGTTCTGAACAATTGTTTGGGGTCTAATTATTTTTACGGCAACTTGCCTCTAACCCACCACCACATCCAGTTTTCATGAAAATTCTGACCACTGGCGACCATGTGCTGATGGCGAGCGTTCGGATGACGTCAGCATGGAGGTGACAGGTATATACACCGGTAACATTTCTGGATCAGTAATGACTCCGATGTGTCGAGGGACCGGCGAGATTCCCGTCCGCAGGGTCTCCACGCTGAACTCACCCTTCCTCCGTCTCGTTGATGATGTCACAGATCTCCATGTTCAGCGTCCAGTCCTCGCTCTGCAGGGAGCCATCTGTGGCTTTTTCTGCCGAGACACAGAAATAAAGATACATTAAACTTTGGTTTTTTTTTTCTTTCATCCATCTCCCTTTCTGGAAAAGCTGGGTGATGACAATCAACAGTGTCGCCGTCACAGGGGTCATAACCCAACTTTTCCTGACTGTAACCTGAACTTTCAGAAAAAACTTTCAGAAGTTTTGATCTTTCGAGGGTCTGGGTGCTGAGACACCCCCCCCCCCCCCCTCCTGTCGAACGGGAAAATAAAGTCTCGGAGGTTCTCAGCTCTATAATAAAACTTTCCAACACACTTTTAGGATTTCATTCACCGCCTTTTTCAAGATCCCTTCTTGCTGCCAGTGAATGGGAATAATCACGACCCACGGATTGAATCCTCTTGGTTTCGTTACAGTGTATCATTGTCAGTAAGAGCCCCCCAAGGTCTGAAGTTCGGGGGGAGCGGCTGGAAGAGTCTCAACAGCTGCTTTATCATTGTGAATGCCTTCACTGGTACACTGTGACAAACTGCAGCTGTGTGAACGGGACTGCGTTGGGTAAAATCTTTTTTTTTTTTTTAGCTTTCAAAAAGGTGAATTCACTGACAGCAAGCAGAGAGGTTTATTTTCTTCATTTTTAAATAGAAGATCCCCTTAAAGAACTTCTTAAAGGAATGTTCCAGAGAGGACACCCTTCCGAAAGAGAAAAAAAAAAAAAAAGGAGGAAGTCTCCCTAAAGGATGAAATTGTATCAATCATGCCCAAGCTGCTGCAGCGCTTCTTGCAAGCGTTGACTTACCTTTTGCATTAAGTAATGGCCTATAAAAGCACATCCCTGTTACCAGACCCCGATCCATGAATATTTCCTACGCCCCCTTATGTCGCCCCATTACCCTCAGTCTGTCTCCCCCCTGTATTGTAACGCACCCATCAGCGCCGGCTGCGGCGGCCTCCACTCGGTGGCTCGGAGCTCTGCGGTGATGATATATCTCCAGGCGAGACGCAGCGTGGACAGGACCCAGTACAGAGTGATCATGGCTGCCCTGGGGAGGCCGAGGATGCGGCTGGCACGCTACATTCGGCGCCGCTGCAGCCGGTTTAACCCCTGAGTTCCCTGGAGGAGACGCTGCAGACGGGCGCCGTGCCTCGCACTGCAGATCTGTGCAGGAAACGCGCGGACACTGCAGAGTCAGCAGAGTCCCAGCAAAGCCATCACTCCGGCGTCGCTCCACCCAGAAGCTGCACCGTCAGCAGCTGCAATAAGGGGGCCCCCCGACCACCAGAGCGGCCGCCCCCAGCGCCAAAGACAGGTCTCACATCACCGCAGCCCTGATAGCCTGGTTTATTCATCTGCTCCTGGGAAAGCTGGGTGACAACCAACATGGCGGCCAAGCTCTGTCACTGGGAGACCGGATCAAACTGGGAAAGTGAAGCGCAGACAAGATTGAGGAAAGTCAGGAGACGTCGGCAGCCATACTGATGGTTTCCTAGAGAATAAACTCTCAGACAAAAACTAATCTGCTTCTTGGAAAGCTGGGTGATCACCACATTGCACATCCATCCTACAAGACACACTATGCGGATCTGTAGGAAAGGCGAGCGACAAGCACCACAAGAGATAGAATGGCGGCCGATAGAATGGCGCCATACTGGTCCTCACACGGCTTCACTACAAATGGGCAGATTTATCCAAATGGTCTGAAGGAAAGCACATATTTCTTGACAACCAATCACAGCGCAGTTTCCATTTTACCACACCAGTGTAACAACCAATCATAGTGCTGCTGCCCATTGCAACAAATCAGAGTACCTAGTTTTCATTTTAGCACGTCAATATAGCAACCAGAGAGCAGCTGTCATTATACCACAGCAGTATAGCAACCTATCACAAAGCAGCTTTCAGTGTACCACAGTAGTGTAGCAACCAATCACAGAGCACCTTTCACTTTACCACAGCAGTCTAACAACCAGAGTAGCTTCCCATTGCAACAATTCAGAGTAGTTTTCATTTTAGCACATCAATGTAGTAACCAATCACAGAGCAGCTGTCATTATACCACAGCAGTGTAGCAACCAATCACAGAGGAGTTTTCATTTGACACAGCAGTGTAGCACCCAATCACAGAGCAGCTGTCATTTTACCACAACATTGTAGCGACCATAGAGTAGCTTTCATTTTACCACAACATGTTAGCAACCAATCACAGAGTAGCTTTCATCTTACCACAGCAGAACTGCCACCAATCACAGTACAATTTACATTTTATCACAGCAGTGTAGCAACCAATGACAGGGCAGCTTTCATTTTACCCCAACAGAATAGCCACCAATCACAGTACAATTTACATTTTACCACAGCAGTGTAGCAACCAATCACAGGGCAGCTTTGATTTTACCACAACAGAACAGCCACCAATCACAGCACAGTTTAAATTTTACCACAGCAGCGTAGCAACCAATCACAGTACAGCTTTTCTTTTACCACAGCAGAACAGCCACCAATCACAGCACAATTTACAAAAATGAAAAAGCAGAGCTCTCATTGGTTGCTAGATAGAACAAACACATAAATGAAGCTGAACTGAGGGAGGGAAGAAAAAAAAACAACAAAATGTGAACAGACCCTTAAATAAAAAAAATAAAAATAAAAAACAGTAGAAAGCGTCCCAATGTGCAGAGCTACATAGATTACTGGCAGGAGAGGCTGCGTTTTTGACGCAGCTTCTTTCCTGCCAAGATCAGATTTTGCTGCAGAAAAAACAAAAAGCAGCAAAAACGCCCTGTGTGAACTTATGCTTAAAGCACAAAGTGTGAAATCTGCGACAAGTTCACAACAAAATCCGCAAGTAACAGCTACCCAGGGGGAACATCAAACAAAACCCGCATGTAACACGGAGGAAAAGGTGGAAATCTGCGACAAAATCAGCATGCAAAGCGGAAAATAGGGAGAATCTGTGACAAAATCTGCATTTAGCACGGAAACAAAAGGGAATATCTGCAAAATAATACACACAACACAGACACCAAGGGGGAAATCTGCATCAAAATCCGCATATTACATGGAAGTAAAGGCGGAAATCTGCGTCAAAATCTGCATGCAACATGGAAGGGGAAAATCTGCATGTAAAATGGAAGTAAAGAGGAAATCTGCGACATTGGACAATAAACAAGCTCAGAACTGAAGGTTCGGCAGTGAGGGCGCACCTGAAGATTTGCAGTTCTCTCACATTACGCCCTGAGGATTTCTAATAAGCGACACAGACCCCTTTAAATGCTCAGTATTTGGTCAGTATTTTACCTCAGTATTACGAGGCCAAAACCAGGAGTGGGGACGTGTCTCCATTATAGTTTTCCTCTGATTGTTCCTCTCCTGATTTTGGCTTCCGAATACTGAGGTAAAATGCTGACCGAATACTGACCGTGTGAACGTGACCTAATGGGGCAACGGTTCACCTGAATAATCACCTGTGTATTACCTTCGGGACCACCAGAGGTAAACGAGAAAAAATTTAGGAAATTGTGTCATCTCGGTGGAATGACCCTTCAAGCAAATTCCACTCTGCTCTGGGCCGCACCTCTACACCACGCCCGGGCGCGGGTACACGACGGCCTCCTGACAACTCGCCCCGATAATTACTATTATTACTCACGCAGCCCTTATATACCACGCAAGCAATCACTCCGACATTTCACTTTCCTGACAAATGTTTTCCATAAAAGAAAAAAAAAAAAAAGTTTGAGAACTGTCCAAACTCACAACAATCGGTGACAAAATCTATGACAAAATGGACAGTAATGTATATAGAGGAGTATACGGAGTACATGGGGGGTATATGGCACTGTATATAGAGTATACTGAGTACATGGGGGATACAGCACTGTATATAGAGGAGTATAGTGAGTACATGGGGGATACAGCACTGTATATAGAGTATACTGAGTACATGGGGGGATACAGCACTGTATATAGAGGAGTATACTGAGTACATGGGGGATACAGCACTGTATATAGAGGAGTATACGGAGTACATGGGGGATACAGTACTGTATATAGAGGAGTATACGGAGTACATGGGGGGTATATGGCACTGTATATAGAGTATACTGAGTACATGGGGGGATACAGCACTGTATATAGAGTATACTGAGTACATGGGGGATACAGCACTGTATATAGAGGAGTATAGTGAGTACATGGGGGATACAGCACTGTATATAGAGTATACTGAGTACATGGGGGGATACAGCACTGTATATAGAGGAGTATACTGAGTACATGGGGGATACAGCACTGTATATAGAGGAGTATACGGAGTACATGGGGGATACAGTACTGTATATAGAGGAGTATACGGAGTACATGGGGGGATACAGCACTGTATATAGAGGAGTATAGAGAGTACATGGGGGATACAGTACTGTATATAGAGGAGTATACGGAGTACATGGGGGGGACACAGCACTGTATATGGAGGAGTATACTGAGTACATGGGGGGTACAGCGAGTACATGGGGGATACAGCACTGTATATAGAGGAGTATACAGAGTACATGGGGGATACAGCACTGTATATAGAGGAGTATACAGAGTACATGGGGGATACAGCACTGTATATATAGCACTGTATATAGAGGAGTATACGGAGTACATGGGGGATACAGTACTGTATATAGAGGAGTATACGGAGTACATGGGGGGGACACAGCACTGTATATGGAGGAGTATACTGAGTACATGGGGGGTATATGGCACTGTATATAGAGTATACTGAGTACATGGGGGGATACAGCACTGTATATAGAGGAGTATAGTGAGTACATGGGGGATACAGTACTGTATATAGAGGAGTATACGGAGTACATGGGGGGGGACACAGCACTGTATATAGAGGAGTATACTGAGTACATGGGGGCATATGGCACTGTATATAGAGTATACTGAGTACATGGGGGGATACAGCACTGTATATAGAGGAGTATAGTGAGTACATGGGGGATACAGCACTGTATATAGAGGAGTATAGTGAGTACATGGGGGATACAGCACTGTATATAGAGGAGTATAGTGAGTACATGGGGGATACAGCACTGTATATAGAGGAGTATAGTGAGTACATGGGGGATACAGCACTGTATATAGAGGAGTATAGTGAGTACATGGGGGATACAGCACTGTATATAGAGGAGTATAGAGAGTACATGGGGGATACGGCACTGTATATAGAGGAGTATACAGAGTACATGGGGGGGGACACAGCACTGTATATAGAGGAGTATAGTGAGTACATGGGGGATACAGCACTGTATATAGAGGAGTATACTGAGAACATGGGGGATACAGCACAGTATATAGAGGAGTATACTGAGTACATGGGGGATACAGCACTGTATATAGAGGAGTATACTGAGTACATGGGGGATACAGCACTGTATATAGAGTATACTGAGTACATGGGGGGATACAGCACTGTATATAGAGGAGTATAGAGAGTACGTGGGGGATACAGCACTGTATATAGAGGAGTATAGTGAGTACATGGGGGATACAGCACTGTATATAGAGGAGTATAGTGAGTACATGGGGGATACAGCACTGTATATAGAGGAGTATAGTGAGTACATGGGGGATACAGCACTGTATATAGAGGAGTATACTGAGTACATGGGGGATACAGCACTGTATATAGAGTATACTGAGTACATGGGGGGGATACAGCACTGTATATAGAGGAGTATAGAGAGTACGTGGGGGATACAGCACTGTATATAGAGGAGTATAGTGAGTACATGGGGGATAAAGCACTGTATATAGAGGAGTATAGTGAGTACATGGGGGATACAGCACTGTATATAGAGGAGTATACGGAGTACATGGGGGATACAGCACTGTATATAGAGGAGTATAGTGAGTACATGGGGGATACAGCACTGTATATAGAGGAGTATACTGAGTACATGGGGGGATACAGCACTGTATATAGAGGAGTATAGAGAGTACATGGGGATACAGCACTGTATATAGAGGAGTATAGAGAGTACATGGGGGATACGGCACTGTATATAGAGGAGTATACAGAGTACATGGGGGGGACACAGCACTGTATATAGAGGAGTATAGAGAGTACATGGGGGATACAGCACTGTATATAGAGGAGTATAGTGAGTACATGGGGGATACAGCACTGTATATAGAGGAGTATACTGAGAACATGGGGGATACAGCACTGTATATAGAGGAGTATACAGAATACATGGGGGGACACAGCACTGTATATAGAGGAGTATAGAGAGTACATGGGGGATACAGCACTGTATATAGAGGAGTATAGAGAGTACATGGGGGATACAGCACTGTATATAGAGGAGTATAGTGAGTACATGGGGGATACAGCACTGTATATAGAGGAGTATACTGAGAACATGGGGGATACAGCACTGTATATAGAGGAGTATACAGAGTACATGGGGGGGACACAGCACTGTATATAGAGGAGTATAGAGAGTACATGGGGGATACAGCACTGTATATAGAGGAGTATACTGAGTACATGGGGGCATATGGCACTGTATATAGAGTATACTGAGTACATGGGGGGATACAGCACTGTATATAGAGGAGTATAGTGAGTACATGGGGGATACAGCACTGTATATAGAGGAGTATACTGAGAACATGGGGGATACAGCACAGTATATAGAGGAGTATACTGAGTACATGGGGGATACAGCACTGTATATAGAGGAGTATACAGAGTACATGGGGGGGACACAGCACTGTATATAGAGGAGTATACTGAGTACATGTGGGCATATGGCACTGTATATAGAGTATACTGAGTACATGGGGGATACAGCACTGTATATAGAGTATACTGAGTACATGGGGGGATACAGCACTGTATATAGAGGAGTATAGCGAGTACATGGGGGATACAGCACTGTATATAGAGGAGTATACGGAGTACATGGGGGATACAGTACTGTATA
Organism: Ranitomeya variabilis; assembly: GCF_051348905.1. Classification (NCBI taxonomy): domain Eukaryota; kingdom Metazoa; phylum Chordata; class Amphibia; order Anura; family Dendrobatidae; genus Ranitomeya; species Ranitomeya variabilis. Next base: position 18,604,858 of record NC_135238.1, read on the forward strand.
TAGAGGAATATACGGAGTACATGGGGGGGACACAGCACTGTATATAGAGGAGTATAGCGAGTACATGGGGGAATACAGCACTGTATATAGAGGAGTATACTGAGTACATGGGGGATACAGCACTGTATATAGAGGAGTATAGTGAGTACATGGGGGATACGGCACTGTATATAGAGGAGTATAGCGAGTACATGGGGGATACAGCACTGTATATAGAGGAGTATAGCGAGTACATGGGGATACAGCACTGTATATAGAGGAGTATACTGAGTACATGGGGGATACGGCACTGTATATAGAGGAGTATACGGAGTACATGGGGGATACAGCACTGTATATAGAGGAGTATAGTGAGTACATGGGGGATACAGCACTGTATATAGAGGAGTATACTGAGTACATGGGGGGATACAGCACTGTATATAGAGGAGTATAGAGAGTACATGGGGGATACAGCACTGTATATAGAGAGTACATGGGGGATACGGCACTGTATATAGAGGAGTATACAGAGTACATGGGGGGGACACAGCACTGTATATAGAGGAGTATAGAGAGTACATGGGGGATACAGCACTGTATATAGAGGAGTATAGTGAGTACATGGGGGATACAGCACTGTATATAGAGGAGTATACTGAGAACATGGGGGATACAGCACTGTATATAGAGGAGTATACAGAGTACATGGGGGGGACACAGCACTGTATATAGAGGAGTATAGAGAGTACATGGGGGATACAGCACTGTATATAGAGGAGTATAGAGAGTACATGGGGGATACAGCACTGTATATAGAGGAGTATAGTGAGTACATGGGGGATACAGCACTGTATATAGAGGAGTATACTGAGAACATGGGGGATACAGCACTGTATATAGAGGAGTATACAGAGTACATGGGGGGGACACAGCACTGTATATAGAGGAGTATAGAGAGTACATGGGGGATACAGCACTGTATATAGAGGAGTATACTGAGTACATGGGGGCATATGGCACTGTATATAGAGTATACTGAGTACATGGGGGGATACAGCACTGTATATAGAGGAGTATAGTGAGTACATGGGGGATACAGCACTGTATATAGAGGAGTATACTGAGAACATGGGGGATACAGCACAGTATATAGAGGAGTATACTGAGTACATGGGGATACAGCACTGTATATAGAGGAGTATACAGAGTACATGGGGGGGACACAGCACTGTATATAGAGGAGTATACTGAGTACATGTGGGCATATGGCACTGTATATAGAGTATACTGAGTACATGGGGGATACAGCACTGTATATAGAGTATACTGAGTACATGGGGGGATACAGCACTGTATATAGAGGAGTATAGCGAGTACATGGGGGATACAGCACTGTATATAGAGGAGTATACGGAGTACATGGGGGGGACACAGCACTGTATATAGAGGAGTATAGCGAGTACATGGGGGAATACAGCACTGTATATAGAGGAGTATACTGAGTACATGGGGGATACAGCACTGTATATAGAGGAGTATAGTGAGTACATGGGGGATACGGCACTGTATATAGAGGAGTATAGCGAGTACATGGGGGATACAGCACTGTATATAGAGGAGTATAGCGAGTACATGGGGATACAGCACAGTATAGAGGAGTATTGGGGATACAGCACTGTATATAGAGGAGTATAGCGAGTACATGGGGTATACGGCACTGTATATAGAGGAGTATAGCGAGTACATGGGGATACAGCACTGTATATAGAGGAGTATACTGAGTACATGGGGGATACGGCACTGTATATAGAGGAGTATAGCGAGTACATGGGGGATACGGCACTGTATATAGAGGAGTATAGCGAGTACATGGGGATACAGCACTGTGTATAGAGGAGGATAGCGAGTACATAGGGGATACGGCACTGTATATAGAGGAGTATAGCGAGTACATGGGGGATACGGCACTGTATATAGAGGAGTATACTGAGTACATGGGGGATACGGCACTGTATATAGAGGAGTATAGCGAGTACATGGGGGATACGGCACTGTATATAGAGGAGTATACAGAGTACATGGGGGGGATACAGCACTGTATATAGAGGAGTATACGGAGTACATGGGGGATACAGCACTGTATATAGAGGAGTATAGCGAGTACATGGGGGATACAGCACTGTATATAGAGGAGTATAGCGAGTACATGGGGGGATACAGCACTGTATATAGAGGAGTATACGGAGTACATGGGGATACAGCACTGTATATAGAGGAGTATACTGAGTACATGGGGGATACAGCACTGTATATAGAGGAGGATAGCAAGTACATGGGGGGATACAGTACTGTATATGGAGGAGTATAGCGAGTAAATGGGGGATACAGCACTGTATATAGAGGAGTATTGGGGATACAGCACTGTATATAGAGGAGTATAGCGAGTACATGGGGGATACGGCACTGTATATAGAGGAGTATACAGAGTACATGGGGGATACAGCACTGTATATAGAGGAGTATACTGAGTACATGGGGGGGATACAGCACTGTATATAGAGGAGTATACGGAGTACATGGGGGATACAGCACTGTATATAGAGGAGTATACGGAGTACATGGGGGATACAGCACTGTATATAGAGGAGTATAGCGAGTACATGGGGGATACAGCACTGTATATAGAGGAGTATAGCGAGTACATGGGGGATACAGCACTGTATATAGAGGAGTATAGCGAGTACATGGGGGATACAGCACTGTATATAGAGGAGTATAGCGAGTACATGGGGGATACAGCACTGTATATAGAGGAGTATAGCGAGTACATGGGGGGATACAGCACTGTATATAGAGGAGTATAGCGAGTACATGGGGGATACAGAACTGTGTATAGAGGAGTATACTGAGTACATGGGGATACAGCACTGTATATAGAGGAGTATAGCGAGTACATGGGGGATACAGCACTGTATATAGAGGAGTATAGCGAGTACATGGGGGATACAGAACTGTATATAGACTGTATATGGGCTGTCTGTATATAGGGGCTGTGTGTATAAGGGCTGTCTGTATATAGGGGATGTGTGTATAAGGGCTGTCTGTATATAGGGGATGTGTGTATAAGGGTTGTCTGTATATAGGGGATGTGTGTATAAGGGCTGTCTGTATATAGGGGATGTGTGTATAAGGGCTGTCTGTATATAGGGGATGTGTGTATAAGGGCTGTCTTTATATAGGGGATGTGTGTATAAGGGCTGTCTGTATATAGGGGATGTGTGTATAAGGGCTGTCTGTATATAGGGGATGTGTGTATAAGGGCTGTCTGTATATAGGGGCTGTGTGTATAAGGGCTGTCTGTATATAGGGGATGTGTGTATAAGGGCTGTCTGTATATAGGGGATGTGTGTATAAGGGCTGTCTGTATATAGGGGATGGGTGTATAAGGGCTGTCTGTATATAGGGGATGGGTGTATAAGGGCTGTCTGTATATAGGGGATGCGTGTATAAGGGCTGTCTGTATATAGGGGATGCGTGTATAAGGGCTGTCTGTATATAGGGGATGCGTGTATAAGGGCTGTCTGTATATAGGGGATGCGTGTATAAGGGCTGTCTGTATATAGGGGCTGCGTGTATAAGGGCTGTGTGTATAAGGCCTGCGTGTATAAGGGCTGCGTGTATAAGGGCTGTGTGTATAAGGGCTGTCTGTATATAGGGGCTGTGTGTATAAGGGCTGTCTGTATATAGGGGATGTGTGTATAAGGGCTGTGTGTATAAGGGCTGTGTGTATAAGGGCTGTGTGTATAAGGGCTGTGTGTATAAGGGCTGTGTGTATAAGGGCTGTGTGTATAAGGGCTGTGTGTATAAGGGCTGTATATATGGGATGTTTGTGTACATGGGGGGATACTGCACTATATGTGGGCTGTATATACGAGCGCTCTGTATATAGACTGTGTGTATACAGGCTATCTGTATACGGGTATGTGTGTATACGGGCTGTCTGTATATAGGGATGGGCTGTCTGTATATAGGGGCGGGCTGTATATAGGGGCTGTGTGTGTGTATAGGGGCGGACTGTATATAGGGGCTGTCTGTATATAGGGGCTCTCTGTATACGGGCTGTCTGTGTATAGGGGCTATCTGTATATAGGGGCGGGCTGTATATAGGAGCTCTGTGTATACGGCTGTCTGTACATACGGGTATGTGTGTATAGGGGCTGTCTGTATATAGGGACGGGCTGTCTGTATATAGGGGCTGTGTGTGTATAGGGGCTGTGTGTGTATGGGGCGGACTGTATATAGGGGCTGTCTGTATATAGGGGTGGGCTGTATATAGGGGCTCTCTGTATACGGCTGTCTGTATATACGGGTATGTGTGTATAGGGGCTGTCTGTATATAGGGGCTCTCTGTATATAGGGGCTGTCTGTATAAAGGAGCGGGCTGTATATACAGGCTGTCTGTATATAGGAGCTTTCTGTATACGGACTGTCTGTATATAGGGGCTCTCTGTATACAGGCTGTCTCTGTATAGGGGCGGGCTGTGTATAGGGGCTCTAGGTATATGGGGTGGGCTGTATATACGAGCTCTGTGTATACGGCTGTCTGTATATAGGGGCGGGCTGTATATAGGAGCTCTCTGTATATAGGAGCTCTCTGTATACAGGCTGTCTGTATATAGGGGCGGGCTGTATATAGGAGCTCTCTGTATATAGGGGCGGGCTGTATATAGGGGCGGGCTGTATATAGGAGCTCTCTGTATATAGGGGCGGGCTGTATATAGGAGCTCTCTGTATATAGGAGCTCTGTGTATACGGCTGTCTGTATACGGAGGCCCTGCACTCTGTAGGTGGCCGGTAGAGGACACGGTCCGGCCTGCGGGTCTCTTACCGACACACTGCCCCACCGGGGTGCTGTACGGGTTCCCCAGTAGAAACTCCATCTTGATGACAACAAACAGCCGCCGGCCCCTGCAATGGCTCCCACAGACAAGCCGAGTCCCGCCTGCTCCCTGTCACCATTGGCTGCATTTACTGCTAATCTACAACCATTGGTTTATTCTTTTGTCAATCAATATAAGACCCTACCCATTTTTCTAAAAAATAAGCATCATCCACATCTGATTGGACGCTTCTCCTGTCATTTCTATTGACATACTGACTCCTCGGCCAATTAGAAATGAGTTGTCTCCCCTGACTGTCCCTTTATCCCGCTTCCGATGGAGATGACAGGACCAACACCCGCCCCTTGATTCTGATTGGCCAATGGCCCATGCCATTGCTTGGTCATTAAGAATAACCACCTTCTCGTGACGTCATTTTCAATAACCAATTCCTATTGGCTCATTATAATTTGAATATCGAAACTTTATTTGTGCCAGTGTGCCTTTAAATTAATGCTTGTTTATTGGTCAATACGGATCACGTGCCCCGTTTCCCTTAGTAACCATCCAAACACTTTTCAGCTTTTGCAGATCTGACGGGTAAATAATGGAACTTTTATGTTTTTCAATTTATTTACTGTTTTTTTTGTTTTGTTTTTTTTGTAAATTGCACTGAAACATAAAGAGAATCTTAGGCGTTGTCACAGTACAGCGGGTACTTTAGGAATAGCCCGGTGTGAAACTACAAGTACCAGCGAGTCCTACCAGTAGGTGTAGTACACCGTTCTCCTATCTTCTAATACACCTTTTATTTTGGTTTCTTGTCATTTTTCGCCTCTAACTCTGCTTGCTGTCAGTGAATATACAGATGTTTTTTTTTTACTTTTAGGAAAGAAGCCGAAGACGAGCGCCATGTACGACACTGCGGAGCCGAACGTGATGGACGAGGAGATGCTGAGAGACGCCGTGGAGGAGCAGGGTCCGCGGGGGGAGGCCGGCCGCATCGCCAAGATGGAGGGCGTCAGCTTCAAGGACGTCACCAGCCTACGCCTCGACTTCAAGAGTGAGAAGAGTCTGCAGCATCGCGGGCAGGAGCCGCTCCGGGGTTACGTCGCCCTCGGGTGTCAGGGTCCTTATGTCGCCCTCGGGTGTCAGGGTCCTTATGTCGCCCTCGGGTGTCAGGGTCCTTATGTCGCCCTCGGGTGTCAGGGGCCTTATGTCGCCCTCGGGTGTCAGGGTCCTTATGTCACCCTCGGGTGTCAGGGTCCTTATGTCGCCCTCAGGTGTCAGGGTCCTTGTCGCCCTCGGGTGTCAGGGTCCTTATGTCGCCCTTGGGTGTCAGAGTCCCTATGTCGCCCTCGGGTGTCAGGGTCCTTATGTCGCCCTCGTGTGTCAGGGTCCTTATGTCGCCCTCGGATGTCAGGGTCCTTATGTCGCCCTCGGATGTCAGGGTCCTTATGTCGCCCTCGGGTGTCAGGGTCCTTATGTCGCCCTCAGGTGTCAGGGTCCTTATGTCGCCCTCAGGTGTCAGGGTCCTTGTCGCCCTCGGGTGTCAGGGTCCTTATGTCGCCCTTGGGTGTCAGGGTCCCTATGTCGCCCTCGGGTGTCAGGGTCCTTATGTCGCCCTCGTGTGTCAGGGTCCTTATGTCGCCCTCGGATGTCAGGGTCCTTATGTCGCCCTCAGGTGTCAGGGTCCTTATGTCGCCCTCGGGTGTCAGGGTCCTTATGTCGCCCTCGGGTGTCAGGGTCCTTATGTCGCCCTCGGGTGTCAGGGTCCTTATGTCGCCTTCAGGTGTCAGGGTCCTTATGTCGCCCTCAGATGTCAGGGTCCTTATGTCGCCCTCAGGTGTCAGGGTCCTTATGCCACCCTCGGGTGTCAGGGTCCCTATGTCGCCCTCGGGTGTCAGGGTCCTTATGTCGCCCTCGGGTGTCAGGGTCCCTATGTCGCCCTCGGGTGTCAGGGTCCCTATGTCGCCCTCGGGTGTCAGGGTCCTTATGTCGCCCTCGGGTGTCAGGGTCCTTATGTCGCCCTCAGGTGTCAGGGTCCTTGTCGCCCTCAGGTGTCAGGGTCCTTGTCGCCCTCAGGTGTCAGGGTCCTTATGCCGCCCTTGGGTGTCAGGGTCCCTATGTCGCCCTCGGGTGTCAGGGTCCTTATGTCGCCCTCGGGTGTCAGGGTCCTTATGTCGCCATCAGGTGTCAGGGTCCTTATGTCACCCTCGGGTGTCAGGGTCCATATGTCGCCCTCGGGTGTCAGGGTCCTTATGTCGCCCTCGGGTGTCAGGGTCCTTGTCGCCCTCAGGTGTCAGGGTCCTTATGTCGCCCTCGGGTGTCAGGGTCCCTATGTCGCCCTCGGGTGTCAGGGTCCTTATGTCGCCCTCGGGTGTCAGGGTCCTTATGTCGCCCTCGGGTGTCAGGGTCCTTATGTCGCCGTCAGGTGTCAGGGTCCTTATGTCGCCCTCGGGTGTCAGGGTCCTTATGTCGCCCTCGGGTGTCAGGGTCCTTATGTCGCCCTCGGGTGTCGGGCCTTATGTCGCCCTCGGGTGTCGGGCCTTATGTCGCCCTCGGGTGTCAGGGTCCTTATGTCGCCCTCGGGTGTCAGGGTCCTTATGTCGCCGTCAGGTGTCAGGGTCCTTATGTCGCCCTCGTGTGTCAGGGTCCTTATGTCGCCTTCGGGTGTCAGGGTCCTTATGTCGCCGTCGGGTGTCAGGGTCCTTATGTCGCCTTCGGGTGTCAGGGTCCTTATGTCGCCGTCGGGTGTCAGGGTCCTTATGTCGCCCTCGGGTGTCAGGGTCCTTATGTCGCCCTCGGGTGTCAGGGTCCTTATGTCGCCCTCGGGTGTCAGGGTCCTTATGTCGCCCTCGGGTGTCAGGGTCCTTATGTCGCCCTCGGGTGTCAGGGTCCTTATGTCGCCCTCGGGTGTCGGGCCTTATGTCGCCCTCGTGTGTCAGGGTCCTTATGTCGCCGTCGGGTGTCAGGGTCCTTATGTCGCCCTCGTGGGTCAGGGTCCTTATGTCGCCCTCGGGTGTCATGGTCCTTATGTCGCCCTCGGGTGTCAGGGTCCTTATGTTGCCCTCGTGTGTCAGGGTCCTTATGTCGCCCTCGGGTGTCAGGGTCCTTATGTCGCCCTCATGGGTCAGGGTCCTTATGTCGCCCTCGGGTGTCAGGGTCCTTATGTCGCCCTCGGGTGTCAGGGTCCTTATGTCGCCCTCGGGTGTCAGGGTCCTTATGTCGCCCTCGGGTGTCAGGGTCCTTATGTCGCCCTCAGGTGTCAGGGTCCTTATGTCGCCTTTGGGTGTCAGGGTCCTTATGTCGCCTTCGGGTGTCAGGGTCCTTATGTCGCCCTCGGGTGTCAGGGTCCTTATGTCGCCCTCGGGTGTCAGGGTCCTTATGTCGCCCTCGGGTGTCAGGGTCCTTATGTCGCCCTCAGGTGTCAGGGTCCTTATGTCGCCCTCGGGTGTCAGGGTCCTTATGTCACCCTCAGGTGTCAGGGTCCCTATGTCGCCCTCGGGTGTCAGGGTCCTTATGTCGCCCTCGTGTGTCAGGGTCCTTATGTCGCCCTCGGGTGTCAGGGTCCTTATGTCGCCCTCGGGTGTCAGGGTCCTTATGTCGCCCTCGGGTGTCAGGGTCCTTATGTCGCCCTCGGGTGTCAGGGTCCTTATGTCGCCCTCGGGTGTCAGGGTCCTTATGTCGCCCTCGGGTGTCAGGGTCCTTATGTCGCCCTCAGGTGTCAGGGTCCTTATGTCGCCTTCAGGTGTCAGGGTCCTTATGTCGCCCTCGGGTGTCAGGGTCCTTATGTCGCCCTCGGGTGTCAGGGTCCTTATGTCGCCCTCGGGTGTCAGGGTCCTTATGTCGCCCTCGGGTGTCAGGGTCCTTATGTCGCCCTCGGGTGTCAGGGTCCTTAGGTCGCCCTCAGGTGTTAGGGTCCCGGCGGCTCTGCTTCACGTTCACAGTTTTCCTCCTCGATTTCCAAGAGCTGTAACTTTTTTCCTCCGGTCCGTACAGTCGTCTCGAGGCTCGTTCTCTGCGGTACAAGCTGCAGATTCACTTTCACTATTTGTTCCTCTGTACGACTTTCTGATCTCTTTATTTTCCTTTTTTTTTAAGGAGGAGTGATGATAAAACAGCGATTTTTATTTATTGATTGATTTAATTAATTTATTCTGTTTTTTTCTTATTTCCGTGTTCACTGTATGAGCTTTCATTTCAATTTTTTCTATTTATATATATATAATCTCTTTTTACGCTTTTTATTAGTCTTCCTGGGTGACTTGCACAATACAATAATGCAATATTGCAGAGTATTGTAAATTACTGATCTCAAATATGGCGGACGCAGAGGATTACACTGTTTGCCATGAGAAAGTCAGTAGCACCCCTAGCTCTAATCGCAGACACAGGGGTATTCAGTGGAGCCCCCTGGCTGCCATGAGAAAGTCAGTAGCACCCCTAGCTCTGATCGCAGACAGAGGGGTTTTCAGTGGAGCCCCCTGGTTGCCATGAGAAAGTCAGTAGCACCCCTAGCTCTAATCGCAGACACAGGGGTATTCAGTGGAGCCCCCCTAGCTGCCATGAGAAAGTCAGTAGCACCCCTAGCTCTGATCGCAGACACAGGGGTATTCAGTGGAGCCCCCCTGGCTGCCATGAGAAAGTCAGTAGCACCCCTAGCTCTGATCGCGAACACAGGGGTATTCAGTGGAGCCCCCTGGCTGCCATGAGAAAGTCAGTAGCACCCCTAGCTCTGATCGCAGACAGAGGGGTTTTCAGTGGAGCCCCCTGGCTGCCATGAGAAAGTCAGTAGCACCCCTAGCTCTGATCGCAGACACAGGGGTCTTCAGTGGAGCCCCCTGGTTGCCATGAGAAAGTCAGTAGCACCCCTAGCTCTAATCGCAGACAGAGGGGTTTTCAGTGGAGCCCCCTGGTTGCCATGAGAAAGTCAGTAGCACCCCTAGCTCTGATCGCAGACACAGGGGTCTTCAGTGGAGCCCCCTGGCTGCCATGAGAAAGTCAGTAGCACCCCTAGCTCTGATCGCAGACAGAGGGGTTTTCAGTGGAGCCCCCTGGTTGCCATGAGAAAGTCAGTAGCAGCCCTAGCTCTGATCGCAGACACAGGGGTCTTCAGTGGAGCCCCCCTGGTTGCCATGAGAAAGTCAGTAGCACCCCTAGCTCCGATCGCAGACAGAGGGGTTTTCAGTGGAGCCCCCCTGGTTGCCATGAGAAAATCAGTAGCACCCTTAGCTCTGATCACAGACACAGGGGTTTTCAGTGGAGCCCCCCTGGTTGCCATGAGAAAGTCAGTAGCACCCCTAGCTGACAGATGGATTAATGTTGGTTTCATTGTTTCAGACATCCTGAAGGTGGATAATCTGTGGCAGTTCCACAATCTGACCAAACTACAGCTGGACAACAACATCATTGAGAAGATCCAGGGACTGGACCCGTTGGTGCATTTAGTTTGGCTCGGTGAGTAAACGGCTTCCATACCATTCCTATGTATTGCCGTTATCGCTGGGAAACTTGCAGATCGTGAGAATGTTGTCCTCCGGTAAGTCTGCATCCTCCATTCATTTGACTGTGCAGGGAACTGCCGCTGGTCCTATTCTCCCCAATATGGCGGCCTGCAGTTCTCCGTAGAGCTGAGCCAATGCACGCCCTTCATTCACAGATGCCCAAGTGATGGCATAATCATAGGAAAAGCGGCAAAATAACCAATCATATTGTGACATCTTACAGACCTGTCTTTCAACAACATCGAGGTGATTGAAGGCCTGAGCGCTCTCCCCAAGCTGGAGGATCTCAGTCTGTACAACAACCGCATCTCAGCCCTGGAGAACATGGACAGTCTGAAGAATCTGCAGGTCCTGTCCATAGGGAACAACAACCTGACCTCGCTGGAAAACGTAAGGCAGGACGTAGGGTCCGGAGGGGTGGGGTATACACTGCGATCATTCATTTATGACCCATCCCCCAGATGGACAGATAAATGTAGGATCGCTGAAGTCTGACGGCACCAATGAGGGTCCCACGTGTGACCACCGCTTTGATAGGCAATGATTGGAGCACTGGTCACGTAGGGGACTTCATGATCCCTGGGGTCTCAGCAGGTAGACCCCAGGGATCATACATTTGTCACCTATCATGTGATCTCACTTAGCCCCCTACAAAGTCTATTAATTGGTTATGGAACAATTTAACTCTTTTTAAACTTAAAGGGAGTTTTCAGGTACAGAGCAACATGGCTGATTTCTAAGGCCAATTTCAGAAGTCTGTATATCATGGTCCGAGTACGAACCGCATTACAGAGAACGGATGCAGCATGTTTAAGGCTGTCAGGTCCCTGTCCGGGGAGCTTTCTCCAGTCCTCGTATTGGGGTCCATGACACACAGATATCTGAATCCAGTCTTAAATAATGGCACCGCACCTGTCCATCTTTTGTGTCCAAGCTGTATTGAAGTGACTGTAGCTGAGCTGCAGTACCTGACACAGCCTGTGGACAGGGTGGTGCTGTTTAAGAAGAAAGCAGCCACATGTGCCCCCCCCCCCTTTTACTCTCTATATGTATAAATGATGTTATGAGGGACATCTTCACATAACACCGTGTTATTTCCTTGCCTCCAGCTCATCTACCTCCGCAGATTCAAGCATCTGAGGACCCTGAATCTGTCAGGAAATCCTCTGTCTGAAGATGAACATTATAAATTATTCCTGGCGGCTCATCTGCCAGACCTGGTGTACCTGGACTTCCGACTGGTAGACGAGAACATAGTATGTATATGGTTCTTCTCTCTGCAGTATCACCATAGCCGAGGACCATAGTAAAGGGGGGTCCCGAGTCCAAGCTCTGTTCCATGCAAATCTATCACTGCACTGGTCCAGTGCTGCAGAAATTCCCCTATTCTTACACATGGGAGTGGATCTGCAGTCCCGCGCTGCGCCCACCATACAGTAGACAGATTTGTGCTGCGCAGCTCCGCAACTGATCCCATCCGATCGGCAGGAAACCAAGTGTTGCATCCTCACCAATCTGACATTGATGACCTATCGTAAGGGTAGGCCATCAATATAAAAGCAGTGGACAACCCCTTTAAGGCCTCCATTTTGTACCATAGAGGGACATTGCTAACGTGAAGTACCAGTATTCCATCGAGGAGCTGAATCAGAACGAGACCCTGGAGAGGGTGAAGCAAGAGGAAGCGGAGAAGCATCAGCGAGAGCTGGATGCACACAAGGTACTCGCCGAATAATGAACCTAACTGTGGAAGGGGCTTGGAGTTACCCTGCCCAGCCCCCTCATCAGTCATGACATAGTGCTGTCCCCCATCCCGTGCAGACCCCCAGTCATGTCACAATCTTACTATAGACTCTAAAATTAGCTTTTTTGTTAAATTACAAAAATATTAAAACTGAGCAGAATCCTCTACCAGAAAGCAACAAGTGTGAACAGGCACAAGCTGCTCTCATCCATTTTCTGTTAAGGCCGCCTATGTGGAGTATCTGAACGGCCCCTACCTGTTTGAGGGCATGTATGCAGATGACGTGGAAGGATCCCGGCTCTCAGCCCTTCCCGCTGTCGCTGAACTTGTGGAATCATATCCTTTTATTATGCATCTTGTGCAGTGAATATGGCGGCATTATTGAAAGCAAACCTGTAGAAAAGCTGCCGCCTTCGCTCACAAGGTACAACTGTTTTTGGTGCACAATCCAGTTTAATATGTTCAGGAACTATCCCAATTCTCATGCTCTGTAACTTGCCTTCTGCTCTTCGCCAGTGGGTGGTGCCTATTCATCTGCATTCTGCCAGCACTATAGGTGCTGACATTTCCTTTCCGTAACTTGCCAGTATGCATTACTTCTACCATTGTCCAATGGCTTGCCTGCCCTAAGATGAAAGTTGTTTCTCTGTTATGTATGTATGTGGTTTGACAGACAGTAGATAAGAGACAAAGACCCACCCCCACTTCTTACAAAGTCCCGCCTCCACTTCCTGTAGAGAGACAAAGACCCACCCCCACTTCTTACAAAGTCCCGCCTCCACTTCCTGTAGAGAGACAAAGACCCACCCCCACTTCTTACAAAGTCCCGCCTCCACTTCCTGTAGAGACAAAGACCCACCCCAACTTCCTACAAATACCCATTCCCCACTTCCTACAAGGTCCCGCCCCCCCACTTCCTCTAGAGAGACAAAGACCCATCCCCACTTAAAATAAAGCCCCGCACCACTTCCTGTAGAGAAACAAAGAGCCACACCCACTTCCTGTAGTGAAAAGAAGCCCCTCCTCCACTTCGTGTTACAAAACAAAGCCCTACCTCCATTTCCTGTAGAAAGACCCCCACTTTGGGTAGAGACGAAGTTCCGCCCTCATTTCCTGTACAATGAAGCCCCGCCCTCACTTCCTTTACAGCAATGAAGCCACGCCCTCACTTCCTGTACAGCAGTGAAGCCCCGCCCTCACTTCCTGTACAGTAATGAAGCCTCGCCTCACTTCCTGTACAGTAATGAAGCCCCGCCCTCACTTCCTGTACAGTAATGAAGCCCCGCCCTCACTTCCTGTACAGTAATGAAGCCCCGCCCTCACTTCCTGTACAGTAATGAAGCCCCGCCCTCACTTCCTGTACAGTAATGAAGCCACGCCCTCACTTCCTGTACAGCGATGAAGCCCCGCCCTCACTTCCTGTACAGTAATGAAGCCCCGCCCTCACTTCCTGTACAGTAATGAAGCCCCGCCCTCACTTCCTGTACAGTAATGAAGCCACGCCCTCACTTCCTGTACAGCAATGAAGCCACGCCCTCACTTCCTGTACAGTGATGAAGCCCCGCCCTCACTTTCTGTACAGTAATGAAGCCCCGCCCTCACTTCCTGTAGAGACAAACCCCTGCTCCGACTCTTTATTATACAAGGGGGAGACACCTTGTGCCTCTACTTTATAGGGATTTTTCCGGAGATGAGACATAATTTGTAAATAGAGGATCCACGGATCACTTTATCACATTAGATCAAGTTGTTTGGGGTGATAGTGACCATTGCACACTGCGCCTTATTGTTCTAACCTTGATCCCAGTTTTCGGCGCCTGCCTTCTCCCCACTTACCCCGTGGTATCACGAGCCGATGTGCCTGCGCCATTCCTTAGCCTGCCCCTCACCTATAGGACAAAATGCACTGAAATCTGCCAGAACATATTCGACTACGGCCTCAAGCAGCACGAAAAGAGGGAAGCAGAGATGGCGGAATTCAACGAATGTCTGCAGGAAGCCGTGACGGAAAACCAAGAGGCGGGAGCCAAGAAAATCCAAGAATTGGAGTCGAAAAATAACGAGGTGAGGAAGAGACATCACTGTCTATCGGGCTCATAAAACTCACCATTGTAATTCTGCAAGATCTCTGCTTGCTGTCAGCGAATGCAAACCTAAACCTTGTCACGGCTGAGGATTTGCTACAGTTCCTCCCACTTTTTAATTCCTGGCTTCTCCCGATGCAGTTCTGTGCTGGCGCTCGGGTTGTTCTGTTGCGCTATAAAGTCCTAATTGCAGTAGATCCCTCTGTGCTGCTTTCTTTACGATCTTACACCCATATTTTTTCTTTTTTCGGCAGCTGCTATATGAACTCTCCCAGATCACCGAGCAGCAGATTGTGGATGCTAAATCCTTGCAGTACAGCCAGGATGTGGCCCAGCTGATGGACGCACTGTTACAGCTGGAGATTCAGCTGGTGGATCAGCTCGAGGTAGGAGCCATTACCAGGAGGAACAATAGATTGGTGCAGATACAGCAGGGATGCTTTGGGTCGGTGACATCTTGCTCCATTCTCCTTCCTGCAGGAAATTATAAAGGAGTACGAGCGAAATATCGGCGACCTGGTGGCCACGTTCCTGGAAACCGTGCAGAGCCTATATCCTTTCTCAGTCTGTAAAGGCTGGAGGCAGCGGACAAAGTAACACCAGTTTCTACCATAGTTTTCTATTTCAATGTGTCAAGATCTCTGCTTGCTGTCATGCAATGAGATCATTTCCAGTGATAGGGCAGGCTGTGAAGTTGCGGCTCCCTGCGTACCCCAATGGGCAGGGGCGCTGCAGACCCCACATTCTCAGGTCGGACCCCCAGTAATCATCAACCCCATCACGACAAGTGCCTTTAACAGCGCTCTGTACGCAGATGTTAACCTGTTAAATCCCGCTGTATGAGCCTTACTCACCTAACCCAGGTCCAGCTCCAAAGCTCCAAGTGTCTCATTGTCTGCATCGCGGATGTGACATTTTAGCAGCCAATCAATGCGCTCAGCTCTTTGGTGGCACGAGTTAATTGGCTACAGCGCTCTTGACGCAACATCAGCGCTCCAGACAATAAGGAGGAGCGGCCCTGGACCTGGGAAGGGTGAGTAATACACATATTTAAAAAAACAAAAAAAACACAGGGAACAGCGGTTTTCCAAAACCCCTTTAAATTAAAGGCATATTCTAGCCATATACTATCCCTTATTAAAAGTAGATACCTGGCAAATACTTAAAGTGGCAGATAACAGGGAACAGTAGATAGCTTCATGTGGTGAGCAACTAAAGGTTAAGATATGATACAGAGTGAGGGAGGAATAGATAAAAAGACAAGTCATTGGGTAAAGTGATGGCATTTTATTACCGCGGTCACAGAAATTGCCCTGACTCGTCCCCATACAATGGCCCAGATCAGAGACCTGGAGAACCAGCACCACGAGAAGCTCCTGGAGCTGAGCATCAGCCTGCTGGAGAGAGTCCTGAAGGGGGAGATGGACGAAGACGTGACCGATGACCTCCGAGCGGTAATGTAACACTTAGATCTGGCAGTGTAAAGCACGGTGGACAAAGCAGCTAGTCTGAAGTCGCTGCTCGCGGTCTACTCTCTTCACAGTTATTTGTAGACAAAGACACCATCATTAACGCGGTCAGCGCCTCCCATGACATACACATGCTGAAAATCGACAACCGAGAGGACGAGCTGGTCACCAAAATTAACAACTGGGCTACAAACCTGGTACAACAGGTGAGATTTTTTGATTTAGGGGGTTATGCGAGGTTTTCATTACGCGAGGAAAATCATTAAAAAAAGGAGGAGGCGAGAGCGACTTCTTTCATCATTTTTTTCCACTGTAACTGGGGGCATCACTAAGAGCCTCAGTTACAGAGGAGACTCATTCATTTTATGTCAACTTCTGTCCAGGTTCACAGGGAAGAACTGCAAAGGAATCGGACGCGCGTCGCCGAGATCGACACCTACATCGATCACCTGCGAGACGAGCTGGACAACCTTGACGTGCTGGAGCAAATATGACAAGCGAGGAGCTGCGTTTCACGCCATCTTGACCACATGGACCAGAAACGGTCATTTAAGGTTGAGTTCACACCCACTACAGCTTTCTCCATGTGAAAAGTCTCCTTTAAAGGGGTTGTCCAGGATTAGAAAAAAAAAAATGACTGCTTTCTTTAAGAAACAGCGCCACCCCAGACCATGGACTCTGTGTGACACTGCAGCTCAGCTTCAGTGGGGCTGTAATACCAAACACAACCCATAGTCACGAGTGGCGCTGTTTCAGGAAAAAAAAAGCAGACTTTTTTTGTTCTAATACTGGACAATCCCTTTAAAGGAGACTTGCCACATGACTTGAGATATTGGCCGAACATCCTAAAAGACACCGACACAGAGAAACAGTACCTCCTAAATCTCCAAGGGCCTTTCTCTTGCTGACCGCTATCCTGCCCTGACTGAAGAAGGACAGGAACACCGAGACCCCCAATGACTAAAGATGGCTGCCTTTCATTTTTGGAGGAGTCGCTTGTTTTGCTAAAATCCTAAGTCATCAAAGGGTTAAACATTGGCCTAAAATAAGTGAACTCCCCTCCTTCCTTTTGCAGAGCTAATTTGCATACTTTTTCCAGGGTGCTTGGCCCCACCTATAAGTCCCCTATACCTGCAGGGCGGTCTCCACAAGAAAAGAAAAACTCGCCCCTCCCCCCACAAAGACTATAATGGATCACATGACCACAGCAGTCATTTTGTGTAATTGGCCCAAGAAAGCCAATCAGCGAGGAAGAACGATCCGGTCATATGCAGTCCTATGTAAACCGACCACACATTATATATTAACCCATTTCTCATTTATGGTATTTATTTTTTATGTTACAAAAAAAAAGAATATATGATTACAAATGGGGCTTTCTTATTTTGATTTCCGACCGTTTTGTGTACACAGCTCCAATGCAGAGCTATGACTCCAAATGAACCCTGTCACCTGACCCTGCAATGACGCCTCCTTTTATCCGTCCCCTACATCTTGCTAACCTACCGGAAGTGATTTAACAAGAAGTACAGGACTGCTTGACTGCACAGTTGGCTTGTAGTCTGTAACCAAGGAGACGCAGTATTCAGCATGGGAGCTGTGAGCACAAAATAGAAAAAAAAATTTAAATATTGAAACAGCATTGTGTTGAGAAGTGAGATGTTGTCCGTGCGTCATGGCGGATCTCGGAGATCAGTCCTGCAGGAGCTTGTGCTTAATACTGGAGCTTGAAGAACAGAGATGGACAAACAAGGTCCCTGCGGCCGTTCGGGCCTGTAACTCCTGAAGGTCGTAGTCGTGAGCCCATTCCACGTTGCCCCAGCGCTGGATCTGCGATCAGAGAGAATGAAGGGTTAAACGCCCATCAGATAATAGTAGATGGATCAGAACCCTTTGATCCTACCTGGAGATTTCTGGTACAGGTTCATCCCTTCCATTACAATGTTGCACCGTGCCAAAGGGATCTGATCTCTAAAGCAAGGGTCTACAGACTGCGACCACTAGGCTACAACGCCCGGTCTACCCCATAGGCTGTGAGGACTCTGAGTGTTATAGTCTATGTATAACTGGAGACCCCTGCTCTACAAAGCCCTTTCATAATGGTGGTCCCAGATCACAGGCACCTATCAAATAACAAAGGGTCATTCCATTGGATTCACCCTTTACATATGTCAGATATCAAAGGGTCATTCTACTGGATTCCCCCTTTACATATGTCAGATATCAAAGGGTCAATTCACTGGATTCCCCCTTTAGATATGTCAAATATCAAACGGTCATTCCACTGGATTCCCTCTTTACATATATCAGATATGAAAGGGTCATTCCACTGGATTCCCCCTTTACATATGTCAAATATCAAAGGGTCATTCACTGGATCCCCCCTTTACATATGCAAGATATCAAAGGGTCATTCCACTGGATTCCCTCTTTACATATATCAGATATCAAAGGGTCATTCCAATGGATTCCCCCTTTACATATGTCAAATATCAAAGGGTCATTCACTGGATCCCCCCTTTACATATGCCAGATATCAAAGGGTCAATCCACTGGATTCCCCCTTTACATATGCCAGATATCAAAGGGTCATTCCACTGGATTCCCCCTTTACATATGACAGATATCAAAGAGTCATTCTACTGGATTCTCCCTTTACATATGTCAGATTCCAAAGGGTCATTCCACTGGATTCCCCCTTTACATATGTCAAATATCAAAGGGTCATTCACTGGATCCCCCCTTTACATATGCCAGATATCAAAGGGTCATTCCACTGGATTCCCCCTTTACATATGACAGATATCAAAGAGTCATTCTACTGGATTCCCCCTTTACATATGTCAGATTCCAAAGGGTCATTCTACTGGATTCTCCCTTTACATATGTCAGATATCAAAGGGTCATTCCACTGGATTCCCCCTTTACATATGCCAGATATCAAAGGGTCATTCCACTGGATTCCCTCTTTACATATATCAGATATCAAAGGGTCATTCCAATGGATTCCCCCTTTACATATGTCAAATATCAAAGGGTCATTCTAATGGATTCCCCCTTTACATATGTCAAATATCAAAGGGTCATTCACTGGATCCCCCATTAACATATGCCAGATATCAAAGGGTCAATCCACTGGATTCCCCCTTTACATATGCCAGATATCAAAGGGTCATTCCACTGGATTCCCTCTTTACATATATCAGATATCAAAGGGTCAATCCACTGGATTCCCTCTTTGCATATGTCAGATATCAAAGGGTCATTCCACTGGATTCCCCCTTTACATATGTCAAATATCAAAGGGTCATTCTACTGGATCCCCCCTTTACATATGCCAGATATCAAAGGGTCATTCCACTGGATTCCCCCTTTACATATGCCAGATATCAAAGGGTCAATCCACTGGATTCCCTCTTTACATATATCAGATACCAAAGGGTCATTCCACTGGATTCCCCCTTTACATATGCCAGATATCAAAGGGTCAATCCACTGGATTCCCTCTTTACATATATCAGATACCAAAGGGTCATTCCACTGGATTCCCCCTTTACATATGCCAGATACCAAAGGGTCATTCCACTGGATTCCCTCTTTACATATATCAGATACCAAAGGGTCATTCCACTGGATTCCCTCTTTACATATATCAGATACCAAAGAGTCATTCCACTGGATTCCCTCTTTACATATATCAGATACCAAAGGGTCATTCCACTGGATTCCCCCTTTACATATGCCAGATACCAAAGGGTCATTCTACTGGATTCCCCCTTTACATATGTCGAGTCTGGATGAATGAATGAAGCAGGCTCAGGAGCTGGAGATGTCAGCTGTGTTATCCAGATGTAACAGCAGCAATCAGAGCTAGCTCAGTTTGCTGCTGTTTAACTATTTAGATACCGTTATCAAATCACTGAATGTGGCATTTAAATAGCTCAAATGCCATTGACACCCCCCCACAATGCAATCGCAGGGGCCGATGGGATATCACGGCTGCTTTAGACATGCAGAAGGCCTCCATGGCTGCTGCCAAAAATGGCTCTTGGAAAAATGGGAGGAAAAACAAAATATATATATTTTGCAGGTCATTGAAAACTTAGTAAGTCCCAAGTTCTAAATATATACAACCACAGAAAGTATGTGCACCCCGTCCTCCCATGCTGCCGTTAGGGAGACCTCTTTTGCCTTATCATGGGCCTCTAGGGGGAAATCGAGGAGTATTTATTCCCAGGGGCCCGATCTACCTGATACTCCTCCTCCAGGCGGGACAGCAGGACGGCCTTTTGCACAGTCATGAATCGGTCCAGAAGGCCCATGGCGAGGATCAGCGATTTCAGCTGAGAAACCATAAACTCGATGCCTGCGGAGCAGAAATCATCAGATCAGGGGCACAGACGCAGCCCCGAGGAGCGGACAACATGGCGGTCACTGACCTATTAACGACCAGGAGTTGTAGGAGGCCAGATGGCGGTGTAACACCTCTCTGGTCTCATCGGGAATCACTGGACCCATGATGCTGGTGGACGAGCCGATCACAACATTGTACCTGAGGAGCAGAACCCGGAATTAGAGATTTTTTTCATTTTTTAACTTGACTGTATATATTATTGAAGAAAAATAATTTTTTGCAATTGCGTTTCATTAAAATGTTTCCATGGTTTGCCTTCTACAGTCTCCGTGTCTCCATGTCTAACACTGGCTGCAGAAGGAGTAAACGGGAATTCTGTCAGTGAGCTTCTAACGCTTTTATCTGAGCCCCGCTCACCTTTTTTATGACCACGGACCATATTAAAGTTTAACTTGAAGAGAAACAGTCTGTAAAAGCCAAACGTGCAAAATAATTGATGAAACCCAATTGCAAAAATTAATTATTATCCCAAATAAATGCATTTCAGTGAAAAAAGAAATATATTGTCCCCAGAGATGGAGTATCCCTTTAATAGGTCACTAACGATGCACGGGATGTCAGAACACTGCACCCTCTCACCTATTTTCTGCCCATTTCAGTACGGGGTCCCATTCGTTCGTCTGTAGCTCTACTAGTGCGGGGGGCTCCTCTACTCTGTAACTGCAGGGGAAAAACAGGAAGGAGTGAGCGGTCCGGACATATGGCGAGGGTGGGCTGCAGGTGTGCCACAGCAGGGCAGAGGATTTCAGGAGCGGAGTGTGCTAATGCCATGGGAGGCAGTGACTGAGAAGAGAGCAGTATAGCACAGCAGGGCAGAGGATTTCAGGAGCGGAGTGTGCTAATGCCATGGGAGGCAGTGACTGAGGACAGAGCAGTATAGCACAGCAGGGCAGAGGATTTCAGGAGTGGAGTGTGCTAATGTCATGGGAGGCAGTAACTGAGGACAGAGCAGAATAGCACAGCAGTACAAAGTATTTCAGGAGCGGAGTGTGCTAATGTCATGGGAGGCAGTGACTGAGGACAGAGCAGAATAGCACAGCAGCACAAAGGATTTCAGGAGTGGAGTGTGCTAATGTCATGGGAGGCAGTGACTGAGGACAGAGCAGTATAGCACAGCAGCACAAAGTATTTCAGGAGCGGAGTGTGCTAATGTCATGAGAGGCAGTGACTGAGGACAGAGCAGAATAGCACAGCAGCACAAAGGATTTCAGGAGCAGAGTGTGCTAATGTCATGGGAGGCAGTGACTGAGGACAGAGCAGTATAGCACAGCAGCACAAAGTATTTCAGGAGCAGAGTGTGCTAATGTCATGGGAGGCAGTGACTGAGGATACAGCAGTATAGCACAGAGTATTTCAGGAGGGGCTTGTGCAGATCTTGTAGGTTAGGGGTAGAACACTGAGGTGTAAGGCCTTATTCACATGTTATGTTTTTTTTTCACATATGAGAAAAACTGACTGAGGTTCATCATTTTTATGCGCATATGGGGGGAAAAGAGAAAAAAGTTTATTTTTTTCCCTAAGCAAGAGTCTGTGAAAATCGGACAGTAGTCAAACGGATGTGTGACTGCGGCCTAAGGGCAAGCTGCAGCACAGAGCATTTCAGGAGTGCACTTATAAAATGGGAGGCGATGATGTGGCCACTTTTATATTAGTGAGAACAAAGCTGAATGTGCCAGGATCAGTGTAGAGGGGCGAGAAGGAGAAGTGGGAGGAACAGAATCTGCCCAGCAGCACAGAGTATTTTAGGAGAAGAGTCTTCTCATTTAAAAGACAAGTGAGAGACCCCAAATCAGCGATGTGAGGAGGAACAAGGGACTCACCAGACAGTATCTGTATCGAGGAACTTCAACGAGGCCGCGATCAGCTGCTCCTTACTCCTGTGTGTTGGGTTATCCAGAGCCGTGTTACACAGGGTGGTCTGCAGGAAATGAGGGGGGACGGAGAGATGATCGATATATAAGAAAAAGAAAACCAGCAGCAGTGTGTCTGTGTGTCGTGCCTCCAAGGCAGCAATCAATCCTCTATATAGGAAGCAAAAAGTGGAGGCAGCAGCACCCCAGCATAAGGTGAAACAAGTGCTTATTAATAGCCCAGAGTGGGGACGCTTCAAGAGAAAGGCTCACAGTTTTTGAGCTGAAACGTCACCACTATGGGCTATTAATAAGCACTTGTTTCACCTTATACTGGTGTGCTGCTGCCTCCATTTTTTGCTTCCTAAATATATAATACATAGACAATAGATAGATGATAGAGAAATAGATAGATGATAGATGATATAGATAGATAATAGATAGATAATTGATAGATAATAGATAGATAATACATAGATGATACATAGACAATAGATAGATGATAGATAAATAGATTAAATAGATAGATAATAGATAATACATAGATAGATGATGATAGATAATATAGATAGATAATAGATGATAGCTATATAGATAATACATAGATGATAGATAATAGATAGATAATACATAGATGGATAATAGATAGTTTCAGTTACCAGGTGCATTGTGAAGAATTTGATGGTGTCTCGCTGGGATTCCCACTCGGTGGCCACGGCTATCGCTAGGGGTTCACTCGGGACAGTGAAGATCTTTCCCTGCGGGGTCCGTAACTTCCTACGATCCAGGTTTACCTCAAATCCACCTGATAAATACAGCAAACATCAAATGATTCCACATATTTAGAAAGATGAGAGCCGCAGAGAATGGGGGGCACCGGAGTCCAAAGTTATCCGAGGTCAAATCTCCTCAATCCACCGTGAAGACAACACTCAACTCCTTTCCCATAATATCTTTCCCTTAGGATATGTTGGGACATTCACTATTACATTTTTAGTGCTGGGAACTGTATATTCTCATCTACATAAATAAATACCCCTTTAGATGGCAAAACTTTGTTTCTGAGACACAGAGGTCTGTATATACACTGAATTGTATTATTGAGCTGTGTCTGCAGCCACCACTAGAGGGAGCGCAGTGCGGCCACCACTAGAAGGAGCGCGGTGCGGCCACCACTAGAGGGAGCGCGGTGCGGCCACCACTAGAGGGAGCGCGGTGCGGCCACCACTAGAGGGAGCGCGGTGCGGCCACCACTAGAGGGAGCGCGGTGCGGCCACCACTAGAGGGAGCGCGGTGCGGCCACCACTAGAGGGAGCGCGGTGCGGCCACCACTAGAGGGAGCGCGGTGCGGCCACCACTAGAGGGAGCGCGGTGCGGCCACCACTAGAGGGAGCGCGGTGCGGCCACCACTAGAGGGAGCGCGGTGCGGCCACCACTAGAGGGAGCGCGGTGCGGCCACCACTAGAGGGAGCGCAGTGCTTACTGATCTTGTTTTGAACCTAATAAAAACCCAGTCTGCCATGAGCTCCCCCTTGTGGTGACTCACGGTAGACTTATATGTAACACTTTTGTCTGTGGATCTTTATATATATCTCAATCCTTGGAGGCAGAATATAGGTGCGAGCTGCTCACCTTCACCTTGGGAGATGCTGACACCCTCATAAAACTTCTTTCTTTCTAGAGCAATAAGAAAAAAACAGAAACTAGATCGGATACAAGTTATAATTCACATAAATATAAGTGATTTTATTACAGGGATTGTCCAGGATCAGACCCATACGTCACATATAATATGTTCAGATAAAACAGCGCCACCCCTGTTCACAGGTTGTATGTGGTATTACAGCTGAGCTCCATTACCAGGTGTGTCTTGCACAACCCCTTTAATCCAGACTAGGTGATTTTTCAGCTTTTATTTTTTTTCTTCCCCTTCTTAGAAGAGCTGGAACTTTTTTTTTATTCTTCCAGTCTCATATCCGTATGAGGTTTTGTTTTTTGAGGGGCGAGTTATAGTTTTGAATAGCGCCATTCATTGTACCATTAAATACACTGGAATGTGGGGAGGTGGCTGGTAACCTTGGCAACAAGCAATAAACAAATGAAAGCGATTCTTTAGAATGGAGAGAATTTATAATAAGAGGTGTTTCCTATATAAGAAGCAGCCGCTCATCTATGGGGGTCACACCTCAGCACTCACCCGTCGGGGGGGCATAGGACCTCCTCTGTGTGACGATGCTGCCCAGCGAGCGCAGTTTGCGGCACAGGCCTCCGTTCACACCCGCAGGCCGCGCTGACAACATACGGTGAAGGATCGGCAGCATCCTGACAGTGGGGGGTTTTGCACTTAGTTTAGAAAACTGAAAAAATAGAGGACAAAATTCTGAGTGTGAACATAAACCAAGAATTGTCTAGCCTTTAAAGTAAGCGGCTATTTTACATTTAAAGGGGATGTCCACCTGCGCAGACTTCTATTGAAATGCTTTTATTTTTGCGGTTAAAATTCAAGTTTGCAATTGGGTTCAGGACAAATTTTGCTCCATTTGGCTTTTACAGGTCACAATCAGCTCTGATGAGGTCTGTAGTCATAGATCAGAAAAAGAAGAGGGAGGAAGACAGTAGGGAGCTCACTGATAGGTGCTCAGGTGACTCACTCAGCAGCCAGCAACAGAGGTAAAGAAGAAGGGAGGTGCAAGATCTGTGATGACACCCAATTATAAAAAGGGAGGACAGGGCGACTCTTAGGGCCACCCACTGCTGCCATGTACCTGCTCACAGCACCCGCCGCCCGGAGCAGGAGAGCGGCGCCATGCTGATCCTCCCGGCGCCTCCTCCTCTGGGCGCAGCCATGTTGCTGGTGACCCTGGAGTCTCCTCCTACGTCACATCCCTCTTCCAACCAATCACAGCCTCCGCTCCTGGACACGAGAACTACATCTCCCGTCATTCAACGCTTGGCTCCTCGACCAATCGTATCGCAGGTGAGAGTGTGGGTGGAGCGTCTCTCGGCCAATCGCCGCGCTCGGTGGTGAAGAGGCCCAGGCGCTCAGGCCGGGAGCGGAGAAACGGCCGAGCCCTGCGGGACGAGCTGTGCCCATCGGCAGGGGGGCCGGCCCTGGATATGCCGGTCCGAACCGAGGCTAGCAGCACGGCTTCCGGCTCCTCGTCCCTCATCCCGCCACCTCCCATCAACACGCAGCAGCCCGGGGTGGCCACCACCCTGCTGTACAGCGGCTCCAAGTTCCGGGGGCACCAGAAGAGCAAAGGCAACTCGTACGATGTGGAGGTGGTGCTGCAGGTGAGCGGGGGCTGCCTGCACGGAGGGGCGAGACACCGGCTGTGCGGCGTGGGG
The DNA here is from genome assembly GCF_051348905.1 of Ranitomeya variabilis. NCBI lineage: Eukaryota > Metazoa > Chordata > Amphibia > Anura > Dendrobatidae > Ranitomeya > Ranitomeya variabilis. The sequence continues at coordinate 18,630,136 of NC_135238.1, forward strand.
GGCCCGGTGCTTCTCCAGGCGAGAGTGGGTGGGGGGGCCCGGTGCTTCTCCAGGCGAGGGTGGGGGGGCCCGGTGCTTCTCCAGGCGAGGGTGGGGGGGCCCGGTGCTTCTCCAGGCGAGGGTGGGTGGGGGGGGGCCCGGTGCTTCTCCAGGCGAGGGTGGGTGGGGGGGGGCCCGGTGCTTCTCCAGGCGAGGGTGGGTGGGGGGGGGCCCGGTGCTTCTCCAGGCGAGGGTGGGTGGGGGGGGGCCCGGTGCTTCTCCAGGCGAGGGTGGGTGGGGGGGGGGGCCCGGTGCTTCTCCAGGCGAGGGTGGGTGGGGGGGGGGGCCGGTGCTTCTCCAGGCGAGGGTGGGTGGGGGGGGCCCGGTGCTTCTCCAGGCGAGGGTGGGTGGGGGGGGGCCCGGTGCTTCTCCAGGCGAGGGTGGGCCCGGTGCTTCTCCAGGCGAGGGTGGGTGGGGGGGCCCGGTGCTTCTCCAGGCGAGGGTGGGTGGGGGGGCCCGGTGCTTCTCCAGGCGAGGGTGGGTCGGGGGCCCGGTGCTTCTCCAGGCGAGGGTGGGTGGGTGGGGGGGGCCCGGTGCTTCTCCAGGCGAGGGTGGGTGGGGGGGGCCGGTGCTTCTCCAGGCGAAGGTGGGGTGGGGGGCCCGGTGCTTCTCCAGGCGAAGATGGGGGGGGGGGGGGCCCGGTGCTTCTCCAGGCGAAGATGGGGGGGGGGGCCCGGTGCTTCTCCAGGCGAAGATGGGGGGGGGGGGGGGGCCCGGTGCTTCTCCAGGCGAAGGTGGGGGGGGCCCGGTGCTTCTCCAGGCGAGGGTGGGGGGGGGCCCGGGTGTTCTTCCTCTTTCTGCTCCTGCCCCCCCCCTACTCAATGTTTTGTCCCCTGGTGTTGTGGCCCCCCCTCCCTTATCTTGCACCCCTCACTTTCCTTGTAGACTGCACAGATTGCCCCCTTGTTGTTGCCCCCGTTGCAGAACTAGCATTGCCTTGAGGTGTTATTGGGGCCAGGAGCAGGGGGTCTTCAGCTGCCATCACCACCATTATCCAGGTGCTCGCAGCCCCCTGTGCCTGGGCAGCAGGGAGATGTGCGGCTGCCGGACCCCTCTGATCCGTGGCAATCCTCTGGGGAGGCTGATCAGTGTTACCTGACAGCCTCCATCAGACGTGTACACTGCCCCCTGTAGGGCGAGAAGCCTTCTCTGTGCCATTTCATGGACCGACATGGCTGTTGTTCTCCCTGTGTAGCCCCCCGCCGTCCTCGCCCCCCGCCGTCCTCGCACCGATCCTCTGCTGCATAGTGATGATCCACAGGACTCCGGAGCCGATCACGGGGACACAACAGACGATCCGTCACCGCACAGCCGCAGAGTCCTGCACAATCCGCACATGTGACTGATACATTGTAACAGAAGTTCAGGAGAGAATGTTCTACTGAAGGCAGCAAGTTGTTTTTTGTTTTGTTTGTTTTTTTTCTTCTGCGGCTTTCTAACACATTCCTTCTTTTGGTTCTTCATCATTTTCAAGATTTCTACGAATCGAAGCCACACGGGAACGTCACAATCCGCGGGAACGTCAGGATTTCCTTATAAACATCTCCTATCCTTTAAATCTATTGGTGCCGCTGTGATGACGCCCTATCTGTCAATCATCTGACCGCTGCAGCCAATCACTAGTTTAGCAGTCGCTTTCAGAGTGTGGAATAATCCATGTTCACAGCTGTGGGGTTGTTACAGTTGTATCCTGTGTAGACGATACATTGTATCTTAGAGATTTGCATCCCTGATGTGATCTCCTGGAGGACGGATCATACTGGATCAAACTGTAACAAATCTGCAATTATAGGGGGGAAAACTCCAGTTCACTTACAGCAAGCAGAGATCCAGGGACAGGATGCGGGTGATTGGGGGGCAGCGCCCCAGTGGACAGGATGTGTTGTCATAGGGGCCCGGGTGCTATTAACCCTCTTTCTGCTCCGCAGCACGTGGACATGGAGAACGCTTATCTGTGCGGATACTTGAAGATAAAAGGCCTTACTGAGGTGAGTGACCCCATTACTGACAGCCATGGGGCGCCCTTCTCCTGCGTGCCGTGGGGGTTGCTCTAGATGGCTGGACCAATAGTAGAGAAATGGCGGCCATGATTATTAAAGGGGCGTTTTGTTTTTTTTTGTTTAAAGGCATGGGCTGATTATTTTTAATCATAGACGGACTCTCCTTACAGCACAGATTGCTTTGTTCGTCTGTACTGACTCCGGCCTGCGGTATTTAGAGGTGATGCCCCCCATGTATCCCCCCCAGGACAAGTGCAGCGCTAGGTTCGGCGGTTCACCATATAGATCAGGAAGCCACTCGGTGACCCCATAAACTTTGCCTTTTTGTAGCTTGGAGCACTGGGCTCCTCTTTCCTCGTGTGTGCATTTTAGGAGACCTTTTAGGGGGCACGGCTGTGATCCTGCCATCTGGACCGCTCGGGGTACAGGAAGCTGCAGGCGACCATATAACGCGCTGTCCTAGGAGCTGGGTCTCTATGCGTCCCTCCACCTCTGTGACGGCACTGTCCCTTTTTTAAAGGGCTGTTCCCATCTCGGATATTTCTGGCTGAGAATCCCTCTTTTCTGTGTCTATCTCTAGCATGGGGAGGTAAGGAGGTGGTCGCCAAGCTCACCTCTCTTCACCTCTATGGGAGCATGCTCGCTTGGCAATTATCAGGACTCCCATAGAAGTGAATGGAGAGGATCACGCATGGACGGCCACCTCTGGTCTCAGCTCAGCGAGATGCGTCGGCTTTCCCATTGTCTGGTGTTACAGCTTCCACCTATAGAATATGCTATATTCCCTCCTTCATCCTCTTTTCAGGAATACCCGACCCTCACCACCTTCTTTGAAGGGGAGATAATCAGTACAAAACATCCGTTCTTAACCAGAAAGTGGGACGCGGATGAGGACGTGGACAGGAAGCACTGGGTGAGCGTGGGCAGTATATGGGCCGGTCACTCTCCGCCGCTCGTATTCTGCCCCCCTGGGCACTGACCCATCGTCTCTCCACACAGGGGAAGTTCCAGGCTTTCTATCAGTATGCCAAAACCTTTAATTCCGATGACTTTGGATTCGAGGAACTGAAAGCCGGCGATTACGTCTTCATGAGGTGGAAGGTGCGTTTTCCTGTAACATTTCTTAAAAGGACCAGACCCAAACCCATCTATAATGAGAAGGGTGCAGATTATAGACCCCCCCCCCCCATCTATAACGGGAAGGGTGCAGGTTATATACCCACCCTCATCTATAACGAGAAGGGTGCAGATTATAGATCCCTCCCCTCCCCGTCTATAACAAGAAAGGTGCAGATTATATATCCCACCCCCGTCTATAACGAGAAGGGTGCAGATTAGACAAACATCCCCCCCCCCCCCCCTTTCAGGCCTATAACGAGAATGATGCAGATTAGACCCCCCCCCCCCTTGTCTATAACGGGAAGGGTGAAGGTTATAGACCCCCCCCCCCCCCTCCCCGACTATAACAAGAAAGGTGCAGATTATAGACCCCCCCCCCCCTCGTCTATAATGAAAAGGGTGCAGAATATAGACCCCCCCCCATCTATAACGAGAAGGATGCAGATTATAGACCCCCCCCCCTTCCTCGTCTATAACGAGAAGGGTGCAGATTATATACCCACCCCCATCTATAACAAGAAGGATGCTGATTGTAGACACCCCGCCCCCTGTCTGTAACGAGAAGGGTGCTGATTGTAGACCCACCCCCGTCTATAACGAGAAGGGTGCAGATTATAGACCGCCCCACCCCCATGCGATTTTGGGTATACATGGTTTCCTCTCTCTCCTCTGCAGGAACAGTTCCTGGTGCCTGATCACACAATCAAAGACATCAGCGGCGCTTCCTTTGCCGGCTTCTACTACATTTGCTTCCAGAAGTCGGCGGCATCCATAGAGGGTTACTATTATCACCGGAGCTCAGAATGGTGAGCGCTGCAGGGCTCCTTGTGACATTCCTGCAAGAAGAATGTTATGGTCAAAGGCAAAAAAAAACCCCATACTTTACCCACAAGAGGGCGCTGTTCTATTACGTGTTTTATTGCACTATATGGCGATGTAATACAGTACCAGTGACGGCGTGCTCCATCACACAGCGCAGGTGTATTGCCATCACTTAGTGACTACTGTAACGAATCTTCTGCTGTGCAAAGCATTGGACTTGGGCACCCAGTAGCTGTATATAAGGCTGTTTCCACTCCCTTCTAGCAAGCAGAGTTTTGATGAGTCTTCTGTTTCTCTTCCCCTTGCAGGTATCAGTCCTTAAACCTGACGCATGTCCCAGAACACAGTGCCCCCATCTACGAGTTCCGGTGACAGGAGCCTGACCTCGCCACCGTCGCACCGACAGAGCGGAGCTGTCCGCACCGAAACCTGCCGTTTCCTATCTGTCCCAGAGACTCTGAGAAGAATGTATGAGTGTTAAAGCAATGACGCGTGCAGCGGCATCCACTCTGTACGCGGGTTTTATTTTAATCCGCTGGGTTTTCTTTTTTTTTTTTTTTGTTAGTTTTTTTTTTTTCCTGCTTGACATTACTGCGCCTCCAGCTTTATCCCTCCAAGACTAACATGGACCCCTTTGCTTAAATGCATCCCATTGGACCAGAATATGGATTATTGCATCCCCCCGGACACATGCATAACGGTGGGGGTGGGTGCTGCGGAAACCCCTGAACATATGATCTTCACACTCCATCGATGGGGGATCTACCCCATTCCTAATACCAATTAGCAAAACTTCCCCCTCCCCCACCCCGTCCTCCGGTCCCAATGTCAAAAAGGAAAAGGTTTTCAGACTGCAATACATTTCTCCGTTTTCACATTGAAAATGGGAAATGTCAGATTTTTTTTTTATATATATATCTATAAATATATATTATAAATACACATATATTTAATCAAAGTATAAAAAAAATTCTATGGATGCCTCCTGAGAGCCGACCGAGCTGCTGAAGATTCAGTTCCGTATTTTGCGGCGGCCTATTTTTCCAGGGTATACGTAAACGGGTGACGGAGACGCGTTGCACCCCCTGCCTGTTCAGTCTCATTTTAATGAATTCTATATATCCGGGCTTCTCAAGGGTCTGAATGCAAAATGTGGGAACAGCGCCACCGGCTGGCAGACTGTGCTCACCACAGCTGAATGGGTAAAAAAAAAAAATGACCAGCGGCGAGGTGGACTGTTGACGCAAGTGACCATTTTTTTTATTTTCGCGAGGAGCCTGTTTTTGGAGTTGTTGTCGTATTTTGCTATGTGTCATGGATTAAAGCGTGGCTGGCTTTTCTCTCTGATTCTCCGCAAACAAAAAAGCTTCAGACTTCTCGTCTATTCCACAGTCGCTGCACATTTGTTGAGAAAAACACTAATTTTTTTTTATTTTTAATTCCCCGTCAAAGAAAAACTCTTCCTGTTACACTTCTGACTTGTTGCTTCAATGTGTCATTTACACCGAGTAGAATGGATGGAGAGGTCAAATTGATTTTTTTTTTTCTCTTTTATATGTAATACCATAGAGTGGGGCAGAATACTGCCAGGTAAATGTAGGGTTAAATCTAGAGCATCTCTTGCACTAGGGCACATCGCAATGCATTGAGTTCTGGCAGCAACTGGAGCACAAGAACCCATTTGATATTTCATTGCAGCAAATGCACAATAAAGAAAATATAGTAAAAAAAAAAAAAATCTATGATGGGAGGAGGCTTGATCAGCCTGGAAATGGATGGTTACAAGGGCATTTCTCAAATGAAGTGACAGCTCTGCGCCGGTTTTAATTGTTGGGCTGTGTGCACACTGAACATAATGCGCATGCTTCATCTCATTTCACTTCTTTTAACCGCTGCAGGGCTGGTAAAGCGGTCAAAAAAAAAGGGGCGCGATTATTCATTGGGAAAAATGCCGGTGGTGGAGCTGCTGCGAGAATAACGGCGAAACCCACTCCTGTTTTTGGCTTACAAATACTGAATACACAATGTGTGAATGTGGCCGAAAGACATTTTTTATTTTTCTAGTTTGATGGGTGGTGGGAAGTGCAGGTGTCATTTTCCTGGTGGAATCTGTACAAACTAGGCGCTGTCCAAGCAAAAGGCTCCACAATGACGTATCGGGTCGGGTGCACACGATCTGGAAGTGGCAGCGCTTTGGATGTAGCACATGTCCGCTGCGGCCACAACACTGCCGTCTATTAGTTTAATACATGGGGGAAATTTCTCTTGCGGAGACTAGCGTGTGGAAAGATGCGCTGCATGTCCGTCTCCGCGGGTGTCTGTGAACGCATAGTGGGCATGGGATTTCTTGAAATGCCATCTACTATTCTGTAACATCTGGACTCTGCGGGTTTGACGTTGCACAAGTACGCAGAATCCAACCCGCAGCAATTTCGGATCGTGGCCACGTACCCTCAGGGTCTGTGCACACGCTGCGGAATTGTGTGCGGATTTTTCCGCACTGATTTTTGGGAAATCCGCACTGCAGATTTACCGTGGTTTTTGTGCGGATTCCTATTATGGAGCATGTGTATTCCGCTGCGGAATCCGCACAAAGAATTGACATGCTGCGGAATGTAGACCGCTGTGTTTCTGCACGTTTTCCTGTATAGGTTTACATGGTACTGTAAACTCATGGCAAACTGCTGTGGATCCGCAGCGTGTGCACATGCCCTCAGGGAGGAACAAACCTTCCCAAATGCTTCAAGACAAAAAAATACTCCCCAAAGAAGGAGCGTTTCTTGAAGCTATTTCCACTACAATATTTCACCTCCACACAAAAAAAGAAAAACTCCTGATTCCCCATCCCCTAAGGCTACAGTCACACATGGCTGCTACAGTCACACATGGCTGCTACACTGCAGATTTTCTGCCTGGAGAAAGTGGGAGATTTGCTAGGTTTTACAGTGACGGCATCATGAATGAGAGATTACCGAGTCGGTAAAGTCTACAATGCACATTTTAAGGGTTTGCCACCTGTGTCGAACAAATAATGTACTTCCACGATGGATAATCTGTTGTATTATGGTACCAGAAATGTGGATTAGATTTTAAGAAATCTCATCAAAATGCTGCAAATGTGATTTTTTCCAGCTTGTTGGCATTGCTGCAGAACTTTGCATGGAGTTTGTTTCTATAGATTTGCTGCTAAAATCCAACATCGGAAATGATCCATGTGAATGTTCCCTAAATATGTTGCATATAATTACAATTGCAGGTGGAATTTGTGAGTTTTGCTGCAGATCTCCAGAATAATCAGCAGCGGAAAACACAGTATGTGTGCACACACCCTAATGCTATTAATGCAGGAGACCTTGTCCAGCGCTGAGCCATCGGGCGTTTTGCTACATCCGTAAAGAACACAACCAATGCTGGGTGAATAGTGTGTGTGCACACACTGCTGATTTACTGCTGCATATTGCAGTCACGCTGTGGATTTTCTGCAAGACATCAGCATTTGTGACCGAAATCCACTGACGTGTGTGGCCGCACTGTAATGCAAAGAAACTCCTTTACTGTATGTGAACACAATGGCTTTTTTTCCTGCACATTTCACTTAGAACCCTCCTGAAAAAGTGCTAAAAATGGCGAGCGGTGCAAATGTTAACTAAGGTTTTCTTGCATGATGCTTACCCTTCATCTGTGTTCACACTGTGACTTTTGGGAAAAACTTGAGATGTGTACACAGATGGGACTGTTCTGATCAGGAGATCCTTCGCCGATCCGGAAATAGCAGTCCATGCAAGGACCATGAAACTCCGATGTCCGAATCCGGCCCTAATATGGGATCTACTGAACAGATGTATTGTGAATTTTTTCAGGTATTTTTTTTCTGGAACGGATCTGCTTTAAAAAATACCTGGAAAAGCGCTTAGTTAATACTCTGACTCTTCTTATTCGGTTCAGCTTTTTGAGGGCTTTTTTTTCCCCACTTCCAAGGTTTGTAAAACTGTTTTTAGAAAATAAAGTGCATGTCTCTTTGTATTGGATCCTGATTAGGGATGAGGGGACCCATGGAAGTTTGAGTTCTGGTACCCAATCCAAACTTTAGTCCAAAGTTTGGTTCTGGTATCAGATTTGTACCCGCGTTGGACCTGAACTTTGGATCTGGGAAAAAAAATTCTTGTCTCTCTCATCCCATTCTTGTCTCTCTCTCTCTCGCCCCTGACTTCCCCCGAAACACCAAACACAACAGACTTTAGGGAGAAGTCCGTGTTCGGAGTTCACCGCCGGACGCTAACTGTGCAGTATAATCCCTGAACTTTTGGGTTCGGCTTCGCTCATCTCTAATTCTGCTAACAAAACTGCTCCAAACTAGGCGTTGTCCTGTCAAAAGACTAAGGCTATGTGCACACGTAGAAAGGTTCACTGCGGATTTGATAAATCCACAGGGCAAAAGCACTGCTTTTATCCTGCGGATTTACCGCGGATTCCACTGCGGTTTTCTATAATGGAGCAGGTGTAAAACCGCTGCGGATTCCGCACAAAGAATTGACATGCTGTGGAATGTAAACCGCTGCATTTCCGCGCAGTTTTTGCCGCTGCATGTGCACTGCGGATTGCGTTTCCCATAGGTTTACATTGTACTGTAAACGCATGGGAAACTGCTGCGGATCCGCAGCGTTTATTTCCGCGCAGAAACGCAGATTCGCAAAGTGATTTACAGTACAATGTAAATCAATAGGAAAAAAAAATGCTGTGCTAATGGTGCGGAAAATTCCGCATGAAAAACGCTGCAAATCAAAAGAAGGAGCATGTCACTTCCTTTGTGCGGATCTGTGGCGTTTCTGCACCCTTACATTATAGAAATCCGCAGGGGTAAAAAATGCATGAAATCTGCATTAAAAAAAGCGTCAAATCTGCACCTGCGTTTTCTGCCAGGAGATGCTGATTTTGTGCAGAAAATTTTGCACCCCGATCCACAACGTGTGCACATAGCCTTAAAAAAAAAACAACATTAAAGGAAGAAAAACTCCCAAAATTGCTTCAGGAAACTAAAAACTCCTCAAAGAAGGGTCGTTTTCTGAAGCCGATTCCATTCAAAAACTCAGAATCTTCAACTGCCTTAAACACATTTTTAGACTTGGTCAATAACTACAAGTTTTTCAAGCAAAAAAACGCTTCAGAAAAGCGAGTTTTTGGTGATTTTTCTCTGTTCCTGAAGAGGTTTTGAAGGGTTCTTTTCAGCCTTTTAATTGGATAATGCCTTTTTTTTTTTTAAGAGGTTTCCTTCAGTATCCACTACAAAAAAGTGATCTGCCCTTTTTTTTTCTACCAGGTCCTCTTAAGTTCACAAAACTGAACAGCAAAGTGAATAAATAATGTGGAAGAGTTTTCGGCGTTTTTTTAGGAGGATTTTGGACAGGATTCACTGCGAAAACTTGTCCACATACCATAATGTTATGTTCACAATGAGATTTGTTTTTTCCAGACGTTTTTGGAGCAGAAACTCTCCAAAATTCTCAAGTCTATATGCACACAGAAGTTTTGGAGCAGAAATGGGCTATATACTCGCTGAGTTTTGGGAGTTTCTTTCTTGCAGGACCCTGTGCCGTACCTCCCAAGTTTTTGAAGAGTTTTGCACTTTTGAGGAATTGAAGAGTTTCCTCTCAGTTTCTGCTCTCAAACCTCCCCAAAATACTCCGCGTGCACAAAGCCTCCGAGCGTCAACGATCCAATTCTCAAAACATCTCACTTTCCATTCAATTTCTGCTCCAAACAATCAGCAAAAATAGTTTTTTTCCTTCTGTGGTGATTTCCTGCTGTTTTTTTGTCTTGAAATGTTTTATCTGTGTTTTTGAGGAGTCTTTTGTTTTTTTTCTTTTTTTTTTACGATTTTCTCCCATTTTTTTTTTTAATAAACCTGTCAAGCAATGAATAAAAGGTTATCGTTCTTACGGCAACAAAAAGGCCTCAGGCGCTTGTGGGTTTTTGTTGTTTTTAAAGCCTCATTGACGTCTATTGTAAATTACGGAGTGGCTCCATGTTGGAAAACACCTCAGGAATGGTCTGGTCACTTTACATCAAACTCTTGGCGTTTTTAAAAACCTGAAACTAGGGGAATATCCCACTGTCTGCGGAATGTGATGGCGTGCGTCACGTCGGAGGCCAGGGCACTTCTGTAGGAGGCCATCTTGTCTCTGGGCCAAAATGAGGGCAGGGAAGTGACACGGAGCTGCCAGGCGTCCCTGTGCTCAGATTAATACCAATTTCATCCCAAATAATTATTATTACACCCTGACAACTGTTGCTAAGCAGTGTATTCCTAACAACCAAGCTGTCCACTATCACAGAGCTAGTCAGATAGAACAACCTTCACTGCCCATACAGCTTAAGACCAAAAAGGAGCACAAAATCCTCTTTAGTCTCCTTGAGAACAGGTTAAACAATGTAGAAAGTATGCCGATGAAGTTTCAAGCCCCGTGATTAGACCGATACAACTAATTTTGGGATAAACAAGTACCAAGTGTGCCTTTATTTTTGCATTTAGTCTCAAAATCAACCACTTGTATAATGTGTCAAAGGAGACATAAGAGCAAAAATTAAGGGAAGAATGCCCTTACTAAAGATGGCGACCGAGTGACGGGCGCCGGTTAATGACGTCAGCAGAAGCTCCACCCTTCCCCGGCTCCAGTGTGCTCGGCTTGTCCCTTTCACGTCTGTGCTGGCAGCAGTGAGGAGGCCGCAGCCATGGGGATCCTGGAGAAAATCTCCGAGATCGAGAAGGAGATCGCCAGGACCCAGAAGAACAAGGGTGAGATGGGGGGGAAGGGCTGCGCTGGGTGGTGAGGGACCCTGCATGTGTCACTGTAAGGGGGTATGGTCAGGTGACCCTGCAAATAGGGGGGTATAGAGGGATGTAGTGAGGGACCCTCCACTGGTTATAGTGGGGAGGACCCTGTACTGGTTATAGAGGGATGTAGTGAGGGACCCTCCACTGGTTATAGGGGGGTATAGTGGGGAGGACCCTGCACTGGTTATAGGGGGTGTAGTGGGGAGGACCCTGTACTGGTTATAGGGGGTATAGTGGGGAAGACCCTGTACTGGTTATAGGGGGTATAGTGGGGAGGACCCTGTACTGGTTATAGGGGGGTATAGTGGGCAGAACCCTGCACTGGTTATAGGGGGGTATAGAGGGGAGGACTCTGTACTGGTTATAGGGGGATATAGTGGGGAGGACCCTGCACTGGTTATAGAGGGGTATAGTGGGGAGGACCCTGTACTGGTTATAGGGGGATATAGTGGGGAGGACCCTGCACTGGTTATAGGGGGGTATAGTGGGCAGGACCCTGCACTGGTTATAGGGGGGTATAGAGGGGAGGACTCTGTACTGGTTATAGGGGGGTATAGTGGGGAGGACCCTGCACTGGTTATAGGGGGGTATAGTGGGGAGGACCCTGTACTGGTTATAGGGGGGTATAGTGGGCAGGACCCTGCACTGGTTATAGGGGGGTATAGTGGGGAGGACCCTGCACTGGTTATAGGGGGGTATAGTGGGGAGGACCCTGTACTGGTTATAGGGGGGTATAGTGGGGAGGACCCTGTACTGGTTATAGGGGGGTATAGTGGGGAGGACCCTGTACTGGTTATAGGGGGGTATAGTGGGGAGGACCCTGTACTGGTTATAGGGGGATATAGTGGGGAGGACCCTGTACTGGTTATAGGGGGATATAGTGGGGACGACCCTGCACTGGTTATAGGGGGGTATAGTGGGGAGGACCCTGCACTGGTTATAGGGGGGTATAGTGGGGAGGACCCTGTACTGGTTATAGGGGGATATAGTGGGCAGGACCCTGCACTGGTTATAGGGGGGTATAGTGGGCAGAACCCTGCACTGGTTATAGGGGGGTATAGAGGGGAGGACTCTGTACTGGTTATAGGGGGATATAGTGGGGAGGACCCTGCACTGGTTATAGAGGGGTATAGTGGGGAGGACCCTGTACTGGTTATAGGGGGATATAGTGGGGAGGACCCTGCACTGGTTATAGGGGGGTATAGTGGGCAGGACCCTGCACTGGTTATAGGGGGGTATAGAGGGGAGGACTCTGTACTGGTTATAGGGGGGTATAGTGGGGAGGACCCTGCACTGGTTATAGGGGGGTATAGTGGGGAGGACCCTGTACTGGTTATAGGGGGGTATAGTGGGCAGGACCCTGCACTGGTTATAGGGGGGTATAGAGGGGAGGACTCTGTACTGGTTATAGGGGGGTATAGAGGGGAGGACCCTGTACTGGTTATAGGGGGGTATAGTGGGGAGGACCCTGTACTGGTTATAGGGGGGTATAGTGGGGAGGACCCTGTACTGGTTATAGGGGGATATAGTGGGGAGGACCCTGTACTGGTTATAGGGGGATATAGTGGGGACGACCCTGCACTGGTTATAGGGGGGTATAGTGGGGAGGACCCTGCACTGGTTATAGGGGGGTATAGTGGGGAGGACCCTGTACTGGTTATAGGGGGATATAGTGGGCAGGACCCTGCACTGGTTATAGGGGGGTATAGTGGGCAGAACCCTGCACTGGTTATAGGGGGTATAGAGGGGAGGACTCTGTACTGGTTATAGGGGGATATAGTGGGGAGGACCCTGCACTGGTTATAGAGGGGTATAGTGGGGAGGACCCTGTACTGGTTATAGGGGGATATAGTGGGGAGGACCCTGCACTGGTTATAGGGGGGTATAGTGGGCAGGACCCTGCACTGGTTATAGGGGGGTATAGAGGGGAGGACTCTGTACTGGTTATAGGGGGGTATAGTGGGGAGGACCCTGCACTGGTTATAGGGGGGTATAGTGGGGAGGACCCTGTACTGGTTATAGGGGGGTATAGTGGGCAGGACCCTGCACTGGTTATAGGGGGGTATAGAGGGGAGGACTCTGTACTGGTTATAGGGGGGTATAGAGGGGAGGACCCTGCACTGGTTATAGGGGGGTATAGTGGGGAGGACCCTGCACTGGTTATAGGGGGGTATAGTGGGGAGGACCCTGTACTGGTTATAGGGGGGTATAGTGGGGAGGACCCTGTACTGGTTATAGGGGGGTATAGTGGGGAGGACCCTGTACTGGTTATAGGGGGGTATAGTGGGGAGGACCCTGTACTGGTTATAGGGGGATATAGTGGGGAGGACCCTGTACTGGTTATAGGGGGATATAGTGGGGACGACCCTGCACTGGTTATAGGGGGGTATAGTGGGGAGGACCCTGCACTGGTTATAGGGGGGTATAGTGGGGAGGACCCTGTACTGGTTATAGGGGGATATAGTGGGCAGGACCCTGCACTGGTTATAGGGGGGTATAGTGGGGAGGACCCTGCACTGGTTATAGGGGGGTATAGTGGGGAGGACCCTGTACTGGTTATAGGGGGGTATAGTGGGGAGTACCCTGTACTGGTTATAGGGGGATATAGTGGGGAGGACCCTGTACTGGTTATAGGGGGATATAGTGGGGAGGACCCTGCACTGGTTATAGGGGGGTATAGTGGGGAGGACCCTGTACTAGTTATTTGGGGAGTGTAGTGGGGAGGACCCTGCACTGGTTATAGGGGGGATATAGTGGGGAGGACCCTGTACTGGTTATACGGGGATATAGTGGGGAGGACCCTGCACTGGTTATAGGGGGATATAGTGGGGAGGACCCTGCACTGGTTATACGGGGATATAGTGGGGAGGACCCTGCACTGGTTATACTGGTGGTGTAGTGGTGAGGACCCTGTACTGGTTAGTGAGGGGATGCTATACTGGCTAGTACATGGCCGCCTATGATCTCTTCCTCCTTGTCTTCCAGCCACTGAGTATCACTTGGGATTGCTGAAGGCGAAGCTCGCCAAGTACAGAGCCCAGCTCCTGGAGCCCTCCAAATCTGCTGCCGCCAAAGGCGAGGGCTTCGATGTGATGAAATCCGGAGATGCCCGAGTGGCGCTGATCGGGTTCCCCTCTGTGGGTAAGGTCGGTAACCCCCCTGATCCCTTGTGACCACTGTACTCTAATTCTGCATAACAACATCAATCTGCCACAGAGCAGACCTGATCACACCCAGAGCTGCATCCTAAATGGTGGCTGCCGCCTGCATTGTGCAGACCCGCACCGCAGTGATGGCGTCCTGTAGTGCTCGCTATGGTCCTGCGTAGTGAAGGATGTGGCGTCTACTGGTATATCCCGCACTTGGCCTCTTGGGGGCAGCAGTGACATCCGGCATCTTAAAGGGGTATTTCATCCACTAACAGATCATCTATCCACTGTATATGTGATGTGTTAGGTCACTGGGTACAGATGCCCGGTATTTCTCCAATCACAGCCGACCAGTTAGGAGGAGACTGACTAGATCCTTAGTCGCCCTTGCTCAGTGCTGCCCCCTATTCAGAATCTATGGATGTTTCATAAACAGCTGAGCACCGCACAGAATTGTGAATGCAGCCCTGGATGTGACTGGAGTATGATGATAAAACTATTTACAATGTTCTTTGAATGATTTTTGGAATTTTAATGTTTTTTTTCCAGTCCACATTTTTGAGTCTGATGACCTCCACCGCTAGTGAGGCCGCCTCCTATGAGTTCACCACGCTGACCTGCATCCCGGGAGTGATAGAGGTGACAATGATTGGACTTTTGTATGATTTTATATTTTTTTGCAACTTCCTTTGGAATTTTTTACCGTACTGTTTTCTATATCTCTGCTTGCTTTTATTAACCCCTTGGTGAACGAGCCAATTTTGACCTTTAATGGCCAAGCCAATTTTTACAATTCTGACCGCTTTCACTTTATGTGCTAATAACTCTTGAAGGCTTCAGCGAATCCCAGTGATTCTGAGATTGTTTTCTTGTGACATATTGTACTTTATGATAGTCGTAACATTTCTTCGATATGACTTTTTATATATGAAAAAAATGGAAATTTGGCCAAAATTTTGAAAATTTTGCAATTTTCAAACTTTTAATTTTTATGCCTTTAAATCAGAGAGTCATATCGCACAAAATAGTTAATAACGTCTACTTTACATCAGCACAATTTTGGAATTTTTTTATTAGGAAGTTATAAGGGTTAAAAGTTGACCAGCGATTTCTCATTTTTAAGCAAAATTTACAAACCCATTTTTTTAGGGACCACATCACATCTAAAGTCACTTTGAGGGATCAATTTAACAGAAAGTACCCAAAAGTGACACCATTCTAAAATCTAAACCCCTCAGGGTGCTCAAAACCACACTCAAGACGTTTATTAACCCTTCAGGTGCTTCACAGGATCTGAAGCAAAGTGTAAGGAAAATATTAACATTTAACTTTTTTCACAAAAAAAATATTTTAGACCCAACTTTTTTATTTTCACAAGGGTAACAGGAAAAAATGGGCCAATACTTTTGTTGTGCAATTTCTCCCGAGTATGCTGGTACCCCATATGTGGGGGTACGCTACTATGTGAGCGCACGGCAGAGCTCAGAAGGGAGGGAGCGCCATGTGACTTTTTGAATCAATGGCGGGCCCCATGTTGTGTTTGTAACCCCCCCTGATGCGCCTAAACAGTGTAAACCCCCCACATATGACCCCATTTTGGAAACCACACCCCTCAAGGATCTTATCCAGGGGTATAGTGAGCATTTTGAATCCACGGTTACAACACATTAGGTTAGGTTGTTAGACATCCCAAAAAAATCCATGCAGGGATCCGCAATACTCGGTGCATACCAGAGCATCCGATTCAAACACCAGTAGGAAGCACTTGCACTTAACATTAGCCGTCATATCGTCATTGATTATTATTTTTTATTTTATTTTTTTTACTTTTAAAAAAAACCCAATTGTAACTTCAACACTAACCCCAACCCTAACTGCAAAGAATGGAAAAAATATATATTTTATCATTTTTAAGTGACAAAGGGGGGTTTGACGGACTATTTTTTTTTTTATTTGATTACTGTCATAGACCCTATCACAGTGATCAAAATAAACCAACAGGAAAAATGTCCTATTGTTGTCGGGTACCGGCCGGCAGATCTCGGCGGGCGCACTGCGCATCCATCCTGCCACCATTTTCTTCCAGGAAGATGACGCAGAGGGCCTGGGGAAGGTGGAGGTACTGGAGGGGGGGGGCTCGAGGGGACCCCATTTCTCTCTCCATTGGTATGCTAGATCATTTCAGGGGAGAGAGAAATGAATTGTAAATCAATCTTAAAAAAAAAAAAAAAAAGTTGTGATCTCCGTTATTCACTGAATAGCAGCGATCACATGACAGGAGACTGTAAAAACCAGTTTGGATGATCATGTTCTCTCTCGGAGACCCCAGAGATTTTCTGACATTTGGGGAGCGCTATACCCTTATTTCTCAGCGCTGTTAAAAAGCGGTGCTGAGGAATAAGTACCCTTAACTGGTATCGGCGGTCGTTAAAGGGGTTAAATTAGAAGTATTAGATACTGTGAAGCCACTGAATGAAATTCTGAATGTCCCCATTCACTGACAACAAGCAGAGCTCTGCTTTAGCTCTTTATACATATAAACTGGGGAAAGCGCCTGTGGTTTGGGCCGTCCGTGATACGTTTCTGTGCTTTCAGTACAAAGGAGCGAACATCCAGCTGTTGGATCTGCCGGGAATTATCGAAGGTGCAGCGCAAGGTGAGTGCTAGCTCTTGCCTTCACAGACCAGGACCCCAGTGCTCCTGATAATCGCCTGTGATGCTCTGCATGAACGGGGCATGCTGCATCGTCCATAATGCACCCTATACTATATCCCCCTGTAGGGAAGGGCAGAGGTCGCCAGGTCATTGCTGTCGCTCGGACATCGGACGTAGTCATTATGATGCTGGATGCCACGAAAGGTGAAGTCCAGAGGTGAGCAGTCCATAGCGGGCACAGATCACGCCCTGCCGGCATGTGGTGGGCACCCCTATCGTACGCTCACTGTCGTGACTTTCTTTTCACCAGATCCTTATTGGAGAAAGAGCTGGAGTCTGTGGGTATACGGCTGAACAAGGAAAAGCCCAATATATACTTTAAGGTAAGTGATTGGAAAATACATTGTCACGGAGTCTCCAGTTCTCGTAAGGTCGGGGGTACTGAGCAGAAATATGGGGTACATGGAGCTGATTTATTTTTTTTTTTGCATAATTTTGACAATTTTTCTTACTAATCTCCTCCCAGTATAATAATGTGTATATAGATAGATCCCATTACACAAAGTTCGGGGTCCGTATATATAAGGTAAATGTTGAGTGAACCGATCGGTGGGTTTCACACGTGATTTCTTAGTTGTGACCAAACATTTCTGGACTAAATTTGATGAGCGGTGCCTGGATGCCGCTGCTGCCGCTTATCCTCACAGGGACCATACAGCGGAGCAAAAAAATAATAATCACTCAGGCCACTGCCACTATTAGCTGCTTCTCACTGACTCCACTGCCACTATTAGCTTGTTAGTGGATCCTGACGAAACATGGGCAACTTAATGTGCTGCATTTTTAGAAAAATGTTGTAGAAAGAAAAAGAAAAAACTGTGCCAAAATTTGTAACAAAGAAATTGTCCCTTTTTTTATTTTTTGCTCTGTATCATACATAGACAAGTTTCTGCTCTGGAATAGTAGTAGAATTTCTGCATTAAGTGGTGCCACTCGCCAATAATGCTTGATTATTCCATGCCGAAACAAGATTATACATCGGCTATGGCCGTTTCGCACTTATGGCGCTTCCTCATTCACACTGTTGTAATTTTCTTTTTTTAATTTATTGCTAGCCCAAGAAAGGAGGCGGCATCTCGTTCAACTCGACTCTCCCCCTGACCCAGTGCTCCGAGAAGCTGGTACAGCTCATTCTGCACGAATACAGTATCCTTCCTGCTTGCTGCAATGTATCTGTCCATATAGTGGAGGAGGCTATGAGTGTGCGGTGGTCCTGCCATACCGATCCTCGGATCCTGCCCCTAATCGTTATGGTCCTAGAGAATGGTGACTGACAGTACGGGGGGTTCTATCTGACGGCGGCCATCTTTGCACAATACAAAGGATGGGAAGTAGAGGATTACTATAATCCATGATTGGGCTCTGCATTAGAATCCTTCATGTATCGTTATTGCTGGGGAGCTGCATACACCTAAACCATATTTTCACCGCAACCTATAGAGTGGACCTTAATGAGCTTTTCACTAGAAATGTTCAACGCCGAGGTGCTGTTTCGGGAGGACTGCAGCCCGGATGATTTCATAGATGTCATTGTGGGGAACAGGGTGTACATGCCGTGTCTGTATGTAAGTAGATGAGAAATGTTCAGAACGTCTCCTTTCACACCAATTGGGCTGTATCTGCACGGAGGACCCATTTATTATTATATTCTGCAGGGTTTTGGTGTGACAGATAGGAGTATGGAGGAATTGACATTGCTCTATTCAGTAACCCCCCTATTGTCCTCCCCATATATCATCTATAGGTGTATAATAAAATAGATCAGATCTCCATGGAGGAGGTGGACAGACTGGCCCGGCAGCCGCACAGCGTGGTCATCAGGTGAGAAGCTGATTCCTCTATGGCTTTTCTCAAGTCCCATCCCTCTCTTGCTTTTCCCGCGCTTCCTCTCTTGCTTTTCCCGCGCTTCCTCTCTGGCTTTTCCCGCGCCCCCTCTCTCTCTGGCTTTTCCCGCGCCCCCTCTCTCTCTGGCTTTTCCCGCGCCCCCTCTCTCTCTGGCTTTTCCCGCGCCCCCTCTCTCTCTGGCTTTTCCCGCGCCCCCCCCCTCTCTGGCTTTTTCCCGCGGCCCCTCTCTGGCTTTTTCACACGCCCCCTCTCTCTCTGGCTTTTCCTGCGCCCTCTCTGGCTTTTCTTGTGTCCCACCCCTCTCTGGCTTTTCTCGGGTCCCACCCCTCTCTGGCTTTTCCCGCGCCCCCTCTCTCTGGCTTTTCCCGCGCCCCCTCTCTCTCTGGCTTTTCCCGCGCCCCCTCTCTCTCTGGCTTTTCCCGTGTCCCCCCTCTCTCTGGCTTTTTCCCGCGCCCCCTCTCTGGCTTTTTCCCGCGCCCCCTCTCTGGCTTTTTCCCGCGCCCCCTCTCTGGCTTTTTCCCGCGCCCCCTCTCTGGCTTTTTCCCGCGCCCCCTCTCTGGCTTTTTCCCGCGCCCCCTCTCTGGCTTTTTCCCGCGCCCCCTCTCTGGCTTTTTCCCGCGCCCCCTCTCTGGCTTTTTCCCGCGCCCCCTCTCTGGCTTTTTCCCGCGCCCCCTCTCTGGCTTTTTCCCGCGCCCCCTCTCTCTCTGGCTTTTCCCGCGTCCCCCCTCTCTCTGGCTTTTTCCCGCGCCCCCTCTCTGGCTTTTTCCCGCGCCCCCTCTCTGGCTTTTTCCCGCGCCCCCTCTCTGGCTTTTTCCCGCGCCCCCTCTCTGGCTTTTTCCCGCGCCCCCTCTCTGGCTTTTTCCCGCGCCCCCTCTCTGGCTTTTTCCCGCGCCCCCTCTCTGGCTTTTTCCCGCGCCCCCTCTCTGGCTTTTTCCCGCGGCCCCTCTCTGGCTTTTTCACACGCCCCCTCTCTCTCTGGCTTTTCCTGCGCCCTCTCTGGCTTTTCTTGTGTCCCACCCCTCTCTGGCTTTTCTCGGGTCCCACCCCTCTCTGGCTTTTTCCCGCGCCCCCTCTCTGGCTTTTTCCCGCGGCCCCTCTCTGGCTTTTTCACACGCCCCCTCTCTCTCTGGCTTTTCCTGCGCCCTCTCTGGCTTTTCTTGTGTCCCACCCCTCTCTGGCTTTTCTTGTGTCCCACCCCTCTCTGGCTTTTCCCGCGCCCCCTCTCTCTCTGGCTTTTCCCGCGCCCCCTCTCTCTCTGGCTTTTCCCGTGTCCCCCCTCTCTCTGGCTTTTTCCCGCGCCCCCTCTCTGGCTTTTTCCCGCGCCCCCTCTCTGGCTTTTTCCCGCGCCCCCTCTCTGGCTTTTTCCCGCGCCCCCTCTCTGGCTTTTTCCCGCGCCCCCTCTCTGGCTTTTTCCCGCGCCCCCTCTCTGGCTTTTTCCCGCGCCCCCTCTCTGGCTTTTTCCCGCGTCCCCCCTCTCTCTGGCTTTTTCCCGCGTCCCCCCTCTCTCTGGCTTTTTCCCGCGCCCCCTCTCTGGCTTTTTCCCGCGCCCTCTCTCTGGCTTTTTCCCGCGCCCCCTCTCTGGCTTTTTCCCGCGCCCCCTCTCTGGCTTTTTCCCGCGCCCCCTCTCTGGCTTTTTCCCGCGCCCCCTCTCTGGCTTTTTCCCGCGCCCCCTCTCTGGCTTTTTCCCGCGCCCCCTCTCTGGCTTTTTCCCGCGCCCCCTCTCTGGCTTTTTCCCGCGCCCCCTCTCTGGCTTTTTCCCGCGCCCCCTCTCTGGCTTTTTCCCGCGCCCCCTCTCTGGCTTTTTCCCGCGCCCCCTCTCTGGCTTTTTCCCGCGCCCCCTCTCTGGCTTTTTCCCGCGCCCCCTCTCTGGCTTTTTCCCGCGCCCCCTCTCTGGCTTTTTCCCGCGCCCCCTCTCTGGCTTTTTCCCGCGCCCCCTCTCTGGCTTTTTCCCGCGCCCCCTCTCTGGCTTTTTCCCGCGCCCCCTCTCTGGCTTTTTCCCGCGCCCCCTCTCTGGCTTTTTCCCGCGCCCCCTCTCTGGCTTTTTCCCGCGCCCCCTCTCTGGCTTTTTCCCGCGCCCCCTCTCTGGCTTTTTCCCGCGCCCCCTCTCTGGCTTTTTCCCGCGCCCCCTCTCTGGCTTTTTCCCGCGCCCCCTCTCTGGCTTTTTCCCGCGCCCCCTCTCTGGCTTTTTCCCGCGCCCCCTCTCTGGCTTTTTCCCGCGCCCCCTCTCTGGCTTTTTCCCGCGCCCCCTCTCTGGCTTTTTCCCGCGCCCCCTCTCTGGCTTTTTCCCGCGCGCCCTCTCTGGCTTTTCTCGCGTCACATCCCTCTCTGGCTTTTCTCGGGTCCCACCCCTCTCTGGCTTTTCCCGCGCCCCCTCTCTCTCTGGCTTTTCCCGCGCCCTCTCTGGCTTTTCTCGCGTCCCGTCCCTCTCTGGCTTTTCTCGCGTCCCGTCCCTCTCTGGCTTTTCTCGCGTCCCGTCCCTCTCTGGCTTTTCACGCGTCCCGTCCCTCTGGCTTTTTTCGCGTTCTGTCCCTCTCTGGCTTTTCTCGCGTCCCGTCCCTCTCTGGCTTTTTTCGCGTTCTATCCCTCTGGCTTTTTTCACGTCCCATCCCTCTCTGGCTTTTTCTCGCGTCCCATCCCTCTCTGGCTTTTTCTCGCGTCACATCCCTCTGGCTTTTTCTTTTTCAGTTGTGGAATGAAGCTGAACCTGGACTATTTACTGGAAATGTTATGGGAATATTTGGCACTTACCTGTATCTACACTAAGAAGCGAGGAGGTAATGATGTTTTATTCTCTCCCCAGCCATCTATCTAACAAGGGTTCATTAAGTTCCCTTCCACCCTTACTGAGTGGACTATACATAAGCTCCTTTTGCTCTGACCTTAATGCGTGACAAGAACCGCTCAGTGAATTCAATGGGAACTCTGTAATGCTTCATGTTCCCTGTGGAGGCGCTGTGGGGAAATGAACACTTGCTGCCACCAGCAGTGATAACCTGTGATCTTATCTCCCTCTTCATCCACAGAGCGGCCTGATTTTGCAGATGCCATCATCCTCCGTCAAGGCGCCTCTGTGGAGCACGTGGTAAGAATTCCTCTTCTTGTTTACGGCAGTTTTATAGGCGTTTAATCCTACTCTACAATAACCAAGGACACTTTCTCGGCAATTATTAAAACCAATAAATTGCAGAAAAATAGATGCCTTCTGTTTGTGTAATTTGTGAATTTCGGGGGATCAGTTTACACCAAAAACTTGTGGAAATGGATTCATAAATGGGCGCTGCTGTGCGTGATTCAGGTTCTGTGTTGGTGTCGTATCCCAGTTCACTGGTCGTGAGGATTTGCCTGTATAATAATCATATCTGAGCAGATCTGACTGTAAAGTCACAGGAAGAAAACTGGTCAAAAATGGAAGTGTCCAAATTTATGTTACGGCAAGTCTTAATTTAGTGCCACTTTAAAATGGATTTGTCACCAGATGACACAGTCAAAATGCATATAATATTAAACCGTTATTGGACCTGATGAGGCTCATGTACTTACCTTGATAATGTCAGAAAACCTGTATCATTTTTTTTTTTGTTAACACGGTGCCCACTGCTCACTGTCCTTCCGCCGTGATGCTGAATCACCTTTGATCTAGTTTTTGCAACAGCCCCTCACTGTCCCTCCTCCCTGCTGCTGACTCTCCATTCTGATGGACAGCTCTTCAGTGTACATCGTAACTGCTGCTGAATCTCCATCGATCTAGTTTTGTTGACAACTCCCCTCACTGTCCCTCATGCTGCTGAATTTTCGTCTATCTTGATGGACAGCCCCTTGCTTTTCCTCCTCCCTGCTGCATCGACACCTATCCTGATGCACAGCCCCTCACTGTCCCTCCTCCCTTCTGCTGCTGAATCTGATGGACAGCCCCTCACTATCCCTCCTCCCTGCTGCTGTTGAATCTGATGGACAGACCCTCACTGTCCCTCCTCCCTGCTGCATCTACATCTATCCTGATGGACAGACCCTCACTGTCCCTCCTCCCTGCTGCATCTACATCTATCCTGATGGACAGACCCTCACTGTCCCTCCTCCCTGCTGCATCTACATCTATCCTGATGGACAGACCCTCACTGTCCCTCCTCCCTTCTGCTGCTGAATCTGATGGACAAACCCTCACTGTCCCTCCTACCTGCTGATGCTGATTCTCCTCCCTCCTATCCTGACTGACAGCTTTTCTCTGCTGCTGAAATCTCACACTGCTTAGTACAAGCTGCAGCTGTCAGTCATCCTGGCCGACTGGAGACTGAATACTTTTGGATGCTCATTTTAATCAGAATTATACATCCAGATTTTCAAAGTAAGCACACGAGTCTCCTCAGATGTAAGAGATCTAATTAATAACCTGTGCAGGTGGCACTGTAAAATATTTGTTTTTCCCCATTTACAGTCCTTGTATAACACATGTTTAATCTATCAGGAGGAGAGGAGAGCTGGAGCTGTGCATGTTGGCGGACTCTGTCATAGCTCCATGGCTGCTAATAGCGGATGCTATCACTTTGCAGCCTTCATTCTATCAGACGACGCACAGAGGCTGTTACCTTTCACATATATGCACTTTTTTTTCCAGTGTCACCGGATTCACAGGACGCTCACCAGCCAGTTTAAATATGCACTAGTTTGGGTGAGTATATAGTGAATGTGCCTCACTGCTTTATTGTCCATGATTAGAATGCGATCACTGTTGTCTGCCTAAAATAGCGCCACCCCATCCACAGGCAGCAGATCAGTCCCATTAATTAACTTCCTTATGATGGCAGGATAAATAATAACTGCTGTGTAGGCTGAAGAATGGAGAATAGTGAGTGCAGCTCTGGAGTATGTAACTCTGGGTCAGTAATGTATGTACACAGTGACTGCACCAGCAGAATAGTGAGTGCAGCTCTGGGGTATAATACAGGATGTAACTCAGGATCAGTAATGTAATGTATGTACACAGTGACTGCACCAGCAGAATAGTGAGTGCAGCTCTGGGGTATAATACAGGATGTAACTCAGGATCAGTAATGTAATGTATGTACACAGACTGCACCAGCAGAATAGTGAGTGCAGCTCTGGGGTATAATACAGGATGTAACTCAGGATCACTAATGTATGTACACAGTGACTGCACCAGCAGAATAGTGAGTGCAGCTCTGGGGTATAATACAGGATGTAACTCAGGATCTGTAATGTATGTACACAGTGACTGCACCAGCAGAATAGTGAGTGCAGCTCTGGGGTATAATACAGGATGTAACTCAGGATCAGTAATGTAATGTATGTACACAGTGACTGCACCAGCAGAATAGTGAGTGCAGCTCTGGGGTATAATACAGGAGGTAACTCAGGATCAGTAATGTAATGTATGTACACAGTGACTGTACCAGCAGAATAGTGAGTGCAGCTCTGGAGTATAATACAGGATGTAACTCAGGATCAGTAATGTAATGTCTGTACACAGTGACTGCACCAGCAGAATAGTGAGTGCAGCTCTGGGGTATAATACAGGATAAGTAAGGCATGTACACAGTGATCTTGACTGTAGGGCCTGGTTGCATTGATATTAGCAAATTTTGTAATCTGGCTAGTAGCTCAGCCTTCAAAATGGTGGTCTAGTAGGGTACATGCTAACTTCTGATGGGATTCTTTAGCTATTTCTGACTTTTTTCTTTTGTATTTTGTATTTTTAGGGAACCAGCACCAAATACAGCCCGCAGAGAGTCGGACTGACGCACAACATGGACCATGAAGACGTCATCCAAATAGTCAAGAAATAAAATGGCTGACAACACCTACACATAGAAGTTATGTACTGCTGCCTCACACCCTCTGTTTAAATCCCCCCCCAAAAAACGACATAACACCTGAGACACAACACTCAATGTTAGCGCCGCGTATTGTGAGCTGTGTTCTCCGGAATGGACACTGTTGATATCGGAGCCATCCATCACCCCAACCACGTTACTCCAGGACCTGGAGCGAGATTCTGGCATATAGCAAATACACAATCTCTGTACCTTGGCGACTGATCTGATTCGTGTTTCTTGGCGAGTTTTTGGGGCACCATTTATTAAAATTGTGTGAGAGGAAACCTGGCCCTTGGCAGCCAATCATATCTCAGCTTTTAGGTCTGCAACTATTGTGAACAAATGAAAGGTTTGCTGTGATTGGTTGCTACGGGCAGCAATGTTGAGTTTTCTGTCAATCTTGACTTCGGGGACATAAAATACATTTAAACAGCAATTTTGTGAGGAAAATCATTTTATTTTTTGTTTTTGTTTCTACAATTTTTAATTGTGAAATAAAAATGACCTGGCAAGATGATGCTGCAGATCAGTACAATTATCTGTACTATATATGAGCTGATGGTGGTTGGCTGCATGGAAAAGTGGCAACAAAAGCTAAAAAAGTTAAATAAACAAAAAAACATCAAAACGATCAAAAAGTTATCAATAAAAAAATGTCACCTCCCAATAAAAAAAAAAAAAAGCAAACCCTCACTCAGCCCTCAACATAAAATGAAAAAGTCACCAGTCCTGGAAAATGGCGACTTTTTTCTTTTTGTATACTAATTTCTGTTTCTTTGGGGGGGTTTTATACTAATTTATGATTTATTTATTTTTTTCAGATTTTTTTTTTTATATATACTAATTTTTTGTTTGTTTAATATAATTTTTAATTTAAATTTTATATTTTTTGAGGAAAAAAAATTCACCACTTAAAAAAAAAAAAAATATAACTTACAAGATTTTATTGCCATCTTCATACTGACCTGCAGACTTGTGTTACCAGGTCCTTTTTACGGTAAAGTGTTTGCCTAAAAAAATAATGATGGGGACTGTTTTTTTATGATTTTCTTATTATTATTTATTTATTTTTTTGGGTGGGTGGTCTGGTCATGGATTGCATTTGTTTTGAGAGTTTAGTCTGGGGCCTATGTTTATTTTGGGGTCTCTTTTAGCTGTCCCCATGGTCAGTTTATTTAGGAGGAAGGGGTTAGTTTTAGGGCGGGAATGAGTGGGGTCTGGTTTGCAGTCCTTAGTTTAGTGTCCTTTTCTGGTGGGGTTTGTTTACTTTCGGATATGAAAAATTGGGTCATAAGCGCTAATCGTGTAACGCTGGGGTTTCGTGTATCTGTGTCGTGCTGCATGGTTTTTATTCAAAATGGCTGCCAACCTCCCTCTCCAGTTTCCTTCAAGTACTACAGTGTCGCCTTTCATACACTAAAGTAGATTTTGGTGCCGCGACAGATTCCCAAAGCGGCGGCAACTAAAGTCCTGCAAAGCGGGATTACAAGAGTGATCGGATCTCTGACCAATGAGAATGCAGAGTTTTGGAGGGAAAGCAGAGGCAGAATCTGTCTGAGGGCCACAACGAATTCTGACTGGAAAATGAAAGGTCTGTGAGGAGAAATGGACACTACTGACCGGGAAGAAGAAGAACAGTGAAATATAAATGAAAAATGGTGGCAATAAGTGAATTAAAAGGTTGACGGTACCAGCCCTCTCAAGAAAAAGATTACATACCTAAATCCATGATCTTATGTGCACCATTTTGTGCTCGTATAACATCAAAAAAGTCCAACCTGCAAGTGGGTCTATGATTCTATGATATTATACCGAGTTCGTGGCAATGTGCCCATATTTTATATTTGTGTGACACCTGCTGCAAAGGGGCCATTTTACCTCAGTGACTACTTTTTTTTGTTAATTAAAACTGGCCTGGTAATGAGCACAGCAAGAACTGGGCGGGGTTCCATTAATTACTGTATGGCAGTCCCTGGGCGTCAGTCACTGCGGTCAGGTAGTGCATTTATGCTTGGACGTTCCCTCCATAAATTTACATAATGTAAGTGTGTAACGGAATATAGAAAAGTACACACCAGTAAGAAAGCATTACAGCAGCTGAGGTGTTTAATGTGAGGTTCTGCAGCAGCTGCTGTGTGTATGATGAGGTTGTGACAACTGAGGTGTGTTTTATGAGGTTCTGCAGCAGCTGAGGTGTGTATGATCAGGTTCTGCAGCACCTGAGGTGTGTATTGTGAGGTTCCGCAGCAGCTGAGGTGCATAGTATGATGTTCTGCAGTAGCTGTGGTGTATTATGATGTTCTCCAGTAGCTCAGGTGCGTATTATGATGTTCTGCAGCAGCTGAGGTGCGTATTTTGAGGTTCTGCAGCAGCTGAGATGCTTATTATGAGGTTGAGCAGTAGTGAAGGTGAGATGAGCAGTGCCCATGTAGCGCCGCTTATCTCCATATTCTTCTCCCATGAGAAGGTGATGCTCGTACAGTTATTACCTACAGACACGTGACCTGTAATGTACCGTGATGACTCCATCATCCTGAGGGCTGCAGCAGTTGAGGGGTTAAGCGTAGCGTCGCGGTCCCCTCTCCATCCATGGCTGATTTGAGAATAATAGCTGTCATGAAATATGCATTGGGAAGGATCGAAGGCCGGTGTGTGCGGGGCCGGAGCCATGGCTCCGGGGGTCTCCTAACCCTATAATCAGACTTACAAGGCACCTGCGGCGGGGGGAGGCGCCTGGCTTTAGGACTGCAGCCCTTGTGGACATGTGGCGGCTGTAGGGAAGGTAAGCGCTGTCCTGCGGTTATATGATCCGTCCGCACCAATGGCTTTTGTTTGTTCCGACGGCTTCTAGGTTACGGGAAGCTTGTATTTCCCAGGCTGCTCCTTCCCGTGTAATGTACACAATCGGTAATGGTGTCAGCACCTGTCTCTACCGCTCTCTATACGATATATAGGCTGCTGGGGGGAAACATGACTTACGTGGGGGTATAAAGTTTATTGAAATTGGCACAGGACGTATTCACATCCCGTTATATATTATGTGGTACATGGACTGGTAACTGTACGGAGAATGATGGGAAGAGTAGTGCTGTGCGGGGACAGGATTATAAATACCATGTATATTGGGACTTATTACCGATGGATAATGGGGAGTGTAGTCCTGTTAGCGCCACCTATTTCATTTTTTACATAAACTTCACTATTTTATGTTTTGGTTTTTTTTTGTTTTTTTAGAGATTAATTTTTAGTGCCATTTTGTTAAACCTGTATATAAAATGTACAGTTGTTCTAATTTTTTTTTATTGATATAATGGAAAAAAAATAATTAAAACTTTTTTTTACGCTATCTACTGATCACCATACATATACCGTTAACTGTATTGTACAGGTTTGTACCATTACAGGGATACCAAATATGTCCACGTTATTTACTGGTTTGTTAGGTTTATTTTTTAAAGTGTACTAAAAAAAGGATGGTTTTTGATATTTTTTTAATACTGTATTACTAAAAAAATAAATGTTAATTTTTTATTTTTTTTTAGTAAGTAAATAGTAATAGTACATATAAATTGCATAGGGTACTTAGTTTATCACTATTTTGTTTAAAAAAAAAAAAAAAAGTTAAAGCCATCCCACCTTGACAAGGTGTACACAGTCTAGCATTAAAATCTCACCTGGCGTCAGATGACCTCAATATAGATACGGACAGAGCAAGATTTAGCCCCGAATTTTCAGACACCTGCCCATGGGAAGCTATGTAGATGAAATGCCCAGCTCACAAAGGGGGAGCCATGCCCCTGATAGTACAAAAAACTACAGCAAAATCAAGATAATTAGCCGGAACACAAGTTGATCTAAATGATGGGATGCATAATGTATGTTGGTTTTTTTCGCGTTTTTATAGCGAAAAAAAGTGAAAATTCTGCAACGTGTGCACACAGCCTAAATGTAAATATGCTCCTACTTATGTTCTGGCTCATTTATTTGATTTTTTGCCCTAATATACAGATGGGTACTGAATAACCATGAGCGAGTGTGCTTGGATAAGGTGTTATTTGAGCATGCTCGAGTGCTAACATAGTGTCTTCAGCGTGCTTGAAAAATTTATCCCCGCGACTGCATGTGTCATGGCTGTTCCACACACGTGGGGATCACCTCTTTGTTAGGCAATCCTTGCACGTGTTGCGGCTGTCAAATAGCTGCGAGACATGAAGCCGAGGGAACTCGAACATATTATTCAAGCACGCCAAAGACACTCTGTTAGCACATGAGCATGCTCAGATAACACCTTATCCAAACACGTTCGCTCACCACTAGTACTGATACATCAAAATGTATGTCTATATAATATGTTTGGAAAGAAAAAATATATAATTTAGCTTTTGGGTATATTTTCCCCTTATACTTAGCAGTGCAGCCTGTGGATCAACTAAAGCTCCTGCCTGCCATTCTACAGGTTGCGAGTTTGAGTCTTGGCACAAACAACAATTAAAAAAAATAATGAAATATACATTTGTGAAAGCAACTCCTGAGCATGGAGATATTCAGGGGGAACTTTCCCTCCTCAAGTGTCTTGTGTCGGAGAAGGAAAATCTGCGGAGGGAGAAAGTAGATGGACTGTGACTGGGCCCCTGTGCAACTAAGCCTGCAGTATGTTTTGTGATGCTCCAACTCTGAGGACAACGCTACGCATTAAAGGCTTAGATACGCAGCTCAGAAGATAGCATCACATATGATAGGCTTAGATACAGCAGCTGCGGATGATCCTATGAAGTCGCTGAGGATATGGAGGCCAGATATTGTGTCACCTACAGCATTGTCCTGGCAGAGCACCAGGTGACAGCAGGGAGGGCGGCACTGCCATGGCTACAGATGATGGCTCAGTCCATGCTCCTTTTTTAATGTAAATCAGGCCATTGTCATTGTTATTTACTTGTGCTTGTGACGTGCGGCTGACACATCACGGAGAGCAAGCGGACAGAAGGCAGTAGGGTCAGGAATCGCCATCTATGTACAATGTTTGGGGAAGGCGCTATTTCTTCTGATGTCCATCATCGGGTCTGAGGCCCACCAGCAGGTAATGATGCTAAGGATTTATAGGGTCCCTATCACCTCAGAACATCTGAAGCAGAAGCAACATGTTGGTGTCATCGCATGCTACTTCCTAATAGGCTCAGTCTTTCAATTCCGCACTATTTTCCACACTTCAGCTTGTTAGCTTTTATTACAATTGTGGGCAATCCTCTATGAGCCACATGCAAACGTTCTGTTCAGATGGTTTATTATGATGTATCCGTCTCACAGAGTGTCACACTGTGACAGCCTTCAGTAAGGAAGGAGGGCCACAAACTGTCCCTGGAGCTGAGACACTATCCCTGTAAAGAGGGTACTCTTGAAGGTAGAGAGGCCTGAGTCTCCAACCTTACTATGCTCCTGCTAAACCATGATCTGTTCTCTCCCCCACCCCATGAGGCCTGGGACAGAAATATAAGGTAAACAAGACACAAAGACAACGCAGGAATAACAGAAAGTAGCAAACATACAAACACCAAAGGTAGAGATGTATATAGGGAAGGATAGGAATGTACCAACCAAATGGGAATAATACAATGAGGAACGCATACACCCAAAAACAGCACACAGGAATTTCCAGTAGCAACAACGATCACCAATTCAGCACTGCCTCCCCAAGGAGCTAGGAAGCAAAGCTTTAACTGGCAAGACCGAGAAGGTTTGGCCAGATTTTAAGGGGAGAGGTAATGACCAGATCAGAAGCAGCTGTAAGTTTCTGACCAGCATAGAAAGGGTCGTTAACTTCTTCAGCACCAAAGGAAACCAAGTCCATTTAATATGGGACACAAACACACAGGCTAAATGGAAGATCTGCCATTCACAATACGTAGTGATCTTCTAACCCCAGATCTCCCTAGAGGACGTGATACAGAGGATGGTCTACATCAGATACACTTGTATCAGAAGTATTCTTTCGGTACAGGTTTTCTGCCTCTGTAAACTGATTCACATCTTGTTTTTAATTTTCATTGGAGGTATAGGTTGAATATTCCCCATTGTATACCCTGACATATGACATTGTATAGTCATACAGTAACATACGTCAGCCATTAATTAAAAAAAAAAAGTACAAAAACATACCAAACAGGATAAGGAAAAAAAAATGTAGTTGAAAAAAATTGTCTATATCGATGCATATTGGCCCAATGCTTGCAAAAAGGGGAGTATTTCGGGACACTCTGGGTACTTGGAGACTATAGTCAGGCAAGGGGCTTTCTCAGTGAGTGTGCAAAAAATATGTTCCCTTTTGCATAGCAGACAGAATTCTTGAAAAAAATTGAAAGAATTATAATATCGTTTTTAATAAAGTTGTAAAACTTTTAATGATTAACCTTCATTTTACAGAAATAATTTAGCTTTTTTTTTGCATTAAATTACTATTAAATACTAATTAGGGAAAAGGAAGGTCATTGGGGCCTGTGTCACATGACCTGCAGGCTAGCATGGCAAGGTGTATAATCTCTGTTTAGTTACCTGTGACATAACACAGACATCACCTCGTGGTCATGAGAGGGTCATAACCCTATAGCCCATCCTCTGTAATATCTAAACCCTGGCCACTCCCTTACGGCAGAGTACTTACCTTGATAATTAAAGAGTGTATCTCACTTGCCATAAATATGCAGTTTTATGTCTGGTGTAAATGCCGCCGTTCTCCTGAATCCGGCGATGTTTTTCTTCTATTTCTGCGCCTTTCCGTTCCTGAGATCTGACCCCTTCTTGCCTATATATATATCTAATCTTGTTAGCCAAGAGGGTGTGGTCCTCAAGAACACGCCCACAGAGAAGAATTCAGGATCATGCCCAATTGGCTAAAAAAAAAAATGGATGTATGTACAGAGAAGAGGAGGCCATATATCAAGAACAGAGTGGCACAGGAAGAAAAGAAAAACATCGCCGGATTCAGGAGAACAGCGGCATTTACATCAGCTTCAAAAACATTTATAGCAAGTGACAGGTACTTTAAAAAGGGGTCCTACACTTTATGGTTAACAATCAAGACCAGAGGGCTTTTCTGCACACAGATTACATTTCTAGGACTTAACCTTTGCAGCGCCATTGTCGTGTTATCTTAAATGGATTTGATCGGTGGGATCAAATCACTGCGTAAGTCTCCTGTCGGTGCCCCCTTAATATGTGCGTTATGGCATGTGTTATGGACTGGTAATTTAGGAGCGACATGCGACTAGCTCTGAGCAGGTGGTAACTATACAGACCGCAGTTCCTGATCTTAACACAACAGTAGCAGTAGCCGTGGGATGTTCCTGTCACTCCCTGGACACCTCGTCACAGCCGGAGAACTAGCTACCCCTAAAGGTAGAAATAGGAAAACTATCTTGCCTCAGCGAAAATCCCCAAAGGATAGGACAGCCTCCCACAAATAATTACTGTGAGAGGAGAAGGAAATGACATACGTAGTATGAAACAAGATTTAGCAAAGGAGGCCACTTCTAGCTAGATAGATAGTAAAGGAAAGAACACTGCGGTCAGTAATAAAAACTAGAAAAAGTCCACCGCAGAGATATGCAAAAATCTCCACACCTGACTAAAGGTGTGGAGGGCAAAATCTGCAGCCCAGAGCTTCCAGCTTAGCTGAATAGATCCATACTGATAAGCTGGACAAATGAGCAAAACATAGAATGTGCTGAACAATAAAGTCCACAACAAGTGGACTGCAAAAGGACAAGCAAGGACTTATCTTTGCTGAACTGGACAGAGTGTCAGGGAAATCCAAAAGAGCAGTGACTCCAAGCAGGAACAATTGGCAACTGGCATTGATTGAGGGATAAGGCCAGACTAAAATAGCCGAGCCAGAAAGACGATCAGTGGAAGCAGCTGCTGATGCTAAATCCAAGAAGCAGCTATACCACCCAAAACCACAGGAGGGAGCCCACAAGCAGAATTCACAAAAGTGCTACTTACAACCACCGGAGGGAGCCCAAGAGCGGAATTCACAACAGTACCCCCCCCTTGAGGAGCGGTCACCGAACCCTCACCAGAGCCCCCAGGCCGATCAGGACGAGCCAAGTGAAAAGCACGAACCAAATCGGCAGCATGGACATCGGAGGCAACCACCCAAGAATTATCCTCCTGGCCATAACCCTTCCACTTGACAAGATACTGAAGCCTCCGCCTCGAAAAACGAGAATCCAAAATTTTCTCAACCACATATTCCAACTCCCCCTCAACCAACACCGGGGCAGGAGGATCAACAGAGGGAACAACGGGTACCACATATCTCCGCGACAAAGATCTATGGAAAACATTGTGGATGGCAAAAGAGGCTGGAAGGGCCAAACGAAAAGACACTGGATTGATAATCTCAGAAATCTTATAAGGACCAATAAACTGAGGCTTGAACTTAGGGGAAGAAACCTTCATAGGAACATGACGAGAAGATAACCAGACTAAATCCCCCACACGAAGCCGAGGACCAACACACCGACGGCGGTTAGCAAAACGCTGAGCCTTTTCCTGAGACAACGTCAAATTGTCCACCACATGAGTCCAAATCTGCTGCAACCTGTCCATCACAGAATCTACACCAGGACAATCAGAAGGCTCAACCTGCCCTGAAGAAAAACGAGGATGGAAACCAAAATTACAAAAAAAAGGCGAAACCAAAGTAGCCAAACTGGCCCGATTATTAAGGGCAAACTCGGCCAACGGCAAGAAAGCCACCCAATCATCCTGATCAGAAGACACAAAGCATCTCAAATAGGTTTTCAAGGTTTGAGTAGTTCGCTCAGTTTGGCCATTTGTCTGAGGATGGAACGCCGAAGAAAAAGACAAATTAATGCCCATCCTAGCACAAAAGGCCCGCCAAAACCTGGAAACAAACTGGCAACCTCTGTCAGACACAATATTTTCCGGAATGCCATGCAAACGAACCACATGCTGAAAAAACAATGGAACCAAATCAGAAGAGGAAGGCAATTTAGGCAAAGGTACCAAATGGACCATTTTAGAGAACCGGTCACAAACCACCCAGATAACAGACATCCTCTGGGACACAGGAAGATCCGAAATAAAATCCATGGAAATATGCGTCCAGGGCCTCTCAGGGACAGGCAAAGGCAAAAGCAACCCACTAGCGCGGGAACAGCAAGGCTTAGCCCGGGCACAAGTCCCACAGGACTGCACAAAAGAACGCACATCCCGCGACAAGGAAGGCCACCAAAAGGACCTAGCCACCAAATCTCTGGTACCAAAAATCCCAGGATGACCGGCCAACACCGAACAATGGACCTCAGAAATTACCTTACTTGTCCATCTATCAGGAACAAACAGCTTCCCCACAGGACAGCGGTCAGGTTTATCAGCCTGAAATTCCTGAAGCACCCGCCGTAAATCAGGGGAGATGGCAGAAAGAATCACCCCTTCCCTAAGAATGCCGACCGGCTCAAGAACTCCAGGAGAATCAGGCAAAAAACTCCTAGAGAGGGCATCCGCTTTAACATTCTTAGATCCCGGAAGATGTGAAACCACAAAATCGAAACGGGAGAAAAACAGGGACCATCGAGCCTGTCTAGGGTTCAGCCGCTTGGCCGACTCGAGGTAAATCAAATTCTTATGATCGGTCAAGACCACAACGCGGTGCTTGGCTCCCTCAAGCCAATGTCGCCACTCCTCAAATGCCCACTTCATAGCCAACAACTCCCGATTGCCGACATCATAATTGCGTTCCGCAGGCGAAAACTTTCAGGAAAAGAAGGCACATGGTTTCATCAAGGAACCATCAGAATTCCTCTGTGACAAAACGGCCCCTGCCCCAATCTCAGAAGCGTCAACCTCAACCTGAAAAGGAAGAGACACATCCGGCTGACGCAAGACAGGGGCAGAAGTAAATCGGCGCTTAAGCTCCTGAAAGGCCTCAACAGCCTCAGAGGACCAATTTGTCACATCAGCGCCTTTCTTCGTCAAATCGGTCAGGGGCTTAACCACACTAGAGAAGTTGGCAATGAAACGGCGATAAAAATTAGCAAAGCCCAAAAATTTCTGAAGGCTCTTCACAGATGTGGGTTGAATCCAGTCATGAATAGCTTGGACCTTAACAGGATCCATTTCTATAGACGAAGGAGAAAAAATAAACCCCAAAAAAGAGACCTTCTGAACTCCAAATAGGCACTTAGACCCCTTCACAAATAGAGCATTATCACGAAGGATCTAGAATACCATCCTGACCTGCTTCACATGAGACTCCCAATCATTGGAAAAAATCAAAATATCATCCAAATACACAATCAAGAATTTATCAAGATAATTGCGGAAAATGTCATGCATGAAGGACTGAAATACAGAAGGAGCATTAGAATGCCCGAAAGGCATCACCAGGTATTCAAAATGGCCTTCGGGCGTATTAAATGCAGTTTTCCATTCGTCACCCTGTTTAATACGAACAAGATTATATGCCCCTCGAAGGTCAATCTTGGTAAACCAACTAGCCCCCTTAATCCGAGCAAACAAATCAGAGAGCAAAGGTAAAGGGTATTGGAATTTGACCGTGATCTTATTAAGGAGGCGATAATCAATACAGGGTCTCAAGGAGCCATCCTTCTTGGCAACAAAAAAGAATCCCGCTCCCAATGGTGACGAAGACGGCCGAATATGCCCCTTCTCCAAGGACTCCTTAACATAGCTCCGCATAGCGGTATGTTCTGGCACAGACAGGTTGAAAAGTCGGCCCTTAGGGAACTTAGAGCCTGGAATCAAGTCAATAGCACAATCACAGTCCCTATGTGGAGGAAGGGAACTGGACTTGGGCTCATCGAATACATCCTGGAAATCTGACAAAAATTCAGGAACATCAGAAGAGGGGGAAGAGGAAATTGACATTAAAGGAACGTCACTATGTACCCCTTGACAACCCCAACTAGTCACAGACATCGATTTCCAATCCAACACTTGATTGTGTACTTGTAACCATGGAAAACCCAGTACAACAACATCATGTAAATTATGCAACACCAGAAAACGTCAATCTTCCTGATGTGCTGGAGCCATGCACATAGTCAGCTGAGTCCAATACTGAGGTTTATTCTTGGCCAACGGTGTAGCATCAATACCCCTCAATGGAATAGGGCTCTGCAAAGGCTGCAAAGAAAAACCACAGCGCCTGGCGAATTCTAAGTCCATTAAGTTCAGGGCAGCGCCTGAATCCACAAATGCCATGACAGAGAAAGATGACAATGAGCAAATCAGGGTCACAGACAGGAGAAACTTAGGCTGTACAGTACTAATGGTAACAGATCTAGCAACCCTCTTAATACGCTTAGGGCAATCAGAGATAGTATGAGCTGAATCACCACAGTAAAAACACAGCCCATTCTGACGTCTGTATCCCCTCTGTTCCTCTCTAGTCAGAATCCTATCACATTGCATAGGCTCAGGACTCTGTTCAGAGGATGCTGCCATATGGTGCACCACTTTGCGCTCGCGCAGGCGCCGATCAATCTGAATGGCTAGAGACATAGATTCGCTCAGACCAACAGGCGTGGGGAACCCCACCATAACATCTTTAAGGGCTTCAGAAAGACCCTTTCTGAAAATTGCTGCCAGAGCGTCCTCATTCCATTTAGTGAGCACAGACCATTTTCTAAATTTCTGGCAGTATAATTCTGCCGCTTCCTGACCCTGGCACAGGGCCAACAAGGTTTTTTCCGCATGATCCACAGAGTTAGGTTCGTCATACAATAATCCGAGCGATTGAAAAAAAGCATCTACATTAAGCAATGCCGGATCCCCTGACTCAAGAGAGAATGCCCAGTCTTGAGGGTCACCACGCAGCAGAGAAATAACTATTTTAACTTGCTGAGTGGGGTCACCAGAGGAACGGGGTTTCAGAGCAAAAAACAATTTGCAGTTATTTTTAAAGTTCAAAAACTTAGATCTATCCCCGTAAAACAAATCTGGAATAGGAATTCTAGGCTCTAAGGCTGGAGTCTGAACAACATAATCTTGGATACTCTGAACTCTTGCAGCAAGCTGATCCACACGAGAGGTGTGCCAATGCTGTGTTACCATATTTGCCCAGTTACATCTGGTCCTATTGTATATTATTCTGTGTATTACTTACATGTATATACGCAATATTTGTCCTTAAGGTTGATATCTATCCATGTATGTGTATATTGTACTTCATCCTCCATTTCTCTAATTAGGGCTAATTGTGATATGCATTGTACTATTTGTATGGTGGATGGGTTTATTTGGTACACTTTTGTGTATATTTATATGGATAATTACATGTTAGTTCTGTCTTTTATTGTTTTATAAATATATGTATTTGTTTGGCATATTTTGTATATTATATAGTGCTGCTAGTTACGGCAATGTTCGGGCAACTTTTCCCATATTAATCATGGCTGCCGGTCTGATGACGCTGTATAGTTCCGCCTCTGGTTCGCTGCTACTTGCCGTCTGTTGTTGTGATCACATGGGGCCCCATGTGTATCCACGTCAGCGGTGATGTCAGCGCCGGATAGAGGTGTGTCCCTAACGTCCGAGAATCTACGACAACATCCGGTCTTGTCCCTTCTTATACAGCATTGGCACACTGTAGGGCACGCCCCCTGAGGAAGGAAGCCTAGCGCTTCCGAAACGCGCGTCGGGGAGGGCTGAGGTCCACACGTGCTTGGTTCACATACCTCCGGGTAGGTAACGCTGACATGCGGTCACTATACTCTAGCTATACTGCGCATTTGCGCTTGTGATATGTTTTTAGCATATGCGGTTACCATACTTTAGCTATATTGCGCATTTGCGCTTGTGATGTGTTCGCAGCATATGTGGTCCCTCATCTGTGATGTGTTTTTTCACCACCTACGTCTGTCATGCCCCTGTTTTGTACTTTGGTATATGTGGTTTTAATCAATAAAGATATTCTGATTTTTCATTAGTTTGTGCTATTCATGGACTTTTT
Source organism: Ranitomeya variabilis (assembly GCF_051348905.1). Classification (NCBI taxonomy): domain Eukaryota; kingdom Metazoa; phylum Chordata; class Amphibia; order Anura; family Dendrobatidae; genus Ranitomeya; species Ranitomeya variabilis. The sequence continues at coordinate 18,667,482 of NC_135238.1, forward strand.
CCACCAATTTGGTTGTGGTTCTAGCTAGATAGATAGTAAAGGAAAGAACACTGTGCGGTCAGTAATAAAAACTAGAAAAAGTCCACCGCAGAGATAGTCAAAAATCTCCACACCTGACTAAAGGTGTGGAGGGCAAAAATCTGCAGCCCAGAGCTTCCAGCTTAGCTGAATAGATCCATACTGATAAGCTGGACAAATGAGCAAAACATAGAATGTGCTGAACAATAAAGTCCACAACAAGTGGACTGCAAAAGGACAAGCAAGGACTTATCTTTGCTGAACTGGACAGAGTGTCAGGGAAATCCAAAAGAGCAGTGACTCCAAGCAGGAACAATTGGCAACTGGCATTGATTGAGGGATAAGGCCAGACTAAAATAGCCGAGACAGAAAGACGATCAGTGGAAGCAGCTGCTGATGCTAAATCCAAGAAGCAGCTATACCACTCAAAACCACAGGAGGGAGCCCACGAGCAGAATTCACAAAAGTGCTACTTACAACCACCGGAGGGAGCCCAAGAGCGGAATTCACAACAGGCATGTGTGTGTGACCTGTAATCACATGACTAGATTAGAAGGTCCCAAAGTCAGGAACTTCTAAAAATAAGAGCACATTGTCATGAAACTTTTTATGGTAGGGGTAAAAACTGCATGTTAACAGCTTACTGCGCCATCCTCCGGTACCATCCTAGGACCCAATGCCTTAACCCCGACCCTTGCCAAAATTATTAATCATGACCCATTGTCACAAATGGTGATTCTTCAAAGTGGTCGTATACAGTTGCTCCATCATGTGGCATCTCCGGGTCTGGATTAGCTCAACCAGTTCACAGGAGGAAGAGACTCGGCTCCTCGTGCAACTTAAGGAGCCCCTGACATCACCCCTCTGTATATTTGATGAGGAAGTGAGGGCAGACAGTCACAAAAGAATATTGTGCAAGTCAAAATGTAAATTTATTGAGTAACATGATAGACGGGATCTGGTGTTAACTATTTAATGACCCAGAGATGCTGAGAATTTTAAACAGGTGCAGCAGGCTTTAGTGTCTGACTTTATACAGACCCATTTGTACCTACGCGAACCAGTTTAGACTTAGTGTGAATATATATATTTATTAGACATTAGGGCATTAATAATGTGACCCTTGTTTCCCAATCTTCTGAATGTTAAATCTGTAGCATAGAAGTAAGGAAGTATCAGGAGTCCGTAGGCCCAGATGGCTCACAATTCTTTTATTAGAGGTGGCGCAATGTTTTAGCTGCTTGTGAACAATGGCGAAACGTCAGAAAATGTTTTAATGGTGTATTTCGCTTTCAACTAAAAATCTTTTAATTAGGTGATTGACAACTTTGCAGAATACGATGTGGTTTGAGCCTTCAGATTGTGAGGGATTTAGAGGTAACAGAGGGTTGTCTATAACAAACGGTGGTTATCTTGCACTCTGGAGGACTCATGTCCATGACAGACAGCATTTTTCATTGTAATGCATGAGTTCTCCTGTTGGGAGAGTTAACACTTGTTACTAAAATCAGCACATTGCTCGTCCGTCTCATCATGTTTTTATGGTACCAGTTTAGTCAAAAAGTGTTAAAAAACTTCACAATTATTGTTTTAGGTGTCCATAGACACATTTTTGGAAGATCTATTCAAGATTGATGGGTCATAAAACATCCTTCTAAAATGTTCTAGACTCTACGATAGGGCTACCTCTAGGAATGTTTAATGGAAGTTACATTAGGTCGCCTGTCTACTATGTTTTCTTCCAGAATGGCATGCATGGCCATAGGTCTGTTACCAAGTTGGCTGTAGGTCTGTTACCCCAGTCTACGGCCGTTTTGTAGGGGACCTTTTGGAAGTTTTGCCCAGTCTACTAGGTAGAGGTGAGTGGCAGCTTTCCTTCACAGCCGAGTAGGCGCACCGGTTGCTGAAGACGCTCTCCCAGACGGCTTTAACAATATATTACGGTACTTGTGAAGATGAGAAATCGATCTGTTCAAACAAAGCAAAAGACAAATTTGGAAACATCTCTGATTAAAGTTGTATGAATTGAAAGAGACCTGAATCCAAAGCTTTCATTAATTTTTCACAGCTACCCGGTGGCAGAAAATTATTAAGACGGTATTAGAAGAATCAACAGATTCTGTCAAGTTTTATGTGTTTTTGACCACGATGGCATGTACTTGACTATCAATTTATTCTATTAAAGAAGCTCCACCACCATTTTAATTAGTATTTAAAGGTATGGTCGATTAGCATCGAGAACTTTTTCTCATGTACAAATCAACCCAATCGAGACCAAAAGAAGGCTTTTTTTTTCCTTCGGGTAAGTAATAGTCTATGGCTACATTAGTTACGTTCCCGTATGTGTGCTGTACTCTAATCTTTGGGTCATGACCATTTTTTGGTTGACCAATAGTCCGCAAGAAGCGGAAACAGGTCAAAGTTTTGGTCCAATTTTCAGACCGAATTTGCCTACTCAAGTGAATGGGTCCTGGGAAAATTAAAATGGACACCACACGAAAGCCAACCTCGTTGCAGACATCTTTTTCACTAACTGGTTGTAGGAGAAATTTGGGAAACTTCCAACATTTTTTTTTATTGCAAACAACAAAACCAGATCCGACATGGATGATAAAAATGAACACATGGACCAAAACTGGATTAAAAAAAGTATTTTTTTTGTGTATGAGGATAAAATACCTTACATATTAATTTAGCCTATCATTATATGAAAAGATAAAAAATAGGATTTTTCTACAAAAGTGCTAGCTTTGAAACAGAATATTCCTTTTTTTGTGACACAGAACATTGATTTTTTAATTGTATTATATTGTAGGACAAAGTTAGATTTTACAATACAACATTTCATCTCTGAATTTAGTTTTCTGACAAAGTTAAATCAGACTTTATGTATTTTGGATTCACAATTTTTTTTTTTCTATAAACAATGCCCCATAGATTAACTGTGAGAATAAAAAAAAACAACTTTTTTTTTCCTTTCATTAAAAAAGTAAAGGAAACTGTAAAACTTAAGCAGTATAGTTGAATTTTAGGTATATTTTATTAATCTTTCCACAACTCTTTCAACCCGTGTTCACAATCCTTTTTGACTATATTTCTGCATTGTGTATCTGCACAATCGTCCTCCAATTAAAAGGATAATATGTGACCATGTACCCTCTGTCTTTCATGCACATTTGGCTTCTTGCATCTCAGCACTTAAGTCTTTTTTTTTTGTTGTTGGAAAAGTCTCAGGGTGGTAAAGTAGGAATGGTACAGGCTACTTGCATTATTCATATTAAACTGAGCCAAGAATATAGTGTTACAGCACAAGAGGACGGCCACTATATCTTGGCTTCCTACTTCTCGGTGCTCTGCAGAAGCATCACTGCGGCTTGATGTAACAGGAATACCTCTGGACTTATACTGAGAGTCTCTAGATTTCTCAAGACTCCTTTAAGCCTGATGTACTTACATGGATTTACCGGTTTGCCTGGAAACTGAGCTTGGTGGATTCCTGCAAAGAAGAGACAGTTTACGAAGTGACTTTTCTTGTGAACCAAAGGATGGGTGATTTGGTCATCATGCCACCACCAGAGCAAGGTAATTGAAGATGTTGATTGCAATGAGCTTGGTATTCATGAGCATTTTGCATCGGTCTCAGAGCCACCTGGAAGCACGGAGTATTTTTTCTTAATTAAGGCAAAGACTTTGGTTGCGCATACGTTACTATTTAATTCCGCTCCCCATATCACCTAACAGCATGAGCATTCCGTTTCGTAGAGTTTTAGATCTACAATTTGCTTTTTGTGTTCTCAACCAAAGTGAATACAGAACGCTGCCGTATATAATCTCAGAGACGGCAGAGACATTGCACCATTTAGTATCCACAGAGGAGCACTAGCATGAGCTTGGAAAATTATCATTATGGGCGGCAAAAAAGGTGATGCGAAACCAGCCAAGAGAGGTGGTGGAAGAGAATCACCCTCTAAGCCTGAACCCAAGAGCAAAGATGAAAAGAAAGGTGGCAAAGGTAAAGAAAAAGATGATAAAAAGAAAGGAAAGGATGCCAAGAAAACAAAAAAAGAAATAGTAAGCGAGGAGGAAGAGGAGGAGGAAGTGTCTGAGGTAGAACGAGGCAAAAATGAAGAAGAAGAAGAAGAAGATGAAGATATTGTACCAGCGGCTAGAGGAAAGAGAGGAAGAGAAAAAGGTGTGGCAGCGCTAAAAGGTGCTTCTAAGGCAGTGGCCGGAATGAACAAAGGTAAAGGAAGAAAAGATCCAGTAGAGGAACCAGAAGTTTCTAAAGCAAAGGATCCAAAAAGGGATATAACAAGAGCCCAACTAAAAGGGGCAACAAAGGCCATGGCTGGACTGGCCAAAAAAGTAGCCGCTCCTCCTAAGAAAAAAAGAAGTTTAAAGGCAACATCGAAACTTTTCATGAAATTCGGGCAGCTAAAACCAAGGAGATCAAAAAAAGGTCACTTCAAGACAGCATCAAAACTGTTTATGGGCTTAAGAAGCAAGTTTGCAGCTTCATCTCTACTAGATAAGAAAAAGAAGTCAGCTTCCATGTTGAAAAAAACATCCAAGCTTATGGTGGGCTTACGGAAAGGTTCAAAAAAACCATTGCCAAAAGCTAGTGCAGCGAGTGATGGGTCAAAACCAAAGCCTTCATTTTTACTGATAAGATTAGGAGGTAATGCTCCAAAACCAGATCAACAAGAAAAAAAAGGACCAGGGAAGCTATTTGGGGGATTGTTTGGTCGAAAAAAAGCAAAAGATAAATTTAAACCAAAAGCTAAAGTGCTTTCTAAAGTATCAGCAGCTGCCAACTGGTTGACCAGAAGATTTCTATCCAACAGAAGTAAATACATTCAAAATGAAAGAGCCATACAGGATGCTTGGCTTACTAGGATGGGAGCACACAAGTTGCCATTCCCTTCACGTGAGGAACTTGACAAATATAGGATGAATATGAAAAGGTTTCCAGGTGCTCACAGATTCTATGGCCAATATGAAGATGTTTATGGACATCCTAAGAACTTTGAAGCCTATCGACACCAAAGATTCCCAACGCAGAGATACTTGCAACATGGGCCAGGAAGACACGATGATGCATCAACTGAGTATTACAACTACGACAATGAAGAACACAATTTTGATCAGAATGGATACTATAATGAGGATGAAGAATTTCCATTTGCCTACAATGGTCAATATCCAGCATACGCAGAAGCTGAGGAAGAGTATGATAATTATCCGGGGTACCCTATGGAAGATGGCTACACTTCACATCAAGATAACATGGAGTATTATGATGAAGGCAGTCATCTGCTTAAGAGTCAAAACTCTTATTTTCAATATGATGTAGATGTACACAATCCACACAACGCATATTCATCATACGGCTATGACGGGAATCAAATGGGTTATTCCCAAGATCCAATGAATCCATATGATTCGCAAGAAAATGAGAATGAGTCATTTGGTTATTTTGATAGTCAATCTCCTTATTCTGACATGGAAGAAACAGATGACTATAACAACTACCCCAATGGAATGAATAACGGTGGTTACATGGTATCGCCATACGCAGAACCATTAAACCCATACGCCCAACCTTCAGATGATATCATAGAATATGATGATTCAGAAGCAATGGAACACGGTAATCATCCATATTACGAATCAGGAGACCAATTAGAAGAAGAATCTTCAACACTATCCCGAAATAGGAAATATAAGCTGTTTCCAAGACCACAAGTCAAATTATTTGGCAGAGAGAGGTTAGATGTTCCCCTACCCCCATCTCCACATATATCATTTACGGATTTTGATGATGAAGAAGAAGAAGATGGTGAAGATTTACCATTACTTCAACAGAAGCAGCCTAGAAATCCAAGACTTATTGGTGCTAAATCTCTTTTTGCTAAATCAATTCAAAGAAATTTTAGCCAGCCACATGCAAGAGGAGTGCAAAAGTTGCTATCTACAAAACCTATAGGAAGAAAAGTAAATGCACCCCATTATCAAGAAAATTACTCAGAGAGGGATTTGCAAGACTTCTCCCCAAGAGCATTCGGTAGTCCTTTGGGTCAGTTTATGAAAAAGTCACTTTCCCCTAAGCCAATCTTAAAGCGTAATGAGCATCAGATCCAAAGGCAACCTCTATCTCCACCACCAAGGAATCCTTTTGCGGAAGCAACATTTGAAAGACCACATTCTCCACTTCCTTCCCTAAAACATGTTCAAATACCACAGCCTTCTAATGATTATCAGACCAACAAAAGTCCCTCAGCACAACGATTAGAGGCCTTACAGAAAGATCTGGCAGATGAGCGAAATTCTACTCTCCCATACCACAAACGGTTTGGCCATAAACTGGCTGGTATGGATTCATCAAATGTTCTAAGAAGAACCAACCTTTCGTCTTCCAGCACACATACTGAAACAAACCCTACGTTACAGCACTCTAATCAAAGATTTCTCCCATCGCCTAATGCTGTTCCCAGATTTAGTAACCAAGGAAAGGAAATATCTATGCCCCCATCTCCAAACCTTTCGACAAGGCAGAGACCAGTTTCTCCTAAACCTACAATGAATGCATTTGGTTTAAACAAATCTACTACTGTCTCTCAAAATCAAAGTGGACAAAAGGAAGCCGAATTTCGTTCTTCGTTAAGACAGAGAGGAATTATGCCCTCCCCTCAGATGGGTAAGCCAAATTATCCAGGGTCACCGTCACCTACCAGGGTACCCCATTGGACTTCCAATTCTAGCAATCTTCCCTCAGATCAGTTGGACAAACCAAATTTTCCAAGGTCACCTTCACCTACAAGACTGACACATTGGTCTTCCAACTCTAGCAATCTAAATGTAGGTGCTGTGCCCTCATCTCCACTACCTACTATGAAGACAGGAAACTGCTTTAGAAATAATCCTCTAACTCTTCAACCATCAGTGAATTCAAGAAGTGTCTCTCCATCGCCCTCAGCAAGCCCAATGCCCCAAAGGATTGGTCATTTTGCAAAAAAGGAAGTCCAAATGTCATCATCACCACCCTCAACCCGAAAAGCTTTTGAAAGTCCCAATTTTTATCCTGATCGTCAGATTGCACAGCAGAAATCTCCACAAATGGCAAGAAGAATGGATGGAAAAATAAATAATTACCAAGGAGGTTCCATGCAAAGACGGGGGATTGAAACGGAATCAAGCCAAGAAATCAAACCACTATCTATGAATCCATTTATGAAACATTTACGACGCACTGCTGACATCAAACCAAGAAGTCCATCACCAACACGAAACTCAATGTCACAGATGCCACCCTATAGAGAAGATAACATAAGCCCATCTAATTCAAAGTCTCTTCGGCCACAAAACATGTATGGATTGCCTAGCTCACCATCTGAACTAAGAAAGTCACCAGTGTTGAACAGATATGACAATATGAGAAGTTCTTCCAGTCTACGTCCACCTAACACTTTATCAAACACTTCAAGGCAAGGAAATGGCCATCCTATGGCCCAAAACTTTCAAGAAAGTTCTTCACACTCTCCTCCTTTCTTTGATCCTCCAAGGTCCCCAATGCTGGGAAGAAATAATAGTATAAGAGGAGTTGCAAATTCAATGCCACCTAGCCAAGCACCACCAGAACCTGGTTTCTACACACCAAGAGAAGCTGCTGAGCCTTCTCCACATTCTATCTCATTTTCTGATCCCACTAGGTCACCGATGCAGGGAAGACCTGGTAGCATGAGAGGAACCTTAAGTCGCTCATCCGAAAACCCGGTTTCCCAACCGATGGGAAGACATAATAGTATGAGAGGAATAACTAGACCAATATCCTCCAGCCCAGCACAAGGACATGAAGATGTTTTTTATTCACCAAGAGGAACATCTGAGCCTACACATGTTGTCCCATTTTCTGATTCCACAACGTCACCAGTGATGGGCAGACCTGGTAGCATGAGAGGAACGTTAAATCGCTCACCCCAAAGTCCAGTTTCCCAGCTACAAAATAGGCAAGGAAGTAGTCTGGGGATAAATGGAGACATGAATGAGGGTCCAATGTTGTCACCATCTGACTTGACTCCGAATTCTAAGAGTCCATTCTGGAAGCGTTTTGGACAGCCACTTGTGGGAATGTCTCAAGGTCCCCCTCCATCACAACAGATGTTACGGAGAGAAGAAAAACCTGCAAACCCATTTGTAAAAAAGTTTGGCCAGGTGGCAGGTAATTCAATTCAAAGGCCAAAGTCTCCAACTTTCTCTATGAAAGAAAATCTTGGAGACGGTACTTTTAATCCTCCTTCAACTCCAAATTTTAGGCATCCTTATGAAGATATGAGAAGCGTACCAAGCCAGCCTCCAAAATGGAATCCTATGCACTATTCCGGAAACATGAGCCAATCAATACCTCCATCTCCTCAACCCGGGTTGAAGTCGTTAGGTGGGTTTATGTCTGAGTCATTAAACCAAGCAAGCCAAGGATCCCTGAATGGAAGATCTAGTATTCATTTAAAATTTCGGGGCTCTCCAACTTTGGCCGGTGCCAACCATTCATTTCCACGACATCCACCACCAAGGGATCCATATATGTGGCAAGGCCCTCCAAAACATCCAGCCGAGTACTATGATGGTGACTTTGAAGATGGCAATGGAAGATATGCTGTAGTTATGCCTCAAGTTCATCAAATGGAAAACTTTAGGGGTCGTGGTAGTCTGCGAAATCGGCCTTGGCCCAGGCACCACGGAGGGAATTTTCGTGAGATGCCAGGAACGTGGGAATCTGAAAAATCCATGCGTAGACCTTGGACTGACACCCTTAAAAGAGGTTCACAAAGGGCCAGAGAAAAAGTTGCCAATTACCTGACACATGGCAGCACCCGATCTCCAAAGAACTGGCAACAAATGGCTGGCACAAGAGGAAGGTCTCAGATGAATAGCAAGGTGCGGTAATTATATTATTTTACTTTGTGTTATTTTCTGTAACCTGAAATTACACAATAAGGGGGGAATTTATAATCCCACTGGCGGTTAAAAAAGTAGCCAATTATGGAGTATTGCACAATAATTTGAAGGGTTTTTTATCTTTTCACGTCCATGTCAGTTTTCAAAAAAGTGGTTGTAGCTTAATGGAAATTGTGTACCAGCACGCCAAAATTACGAAATAATACACACCAGGAAACTGACATACATGGTAGCTTAAATCTACTTGGCTCATTGGTGGTGTAGATTTTATTTTCTGGATCACGGAAAGTCCAAAGATGTGGCAAATATTTAAAGATGCGTCTTTTCAAAAATTTGGCGCACTTACTCCGACAGGATATAGGAAACTGTAGCTATTTATCATCTATCTATTATCTATCTATCTATCTATCTATCTATCTATCTATCTATCTATCTATCTATCTATCTATCAGAGGGGGAAAGAGAGAAAATAGATAGATGATAGACAATAGATAGACAATAGATAGATAGATAATATATAGATATTAGATACATAGATAATAGATAAATAATAGATAGATAATACATATTGTGATATATGTGATGGTGTAGTGACCCCTGTGGCAGCTAGGGGGCGCTCTGCGTGATATGCATGGAGGCGTATCTGTTGTGGTGATATTCGTGGTGAACCTGTAATCGGCACTGTTGTGAATGGCCGATATGTGTCGCAGAGGGAGTCTGCGTAGTAAGTCTGATGTTTTGTGTTTATGCTGGGACCTGTAGTCCCTCAAGAGTTTCTGTAATGTGTATAGTTAAGTTTGGGTGACTTACTAGGCTAGTCATGAGAGACGGGAGGGTCAGACTAGCCACACATCCACACACACATCCAGGGGTGTGGTTTCAGGTATATAATGTGACCAGGATGTGGGTCACATGGGAGGTGTGTCCGGCAGGTCCTGTGTGGTACCTGTGTATGGACCTGACCGATGAAGTTGCTGGATCGTCCTGGGAATGACTAGGGTCCTGCAAGCACCTGGGAACGGTGCGGGATTGTCCTGGGAATGACTAGGGTCCCGAATGGTGCTGGATTGGCCTAGGAATGACTAGGGTCTGGAGAGCACCTAAGACCGTGAGACTTCGGGACTGTCCTAGGAATGACTAGGGTCCCGAATGGTGCTGGATTGGCCTAGGAATTACTAGGGTCCGGAGAGCACCTGAGAACGTGGACTAGGCCACTGGCGTGATCCTGGTAACCTGAGGTAACGGGTGGAGGACGGGGTCCAGGACCTAAGCTGATAGGTGGAGGACGGGGTCCAGGACCTGTTGTGACAGGTGGAGGACGGGGTCCAGGACCTGTTGTGACAGGTGGAGGACGGGGTCCAGGACCTGTTGTGACAGGTGGAGGACGGGGTCCAGGACCTAAGCTGATAGGTGGAGGACGGGGTCCAGGACCTAAGCTGATAGGTGGAGGACGGGGTCCAGGACCTGTGGAAACGAGGTGACGACCAGGATCTGCGGAGCCAGTGTCCGTTACGGTGTGGGGAAGCTGCAGTCCTTCGGTGAGGTCCGGACTGACTACTGTGTGCCGGACAGGCAAGTTGGGGATCCCCGTTAGGCAGCTTACCCAGAAGAGTGTTAACAGAGTGTGGGGAAGCTGGAGTCCTTCGGTGAGATCTGGACTGACTACTGTGTATTGACCAGGCGAGTTGGTGATCCCCGTTAGGCAGCTTACCCAAAGGCTGTTGGAAGAGTCGGCAAGGTGGAGCAGGAGCTCCCGTCAGGTACCAAAGAGACTGTTGGTGCCTGTTGTATTCTATGTAATGAACTGTGCTTAACCCGGTTTATCTGGCTTAATAAACCGTATGGACTGCTTTCTTTTATAAACCCGTGCGGTGTGCTTAAATATCGCGGTCAAGCGAGTGTCCCCCAACACTCTCAGTAAGAGAAACCTTACAATATATAGATAATAGATAAATAGATAATACATATATAGATAATAGATAGATAATAGATAGATAGATAATACATAGATAGATAATAGATGGATAGAAGATAGATAGATAGATAGATAGATAGATAGATAGATAATAGATACGGTAGATAGATTCCAGTAACCTCAGATTAACCCCACTGCTGAGAACGATGTTGTGAGAAGCGGTTTGTGTCCTCGGTCGTTCCTCTCGGAGCTCTAATCTCGGCGTTCCTTCCATCCATGGCGGTTATCAGTTTCAATCTGCTATGATTTGACAGGAGCACAAAGCGCAGTGATTTCTCTGATAATACAGGACATAAAGGATAAGTCTGAGGGAGATGGAAGGTCGGGCGCTGACCCCACAACACAAAGACATTTATGTAAATGTGGGGAAATGATCCCGGCCCAAGCCCCGGCCATAGAAAGGAGCAGAGATATTTAATTAGGAAATGGATGAAATGAAACTTTGGCAGCAATAAAGAAGCAGAGGTCACACAAGGGGAACGTGTAACCGAGAGACAGACGCCATCCATTACTGGTAGTCACAGGAGAGAAAGTATAGGAGTATAAAGTCATACATCTCCCTGATTATATGGAGCAGCCTGGTATAACCTGGGCATCTCCTGTACATAATTATATATGTACAGCTGGTATAGCCTGGGCATCTCCTGTATATAATTATATATGTACAGCTGGTATAACCTGGGCATCTCCTGTATATAATTATATATGTACAGCTGGTATAGCCTGGGCATCTCCTGTATATAATTATATATGTACAGCTGGTATAACCTGGGCATCTCCTGTATATAATTATATATGTACAGCTGGTATAATCTGGGCATTTCCTGTATATAATTATATATGTACAGCTGGTATAACCTGGGCATCTCCTGTATATAATTATATATGTACAGCTGGTATAACCTGGGCATCTCCTGTATATAATTATATATGTACAGCTGGTATAGCCTGGGCATCTCCTGTATATAATTATATATGTACAGCTGGTATAGCCTGGGCATCTCCTGTATATAATTATATATCTACAGCTGGTATAACCTGGGCTTCTCCTCTATATAATTATATATGTACAGCTGGTATAACCTGGGCATCTCCTGTATATAATTATATATGTACAGCTGGTATAACCTGGGCATCTCCTGTATATAACTATATGTGTACAGCTGGTATAACCTGGGCATCTCCTGTATATAATTATATATGTACAGCTGGTATAACCTGGGTGTTTTCTGGTGTGTGATTGTATATGTAGAGCTGGCATAACCTGGGTGTTTCCTGGAGTGTGATTGTATATGTACAGCTGGTATAACCTGGGTGTCTCCTGGTGTGTGATTGTATATGTACAGCTGGTATAACCTGGGTGTCTCCTGGTGTGTGATTGTATATGTACAGCTGGTATAACCTGGGTGTCTCCTGGTGTGTGATTGTATATCTACAGTTGGTATAACCTGGGTGTCTCCTGGTGTGTGATTGCATATGTACAGCTGGTATAACCTGGGTGTCTCCTGGTGTGTGATTGTTTATCTACAGTTGGTATAACCTGGGTGTTTCCTGGTGTGTGTGATTGTATATGTACAGCTGGCATATCCTGGGTGTTTTCTGGTGTGCGATTGTATATGTAGAGCTGGTATAACCTGGGTGTTTTCTGGTGTGTGATTGTATATGTAGAGCTGGCATAACCTGGGTGTTTTCTGGTGTGTTATTGTATATGTACAGCTGGTATAACCTGGGTGTCTTCTGGTGTGTGATTGTATATGTACAGCTGGTATAACATGGGCATCTCCTGTATATAATTATATATGCACAGCTGGTATAACCTGGGCATCTCCTGTATATAATTATATATGTACATCTGGCATAACCTGGGCATCTCCTGTATATAATTATATATGTACATGAGCGCCCCCACACCGCCGCAGGGCCGAGGGGTACCCGGAGCCGGGCCTCTAGGTCTCAGTCCTGGGGTTGTCACGGTGGCTAGACCCGGTCCGTGGCCCTGTCTGTCAGTGGGGGACGTCCGGTGAAATAAGAGGTGGTGTAACGGTGCAGTTGTGGGGTGCAGGTCGCGATAAATAACAAGGACACCAGGTTGCAGTCTCTTTACCGAAGATCTCTGAGTCCTCAATCCAGAATACGGCTCACCAGGCTGCGCAAGTCCGGCCGGTCCAATGGCACTTCCAGAGTTCTCTTCACAGGAGGAAATCAGTGCCTTCCCCCTAGCGCTAGGTGTTGTAGTCCTTCCCTGCTGTGCTTACGGAAAGTACCCCACAACTGTTGTGTCTGTTTCTGGTGTTCCCTCACAACTCGATTAAATGATGTTCTGCTAATCCTCCGTCCCTGCCTGAGGTTCGGGTAGGAACGGCACCCGTTTGACGGGTAGGCCTGGAGTTCTTCCGGGACCCTAGAGACGCCCCTCTCCCACAATTGCCTCCCAAGACTTCATAGGTGATTTGAGTTAGACAGCCCGCCTGAGACTGACTGTCCTGCCGCTGTTTGGAGTATTGCTTGAAGCTGAATGTTATTCTACTCCCTCGGCGTTCCGGCCACCGGTAGTGCGCCTCAGTAGGATGTTGCTTCGGTCTTACAGCACTACTCCTACTGGTATTTCTCCTTTGCGTGATCCCGTTTCTCACTCAGCACAATCTATCTCTCTTCTAATCCTTCCTTGGGCACCGCCGCTACCCGGAGCAGGCGCGGTCCCGTTACGTTCGTTCTCGTTGCCAAGCCTCTGTCAGGATCCCACCCCTGACAGAGACCCTACTGCATCTTCCCCCACAACACCCTCTGCCACAAGGTGTTGCCTGGTTCCAACCCAGTCAGCTTCTGATCTAACTTCCTGCCTGACCCCCAGTTTACCCACTATGGTGGGGAGTGGCCTAATGAATAGCACCCTTAGCTCCCCCCGGAGGCCCGGCTGTGAAATGTATTGGTGTCTGTGATACCTGATCAGATGAACTCCTTCAGTGCCATCGGACGCACCATAGCTCCCCATAGTGGCGGAGCCACAGTACTGCAACGACCAGGACTCTGGGGCGCTGCATACAGCTGGTATAACCTGGGCATCTCCTGTATATAATTATATATGTATAGCTGGTATAACCTGGGCATCTCCTGTATATAATTATATATGCACAGCTGGTATAACCTGGGCATCTCCTGTATATAATTATATATGTACAGCTGGTATAACCTGGGCATCTCCTGTATATAATTATATGTGCAGCTGGTATAACCTGGGTGTTTCCTGGTGTGTGATTGTATATGTACAGCTGGTATAACCTGGGTGTTTCCTGGAGTGTGATTGTATATGTACAGTTGGTATAACCTGGGTGTTTCCTGGTGTGATTGTATATGTACAGCTGGTATAACCCTGGCATCTCCTGTATATGATTGTATATGTACAGCCGGTATAACCTGGGTGTTTCCTGGTGTGATTGTATATGTACAGCTGGTATAACCTGGGTGTTTCCTGGAGTGTGATTGTATATGTACAGTTGGTATAACCTGGGTGTTTCCTGGTGTGATTGTATATGTACAGCTGGTATAACCCGGGCATCTCCTGTATATGATTGTATATGTACAGCCGGTATAACCTGGGTGTTTCCTGGTGTGATTGTATATGTACAGCTGGTATAACCCGGGCATCTCCTGTATATGATTGTATATGTACAGCCGGTATAACCTGGGTGTTTCCTGGTGTGATTGTATATGTACAGCTGGTATAACCCGGGCATCTCCTGTATATAATTATATATGCACAGGTGGTATAACCTGGGTGTTTCCTGGTGTGTGATTGTATATGTACAGCTGGTATAACCTGGGTGTTTCCTGGAGTGTGATTGTATATGTACAGTTGGTATAACCTGGGTGTTTCCTGGTGTGATTGTATATGTACAGCTGGTATAACCCGGACATCTCCTGTATATAATTGTATATGTACAGCTGGTATAACCTGGGTGTTTCCTGGAGTGTGATTGTATATGTACAGTTGGTATAACCTGGGTGTTTCCTGGTGTGATTGTATATGTACAGCCGGTATAACCTGGGCATCTCCTGTATATAATTGTATATGTACAGCCGGTATAACCTGGGTGTTTCCTGGTGTGATTGTATATGTACAGCCGGTATAACCTGGGCATCTCCTGTATATAATTATATATGTACAGCTGGTATAACCTGGGTGTTTCCTGGAGTGTGATTGTATATGTACAGTTGGTATAACCTGGGTGTTTCCTGGTGTGATTGTATATGTACAGCTGGTATAACCCTGGCATCTCCTGTATATGATTGTATATGTACAGCCGGTATAACCTGGGTGTTTCCTGGTGTGATTGTATATGTACAGCTGGTATAACCTGGGTGTTTCCTGGAGTGTGATTGTATATGTACAGTTGGTATAACCTGGGTGTTTCCTGGTGTGATTGTATATGTACAGCCGGTATAACCTGGGCATCTCCTGTATATAATTATATATGTACAGCTGGTATAACCTGGGTATATCCTGTATATAATTGTATATGTACAGCCGGTATAACCTGGGCATCTCCTGTATATAATTGTATATGTACAGCCGGTATAACCTGGGTGTTTCCTGGTGTGATTGTATATGTACAGCTGGTATAACCTGGGTATATCCTGTATATAATTGTATATGTACAGCCGGTATAACCTGGGCATCTCCTGTATATAATTGTATATGTACAGCCGGTATAACCTGGGTGTTTCCTGG
Source organism: Ranitomeya variabilis (assembly GCF_051348905.1). Lineage (NCBI taxonomy): Eukaryota > Metazoa > Chordata > Amphibia > Anura > Dendrobatidae > Ranitomeya > Ranitomeya variabilis. The sequence goes on from NC_135238.1 coordinate 18,683,159, forward strand.
TGTGATTGTATATGTACAGCTGGTATAACCCGGGCATCTCCTGTATATAATTGTATATGTACAGCCGGTATAACCTGGGTGTTTCCTGGTGTGATTGTATATGTACAGCCGGTATAACCTGGGCATCTCCTGTATATAATTATATATGTACAGCCGGTATAACCTGGGCATCTCCTGTATATAATTATATATGTACAGCCGGTATAACCTGGGCATCTCCTGTATATAATTATATATGTACAGCTGGTATAACCTGGGTATATCCTGTATATAATTATATATGTACAGCCGGTATAACCTGGGTATATCCTGTATATAATTATATATGTACAGCCGGTATAACCCGGGCATCTCCTGTATATAATTGTATATGTACAGCCGGTATAACCTGGGCATCTCCTGTATATAATTATATATGTACAGCTGGTATAACCTGGGCATCTCCTGTATATAATTATATATGTACAGCTGGTATAACCTGGGCATCTCCTGTATATAATTGTATATGTACAGCCGGTATAACCTGGGTGTTTCCTGGTGTGATTGTATATGTACAGCTGGTATAACCCGGGCATCTCCTGTATATAATTGTATATGTACAGCCGGTATAACCTGGGTGTTTCCTGGTGTGATTGTATATGTACAGCTGGTATAACCTGGGCATCTCCTGTATATAATTGTATATGTACAGCCGGTATAACCTGGGTGTTTCCTGGTGTGATTGTATATGTACAGCTGGTATAACCCGGGCATCTCCTGTATATAATTGTATATGTACAGCTGGTATAACCTGGGTGTTTCCTGGAGTGTGATTGTATATGTACAGTTGGTATAACCTGGGTGTTTCCTGGTGTGATTGTATATGTACAGCCGGTATAACCTGGGCATCTCCTGTATATAATTGTATATGTACAGCCGGTATAACCTGGGTGTTTCCTGGTGTGATTGTATATGTACAGCCGGTATAACCTGGGCATCTCCTGTATATAATTATATATGTACAGCTGGTATAACCTGGGTATCTCCTGTATATAATTATATATGTACAGCTGGTATAACCTGGGTGTTTCCTGGTGTGATTGTATATGTACAGCTGGTATAACCCTGGCATCTCCTGTATATGATTGTATATGTACAGCCGGTATAACCTGGGTGTTTCCTGGTGTGATTGTATATGTACAGCTGGTATAACCTGGGTGTTTCCTGGAGTGTGATTGTATATGTACAGTTGGTATAACCTGGGTGTTTCCTGGTGTGATTGTATATGTACAGCTGGTATAACCCGGGCATCTCCTGTATATGATTGTATATGTACAGCCGGTATAACCTGGGTGTTTCCTGGTGTGATTGTATATGTACAGCTGGTATAACCCGGGCATCTCCTGTATATAATTATATATGCACAGGTGGTATAACCTGGGTGTTTCCTGGTGTGTGATTGTATATGTACAGCTGGTATAACCTGGGTGTTTCCTGGAGTGTGATTGTATATGTACAGTTGGTATAACCTGGGTGTTTCCTGGTGTGATTGTATATGTACAGCTGGTATAACCCGGACATCTCCTGTATATAATTGTATATGTACAGCTGGTATAACCTGGGTGTTTCCTGGAGTGTGATTGTATATGTACAGTTGGTATAACCTGGGTGTTTCCTGGTGTGATTGTATATGTACAGCCGGTATAACCTGGGCATCTCCTGTATATAATTGTATATGTACAGCCGGTATAACCTGGGTGTTTCCTGGTGTGATTGTATATGTACAGCCGGTATAACCTGGGCATCTCCTGTATATAATTATATATGTACAGCTGGTATAACCTGGGTATCTCCTGTATATAATTATATATGTACAGCTGGTATAACCTGGGTGTTTCCTGGAGTGTGATTGTATATGTACAGTTGGTATAACCTGGGTGTTTCCTGGTGTGATTGTATATGTACAGCTGGTATAACCCTGGCATCTCCTGTATATGATTGTATATGTACAGCCGGTATAACATGGGTGTTTCCTGGTGTGATTGTATATGTACAGCTGGTATAACCTGGGTGTTTCCTGGAGTGTGATTGTATATGTACAGTTGGTATAACCTGGGTGTTTCCTGGTGTGATTGTATATGTACAGCCGGTATAACCTGGGCATCTCCTGTATATAATTATATATGTACAGCTGGTATAACCTGGGTATATCCTGTATATAATTGTATATGTACAGCCGGTATAACCTGGGCATCTCCTGTATATAATTGTATATGTACAGCCGGTATAACCTGGGTGTTTCCTGGTGTGATTGTATATGTACAGCTGGTATAACCTGGGTATATCCTGTATATAATTGTATGTGTACAGCCGGTATAACCTGGGCATCTCCTGTATATAATTGTATATGTACAGCCGGTATAACCTGGGTGTTTCCTGGTGTGATTGTATATGTACAGCTGGTATAACCCGGGCATCTCCTGTATATAATTGTATATGTACAGCCGGTATAACCTGGGTGTTTCCTGGTGTGATTGTATATGTACAGCCGGTATAACCTGGGCATCTCCTGTATATAATTATATATGTACAGCTGGTATAACCTGGGTATATCCTGTGTATAATTATATATGTACAGCTGGTATAACCCGGGCATCTCCTGTATATAATTGTATATGTACAGCCGGTATAACCTGGGCATCTCCTGTATATAATTGTATATGTACAGCCGGTATAACCTGGGCATCTCCTGTATATAATTATATATGTACAGCTGGTATAACCTGGGTATATCCTGTATATAATTATATATGTACAGCCGGTATAACCTGGGTATATCCTGTATATAATTATATATGTACAGCCGGTATAACCCGGGCATCTCCTGTATATAATTGTATATGTACAGCCGGTATAACCTGGGCATCTCCTGTATATAATTATATATGTACAGCTGGTATAACCTGGGCATCTCCTGTATATAATTGTATATGTACAGCCGGTATAACCTGGGTGTTTCCTGGTGTGATTGTATATGTACAGCTGGTATAACCCGGGCATCTCCTGTATATAATTGTATATGTACAGCCGGTATAACCTGGGTGTTTCCTGGTGTGATTGTATATGTACAGCTGGTATAACCTGGGCATCTCCTGTATATAATTGTATATGTACAGCCGGTATAACCTGGGTGTTTCCTGGTGTGATTGTATATGTACAGCTGGTATAACCCGGGCATCTCCTGTATATAATTGTATATGTACAGCCGGTATAACCTGGGTGTTTCCTGGTGTGATTGTATATGTACAGCTGGTATAACCCGGGCATCTCCTGTATATAATTGTATATGTACAGCCGGTATAACCCGGGCATCTCCTGTATATAATTGTATATGTACAGCCGGTATAACCTGGGTGTTTCCTGGTGTGATTGTATATGTACAGCTGGTATAACCCGGGCATCTCCTGTATATAATTGTATATGTACAGCCGGTATAACCTGGGCATCTCCTGTATATAATTGTATATGTACAGCCGGTATAACCTGGGTGTTTCCTGGTGTGATTGTATATGTACGGCCGGTATAAGTTCTGCACATATTGATGTACATTATGTATTGATACGATGCAGCTGTGGGACTGGTACATGGTGAGCTGTAGGATTACGGAGCCTCCTGTGTTGCCGGCTGATGTCCCCCTACATTTGGCATTCTCCATACTCTGCACTTATTATCCACCTTACAGATAAACTAGTAAATATTGCTGCTCCGCTATCAGGTGGAAGCGTTTACTATCTCCACAGATGCCAAATATCTAGGGTATATCAGTATATGCTCTCCCATGTCCGAAAATCCTTGGAATCCAACTAGCACAAAACAGTCAAAATTATCCCAGTCCAATAAAAATTTGTGTTAAAAAAATATATAAATATTTATTTTATTTATTCATTATTTTATCAGAATTACTGATTCAAGGGGATTTTATCGTACATGGGAAACTATAAGGGATTTGGTGCATTTTTTTAGGTTTTAACAAATTTTGGACCTCAAACAATAACGCAGTTCTGAAAAATGTGCACCAAATACTGACAGTGTGAACAGAGTCAAAACGTCGCATATTAGGAGAAACGTAATTTTCAGTGAGGGACGTTTACTAATAAGGTGCAATGTATAAAGCCAAAAAGGACTTGATTGTTTGGGGGGGGGGGGGGGGGGGGGTATTATATATTACTAGTAGTGGAGGCAGAAAACAAAGTAGTCCCCAAAACTTCATCCTTCAGACAGTGACGTACCTTGGGTTGGTAGCGCCTGGATAAGGCAAGTATTTTGTGCCCCTTAACCTGTGGATTTAACCCAATCTCTAACTCTAGCCTTAAAGGGGTTGTCTGGTTTTAAACTAAAAGTCTGCACTGCGTGCTATGAGAATTCTCTGGTTGCTGCCTATGCAGAGCGCAGGAGCAGATGACAAATTCATCTATACTGTTGCACTCTGCATAAGCAGGCAGGCAGCGACTGCATTCTTGCAGATGCTATTTGCTTCACAGTGCAAGCAGCATAGGGGCAGCAATGTTTTGCACCCCATGGACCGTGGTGTTCAGAGCAACCACCCCCCACTTCCTTGCAATGGAGCTTGGATTTAAGGAGGGCAAATCCAGATGGAACAACCCCTTTAAAGAGACAAGAGAAAATGATTCAAATTGGGGATCATATTATATTAGCGCCATATTGCACCATATTAGCAAATGCCCTTAGTCCATAGGGGACAATAATTACACTGTGACGACACTGCATGCACATTTTATTTTTCTTCCTCTTGAGTGACTGATGATTTTGTTTTTTATTGCATATTAGGTATTTCCATAGCTTTTTGTGGTGACTAGTCTAATCTCTTGTTGATTCTGTCTGAGGAATATGTAACCTGTATGTCTTAAATAATGAGAAATGTGCTATTGCACAAAGTTGTCAGCCAAAAGTTTCTTAAAGGGACGTTCCAGTTGTGCATGGTCATCATTCTTTCGCTGCATATTCAATACAGAGTAAGTAGATCCTGCAAAGAAACAGCAAGTCACACGAGACATGAGAACCGTGCAACTCTATGTGCTCAGTGCTCCTTAAAGGGAGTTTCCACTAATATATATATATACATTCATGAGTTACCAGAGGAAGTCCTTCTTAAAGGGGTTATCTCAAGCTGATAACCATGGATGTCCTATATTCAGAGCCCTCCTTTTTCAGTCTTGCTATGATAGACTCGGCCAGTCCATAAATTATATGGCCGAACCCTTATTGTGAGGGGCAACTGTGTTTAATCGACCACCCAATTTTTAGACCTGCAGCGCTCAGTGGATCGCTAGGTAACTTCCATTAAAAAAAATTAAGTATATCCACCAATTTTCTATATATGCCGTTCGTTTCGTTTAGTGATAATGTTGGACATGGAATCTTATTGATTGCATTCTGCACATTCGGAGGTTCTGGGGGTGCAGCGATGCCCCCTTTTTTGGCCGTCCTAAGAAATACAATAGATTCCAGTTCAGAGAATCCTATGGTTGTGGAGAGCCCCCACTGCCGCAGGGCCGAGGGGCACCCGGTACCGGGCCTCTGTGTCTCGGTTCTGGGGTTGTCACGGTGGCTAGACCCGGTCCGTGACCCTGCTGAGGGGCGTCCAATTATAGGTGTGGATGGTGATGATGTTATGGTGCGGTGCAGGTCGCAGTAAATAACGAGGACACCAGGTTGCAGTCTCTTTACCTCTTTACTGAAGGCTTCAGGATCCTCAATCCGGAATACGGTTAACCGGGCTGCGTAAGTCCGGCCGGTCCGATGGCACATCCAGGGTTCCCTTTGCAGGTGGAAATCTGTGCCTACCTTCTAGCGCTTGTGTGTTGTGGTCCTCTCCTGCTGTGCTTACGGGATAGTCCCCACAACTGTTGTGTCTGTTTCTGAAGTTCCCTCACAACTCGATTATGATGTTCTTCTTCGTCCCCCAGATGGTATGGTAGGACGCACCCGTATGACGGGTAGGCTCGGAGCTCTTCCGGGACCCTAGAGTCGCCCCTCTCCAAATGTTGCCCCCTATGTCTTCTTAGGTGATTTGAGTGAGACAGCCCGCCTATAACTGACTGTCCTGCCGTAGGTTTGAAGTTAGGCCTGGAGCTCAATACTTCCTCGGCGTTCCGGCCACCGGCTGCGCGCCTCAGTAGGATGTTGCCTCGTCTTACAGCACGACCCCTACTGGTATTCTCCTTGTTGCGTTGATCTCGTTTCTCACTCAGCACAATAAACCTCGCTTCTTGTCCTTTCTTGGGGTACCGCCGCAACGGAGTGCAGGCGCGGTCCCGTAACGTTCTTTCTGTTTGCTAGGCCACTGTCAGGATCCCACCCCTGACAGGGACCCCCCTGAATCTTCCCCTGCAACACCCCCTGCCACAGGATGTTGCCTGGTTCCAACCCACTAACCCAGTCAGCTTCTGACTAACTTCCTATCCAACCCCCAGTTTTACCAGATTGTGGGGAGTGGCCTAATACATAGCGCCCTTAGCTCCCCCTGGAGGCCAGACTGTGAAGTGTATTGGTGTCTGTGATACCTGGTGAGGTGAACTCCTTCAGTGCCATCAGACGTACCATAGCCCCCCTTAGCGGCGGAGCAACAGTACTGCAACGACCAGGACTCTGGGGCGCTGCAGTTGTTTTTCACTAGAACCTGTACAAAGGAAAATGCCTTAGACCAGGGGTGGGCAATTAATTTAGCCATGGGGCCGCATGAGAAATTGGGATTGTTTTAGAGGGCCGGACTAATATAATTAACTAATTTTTACCCAATACTGTAGTATACTGTAGTGGCCCCATATAGTGCTGCACAAACATTATGGCCCTCATATAGTGCTGCACAAATGTTATGTCCCGGCTGCCCCCCCCCTGGATACGCCACTGCTAGTCACAGCCCCCCAGGACCAGTATAGATGGGGAGGCCGCCAGTCACAGCCCCCCAGGACCAGTATAGAGGGGGAGGCCGCCAGTCACACAACCTCAGCAGTCAGCCAGAATGCAGGCCGTTGGGTGCAGCCGGTCAGGGTGAAGCATGGACGGTGGGTGCAGGGAGGGCGGATACAGCCTCTCTCGGACACTTACCAGTGACCTTGGCGCCGGTCTCGTCCGCACGGACAATCTCAGGGATAAATCTCGGCTCCTCACACCCGGCCGCCATCGTTAGAGCCCGCAGAAGCCTCCAGAGACCGGCCGCTCCCCCTCACCGAGGTCAGTGACAGACTGACAGGCCAGCCAATCACAAGTAGTGATGGAGCGAGAGCCGGGCGGCCCAGCCAATGGTGTAGCACAATGCAGCCGAAGGGCGGGGCCAGGAGCTGCACAGTGTCTGAGGAACCGCCAATGGCGGCTGGCGGCTAGCCGAGCGGTGCCGAGGGCGGCTGTCAGAAGTGACAGCTAGCTGGCGGGCCGTTCAAAATCATCAGGCGGGCCGGTTCTGGTAATTTTCTGACATTTTTGTTGGTTTACCCAAGATGCAAAGCATGAGGAGCCCTCTGAATACGGGGCCGAGCCAAGGGCAGGATGAGAGTGGGGTGCAGGACCTGACGCAGCTGGAGTGAGTATCATCATATGATGGATTTGTGCAAAGTTACTTTCTGCGTGTGACATTGTATATTGGGTGTGATGTTTCCATTGTCATTTTGCAGGGACCTACAGGAAGCATCGGTCCTCCAAAATCTGAGAAAAAGGTTTGAGCGAGAGCTGATATATGTGAGTATGGCGTCCTCTGCGATTCTAGAGGGGTTCTCTGGGGAATCAACTATCCACAGGATGATAGGTGATAACTTAATGATCGGTGCCTGATCGGTGGGCGCCAGCTCGGGCTGCAGAATGGCGGACTTTTATTTATGTTATTCCACCTGATTGTCACTCCATTCATTCTATTTAGGCTCACCAGGTGAGATGGATCCTCAAAGCCCAAGGTCCAGGTGGGCACAATGGCCACGGACGTCCGTGCAGGAGGCAGTTAAGGCACGTGGAAATCAGGGAGCTGAGGTACATGAGATCACAGACAGGAGTGCGGGAACAGGTAGCTGAGAGCCTAGAGACCGCAGACAGGTAGCACAGGTTCTGTAGACCGCAGACAGGTAGCAGAGGTCCTGTAGACCGCAGACAGGTAGCAGAGGTCCTGGAAACCGAAGACAGGTAGCAGAGGTCCTGGAAAACTCAGACAGGTAGCAGAGGTCCTGGAAACTGCGGACAGGTAGCAGAGGTCCTGGAAACTGCAGACACGTAGCAGAGGTCCTGGAGAATGCAGACAGATAGCAGAGGACCTGGAGACTGCAGACAGGTAGCAGAGGTTCTGTAGACCGCAGACAGGTAGCAGAGGTCCTGGAAACCGAAGACAGGTAGCAGAGGTCCTGGAAACTGCGGACAGGTAGCAGAGGTCCTGGAAACTGCAGACACGTAGCAGAGGTCCTGGAGAATGCAGACAGATAGCAGAGGACCTGGAGACTGCAGACAGGTAGCAGAGGTTCTGTAGACCGCAGACAGGTAGCAGAGGTCATGGAAACTGCAGACAGGTAGCAGAGGTCCTGGAGATTGTATACAGGTAGCAGAGGTCCTGGAAACCGCAGACAGGTAGCAGAGGTCATGGAAACTGCAGACAGGTAGCAGAGGTCCTGGAGATTGTATACAGGTAGCAGAGGACCTGGAGACTGCAGACAGGTAGCAGAGGTCCTGGAGACTGTATACAGGTAGCAGAGGACCTGGAGACTGTAGACAAAAAGCAGAGGACATTGAGACTGCAGACAGGTAGCAGAGGACATGGAGACTGTAGACAGGTAGCAGAGGACCTGAAGACTGTAGACAGGAAGCAGAGGACCTGGAGAATGTAGACAAAAATCAGAGGACATTGAGACTGCAGACAGGTAGCAGAGGACATGGAGACTGTAGACAGGTAGCAGAGGACCTGGAGACTGCAGACAGGTAGCAGAGGACCTGGAGACTGCAGACAGGTAGCAGAGGACCTGGAGACTGCAGACAGGTAGCAGAGGACCTGAAGAGTGTAGACAGGTAGCAGAGGACCTGGAGACTGCAGACAGGTAGCAGAGGACCTGGAGACTGTAGTCAGGTAGCAGAGGACCTGGAAACCGCAGACAGGTAGCAGAGGTTGTGGAGACCGCAGGGCGTTAGATGAGGTCCTAGAAACTGCAGTCACTGAGCAGGTAGTGATCCACCACAAAAAGAGAAGGCCTTACATAAGCCTAGGTAGATGATCACATGGGAGCATGGCGGGCCACCTGCAAAGAAAGGCCAAGAAGGTTTAGTGGACCGGGGTAAAGGGAGCAGAGCCCAGAACCGGGACAAGTGTGTAACAATTCTCTATGGGGCTGCTAGAAAGAGACGCTCAGCAAACCCATAATGAATGAATAGAGCGGTGGTCAGGCAGGAGCAATGCTGTTCCATTCTAATGGAGTAAAAGACCCCCATTCTGGCGATCAGTACTGATACCAGTAGATCAATAAGTTGTCACCTGTCCTGTAGATGGGTGATAGTTGGTTTACAGCTTTGTTTTCCGCCTTGTTTACAGCCCTTTAAAGTTTTCTTGAAGAAGATAGTAATGAGCCTCTTTTCCTTCTTTCTTAGACCTACATCGGTAGCATCCTCCTGTCATTAAACCCGTACAGGCTGCTGAATATTTATGGGACGGACCATGTCTTGTATTACGAAGGGAAAGCCTTGGGGGAAACTGCCCCGTAAGTAATCAATACTCCTCATCTCTGATCTTGTGCGTCGTCCTATAGATGAGTGCTGCAATCAGATGCCATTTGTAGCAACATGAGCGGCAGATTTCTTCTGTGCCACGTTGGCTTTGCCTGTGCTGTTTATGGGCTGTGAATAGGAGCCCAAATATCCAGACAAGCAAAATTTACTGCAGAATTTTTCATCAACACCTCAACAATAGTCCCTGAAATTAATAATATAAACATTTCTTATTTTTTTTACAGTATATTTTATACTTTTTTTTAGAACATTTTGATTGTTCCAATATCTGTAAAAGACAATATGATGTAACTTTGACACTGATTTCTATGAGAAACTTCATACCGTTCTGTGTACACAGTCCCTCTGCAGACCTATGTGTTGCCTTACTATGATCTTGCATTCATGTATTATGTATGCATGGATATATATATTTCATATATTAATGATATAATCAATAGGACAATTCTGTTACTGAGCTCTCAATCCAATTAAATGATAAAACGATGTATATTTGCGGCCACCACTAGAGGGCGCTTGCTGTATACTGCTGTATACTGTGCAGTAAGATTGGCGCTAGTGGCTGCAGACAGTCACACCTGCATCATGTACCTCTATGACTACGTAGGGGATCACGATAAACTGAAATCTCTTGATTGATTGATGACCAAGTTACTGGAAAGTAGTTTTTTTTGTTTTGTTTTTCTCAGTCACCTTTTTGCAATTGCAAACGTAGCCTACACCAAACTGATGGATGCCAAACACAACCAGTGTATTATCATTAGGTGAGTGGAGATTTACCGTGAAGGCGTCTTATTATGTGAGTTCTTTTATTATTGTATAATTAATTTATTATCATTAGCGGTGAGAGCGGATCTGGTAAAACAGAAGCCACTAAGCTGGTCCTGCGTTACCTGGTGGCGGTGAATCAGAGGCGCGGAGTGACAAGCCAGGTGAGAAATCAAAATAATACCAATTATCAGCACTAACTCGCATCATTGCCGAGTGTACGGGGACGTTATTACCCTCTGACCCCCATATGCTGGAGGACCCTTCTTCCTGTCGCCAGGTTATTATTTCTCGAATTCACAAGGTTTCCAGTATTATCTATGACTTGTCAGTAATAGATCAGACCCCAGAGCTTGTATGGACCAATATAAGCCCTGTGTAATAAGAATATGTGTAACCTCCATCCTCAGCTGCCCAAGAAGAACAGGTGGTTATTAATGTGCAAAAATAGAGATATGTATTATTATATCGTTATTATTAATATCTGATCATCTAATCGCATCCTACTCCATTTTGCATCCATAATTTACTGGATTTCACAGATAGAGGTACTGCATGTTATATACTCAATTGTTATGTATCTATTATTTATCTATCTCTTGCCTTTTTATCTATCTATTATCTATCTAAAATCTATTTATCTATTATCTATCTATTATCTATATATCTATTAACCTATCTATTAATCTATCTATTATCTATCTAAAATCTATTTATCTATTATCTATTTATCTATAGATCTATCTATTATCTATCTCTTGCCTTTTCTATCTATCTATCTATCTATCTATCTATCTATCTATCTATCTATCTATCTATCTATCTATCTTCCATCTTTCTCCATCCATCCAAATCATAACTATCTAATATTTATATTTCTCTTCATCTATCTCATATCTCCTCTTCCATTTCATGTCTACCTATCTGTTTATCATCTATCTATTTTCTATATATTATCTATAGATCTACAGTATATATTATCTCTGTCTTGCCTTTTCTATCTATCTATCTATCTATCTATCTATCTATCTATCTATCTATCTATCTATCTATCTATCTATCTATCTATCTATCTATCTCATTTCTCTCTTTCGCTGCGCAGATCTTAGAGGCGACGCCTCTGCTGGAATCTTTCGGAAATGCCAAAACAGTCCGGAATGATAATTCCAGCCGGTTTGGAAAATTTGTGGAGATTTATCTGGAAGAGTGAGTATTACACGGGCGGGATGCCATCCAGCATATTCATTGTCCCGTACACTGACATGGTGCCTCTCCTGCAGGGGTGTGATATGCGGTGCCATAACATCCCAATACCTGCTTGAAAAATCCAGAATCGTATTTCAGGTAAGTCACCCCTGCTGCAGCCTGCTGCCATTAGTGAGGATCCAGGGCCCTTGTCCCGGGGCCCCAACCATTACATGCAACTTATTTTGATCCTTTTTTTTATGGGTTATTTTCAGGCCAAAAATGAGAGGAATTACCACATTTTCTATGAGATGTTGGCTGGTCTGCCCTCTCAACAGAAGCAGGCGTTTTACCTTCAGGATGCTGAAACGTATTACTACCTGAATCAGGTACAGTATCCTGGGGGTCCGGGCTGATAGAAAGTGACCCCAGACATTAAAGGTTATGGCTGCTGCCTAACAAAAACTCTACTCCACGGTGTGTTTCCTTGTGCACCTCTCTCTCTAGTTACTTCTATGGTAAGAAAAAAGAATAAAAAGCAGCACATAAAAATATTTGTAGGGTTCAAAAGCTTCCCAGGTACATACCAAACCTTATATCCAAAAAAATGGAAGCAGATCACCGGTTAGATCAAATCACGTGCGATTTAATTGTCCATTTGGCGATGTTTTGGTCCAGAGATGTGGACCTTTCCCAAGCTTCTATGGTAGATGTGACAATGCCCAGATGTGGCAGCAAATATCCATGTCACAAGGGCGAGAGACCCCTGTTCTCCACATAGGTGGGATTCGCATCTATCAGCCATTTATGGATGTTGGGAATGCCCCTTTACACCTCAGGAAGTTTTGTCACTGACTTATACCCTGTGTAGTGGCAGGATCCTGGTACCCCATTCACTTCAATAGGAGCAGAGCTGCAGTACCCGAGAACGGCCACTACATGGTGTACTGATCCACGATGTTCTGCCCCTGTACAATGTTTATTTATGGACATTGCTGGACCTTCTAGTCAGCAGGGTTGTCAGGTGTCGCATTCCCTAAGGATTGGTGTTATGTCTTACCTGGTGAGGTAGATCCTGGAAGCACCTGTTCTGGATGATCAGTTCCTGAGCAGATTGAAAAGGTGGTGCCTGTTCAGCAAAACTATTAAGTCGGCATGAAATGGTGTTGATTGTGTTACAGGCTGTAGAGGAGGAGGAGATGCTGATCTGGTATAGAAGAGCTGGAACAGTGATGACTGATGTAGCAGAGCTGAAACAGCAACGACTGATGCAGCAGAGCTGAAACAGCAATAACTGATGCAGCAGAGCTGAAACAGCAATGACTGATGCAGCAGAGCTGAAACAGCAACAACTGATGCAGCAGAGCTGAAACAGCAACAACTGATGCAGCAGAGCTGGAACAGCAATGACTGATGCAGCAGAGCTGGAACATTGATGACTGATATATCAGAGCTGGAACATTGATGACTGATGCAGCAGAGCTGTAACAGCAATGACTGATGTGGAAGAGCTGGAACAGCAATGACTGATGCAGCAGAGCTGGAACATTGATGAATGATATATCAGAGCTGGAACATTGATGACTGATGTAGTAGAGCTGAAACAGCAATAACTGATGCAGCAGAGCTGGATCAGCAATGACTGATGTGGCAGAGCTGGAACAGCAATGACTGATGCAGCAGAGCTGAAACAACAATGACTGGTGCAGCAGAGCTGAAACAGCAATAACTGATGCAGCAGAGCTGAAACAGGAATAACTGATGCAGCAGAGCTGTAACATTAATGACTGATATATCAGAGCTGAGCCGCAATGACTGATGTAACAGAGCTGGAACAGCGATGACTGATGTGGAAGAGCTGGAACAGCAGTGACTAATGCAGCAGAGCTGAAACGGCAATGACTGAAGTAGAAGAGCTAGAATAGCGATGACTGACGTAGCAGGGATGAATAAATGTATGATGTAGCAGAGCTGGGACAGCAGTGACTGATGTAGCAGAGCTTGAACAGCAATGACTGATGTAGCAGAGCTTGAACGGCAATGACTGATGTTGCAGAGCTAGCAAATCAATGACCGAAATGGCAGACATGGAATAGCAATGACCGATGTAGCAGAGCTGAATCAGTGATGACTGAACTAGTAGAACTGAAACATCAATTACTGATGTAGCAGAGGAGGCAAAGCATTGGCTGATGTAGCAGAGCCGGAACAGCGCTGGCTGACAAAGGAGAACATAACATAAGATTGGAGACACAGAAGAGCAGCACTGCGTAAAGGAATAGTGTGTGATGTAGCAGCAGGAAGCCCACTACCGGCATACTCAGGCGATCCTTTCACCTTCGCCGAGTTTAAATGACTTTCATTACCATGGTAGGAGACGGGCCGTCCAGCAGAGAACCAGGACAGATCAATAATGATAGGTTAGCCATCTTGGTGTCTGTTTTATGTTGTACTGATAATAATGTATGGATTATATTCTTCTTCATGCATGGTTTTGTGTTCGTGCTCTTTTCACTGCGTGCATTTATGGTCTATATGGTATACGGCGACCATTATTATTTTGGGGAAAGGGTTCTCTACAGTAAGAGCAGCAGCCCCACTATAAAAGGATATAATTGCAAAACCAATGACGTAATTTTTTTTTAAATAAAAACTAAAGATAATTTGTGGGGTAAGACATTTTTTTTCCACGTGTGAGACAAACGTTTTTGTTTTTCATTACCCTAAATGGAGGTCATTAAAGGGGGTGAACTTGATGTTACTATCTGAACAATATTATTTATACAATACTGCCCCCTACGGTCAAAAATAAGAATCCGATCATGTAGGAGAATATTCACATGCCTGTTTGTAGTTAGACATGACAATGATTGACTGTCTCCATATTTAGGGAGGTAACTGTGAGATTCCCTCTAAAAGTGACGCCGAGGATTTCCGGAGACTCCTGAATGCCATGGAATCGCTCAGCTTCACCACAGAGGATCAGGACAGCATCTTTCGAATTCTCTCTTCTATCCTGCACTTGGGGAATGTCTATTTTGAGAAATATGAGGTAAGAACCAATAAATCAAGTAAGATTTGCTTGCAGATTTGCACGTGGAGTAGCTTTATTGTCATTCCATTTAGCTAATCCGATTTTCAGTTCAAAATCTGCATAATATTCATTATTATGTGCAAATTGTTTTCCGGAATGACGCAAAAAAATATGAATTTTGACCATGCAAAAATGGCCCAGTATTGGTTCCAGACGGAGTCAAAGTTAGCGAAATAATTAAAGGATCCGGAACTGACACAATTGGATGTGCCACAAATCCGGACGAGGGATAGGTATAAAATAGATTCACACCGCAGATGTGCACAAGAGATCGTGACTTTTTTTTTTTTGTACCCTCGGAGAAAAAATAATTTTTGCTTATTTTTTGGAATTCCACGCTGATTCTGGGACGTCCCTCGGAGCCATATTAACCGGTGGTCTCCGGCCGTACCTACTGAGCAGAATCTGAAGAGGTGACCCTTTGTGGAGCAGATCGGGCTACTCTACCACCACCAGTAGTGCTAATCCATGAGGGGCTAATCTGTAGATCCATGGGATTACGGAGCACACAATTTATATTCCATTACTTTCTTCCAGACTGAATCCCAGGAGGTGGCTTCAGTTGTGAGTGCAAGCGAGATACGAGTGGTGTCCGAACTTCTACAGATCTCCCACGAGGGTCTCCAGAAAGCCATCACATACAAAGTGACTGTAAGTATCATCGGGATACTCAATCGGGATAAATCCCACAATAAAGAGACGGATCCGACTCACGTGCTTGATTTTTTTTGGCAGGAAACTATGAGAGAGAAGATCTTCACCCCCCTGACGGTGGAAAGTGCTGTTGATGCCAGGTGGGAAGAAATTTACGGCAAGACTGTCAATGAGAAACCCCGTTAGGACGGAGAGATAATCTGGACATTGGTCAGAAAATTGTATTATTTATTACAGAGATGCAATTGCCAAGATTTTATACTCCCTGCTCTTCAGCTGGCTGACAGATAGAATTAACAAGCTGGTCTACCCCAAACAGGACGCCCTGTCCATTGCCATACTGGACATTTATGGCTTTGAGGTAATGGATTTGCTCAGTATTTTGCCTGATTTATTCATCTCTGTGTTTCCGTTTTTGCACGACAGCCATCCTCCTGTCTTAGGGTAATGTACACATTTTGGCACTATATACATGAGCACATTTGGCCAATTAGAAATCCTAAAAAAAAGGATTGGGCATGCTGGATGTCAACATGCCTGATCTGTTGTTCTCAAGGGACAGAGGAGATGTTTCGCTGTGGCTCATTCCCATCTTCTTTCTGAGAACACGTGCACGCTCGAGCACGCATGTATACGGAGAGTCGTTAGGAATAAGTCATCAAACGTTCATACAACTACTATTGACAATTTATTGCAAGTCTCCCTCCTTCGAGATCCGCATTGTCCTACGCGCTGTTGAAAAATATTGTCAGACACAGCTTCTAAGCAGGAACCTTTTGGAAGTGTTTTCTGGAGTGTTTGGCAGTGCCCAGGATATTTGCCAACTTTTCCAGGTGTCAGGATGTTTCTTCTTGATCCGAATTGACAAGTATGACATACCCCAAATAATTCCTGATCCGTAGCCATCTTGGTTGTTGCACCATAGACTTGTGAATGCCTCGTACATTCCGTTGGGAAGTTTTATACTAATGATTCTCTTCCCCCTAGAATCCATGTTAAGAGTCCAGGACCACTGTGGTCCTTGCTTCCTGCATTATTGCTCCTGTCCTACAATAATCCCGTCCTTTAATTAACCCACAGGATCTGAACTTTAACAGTTTCGAACAACTGTGCATCAACTACGCAAACGAATATCTGCAGTTCTTCTTCAACAAGATTGTGTTCAAAGAGGAGCAGGTGAGCGTGACAGGTGACGGGTTCGCATTTAAAGGGATTTTCCACCCCATTCTTGTATTGTAGGTATGGCCTGAGCATGCCAGCTATCAGTACCTCGCAGCTCCTTCACACCGCTGGCTGTGTGCCCTACCTGTCTACTCTCCACCTGTTGTCTGCACATAACCACTGCAGGAGAGGAGACCGACGGGGTCCCAGAAGGAGCCGCAGAGAACTGATCAGTGATTATGTGCTATTTATTATTTTCATTGCACGCTCAGGACAAATGTAAAAATCCAGAAAGTGATGGAAAACTTTTTTTTTAAAGGGGTGCTCCGTGGATTGCATAAAAAATACCCAATTGTTTACGTCATTTGTCGGCATTTATCCCCATTACAGGAGGAATACATCCGTGAGCAGATCGACTGGAGGGAAATTTCCTTTGTGGATAACCAGTCCTGTATAGATCTTATTTCCCAGAAGCCTTATGGGATTCTTCGGATCTTGGATGACCAGAGCGGATTCCCCCAGGTAATGAGGCATAATATCATTTTAAAGGGATTATCTGGTTTTCATAAAACCAAGCAAAAAAAAGGCAAGGGATCCATAAAAAAAGATCCATAAAAAAGCCATATTTGGGATGGGATGCAATTCATTGGCTGCTTAATGGGATTTAATGGTAATGAATGGGGTTGGTCTGCGTGGCCCCTCCATCTCCGGACCCTCCCGCACTGCACCATTACTCACCACTTAGTAATATCAATTATATAATGCACTTGCCCTTATTTTTCAGGCCACAGATCACACCTTTCTCCAGAAATGTCACTACCACCACGGCACAAACGAGCTGTACTGCAAGCCGAAGATGCCGCTGCCGGAATTCGGGATCAAGCATTTTGCAGGGAAGGTTACGTACCAGGTAGGTCCCACTAAACCCACTCAGCATCCTGCTGCTCTACAGGGAGCATTGCAGCATAGAAAAATAATATTTTGTGGGGGTTTTTTTAGATGCATGGCTTAGATACACATATTAGGTATCACACATGATAGGTTTAGAATTCATGGGACAGAAATATACATGGAAGGCTTAGATATACCGAGACTGTGTCATATATGGTAGACCTAGATATGAGACAGTATCAGACATGATAGGATTAGATACAAAGAGACAGTATCAGACATGATAGGCTTAGATACATCAATACAATATCACACATTATGGGCTTAGATACATTGATGTAGTATCATTAGATACACTGATGCAGTATCGCACAGTACAGGCTTAGATACACTGATGCAGTATCACACAGTACAGGCTTAGATACACTAATGCAGTATCACACAGTACAGGCTTGGATACACTAGCGTGGCTGAACTATATCTCTGAATGTTGTTTATGATGAAGTAGCATGGTGGGGATCGTAGTCCCATATTTTTCTTTAATAGCTTTTTTTAATATATTAGAATTGTGTCCTTATGTTCTAATTTCAGGTCCACAAATTCTTGGATAAAAACTACGACCAAGTTAGACAGGACGTCCTGGACCTCTTCGTAAATAGTAAAATTAAGGTAAGAATATTGGGGTGAGGATGTTCTCATTAATGTGGTCATTATGTGACTTGTCTTCATGGAAATTACTGAGACAAAAATAGGAATATTTCCATTGATCCCGGGTTTCACCTTCTTCGCTCCCTCAGGTGCTGGCCAATCTGTTTTTCAGCCACGCTCAGGTGCTGGCTCAGCAGAAAAGCATGATGGGTAAAAGCAGTACCGTCACGCGGAAGATCAAGGCCCAAACCGTAGCTGCAAAGTTCCAGCAATCCCTCCTGGAACTGGTGGAGAAGATGGAGAGGTATAAAGCATTGGTGTCACCTGAAGGGATTCTCCGCCACAGCGCCGATGTTTTCGCATCTACACATACCGGGCAGGACTCGCGGACACTCGTTTTCTTACTCCCATCTGCTGCGTCTCACGTCACTCTTGTTGTCCAGGAAGCTGAGATGTGAGGTGCTATGTGGCACCGTCCTCACACTGTAGAGCAGCTTTACCTCGGCTTCTCCATAGCATAGAGGGAGCACTATAGTCACCGGTGAATCGTAATCCCCTCTAAGAAATATATATCTTTTCTTTACAGGTGCAATCCATTTTTTGTTCGGTGCCTCAAACCTAATAGCAAAAAGGTGAGTGAAATATGAAACACTGGTATAAATGATCCAATTATTGCTTAAAACTATTTAAATGCTGCCCACTCATAAAGAAAGCCTGGGGGTCCTGCTTCCTCCACCCACACATACAGTAGAGAAAGCCTGGGGGTCCTGCTTCCTCCACCCACACATACAGTAGAGAAAGCCTGGGAGTCCTGCTTTACCCGCTCACTTTTAGAGAAAATCTGTGTGTTCTGGTTCCTCACCCACTCATGGAGAAAGCCTGTGAGTCCTGCTTCACCCACCCACTCATAACAAAATTCTGGGAGTCCTGCTTCCCTGACACTCATAGAGAAAGCCTGTGAGTCCTGCTTACCCCTCACACTCATAGAGAAAGCCTGGGAGTCCTGCTTACTCCTCATACTCATACAGAAAGCCTGTGAGTCCAGCACACCATTCACACTCATAAAGTCTGTTTTTTTCCTCCTCCCACTCATAGATAAAGCCTGTGAGTCCAGCATGCCCCTCCCACTCATAGAGAAAAGCCTGTGAGTCTTTCTTCCTCCTCCCACCCATAGAGAAAGTCTGTGAGTTTAGCTTTCCCTGCTCACTCATAGAGAAAACCTGTGAGTCCAGCTTTCGCCGCCCACTCATAGAGAAAAGAGAAAGCCTGTGAGTCCTGCTTTCCCTGCCCACTCACACAGAATGCCTGTGAGTCCAGCTTCCCCTGCTTACTCATAGAGAAAGCCTGTGACTCCAGCTTCCCCTGCTCACTCATAGAGTAAGCCTATGAGTCCAGCGTTCTCCGCCCACTCATAGAGAAAGCCTGTGAGTCCAGCTTTCCCCGCCCACTCATAGAGAAAGCCTGTGAGTCCATCTTTCCCCGCCCACTCATAGAGAAAGCCTGTGAGTCCTGCTTTCCCCGCCCACTAATAGAGAAAGCCTGTGAGTCCTGCTTTCCCCGCCCACTCATAGAGAAAGCCTGTGAGTCCTGCTTTCCCTGCCCACTCACAGAGAAAGCCTGTGAGTCCAGCTTTCTCCGCCCACTCATAGAGAAAGCCTGTGAGTCCAGCTTCCCCTGCTCTCTCATAGAGAGAGCCTGTGAGTCCAGCTTTCTCCGCCCACTCATAGAGAAAGCCTGTGAGTCCAGCTTTCTCCGCCCACTCATAGAGAAAGCCTGTGAGTCCAGCTTTCCCTGCCCACTCATAGAGAAAGCCTGTGAGTCCAGCTTTCCCTGCCCACTCATGGAGAAAGCCTGTGAGTCCTGCTTTCCCCACCCACTCATAGAGAAAGCCTGTGAGTCCTGCTTTCCCCACTTACTCAAAGTAATTGATAGCTTTCCATGTATGAGTTTGTATCCTGGAAGAGATCTGTCAATCACTCTGTGGGGGGTGAGGCAGGGCTTGAATACTACAATGTCTACTGAGCTGAGCCCACACCAATCACACATTGAGGGTTTATCCTATTAAAACCTGGTAGTCCCTTTAAGGTAACATGTGTACAGTGGAAATATATACCTGCAGTGTGTCATCTGTATATGGGCTCCCACACAGATCTGTTCCCTCCTAGGAACCTTGCCTGTTTGAACCCGACATTGTGATCAGTCAGCTGAAGTACTCCGGGATTCTAGAAACCATCAGGATCCGTAAAGAAGGATTCCCTGTCCGGATCCCTTTCCATATATTTCTCAGTAGGTAAGGAGGTATTGAAGGATTTAAAGGGGTTGTCCCAACATGCAACTTTGTAAAACCCCTCAAGAATGGAGTAATTTTCTAGTTTACTGCTCGTTGCATAGATTACCGGCCACCTCTGTAGTCTATCAGAGCGGGCACTTGCCTACAGAGGGTGAGCTTCAGCTTTGCTAATATATTAGAGGATTCCAGTGTCAGACAAGCGACAGTAAATATGGATGTCATCTCCAGGTATCGCTGTGTCATGGACCTCGGACGCAATATCCGTGCCGATGGCCCGATATGTGTCACTGTGCTAAGGAAGCTATGTCCGTCCGTTCACCCCACCATGTACTGCATCGGAGTCAGCAAGGTGACGCTTTATGTTACTCTTCCTACCTATTGTACTTGGTGATGGTAAGAGCTGTGACTAAATCTGCTGAAGCTGACTCTACACCCTATAGCCCGCCTCATGTATTAGCCCTTCATCATGTATTAGCTCCATTTCATCTATTAGCCCTCCTCCTCTATTAGCCCCTCCTAATCTATTAGCCCCTCCTCCTCTATTATCCCCTCCTAATCTATTAGCCCCTCCTCATCTATTAGCCCCTCCTCGTGTATTAGCCCCTCCTAATCTATTAGCCCCTCCTCATCTATTAGCCTCTCCTCCTCTATTAGGCCCTCCTAATCTATTAGCCCCTCCTCCTCTATTAGCCCCTCCTCCTCTATTATCCCCTCCTAATCTATTAGCCCCTCCTCATGTATTAGCCCCTCCTAATCTATTAGCCCCTCCTCATCTATTAGCCCCTCCTCCTCTATTAGCCCCTCCTAATCTATTAGCCCCTCCTCCTCTATTAGCCCCTCCCCCTCTATTATCCCCTCCTAATCTATTAGCCCCTCCTCATCTATTAGCCCCTCCTCGTGTATTAGCCCCTCCTAATCTATTAGCCCCTCCTCATCTATTAGCCCCACCTCCTCTATTAGCCCCTCCTCGTGTATTAGCCCCTCCTTGTTTATAAGCCCCTTCTCATGTATTGATTTTGCCTAATCTATTAGCTCCTCCTCATTTACTAGCCTAGCCTCATCTATAAGCCCCTCCTCATCTATTAGCTTTTCCTTTTTTATAAGCCCCTCATCTATTAGCCCCTCCTCATCTATTAGCCCCTCCTCATCTATTAGCCCCTTCTCATCTTTTAGCCCCTCCTCATCTATTAGCCCCATTAGCCATGCCTAACCTATTAGCCCCTCATCATTTATTAGTCCCTCCTCATCTATTAGCCTCTCCTAACCTATTAGCCCCTCATCATTTATTAGTCCCTCCTCATCCATTAGCCCCTCCTAACCTATTAGCCCCTCTTCATCTGTAAGGCCCTCCATATTTATAAGCCCCTCTATATTTATTAGCTCCTCCTTCTCTATTAGCTCCTCTTCATCTATTAGCCTCTCCTTATTTACTTGGTCAGCCTCATCTATTAGCCCCTCCCCCTCATCTATTAGCTATGCCTACCCTATTAGCCCCTCCTCATTTATAAGCCCCTCCTCATTGACTAGCCCCTCCTCTTTTTAAAACTTTGTAAATAGCTATTTTTTATCGAAAGCACTGATCCTTTATAATCCAGATTATTTACTACAAAACAAAAAAAATCTTTTAGAATTGCAGGGGGAGGCCATGTAATGTGACAAAGCTGCCTAAATTTGGGCTACACAACAGCCATGTCGGACTCATTGTTGCAGGGATATTGTGTTTTTTCCTTGAGTTTTTAAGTCCAGGCAATGCTCCTTGTGGGATAAATGATGTGTTGATTAATTGATTCTCCTCCAGAAAGAAATCTGGGTCTCTCGGGCCAATATCCCACCTATTATTGAGCCGTACAGCATGACCGATGATATTAGTCAGCCCAGAGTCTCCACCAGAGGGCGCCCATCTGTAGACAGCTGTATTTAGGGTTCTTGCTCCTCGTCATTAGTTTTCTTGTAGATAATTGACTCATAAAGAAGACAGAAGTAGTAATTTCCTATAATAATACTGCAGGAGCGGCACTGGGAATAGTAATGGCCCACATCATCAGACGATACATTTTCTGTCCTGTCTTTTATACATTTCAGCTCTTTATGAAGGAGAATCTTTACCAGCAGCTAGAGAGCAAACGAGACCAACTGATGAACAAGGCGGCCGTCACTCTCCAGCGCTACGGACGCGGCTACCTGACCCGCAAACGTTACCGGACCCTCCGGTACCGGGTTATCCAACTGCAGGCCCTGGCTCGTGGCTACCTGGCAAGGTGCAAAAACTGTGCTATACCTATATGGGAGATAATTATACAATGGATTTCTGCTTTCAAGGGGTTGTACCTATTTATTTAAGGCTGTACATACCATAGGGGCAACACATGCCTCTGCTATAGAGCCCCTTGGGACAAAGGGCATGGCTTAGGACTAGGTTGGGTAAAAGCAAGATGAACAGATCGGGTAGGACCCATCCTACAATGGGGAATAGTGAGGAAGTTGACTATTCTCTCAAATTGGGGACATGTTCCAACACATGGAAGGGGCCCCACTGTAAAATTGCTCTAGAGCCCTATCTTCGCTATACGCGTCCCCTATATTTCCATATACATTGGGGGTCTGTAGTACATATAAGAGGGTGAAACATGCCATTACTAGGCTGCTTCTTATTTTGTGTATTTACTGTTTATTTATTTTGCTTTTTTTTAATATATATATTATATTTTGTATCTATTTTGCTTTGTTTATTTTTTATTATTATTATTATTATTATTTATTTATTTTTTTTATGTATTTTTGTATTTTGTATTAATGCAACTTTTTTTTTTTTTTCTTGAAGGCGTAAGTTTCACAACTGGAGAAAGAGCATGCTGAAATTTCGAGCTCTGGTCCACATGTACGTGAATCGAAGGAGATACCTGAGGGTAAGACGCTATTATTGTCAGTCACTTTAAGGGGATTTGATATGCTATACATGTTTTATTGTGGCGGTCCAACCATATTGCGGCATTGTATTATAGAGTACAAGCGCTCAAATGGTTCAAAGTTTAACCTTCCCAGGAGAACTGAAAAATAAAGTGGAAATAAAAAAAAAAAAATTGAAAAAGAAGAAAAAGTTTAAATCACACCCCTTTTCCCAATATTGTGCAAAAATTAGGAAATAATAATAAAAAAAAAATATATTTGGTAAAGTCAAATTTATGAAAATATTAAATTAACCCATACAGTAAGCTTCATAGACAAAATGGCAGAATTACCATTTTCCTGTCACCACCTACCTCCCGCAAAAAAAAATGCAATAAAAAAAATCTGTACATACCCTAAAATGCTATCAATAAAAATTAAAATGACACATCATCCTACTTCAAAAAATGGTAATTTATTTCGATTTTTTACAAAGTTCTATGGGTTTTTTATCCACTAAAATATATGAAACAGTCTAAAATTTTGCATTGCAAACAGTGAAATTTATGGAAACGTCTTGGAATTTTCCACAAAATCCATAGTGAAATTTGCAAATTTTTCCGTAATTATTGACAAGGGCTCAAAGTCCAGCGGGAGTCGTGTACGTCTCTGCATCATTGTCAGGGCGCAGTGTGGTCATGTGTATAGAAGTGAGTCAGTGAGTGAAGAGCAGGCGTGGGTAAATACACTGGTAAGGTCAGGCTGATGCCAAATATAAATGTACCAAATACAACTCCGGGCCCAGAAAGATTGCGCCGACCCGTAATAACACACACCAGCCACAGATGTGGGTGGCGCTATTTCTTTGGCTATTAAAGGGGTATGAGTTAACTGAAAATCAGTCAGTGAGCTCATTCACACTGTCCTATCAGATATTTTGTCTTTTTGCGAGCTCCTCTCAGCCGATTTATGACCACAGGCCACATCAAAGTTGAATATGCCTGGAAATAAAGAGCTTGGAATAGCCAAAAGGTGCATTTTTAATTAAACTCAATTGCAAAAATTATTTTTTTTAGCCCAAAATATGTGCACTCAAGTAAACAAAAATGTGTGACTTATAAGCTCTTTTTAAGGTCTGCTTTATTGAAACAAATTTTAAACAAAAATGTCCCCAGAGATGAACGACCCCTTTAAAGACTTTCTATGCCCTAATGGGACAACCCATGTCCCCTTGTTGTTTTTCCGATACTTGTACACATTTTGATCTGCCTAAAATGTTCCATTGTATTTCCTTTATCCATATCTCATATTTGCCAACTCTACCAGAACCTCCTGAATGCTTCCACAAAAGGAGAGTTGGCAAAAATCCCAACTGGATGCCAGATCTTCCCCAAAAAACCTCGTGGGAAGGACTTCATCCGCAGGGGGCGTGGAAGAGGTGTGGTTGGGGCGTGTCCTGAAACAAGAGCAGCTATTGGTGTAAAATATCCAGTGCCATGCTTCTCGCCCTGCCTCCGATCTCCTGCTGGAAACACTAAGCGAAATGTTGGCAAGTAGGCCATATTGAAATCTAACTCAGGATTCTGCTTCAATGTGGGTGACAGAGCTATGTGGTCACATGTATGACAACAGCTGGATCTAACTGTAGTCTGTTTCCAAGGGCAACCAGCAGGATTTTGAAAGCAGGTGTGAATGTGGATGAAAAGAGTGACAATGAGAGGTCTCAGACCCTGAAGGTGGGATTCCCAGCAGGCAGCAAGTTATCACCTAGCCTGTGGACAACCTGCTAAGATGGGAATAATCCCCTTAAGTTGGGGCCACATGGAAAGCAGATGCAGGAGGGACTAAGGAGGGACTAGTGTCCATGTGCTCCAGCTCCTTATGTCCTGATGGCTATTAATAAGTATGACAATCCCTGGGCTGCAGTGACACCACACCTATCTCTGCTGTGCGGTGACGGGTGCAGATCAGGGAGCAGAGCAGGGCAGTATGAAGCGTGTGCACTTCGCTCCACACCCGGGGCATCATGGCGGTCTACTTCAGGTATGGGTACTGTAAATATAAGGGGGTGCAGATGTAACAAGCGGCAAACATTTCTTATTCTTGCAGATAAAGGCAGAAGCTCGCAGGCTGGCTGAAGAAGAGCGCAGGAAGGCGGAGCAGGTGAGCTCCGACCTGTTGCTTTTTAGTCCACGTGTTATTTATTACAGATGTTTTATATGTGTATATTTTTTATTTATTTTTTGTGTCACTTGAAAAATGTCAGAAAAAAAATACATATTAAAAAAAACCTCAATAGGCCTTAATGACCAGTTATTTATTTTTTCTTAATTTTTTACACGTCTTCTTTTGAGCAGCCAATATTTTTTTTTTGCATTGATGAGTCCGGACAAATTGTATTATCTCTTTAGCATTGCTTGGGGTACATATAAATTACTGTGTAATATATATCAATTTTTTGTGACGTAAATGTAGAAAAAAAATATTTTTGGTTTAGTTTTTATTTTGTTTATATTTTTCACTGCTCATTTTTCATATCAAATTACAATGTGAATGAATTCTCCAGGTTACTTATTACGGCCGTGTAGATATGTGAAGGGTTTGCTTTTTGTCATGTGTATGTAATAAAATGTACATTATATGGAAACAATTGTTTGTTTGTTTGTTTTAATCACCTTATTTCCCATATGTGTTATATATGTACTGTGTATGTATATATATATATATATATATATATATATATATATATATATATATATATATATATATAAAGATATGTATATTTTTTATCTCTAGGGAACATATTGTTTATCATAATTTTGTTTTGTTTTTTTCCATTTTAACTGGGGCATCCATACACCGATGTGGTCCTGCTAGATTGTAGGAGCCATAAATTTACTATGCCGTGGGATTAAAGAGCTCTAAAATTACTGTGATTCGTCATTATAGGGTTAATATTTACTGTGTTTTTTTTCTTTTACAACAAACAAATTGCACTGTGCAAGTGGCAGCCAGAAATTCTGGTGTCCGCTTACCTTGTGGGAAAACAAAAGGATCAGGCATATTAAAACTTAGCATGGTCAATCTTTTTTTCACTCAATATTTATGCAAATTAATTTTAGCTGAACACCTAACATATTATATGGTCACCCCGTCCAACTGGAAGATTAGCCAAAACTCCTCTAATGAGTATGGCCTCCATTAGAAGCAGCTGTATATCAGCCTCTTTCACCCTAAAATGATCAGATTGTGGAGGGTGAGGGGAGACCAGTAAACTCCAGATTTTAACTCTCATGATTTTCTCTATCCAGGAGCTGACTAAGAGAGAAGTATTTAATGTGACCCATCTAGAGATCCCGGCAGAGCTGTTCGGCCTCCTCCGCACGGCGTCAGGTAAAATATCTCACCCACAGATAGTCTATATGTTGCCATAAATTGATTAAAGAAAACCCCTTGGTAAAAGTGTTTTTTTTTTTTAATAAATCACATTAATTCTGAGATATAATCACTCAAAGATACAGGCCCAAAGCCTGAGGCTGCACTACTGAGGTGACCTGTATCACTATAATTTTCTCATTTTTCGTCCCTCCAGCTCAGAAGAACATCATGCTGGAGTATGTAATGCCGACTCACGTCCCGAGGGTGCAGGCCTTCACCCAGCTCACCCTGCCCCTCGACATCAACAACTACCCCATGTTCAAATACGTTCGAGTCTTTTTCAGGGTAAGATAAGACACAATGGTGTTCTTAACTGGGGAGGGAGGCATCCATCTCTAGGCCCTTTTATCGGCATGGTTCAGAGAGTCCTAAAGGCCATCTCCAGTTTTACGACCATGGACGTTTACAAGTTTTCTTTTTGCTCAGTCCTCCTCTGCCCTATAACAGATTCTAAGATCTTGACATATTCTTGCAGGAACCTCTGTTTGGGATGTTAGCAATGATACTCGGAACCTCGCTCCTTCCAGTTGAAGATGATCTTAAGCCACAAGCCGTAACATCCTTCAAACTGGTAATTGTTTTATTTCACAAACAAATTATTTAATATAAAATGTAAATTTGACTGTAGAAACAGGAAGGCAGTACTATCTGTGCCTACATCACTTAGTAAGTGCCTCCAGTGCCTGTGAACACTTTTCCTTCATCTTTCTATCCTTTATATCATTTAGTAGGTAAGACAAGGTGACAGTACTATCTGTGCCTACATCACTTAGTAAGTGCCTCCAGTGCCTGTGAACACTTTTCCTTCATCTTTCTATCCTTTATATCATTTAGTAGGTAAGACAAGGTGACAGTACTATCTGTGCCTACATCACTTAGTAAGTGC
Organism: Ranitomeya variabilis; assembly: GCF_051348905.1. Classification (NCBI taxonomy): domain Eukaryota; kingdom Metazoa; phylum Chordata; class Amphibia; order Anura; family Dendrobatidae; genus Ranitomeya; species Ranitomeya variabilis. The sequence goes on from NC_135238.1 coordinate 18,710,810, forward strand.
CTCCAGTGCCTGTGAACACTTTTCCTCCATCTTTCTATCCTTTATATCATTTAGTAGGTAAGACAAGGTGACAGTACTATCTGTGCCTACATCATTTAGTAAGCGCCTCCTGTATCCGTGAAAAGTTTTCCTCAATCCAGATATTCTTTATATAAATTAGTCAGTGTGAGACAGGGAGGCAGTACTATCTGTGTCTGCTTCATTTACAAAAAGGCACAGTGAGGGAATCCTATGTACACCTATATAATTCTCGAGAAGAGAAAGTGAGGCAACACGGCATGTACCAACATCATTCCATGTAGAGACAAAGAGGTAGTACTATCTGTTTCTACATAATTTACAGGTAGAGACAGGGACACAGTACTAGCTGTATCTACATAATTTACAGGCAGAGACAGGGACACATTACTAGCTGTAGCTGTATTTTGTACAGTAAGAGACAAGGAGCTAGTACTAGCTGTGCCAATGTCATTTAATAGGAAACAAATGAAGGCAGTACTATCTGCATCCATTTTTATGCAAAAATAATGTATTATTTCCCTAGCAAGATGATCACCAGATGGCACTATAACATAAGCACAGATATGGTGCCCACCTTACTGACCTGCCAGGTACTTTACCATCCATGTCTTGTCTCCTTATAACCAAGGTGTTGAGGTTCATGGGTGACCCGTTCCTTAACGGAACCCAGGAGATATTATTTGGCAATTACATCATCCAGAAAGGATTGTCCAACACTGGTCTGCGGGATGAGATCCTGGCGCAGATCGCCAATCAAGTCTGGAGGAACACCAACCCGAACAACGAGGAGCGAGGCTGGTACCTGCTGGCCTCATGTCTCAGCAGCTTCGCTCCATCCCCAAACTTGGACAAGTATCTTCTGAAGTAAGACTGTTCGAAAAATCAGATTGAGATCTAGATCAATTTTTTGGGTTATGCCCCAATATTAGCAAGGACAGTCATGGGTGATAAACCCGTGGTTTCTGATTCCGACCCAGGATCCGATGGTGTTGGTTCAGCCGGGTACTGAATAAACATCATCCGTTTTCTATTTATGTGAGAGTTTGTACAGGATTAGGAAAGCATGACTGCCTTATTCTAAAAACAGCGCCACTAATATTTACAGTTTGTGTCTGGAATTGCCGCTCCATTGGAGTGAGCAGTGTGGAGCTGAAGTACCGCTCACAAGCTGTAAACAGGAGTGGCGCTGTTTTCGGAAGAAGGAACTCTATGTTTTCTAATCCTGGAAATCCCTTTAAGTGGGTTATTTCCATTTTCTTCAATAGGTGTTGTCGGATAGAGCTTGTAAATACAAGCACTTTTGCAATTTACTGCTTGTTAAAATTCTCAGCTGTTCTTGAGATATTTACACTTTTCTTTTGTTTACAGCTGGTTGTCTAGGAAACCGACCACCACTGCCAGACAGCAGAACGTACCCAGTGCTTACAAGCTTTTGTTCTATTGAACTTATGACCACTGTTTTGAAGCCAGGGTCACTGAAGAGCACCATTATCTCCTAATCCTACTCAATGCTTACAAGCTAGATAGCAGTGGTGGTCGGTCTCCTAGACAACGAGCTGTAAACGAAAGAAAAGCGTTAATATCTCAAGAACGGCTGCAAATTTTAAGAAGCAGTGAATTGCAAAAGTGCTTGTTTTTATAAGCACTATCCACCAACCTATGAAGATGAGAAAACCCCTTAATCCTTTTACGACCTATGATGTATAGGTACATCATAGGTTGCCTCTCTCCCTCTGATGAGGGCTGTGACGCTGAGCCTGCATGTTTTACGGCACATGACAGCTGATTTGATCAGCTGTCATGTGCCCCTAACAGCCACGGGTGGAATCATAATCCACCCATGGCTGTCAACATGTTAAATGCTGCTGTCAATCTCTGAAAGCGGAAGCGCGTCACAAACCCCTCCCATCGGCGCCCCTGTCACATGATCGCGGGGCACCAATGGGTTGGTATGACAAACGGGATTCTGCAAAAGACCCCTGTCCTTGTCAACCCTGCTATGTGTAGCACGTGCAATCAGAAGATCACAGCTTCAAGTCTCCTAAGGAGACTATTAAAAACACTAAAGCGTAAAAAAAGATTAAAAAAATATAAAAGTTCAACTCACTCCTCTTTTGCCCAATTCAAAATAAAGCAATATAAAAAATACACATATTTAGTATCGCCGCATTCAGAAAAGCTCGATCTATCAAAATCTAAAAATAATTAATCCAATCGGTAAACGGTGTAACGAGAAAAAAAAATAAAAACTTCAAAATTACGTTTTTTTGGTCATCACAACATTGCAATAAAATGCAATAACGAGTGATCAAAAGATCGTATCTATCCCAAAATGGTATCGATAAAAACGTCAGCACGCAAAAAATAAGCCCTCACCCAACCCCATATCCAGAAAAATTGAAAAACTACGGATCTCGGAAAATTGCGCCATTTTTTCATTTATTTTATTTTTTTTTTTTTTACAAATTTCTGAATTTTTTTCACCCCTTAAGTAAAAAAGAGCCTATAGATGTTTCATATCTGCGAAATTGTACTGACCTGGAGAATCTTAATGGCAGGTGAGTTTTATCATTTAGTGAGCAAGGTAAAAAAAAATAAAAATCGTGCAGAATTACACTTTCTTTGCCATTACACCACAGTTGAATTTTTTTTCTCATTTTCCAGTACACTATATGGTAAAACCAATGGTGTCGTTAAAAAGTAGAACTCGTCCCGCAAAAAACAAGCCCTCACATGGCCATATTGATGGAAAAATAAAAAAAGTTATGGCTTTGGGAAGAAGGGGAACAAAAAACAAAAATGCAAAAATAGAAAATTCCAAGGTGGTGAAGGGGTTTAAAAAAAATCTCAAAAGTGACCTAGCATAGGAAATCTTCAGATCAGGTGACCCCAGAAGTTGTGACTGAGGTTTCAAGATGCAATATTGACTCAATTTTTCAGGTACGTCTCCGACTATGCATACAATGGCTATAAACCCATTTGCCAACACAAGCTCATCCTGGCAATTCAGAAAGCTCAGCAGGGCTCCGAAACCGCACGGACATTCCCGCCCTGTTTAATGGAGTGGACAGCAAGCAGAGAGAGAGCCAACATGGCCTTGGACATCCACTGCTTTGACGGTACGAGACCGAGCTCAGCTTTACGTTACTGCTGTGCAGCCTATATGAATTTACATTAACCTGAAAACTGCTGCAAGACCTGACAATAGCAGTCATATTTTTTACTTTTTTGTGCAGGTGCAAAAATGCTGTGCCCCATCCATTCATGGACTGATGGCGAGGAGATGGCAGGGGACGTCCTTAGACACAGGTAAGGCTACTTTCACACTTCTGTCGGTAGGGGGCCGTCGCAAACCGTCAGCCAGATGTACAGACGGACGTTGTGCTAAATTTACCACAACGTGGGCAGCGGATGCAGTTTTACAACGCATCCGCTGCCCATTGTGATGAGCGGGGAGGAGGGGGCGGAGTTCCGGCCGCGCATGCGTGGTCGGAAATGGCGGACACGTCGCACAAAAAAACATTACATTGAACTTTTTTGTGCATCGCGTCCGCCAAAACACGACGGATCCATCGCACGACGGATGCGACGTGTGGCCATCCGTCGCGATCCGTCGCTAATACAAGTCTATGGGCAAAAAACGCAGCCTGCGAGCACATTTGCAGGATCCGTTTTTTGCCCATAACGACAGATTGCGACGGAGGACAAAAGACGGAAGCGTGAAAGTAGCCTAAGCTGCAGACGACTGGTACGTGTCGGAAAATAATATATAATAATATAAAATTATAATGTTAAAAATGGAGATATATATATATACATATATATATATATATATATACCTATATATATATATATATATATATATATATATATATATATATATATATATATATATATATATATATATATAATTGTCTAAGGGGTACTTCCGTCTGTCTCTGTCTGTCTTTCTGTCTGCAACTTCCGTCACGGAAATCCCGCGTCGCTGATTGGTCTCGCCAGCTGCCTGTCATGGCTGCCGCGACCAATCAGCGACTGGCACAGTCCGATTAGTCCCTCCCTACTTCCATGCAGTCACTGCCCAGCGCCCGCATACTCCCCTCCAGTCACCGCTCACACAGGGTTATTGCCAGCGTTAATGGACCACGGTGTAACGCATTCCGTTACCGCTGCTATTAACCCTGTGTGTCCCCAACTTTTTACTATTGATGCTGCGTATGCAGCATCAATAGTAAAAAGATCTAATGTTGCAAATAATAATAATAAAAAAAAAAAGTTATTCTCACCTTCCGACGTCGCGGCTGTCCTCGGCAGTGCAAGCGGCAGGTTCCGGTGCCAAGGATGCTATGCAAGAAGGACCTGCCATGATGTCACGGCATGTGACCGCAACGTCATCACAGGTCCTGCGCTCATACCAACCCTGGGACCGGAAGCTGCCGCGTGCACTGCACACCGGCGCCAGGACTTCAAGGGCCTTTGGAAGGTGAGTATATGTTTATTTTTTATTTTAAAGGGAACCTATCACCCCGTTTTTTAAAGATTAGATAAAAATAGTGTGAAATAGGGGCAGAGCTGGGCTTTACATTAGTGCCTTTTTGTTGCCTTTATTCCCCCGTTAGGCTGCCGAAATACCTGTGTGAAGTGGCCGTTTTGTCCTGTCACTCAAGTTGGTCAGGTCGGATGGGCGTGGTTACAGCGCTGTTTCTCCCCCAGAAACCTGCTCATCATTACGTTGGTGGCGTAGTGGTGTGCGCATGTCCAAAGCGAAGATCCACTGCCCAGGAGATTCAAAACAGCGCGGGCTTCGCTATTCGCCGTTTACCGGTGGGCGCGGCCATCTTTCCTGTAGCCGCGCGTGCGCAGATGGAGCGCTCTGCTGCCCGGGCTTCAGGAAAATGGCCGCGGGATTCCGCGCGTGCGCAGATGGAGATCGCGGCGGCCATTTTCCTGAAGCCCGGGCAGCAGAGCGCTCCATCTGCGCACGCGCGGCCACAGGAAAGATGGCCGCGCCCACCGGTAAACGGCGAATAGCGAAGCCCGCGCTGTTTTGAATCTCCTGGGCAGTGGATCTTCGCTTTGGACACGCGCACACCACTACGCCACCAACGTAATGATGAGCAGGTTTCTGGGGGAGAAACAGCGCTGTAACCACGCCCATCCGACCTGACCAACTTGAGTGACAGGACAAAACGGCCACTTCACACCGGTATTTCGGCAGCCTAACGGGGGAATAAAGGCAACAAAAAGGCACTAATGTAAAGCCCAGCTCTGCCCCTATTTCACACTATTTTTATCTAATCTTTAAAAAATGGGGTGATAGGTTCCCTTTAAGTCTTTTTTTAACCACGTATATAGTGCCCACATTGCTATATACTACGTGGGCTGTGTTACATACTGCGTGGGCTCTGTTATATACTACATCTCTGTGCTATATACTATGTAGCTGGGCAATATACAACGTGACTGTCCAATATACTACGTGGCTGTGCAATATGCTACGTGCTCTGTGTTATATACTACGTAGCTGTGCAATATACTATGTGGCTTTGTCGGTTCTGTTATATACTACGTCGACTGGGCAATATACTACGTGGCTCTGTTATATACTACGTCACTGACCAATATACTACATAGCTGTACAATACACTACGTAGCTGTGCAATACACTACGTGACTATGTTATATACTACGTGGCTGTGCAATATACTACATGCCTGTGCAATATACTATGTGGCTCTACAATATACTACGTGGCTATGTTATATACTACGTGGCTCTGCTATATACTACGTGGCTGACCAATATACTACATACCTGTGCAATACACTACCTGGCTATGTTATATACTACGTGGCTGTGTTATATACTACGTAGCTCTGCTATATACTACGTACGCTGTGTTACATACTACGTAGCTCTGTTATATACTACGTAGCTATGTTATATACTACGTCAGTTGTGTTATATACTACGTCACTGTGAAATAAAGTACTTAGCCTGTGCTATATACTACCTACATATTCTAGAATACCCAATACGTTAGAATCGGGCCACCATCTAGTATATATATAAAATGATATTTGCAATTTTTAGACTGAACTATCATATCCTAAAGCACCTACTGGCCACTAATAAAAACTGCAGCTATATTGACGCCATGTTTTTATACCACACACTCTCCAAAGCTATAACAGTAGCTAACTACAACAGCCAGCATACTTGTATGGAGCTCAACCTAGTGATGGCTGTATAAATCTGTATGTAGTGAGCTCCTCCTAGTGATGGCTGTATAAATCTGTATGTAGTGAGCTCATCCTAGTGGTGGCTGTATAAATCTGTATGTAGTGAGCTCATCCTAGTGGTGGCTGTATAAATCTGTATATAATGAGCTCCCCCTAGTGGTGGCTGTATAAATCTGTATGTAGTGAGCTCCTCCTAGTGATGGCTGTATAAATCTGTATGTAGTGAGCTCCCCCTAGTGGTGGGTGTATAAATCTGTATGTAGTGAGCTCCCTCTAGTGGTGACTGTATAAATCTGTATGTAGTGAGCTCCCCCTAGTGGTGGCTTTATAAATCTGTATGTAGTGAGCTCCTCCTAGTGGGGACTGTATAAATCTGTATGTAGTGAGCTCCTCCTAGTGATGGCTTTATAAATCTGTATGTAGTGAGCTCCTCCTAGTGGTGACTGTATAAATCTGTATGTAGTGAGCTCCTCCTAGTGATGGCTGTATAAATCTGTATGTAGTGAGCTCCCCCTAGTGGTGGCTGTATAAATCTGTATGTAGTGAGCTCCCCCTAGTGGTGGCTGTATAAATCTATGTAGTGAGCTCCCTCTAGTGGTGGCTGTATAAATCTGTATGTAGTGAGCGCCCCCTAGTGATGGCTGTATAAATCTGTATGTAGTGAGCTCCTCCTAGTGGGGACTGTATAAATCTGTATGTAGTGAGCTCCTCCTAGTGATGGCTTTATAAATCTGTATGTAGTGAGCTCCTCCTAGTGGTGACTGTATAAATCTGTATGTAGTGAGCTCCTCCTAGTGATGGCTCTATAAATCTGTATGTAGTGAGCTCATCCTAGTGGTGGCTGTATAAATCTGTATGTAGTGAACTCCTCCTAGTGGTGGCTGTATAAATCTGTATGTAGTGAGCTCCCTCTAGTGGCAACTGTATAAATCTGTATGTAGTGAGCTCCCCCTAGTGGAGGCTGTATAATTCTGTATGTAGTGAGCTCCCCCTAGTGATGGCTGTATAAATCTGTATGTAGTGAGTTCCCCCTAGTGGTGGCTGTATAAATCTGTATGTAGTGAGCTCCTCCTAGTGGTGGCTGTATAAATCTGTATGTAGTGAGCTCCCCCTAGTGATGGCTGTATAAATCTGTATGTAGTGAGCTCCCTCTAGTGGTGGCTGTATAAATCTGTATGTAGTGATCTCTCCCTAGTGGTGGCTGTATAAATCTGAATGTAGTGAGCTCCCTCTAGTGGTGTCTGTATATATCTGTATGTAGTGAGTTCCCCCTAGTGGTGGCTGTATAAATCTGTATGTAGTGAGTTCCCCCTAGTGGTGGCTGTATAAATCTGTATGTAGTGAGCTCCCCCTAGTGGTGGCTGTATAAATCTGTATGTAGTGAGTTCCCCCTAGTGGTGGCTGTATAAATCTGTATGTAGTGAGCTCCTCCTAGTGGTGGCTGTATAAATCTGTATGTAGTGAGCTCCCCCTAGTGGTGGCTGTATAAATCTATGTAGTGAGCTCCCTCTAGTGGTGGCTGTATAAATCTGTATGTAGTGAACTCTTTTATTATAAAAATACAAAACTTACAATCAATAAATAGCACAAATCAAAACCCCAGCAAAAGCAACTGTCCGAGTCCAACATTACCACACCCCCCAGTCCAAAGCAAAGTCCGAGTCCAGCATAACTGCCCCCAGTCAAAGCAACCCCGCAAAAGAAAACAAAACTGCCTTCTTCTTTCTCAGAGAAGCTTCATCCATCTTTCCTTTCTTTCTTTATGTTGTTTTCTGTCCTTTACTCTTCTTTTCACTTTTTGATTCCTCCTCCCCAGGTTACCTCACCCAAGGAGAGAAGAAACATTTTATTAATACACACGCACATACACACTTCATACCAAACCTGACAAAGAAAACTCTGGTCCATCGCCCAAAAAGAAACATTATAGCCACCTGGCTTAAACACATCTATCTAAATCACACAAAAATTTTTTTTTTTTTTTAATTTATATATATTTTTTTATTATTATTTCATTTTTTTAATTTTTTTTTTTTTTATTTATTTATTTTTTTTTTACACAGCAAACACAACTATAAACAACCTACCACCAAACCCACACAATACAAAAATAAGCTCACCGAGTAACTCATAACCTCTTGCTTACAGGTGCATTAACCCTGTAAGCCACAGGATCATCACCGTACAATACAATGCTACATAACTCTATATACAACACTTACCCAGAGCCAGGATTGGTGCCTGTAAGCCCTATATCAATAATTAACTTCTGCAAAACAAAAATCTGATAGTGAAAAGCCCCAGCCCGCCACCGGGAAACCGGAGATGACAGGCTTCTACCCTAACAATCCTTACCCTACCAGCCGTCCCTACCTGTCTAGACATCTGCCCCTATTCATCTACCTACCTTTCCCTGTCTCTCCCTGCCTGACCCTACTACCCTACCTATCTCACCGCGTGCCTACCTAACTGTCCCTAGGCTGTCCCTATCCTGTCCCTAACTATCTACCTGTCCCTACTGAAGCTATCTACCTGTCCCTATCATTTACCTGCTCATCTAAGCCCTAGGTACATTAAATGAGAACCCTCTCCAGAGAAGAGAGGCCCTCGCTGCACCCAGCCTGTCAAACTCCAGAGAGCGCACCTTCACCAGGCCACCCAGAATGTTCCTAACAACCTCGTCCTGGGGGAGGATTTTCTGCTGAGTTGACACTAAGCACCGTGCGTTCCATGTGTAAAACCTGACGACTAAACTGACTAGAAATAAAGTGCCCCGATCTCGGCCACCCAGGGATCCGAATGCCCCATACGCCCACTCCGCATAGGAAAGGTGTGCCAGCCGAGGCCAGCCTATGGAAGCACCCACCCTGTTGTAAACCCCTGTATTAAAAGGACACTGAAGGAGGAAGTGCTCCATGCTTTCCAGCGTGTCGCAACACCCCTCACGGGGACAACCCCGATCATCGGAGTTCCTACACTTCAGGTTGTCCCTTACATACAGTTTCCCATGGAAGCAGCGCCAAGCCAAGTCCCAAAACTTCAAGGGGACCCGTGTAGAATTCAATAACCTCAGCCCACCCTCCAGATCCCGACTTGGGCAATCTTTGAGCACCAGAGGCTTCTGGAAATGGGTCAACAGGACCCTCCTGTCAAGGAATTTCCTCGACATGGTCCTGATCTCCCACATTCCCAGACCCCACCGGCGGATCACCTTCAGAACCGGGGTAGCGTAAGCCGGGAGATGCCCGTGCGGTGTGCGCAGGTCCTTCACTTGCCCTCCTGTCTCCCATTCCTGGAAGAAGGGTCGAAGCCATCCCCTGCAGGAGAATACCCACGGAGGAGCCCTCTCTGACCAGAGGTTGGCGATGTTAGTCTTGACAAAAGTGTTTATTAGAAACACCACTGGGTTGACCATACCCAACCCTCCTAGTCTCCTCGTGCGGTACGTGACCTCCCGCTTGACTAGGTTCAGCCTATTTCCCCATAACATCTGGAAAAACAGGCTGTAGACCCGTGTCCAGAGCGGCTCTGGCAACATGCAGACACTGCCCAGGTATATTAACAAGGGTAGCAAAAAACCCTTAACCAGGCTAACCCTTTCCCTCAGGGTCAAAGACCAACCCTTCCATTGGTCCACCTTCTGGGCGGCGATCTTAAGTCTGCCCTCCCAATTTTGCTGGGGGTAGTCCCCAGGGCCAAATTCGATGCCTAGGATTTTTGCCGATGCCTGGGGCTCTGGAAGAGTGTCCGGGAGACCAAAACTAGGGTCACCCCCTCCCAGCCAGAGACTCTCACACTTTTCCTGATTAATTCTGGACCCAGAAGCCTCCGAGTAGCGATCAACCTCAGACATGACCCACTCTGCCTCCTCACCCGAGGACACGAAAAGGGAGACGTCATCGGCATACGCTACCACCCTCAGAGTGGCTTCCGGGGCCACCTGGTCCATCCTGACTCCCGCCAACGGCCCACGCTCAATCCTCCTTAAAAGGGGATCTATCGCGAACACGTATAACAGCGGGCTCAATGGACAGCCCTGGCGGACCCCAGACCCAACCTCAAAAGGGCAGCCAGACCAACCATTCACGAGCGGGAAAGTCTCTGCCCCCGCGTACAAGATCTTTAGCCAATTTACAAACCCCCCAGGCAGACCGTACCTCAGAAGGACGGACCAGAGGTACTCATGGTTAACCCGATCAAAAGCCTTCGCCTGGTCTAAGGACAGCAAGTACCCCTTCCAGTGACCTGCCCTGCCCTGCTCCACTGCCTCTCGGACACCGAGCACAGCACTAAACGTACTGCGGCCTGGAACAGAGCAGTGCTGGGCCCCCGAAAGGAGCCGGGGTGCAAACTTCACCAGCCGTTTGAACAGCACCTTTGCCAGAACCTTCCGGTCCGTATTGAGAAGCGCTATGGGACGCCAATTCTCAATACGGGACGGGTCCTTACCCTTTGACAGGATAATCAGGGCCGACTGCCTCATTGACCGGGAGAGAGCGCCCGAGGAGAGACACTCGTTAAACACCTCGGTCAAGAGGGGGACCAAGGAGTCCCTAAAGGTCTTATAAAACTCGGATGTTAAGCCATCCGGACCTGGCGATTTCTTAGGCCGAAGCCCATCAATGGCCAGTCGCACTTCCTCTTCCCTGATTGGTTCTGTCAAAACGTGAAGCGAGGGGTCATCTCCTGGCTCAGGGATGGCCTCGGCCAGGAAAGCCGACATCACGTTCCGATCCAGATCCCTCTTCCCCAAGAGGTGTGAGTAGAAAGATCTGATCACCTCCAGGATCCCTGATTTGGATCTGTTCAGGGAACCCGTATCGTCGACCAAACCTGTCACCACCTTACAACTCACTGACATCTTACAGTTTCTGTAGGGGTCAGGCGAGCAGTACCTCCCGAAATCCCTCTCAAAAACCAAAGATGTGTGCCTATCGTACTGACACCTCTTGAGTAAAGACTTCACTCTGGAGATCTCCTCACGGTCACCTCCAGCCGAGACGAGATGTTCGAGTTTCCTCCTCAGTTCCTGATACAGGCGGTACCTGCTCAGGCTCCTGAGGCTCGAGAGCCGGCGGAAGAAACTCGCAACCCGATCCTTGAACATCTCCCACCACTCTGACTTATCGCTACAGAGATCCAAAAGCGGTACCTGGCTCTGAAGAAAGTCCTCAAAGGATTGTCTTATCTCTGCTTCTTCCAAGAGGGACGAATTCAGCTTCCATAGTCCCCTTCCCATCCGAGGGGTTTCTGAAACATTCAGAGAAAAAGAAATCAGACAGTGATCGGAGAACTCCACCTCAACAACGGACACTGCTGAAGAGATGGCATCCTCCTTTAAAAAAAACCTGTCTATCCTAGACCTACAATTACCTCTATGAAAGGTGAAACCACAGTGACCTGGGGTGTGCCGGATGTGGACATCCACCAGGCGAGCGTCACTAGCTATGCTATTAAGAGTATTACTATCATAAGCCAGCCGGTCAATGGAGCCTCCCCTATCACGAAGCCTTGTGACAGTGTTAAAGTCACCTCCAAAGACCACCTGCCGACTCGTAAAAAGATAGGGCTTAATCTTCAGGAAGAGACATTTACGGTCCCACTTTGACTGCGGACCATAGATGTTAATGAGCCGAAGCTCCTGTCCCCTCATGAAGACGTCTAAGACCAGGCACCTCCCCATTTCTACCTCGATAACTCTCCGGCATTCAACCGATGCAGTCTTAAAAAGGACTGCCACCCCGCTACACGGCTCGGCCGCAAGAGACCAGTACGAAGACCCGCACCTCCACTCGCTCTCCGCCTTTCGTATGGCCCCCATATCGGTAAGCCTGGTCTCCTGCAAAAACAAAATTTCAGCCTCAAATCGGGTGAGAAAATCAAAGGCCGCAAATCTAGCCGCATCAGACTTTATACTAGCAACATTAATGGTCGCTAGAGTCAACGGGGTGGGTGCCGCCATCATGAGTGATCGAGTTAGATGGCCTTTTTCTTCCCCCCACCCTTTTTCTTAGCCCGCTCATCTCCGGACGATGAAGCCCCCCCTCTTCTTTTCAGAGAGACAGAGGTATCCATCCCTCCCACCTCTTTCTCATCTCCGGACCCAGGGTCGTCCCCACCTCCCGAGGAAGACACACCCCCTGGAGAAGGGACTCCCCCGCCTCCCAAAGGCCCTCCCGATGTTGCCTCCGGAACCTCACCCCCGACTCCCGTCTCAGCAGGATCGTCAAGGGCTTGGAACCGGTTGGAGAGGGGGATCAGAGGGGAGTCGATGGGACCTTCCTTAGGCACCTTGGTCAGGGAAGAAGATTTTCCACCTTTTTCCTTCTTTTTTTTACTTTTGGCACTCTTGGCACTCTTGGTACCCTTGTCACCCATTTCTTTTGGCTGTTCCCCTCCATCCTCATCAAAACTTTCATATTGAGAGGCATCTGAGAGATCAGCCACTTCCTCATTCTCCATCCGTCTGATCTCCTCATTCACCGCTTCCTCCCCCGGGGCCTCAGTGACATGAGCTGTCGCCTCGGAGGAGGGGGCAGCCATTACCCCAGTTTCCCGAGGCTCCTCCTGCCCCCTGCCCTCCTGACGCCTTGCCTGCCTCCGCTGGTAAGAGGGGCCCCTCGCCCTGCCATTCCTCATCGGCCCCTCAGCTCCTCCCCCGCTGCCACCTCCAACCCCTGCAGAAGTTGCACCGCCAGGAACTTCCTCGCGGCTCCCCTCCGCCCGGCCGGCCATGGCATTAGAGAAGGAACGAGGGCAGCGGCTGAACGGGTGACCTAGATCACCACACAGGTGACATCGAATGACACCACAGGATGCGGCGAGGTGACCCACCTCGCCACACAAGGCACATTTCTGCACCTTGCAGCCCGCGCTGAAGTGGCGAGGATCACCGCACCTGTGGCATACCTTCGGCTGCCCCTGGTAGAAGACCAGAATCCGATCCCTTCCCAGGAAAGCCGAGGAAGGGATGTGGGTGACAGTGCCACCTGAACGCTTCAACTTTACCATGAAGGTCCAGCCACCTGACCAGATACCAAAATCGTCCCGGTTCTTCTTAGGGACCTCCACAACCTCGCCGTAGCGGCTCAACCAGGTCATTATGTCAACGCCAGAAAGAGACTCATTACATGTTAAAACGGTCACTTTCTTCGGCCCACTTTGGCGAGAAATTGCTTCCACGGCGAACCCTCGCCAGCCGGGCTCCTCTTTTACCAGCTCATAATTCGACCAAAAGAGCTCCAAGCCCTCTGGCCGAACAAAGCTGATATCAAAGGTGGAGGTCCCAAAAGGATGTATCAGAGCAAAGATGTCAATAGCTCTGAAGTCCATCTTCATGAGGAGCTTCACTACATTTGTCCTGGATGGACACGCCTCATCGCCCCTCCAGCGAAGACGAACCACATTTCTCCTGGAGACCCCCTGCCCGGCTGTCGGGAGGGACCACACGGTCTCCCCCCCTTTTTTCTCTTGGAAGGCAGCTAGACCAAACTTATCTAGCCAGTAGGACAACGCCACCTCTCTTCCCTCTACATTGATCGTCCGCTCACCTTTTTTGAGGGCCTCCAGGAAACGGCGGCGAAAAGCTTCATTCCCTGGGTTCGGAGATGAGGAAGACCCCTGTGGAACCCCAGCGGCAGCAGCCGCATAACTAATGGCGGCTGCAGGTGAGGGGGACGATGGACCAGCCCCTATATTCCCTGAACCCTCAACCTCACAGTCAACCATCTCCACCTCACTTACCTCAGCCTCACCATTTTCACTGGTAGAAATCACCGCACTGGCACCATTCACACCAACCATACCTCCAGCAGAAACCACCCCTGACCCGTCACCATTATCACAGACAATATTCACACCACTTGCACCACTTCCATTCTTATTTACATTTACATTTTTGTTTGCATTTTTTTTCCTGCTTTCTGCTGGGGTTGTTATTTGCAGTGCAGCTGTCCCTTTAAGATCCATGCTGCAGGGTTTGATTACCACACCCTGCTTTGCAGCAGAGCATGTGCTGGCAGCTGCAGACTGTTGCTCCAGCCTCTCCTGCAGACTATCTGCACGCTCCTGCGTGCACTTCACCGCCGGGTCCCCCACAGATACAGGTGACACACATGCAGAGGACCCCGGCGGTGCGACCCCCTCCGGTGGGGGTGCGATCCGGGCCGGCATTACCGCAGCCATTACAGCTGCACCTGAGATGATAAGCGGTGCCGGGGTCCCGGATTTTGACCCAGCATCGGATCTGCATGTGGGAGACCCCGACACCACAGCACACGCCGCCGATGATGCGGCCCCGGCTGACAGCGCACCGCCAACACTGCGGGGAGCGGTGACCACCGGTAAGGTACCCACAGCCTCCACCCCCCGAGCGTCAGCGGGTGCAGCAGGCACCAGGCCGTCCCTCGTTTCCACAGAGGATCGGGCCTGGACACCTCCACAGATCTTATTACTGCCCGCCACAGGGCCACACTCCAGACCATGCACACTGTCCGGCTCTGCAGCCGCATGCCCACTCTCGCCCCCTCTGCTACCGCCAGCAGAGACGGCGACCTGCGCCATACGACTTGTACTCTCCCCGCTCCCTCGCACCGGACCCACTGCAGGTCCCGGGCCGGGGTGGGTAGCGGGCTCCACACAGCGGGACCGGGGGGTCCCAGGAAGGGGGACAAACACCAACCTCTCCTCCGATGTTTTCTTCCTTTTTTTGCTTTTCTTTTTCCCCCTCCTGGTTGCCTCGTCCCCGCAGACCTCATCCCCAAACTTCAGGTGGGCATAATTTACTGGGGACTCTAGCTGACGGATCTGCTGCAAGACGAGGCAACCCCCACTACTGCTGTTATCGCTGCTGCTATCGTCCGCATCACCCCCATCATCCTCTGAAATGCTATTGTCTGATGGGAGTGGGACCTGCACTGGATCTATCCCGCTGTATGTGGCCTGGAGATCACTTACCAAGCCCCCAGGTGGGTACGGTGCCTCCTCCATCTCCTCATGGTCCACCTCCTCCACCTGGGTCGGACGCCGAGACCCCTCTGGCTCCTTTGCAGCAGCCATGTTGTGGAATCGGTCCTCATTCTCTAGCTTTTCCCGGAAGGGCCCGCTGTTGGTTAATATCGCCGCTCTCCGGGCTTCCATGCCCTCAATGCAGATCCCCAGGCTGGATATCCTGGCTGTTAGGGCAGACTTCTCTGTGCGGGAGGCTCTGCTTGCAGCTTGCCTCACCTCCTTCAGCTCCTCCCGGAGTCTCCTGATGGTTTTCCCAGCCTCATCGTACTCGCTGAGGTACGCATGGACGCGGGAGCCATAGCTGGTAACCGGCTCCCGTGCGGCCCTAGTGCCCCAGTCCTTCGGCACCGCCGCCGCTGCACCTCTGCGAGAGCTCCGCTCACCTCCGGGAGGAGACACCGCAGTGGCCCTCGCCTCAGCCTTAGGGGCTTTGCAGCCCTCCTGGGTCTTCCTGGGCTCCTCCATGTTTTGGGCCTTGCCGGATCTGGTGACCCTCTTTGCCGGTAGCAATGAGCTCCCACCCCTCGCCGGCTTAGACCGAGGGGTGGGAGACGGGGACTCAGCCCCACAGTCCATCCACTACACCCCTCTCTTTCCTAGGTCAGAGAGGGGGGGAATTACTGGGTGAAAAAACTGGTTACTCTCCTGGAGCAAACAGAGCAGCACACCTTCCTCCACAGACTACAAGCTCCTAGTGGTGGCTGTGTAAATCTGTATGTAGTGAGCTCATCCTAGTGGTGGCTGTATAAATCTGTATGTAGCGAGTTCCCCCTAGTGGTGGCTGTATAAATCTGTATGTAGTGAGCTCCCCCTAGTGGTGGCTGTATAAATCTGTATGTAGTGAGCTCATCCTAGTGGTGGCTGTATAAATCTGTATGTAGTGAGTTCCCCCTAGTGGTGGCTGTATAAATCTGTATGTAGTGAGCTCCTCCTAGTGGTGGCTGTATAAATCTGTATGTAGTGAGCTCATCCTAGTGGTGGCTGTATTAGGGTTGAACAATTAATATAAATGTTCAATTCTCTAGTTGCCTACTCCTGGCCTAATGGATATTGATCATGTGCACTAAAGAAATACACCAGACACAGTCAGCTGTAACTCTCCTTGATCAATGTATGGCTCAGCTCCAAGAAGGGAAGTTTATTAGTCAAACACAATGTTATATATCTCCTGTAAGGGGGCTCGGTTAGCTCTAAAATGGGAGTGATCGGATGTATTCCATTGGTTAGTGGGTTGGGCATGAGCAAGTCCATGGGCGGATCCATGAGGTCATCAAGGTGGGTTGGTCCGTGAGGTCATCAGAGTGGGCGTCGCTGTGGGTGGATCCATGAGGTCATCAGAGTGGGCGTCATCTTGGATACCAGACCGCATGGTCTGCTAAAACAGGAAATGGCAGCCATCTTCAGTGTCTTCATTGTTCATCAGAGCACATGGATCTGATACAGGAGATGGCAGCCATCTTCAGTGTCTCACTTTGTCTGAGGAAAACTTATGTAGGGTTAAACAATACATGTTATGGGTTACTTCTCTCAATTACCTTATGTGTTGAGGTTAATTAAGTATTTGATCTTATGGCTCTCCTCAACAGTCCCCCCTAAATACTTTATTAACCTTTTCTTTTATCTTGATCCCACCGTGGTTCCCTAACCCACCGGTGTTAAGTGTTATTACGACATCAGAAGCTTCATGACAATATGGATGCTATAGACACCAGAGAACGTGTGACTAATTATGGGTATACTGAGGAGGTATATCGGAGCGCGTTACCAGTGTCCTCGGGACTTCCCAACCTGCTGGATCTATTACTCTCCAATCTCCCATCTCTATGGTTACTTAGAGTAAAATACACATGCGACTAACCCTGTTGTACACATCCTAGATCTGACCGTCTTGCCCGGGAGGGGGAATTGGAGTTTTCACCAGTTTGAGACAAGTTTTCCCTTGTGGAAAACCTCCCTTTGTAGCTGGACTTTGACAAGCAGGTCAGATCCTACTCTGTCCCTAACTGTCTAACAAGTTTATAATGTGAGAGATGGATCCAGGAGGCGCTCAGCAACCCTGACTGAAGTATGAGGAGTCAGGAGCACTTGGTAGGGACCCTCAAATCTCGACTCCAGGGATGTCTTTCTGATGAACGTCTTTACCAGCATGTAGTCACCAGGTTAGAAAGTATGGGTACCGTCACTGGAATCTGGACCTGGAATGGATGATAAAACTTGTACATGTGTTATTGACAGTTCTTTAGTAACAACAATTGCATAATTTACAAGAATATCACTTCCCAAGGCTAGCTGTTGTGGAAAATATTGACCCAATCTTGGAGGCCCCCCAAAAAGAATCTCGTATGGTGTGAGTTTAATGGGACCCCTTGTAGTGTTTCTGACTGAGTATAAGGCAACGTGCAAAATGTCTGTCCCAAGTCTGACCTCCTAACTGGCTTTCAGTATTTTATTTTTCAAGGTGCCATTCAGTGTTTCTACTTTCCCACTGCTGTGTAGGTGATATGGAGTATGTAAACCCAAATCCGCTCCCACTAATGTTCATAGTTCCTTAGACAGTGCTGCAATGAACGCAGGTCCTTGGTCACTCTCAATTACTCTGGGACCCCATATCTGCAGACTACTTCAGTCATCAGTCTCTTAACAGTCACTCTGGCAGTCATGTTGGTTACTGGATAGGCTTCGGGCCATCCTGAGAACATGTCAGTCACTACCAGTACGTACTCGCACTTCCCTACTTTTGGCATTTGAATACGATCGATCTGAACTCTCTGAAAGGGATAGTGGTTTAGCCAAATGTTTCTGAGGCGGTGCTGGATTGCATGTTGCACACACAAGGCAGGACTTGCAATATTTTTGGGTGACAGTAGAAATCCCAGGTGCCATGTAGGTCTTCCAAATCAGGTCATTCATCCGATTCTTGCCTCTGTGGGTGATACCGTGTGCCCATTCTGTCACTGAAGGGTACAGATTACGGGGTAGACCTTTGTGTTCACCCTCCAGACTCCATCTTCATCTTTTTTTAGTTCCTCCTTCTTGCCATGACTTCTTTTCATCATCTGATGTCTTGTCTTGATGTAGATGGATAATCCTCATAAGAGAGGCTTTAGTCCCTTCTTCAGTGTCTTGTGACACGTACATCGCTGCTTTCTCTTTCCTAAATGGATCCACAGCATAGGTTTTTTCTGTTTTGTCAGCAAAGAAGTTCCCCCTTGCTTCTGGAGAATCCAATCTCCCGTGAGCTTTGATCTTGATCACTGCAACCTCTGAAGGTAGATTCAGAGCGACCACAAGTTCTTGTATGATAGCAGCATGTTTTACAGGAGTTCCACTGGACGTTAGGTATCCTCTGGCTGCCCAGATACTGCCGAAGTCATGAGCCACTCCAAAAGCGTATCTTGAATCCGTGTAGATGTTAACCACCTTCTCCGTCGCTTCCTGACAAGCCAACGTCAAAGCTTTAAGTTCCGCTTCTTGTGCAGACATGTGCGGTGGTAGCGATCCAGCTGAGATGACCTGGTCATGTGTAACCACGGCATACCCCGTATGGAATCTTCCAGTTTCATCTGCAAATCTGGAACCATCAGTGAAGAACGTCAGCTCAGCATGTGGGAGTGGGTCTTCAGACACGTTTTTCTTGGAGGCTGCTTCTTCCTGCATTTGTTCGAGACAGTCATGATCCTCTGAGTGTGTAGAGGCATCTTCTCCGAGAGCATCAGTATCATCCACATCCCCCCTGGAAAGAGGAAGCAGCGTGGACAGTTTGAAGATGCTGCAGCGGACAAGAGTGACATTATCCGGAACCAAGAGCGAACATTGGAGTCTCATATGATGCTGCACCAACAGATGTTTAGGTTCCAACAAAGCAATTATGTCGTGTGGAGCCATTAAGAGAACTGGATGTCCTCAGATGATATCAGAAGTTTTGTCCAGAAGCATATGTGCAGCATGAACAGCTCTGAGGCAAGTCGGGGAAGCTTGAGACACAGAGTCCAGGCGGGCAGAGTAGTAGCCGATTGGTCTTGTTCTTCCCCCATGTTTTTGTGCTAGGACTCCGAAAGCATGTCCTGCTACTTCATTGACAAACAAGTAAAAAGGTAGTTGATAATTTGGGATTCCAAGAGCTGGTGCAGACTGTATGGCCTGTTTAAGAGCTTAGAAAGCTTCCACGGATTTGGTACATAGTGGAAACGCTGACGTCTTGAGGTCATCGTACAATGGCTGCATCAGCTTTGAGGCATCTGGAAACCTTTGGCAACAATAATAATTGATAGGTCAGCCAACTCATCTGAGGCCCTTGTCTTAGGTTCTTGGCAGAACTCAACACCAGAGTCCCATGTCTCGTCATGCTCCTGTAGAAAGGCATCGGCTGTTTTTCTGGATCTAGAACTTGGTTCAACAGAGTAGCAGCGTGCCGGGGTGTAAACTTGACACAGATGGTGGGCTCCTCAGACATGAGCATTGGCACTGTTGGCGGTGGCACCTGAAGCGGGAGTAGAGATGTAGTCCCTTGTGTATGAGGAGCCGGAGGAGGTAACAGTCCTGGAATGAAGGGCTCTATTTGGGCAGCTCCAGTATCATGGTATGGGCTCCAGGTGACGCAGGCAGTCTTAAAAGCTTTAACAGTCCTGTCCTCATTAATGCGAGTTATTGCTGCACGAAGTTGTTGAGCACTAACGTCTGGATGAATAGGGTCATAAGTAGGGGTCACAGTGTGTATGATCATTCTACATGGAAGATTGCCAGCTTTAGTCACCGCTATGTCCCCAACAGCTATCTGACCACGTGACTCAACAATGATTTGACTGTCAGCTTGAATAGTCGCCCCTCCTGCTTCCACTATAGCTCTAGCTACACCTCCATTGTGCTCTAACCGAGAATTGGCAGCATTAACAATAGCGTCTGTCTCCATTGTTGTTATGTCACCTTTTCCCACCACTAACAAGGGTCCCTCAGGAAGTTCTTTTTCAAAAATAGGTTGCCAACATTCCCTCCCCTTTGTGCTTCCTGTGCTATTGGTATCCCCCTCCCACATTGAGCCCCCCCTTGATGCAGTCGCCACCGTCCCATACAGGTGTGCGCTTGGCTGCGAGACAGCCTGTGAGGTACTGGGCATAGGGTTATGTAGGCTGCGTGAGAGTGCTGTTGTGGAAGCATTGGGAGGAGAGGCCGCTGCTTGGAGCATCTCATGTGGGTGTGCGGCTAAATTGGCAGTGGAAGTGACAGTAGAAAGGGTAGGTGCTGGGGACGATCCAGGTGGGAGGACTGCTGGATTCACAACAGGAGTGATAGAGGAAAGGGTTGGTGCCCCATTGGAAACAACAGAGATAGGAAACATGGGTAAAGCCTGTTCACTTCCCGAAGGAATATAGTATTGGCCGTTAGTGGTCAATACTGGGTAACAAGGATTTGGTGATGTGGCGTGTAGCCTTAATCTGAGATGTTCACCACCAGGAGCAGCACATTCGCCATCCACAACATGGCTGCCTTCAGAATTAACACCTTTGCCATCCACAACATGGCTGCCGTCAGAATTATATTTACCACCACCAAGATGGCTGCCGTCAGAATTATATTTACCACCACCAAGATGGCTGCCGTTAGAATTACATTTACCACCTCCAAGATGGCCGCTATTAGAATTACATTTACCACCTCCAAGATGGCCGCCATCAGAATTATATTTACCACCACCAAGATGGCCGCTATTAGAATTACATTTACCACCTGGCTCTGGGCCACCATTTTGGCTGCTATTACATTTAACACATTGGCCATTAACAAAATGGCGACCATTACATTTACCACATGGCTCTGAGCCACCATTTTGGCTGCTATTACATTTAACACATTGGCCATTAACAAAATGGCGACCATTACATTTACCACATGGCTCTGAGCCACCATTTTGGCTGCTATCACATTTAACACATTGGCCATTAACAAAATGGCGACCATTACATTTACCACATGGCTCTGAGCCACCATTATACGGTGGTGGCCGCTCACAGGATATATTTTTGTAATACACAACTCAAAACTCTATTCTTTCTATTCCTTTTCTCTTCTACCCAATTTCCAATTTTTCCTTTTTTTTTTTTTTTTTTATATATATGTACTTTCAGAGACTCTTTCTCCTGCCCTAGCAATAGACAACAATCCATTATCTTCTAGGATACCTTTTCTTTTATCTCAAGACAAGCTTCCACTCCAGGGGCTGTAACCATCCCCCCTTCTGGCATTCCACACAATTTCCACTAATTTGCATGAGTCTAACTTGCCATCTGAATTTGGCTTAGTGCCCATACGGCAGAACTGCATTAATTTCTTCATCTTTCTATAGATATACAGTATATATATATCTATCTATCAAGATAACAAACACCAAACAAACAATAAGACGGGGGAGATGACTCAAACCTGAGATTCTAAAGGGAACTGAGTCTGCAGTACTCAGCTCCTATTGCTTCTTGTCAAGTGGTCCCTGTCTGACTTCCGTGCTCCGTACTTTACAAACCAATTATTCCCTACTTTGTCAAATTGCTCCCTAACTTACCGGTCCCCGTGCAGAGTCACTCACTCGATGTCACGGGGCAAAAAAAGGAAAACTATAAATTTAATTGGCTCAAACTGAGTCAATCACTCCAAGTTTCAATGAGCCGCTACACAATTTATTATGCCCGAACTGAGCCAATCGCTCCAAGATTTACCGGGTCCCCCTAGGCCGAGTCAATCACTCAAGGTCCTAGTCCTCATGTACAGAACTGAAAATCTTATCACAGGCGACAACCGTATACCACAGACAAAAATTATTTTTTTTTTTTTTTCTACACTTGCTTTCTTTCCTTCTTTAAAAACAAAACCTGTTTTTCTCGTCCTACCACATGCTTTTCTTTCTGTAAACAAACCTGTTTATTCTTTCCTAGTAACCTGCTTTGTTCCAAACACAATGCTTTTCTTTAACTACCAGTACATACCCTGTTTTTCCTGTTTTATCACTTGCCTGTAGCCCTCTGTAAACACTTCTATTTGTCATCTCCCCTCTTCACAACATGTAACAGGCAGTAGGCAACTAAAATATGTGACGGTTCTTGCAATTAAATGACCAGCAGCGGAGATACCCTTTCTGCCGTCTTACAGATACCAAGAAAACCGGACACGGTCAGGCAATCTGCACAGGATACCCCGAAAGACACAGGTAAAGACTACAGATTATAAAAAATCAGCAGACTTACCGTGTTCTGTTAAAGAGGTGATCAGTCTCCAGATTCGGGGTACTCAGTGCATCCAGCCGTTCCACCCGCCGGTTTTACAGGGTTCAGGGCTCTTCCTCTGCTGGCCCCACGTTGGGCGCCAAATATTAGGGTTGAACAATTAATATAAATGTTCAATTCTCTAGTTGCCTACTCCTGGCCTAATGGATATTGATCATGTGCACTAAAGAAATACACCAGACACAGTCAGCTGTAACTCTCCTTGATCAATGTATGGCTCAGCTCCAAGAAGGGAAGTTTATTAGTCAAACACAATGTTATATATCTCCTGTAAGGGGGCTCGGTTAGCTCTAAAATGGGAGTGATCGGATGTATTCCATTGGTTAGTGGGTTGGGCATGAGCAAGTCCATGGGCGGATCCATGAGGTCATCAAGGTGGGTTGGTCCGTGAGGTCATCAGAGTGGGCGTCGCTGTGGGTGGATCCATGAGGTCATCAGAGTGGGCGTCATCTTGGATACCAGACCGCATGGTCTGCTAAAACAGGAAATGGCAGCCATCTTCAGTGTCTTCATTGTTCATCAGAGCACATGGATCTGATACAGGAGATGGCAGCCATCTTCAGTGTCTCACTTTGTCTGAGGAAAACTTATGTAGGGTTAAACAATACATGTTATGGGTTACTTCTCTCAATTACCTTATGTGTTGAGGTTAATTAAGTATTTGATCTTATGGCTCTCCTCAACAGCTGTATAAATCTGTATGTAGTGAGCTCCCCCTAGTGGTGGCTGTATAAATCTGTATGTAGTGAGCTCTCCCTAGTGGTGACTGTATAAATCTGTATGTAGTGAGTTCCCCCTAGTGGTGGCTGTATAAATCTGTATGTAATGAGCTCATCCTAGTGATGGCTGTATAAATCTGTATGTAGTGAGCTCCCTCTAGTGGTGGCTGTATAAATCTGTATGTAGTGAGCTCCTCCTAGTGGTGGCTGTATAAATCTGTATGTAGTGAGCTCATCCTAGTGGTGGCTGTATAAATCTGTATGTAGCGAGTTCCCCCTAGTGGTGGCTGTATAAATCTGTATGTAGTGAGCTCCCCCTAGTGGTGGCTGTATAAATCTGTATGTAGTGAGCTCATCCTAGTGGTGGCTGTATAAATCTGTATGTAGTGAGTTCCCCCTAGTGGTGGCTGTATAAATCTGTATGCAGCAAGCTCTCCTAGTGGTGTCTGTATAAATCTGTATGTAGTGAGCTCCTCCTAGTGGTGGCTGTATAAATCTGTATGTAGTGAGCTCCTCCTAGTGGTGGCTGTATAAATCTGTATGTAGTGAGCTCCTCCTAGTGGTGGCTGTATAAATCTGTATGTAGTGAGCTCCTCCTAGTGGTGGCTGTATAAATCCTTAGAAACATTTCTGAATATTGATAGTAAAAGTGAATTTCTGTTCCTTTCTCCTGCAGGGGGGTGATGGAAGGATGGAGAGGATGGTCGGTATGTATGAAGGATGGTGGGCAATGGTCCGAACTGGCCGGACATGATTACGTCCTTGATCTGATCTCTAATGTGGAATTACCCAGAGAGTTTCCCAAGCAGAAGTCTTATTTCATCACCTCGGAAGCAGCTCAGGAGAATGTGGAAAGACGCAGCATGTACGTGTCGTACTGGATGCAGGCTGGCCGCCACTTTCACACATAATAAAGGGAGATTTTAAGAAAACGTTTTTAACTTTCAGCATTTTTCATTCAGCTTTTTTGTCATTTTTTTGTAGCAAAAATGCTGCTGGTGAATATTCTACAAGCAATGCATATTTTCTGCCATTTTTGGCCCTTTATTTTCAGTGCAGCATGCTCTAGTACAGAGTTTTGTCAGGACATAGGCTTCACTGTAAGACAGTGTCTGTATTTCACAGAGTATTTGAGAGCAAGCCTGAAATTGAAGAAAATGTCCCTCCTCCACCCATGATGAAAGCACCATCTCTACCTCCGCAGGGGGTCCCAGAGTCAGAAGGTTATTACAGCCACGGTGAGGAAAACTGTAATAAGGCTGCATGCTATGTCTGCAGTGACCATATTCAATAAGATAATGGATGCAAGGGCCATGTATGGAAAGCAACTGCCACTAGGAGGAGCTCACTGAACACAGATTTATACTGCATCTACTCCACCAAACAGTTCAATGCTTACTGTATAAATCTAGCTCCCCCTAGTGGTGGCTGTATAAATCTGTATGTTGTGAGCTCCCCTAGTGGTGGCTGTATAAATCTGTATGTTGTGAGCTCCCCTAGTGGTGGGTGTATAAATCTGTATGTAGTGAGCTCCCCCTAGTGGTGGCTGTATAAATCTGTATGTTGTGAGCTCCCCTAGTGGTGGGTGTATAAATCTGTATGTAGTGAGCTCTCCCTAGTGGTGGCTGTATAAATCTGTATGTTGTGAGCTCCCCTAGTGGTGGCTGTATAAATCTGTATGTAGTGAGCTCTCCCTAGTGGTGGCTGTATAAATCTGTATGTTGTGAGCTCCCCTAGTGGTGGGTGTATAAATCTGTATGTAGTGAGCTCCCCCTAGTGGTGGCTGTATAAATCTGTATGTTGTGAGCTCCCCTAGTGGTGGGTGTATAAATCTGTATGTAGTGAGCTCTCCCTAGTGGTGGCTGTATAAATCTGTATGTTGTGAGCTCCCCTAGTGGTGGGTGTATAAATCTGTATGTAGTGAGCTCCCCCTAGTGGTGGCTGTATAAATCTGTATGTTGTGAGCTCCCCTAGTGGTGGCTGTATAAATCTGTATGTAGTGAGCTCCCTCTAGTGGTGGCTGTATAAATCTGTATGTTGTGAGCTCCCCTAGTGGTGGGTGTATAAATCTGTATGTAGTGAGCTCCCCCTAGTGGTGGCTGTATAAATCTGTATGTTGTGAGCTCCCCTAGTGGTGGCTGTATAAATGTGTATGTAGTGAGCTCCTCTTAGTGGTGGCTGTATAGATATGTATATAATGAGCTCCTCCAATTGGTGTCTGGATAAATATGTTTGTAATGAGCTCCCCCTAGTGGTGGCTGCATAAATCTGTATATAATGAGCTCCCCCTAGTGGTGGCTCTATAAATCTGTATGTAGTGAGCTCCCCCTAGTGGTGGCTGTATAAATCTGGATGTAGTGAGCCCACCCTAGTGGTGGCTGTATAAATCTGTATGTAGTGAGCTCCTCTTAGCGGTGGCTGTATAAATCTATATGTAGTGAGCTCCCCCTAGTGGTGGCTGTATAAATCTGTATGTAGTGAGCTCCTCTTAGCGATGGCTGTATAAATCTATATGTAGTGAGCTCCCCCAATTGGTGTCTGGATAAATATGTTTGTAATGAGCTCCCCCTAGTGGTGGCTGCATAAATCTGTATGTGGTGAGCTCCCCCTAGTGGTGGCTGTATACATCTGTATATAATGATCTCTCACTAGTGTTGACTGTATATAAATCTGTATGCAGCAAGCTCTCCTAGTGGTGGCTGTGTAAATCTGTATGCAGTAAGTTCCTCCTAATGGTGGCTGTATAAATCTGTATGTAGTGAGACCCTACAAGTGGTGGCTGTATACATCGGTATGTAGTGAGCTCTCCCTAGTGGTGGCTGTATAAATCTGGATGTAGTGAGCTCCCCTAGTGGTGGCTGTACATATTTGTATCCTGTGAGCTCTCCCTGTATGTAGTGATATCCCCCTAGTTGTGACTGTCTATATCTGTATCCTGTGAGCTCTCCCTAGTGGTGGCTGTATAAATCTATATGTTGTGAGCTCCCCCTAGTGGTGGCTGTATATATCTGTATCCTGAGAGCTCTCCCTGTATGTAGTGATCTCCCCCTAGTGGTGGCTGTATACATCTGTATGTAGTGAGCTCCCCCTAGTGGTGGCTGTATACATCTGTATATAGTGATCTCCTCCTAGTGGTGGCTGTATATATCTGTATCCTGTGAGCTCCCCCTAGTGGTGGCTGTATGTATCTGTATCCTGTGAGCTCTCCCTAGTGGTAGCTGTATAAATCTATATGTTGTGATATCCCCCTAGTGGTGGCTGTATATATCTGTATCCTGTGAGCTCCCCCTAGTGGTGGCTGTATGTATCTGTATCCTGTGAGCTCCCACTGGTGGTGTCTGCATGTAAATAGAATTATATTATTTATAATGTAACTTTAATTAGTAGACATTGTGGCCAGGCCCTATGATTTGTGTATACATAGATACATATGATCTACAGATGTTCAGATTATGCTGCAAAATATTGAATTGTAATTGATGTTTTTTTGTGCCAGCAGACTCAGACACACTCAGCGAGCCCTCTAATCAGAAAGGCATGGATCATTACTTAGACAGTCTGTTTGATCCTGTTCTGTCTTATGGAAATGGGGTAAGTTATTAAATGATATCCATGTAGTAATTTGCATTTAGTCCAGGGCATCCAGAATTCTGCTGGCAATGTGCTGGGAAACTTATCTCTTAGGTGCATTGCGGGGATGGAGTTTTATTTTCCTACCTGTAGCAGACAGAGTAGGGAGAATATATAGGTTTTTGAACCAGAATTAAAGTATTATCCCCATCATCATAAATGGGATATTGTCGGACGGAGCTTGTAAATGCAAACATTTTTGTAATTTACTGCTTGTTAAAATGTTCAGCCGTTCTTTAGATATTCACACTTTTCTTTTGTTTACAGCTCATTGCCATGGAGACCGACCACAGCTGCTAAACATAAAAACATGTCCAGTGCTTATAAATTATTTTCTTTTAAGAACTGTTTTAAATCTGTCCAGAATTTCTGTATCTCCTAATCCCAGCCATATTCATTGCAGTGTTTACAAGCTGCACAACAGCGGTGGTCGGTCTCCTAGGTAACGAGCTGTAAACAAAAGAAAAAGTGTTAATATCTCAAGAACGGTTGAAAATTTTAGTAAACAGTAAATTGTAAAAGTGCTTATTTTTACAAGCTTTATCCTAAAACATAAATTTATGAAGATGGGAATAACCCTTTAAAGGGAATGCAGGAGATTTTTGCATGCAGCTCTGGAGGTGAGTAGAGAAGAAATGACCGTGTAACTCAAGATCAGTGCAGGATAGTGTTACTTGATATCTTGTCTGGCTGTAAACGGTAAAATGTTGATCATATAGAAAGGTAAGATACGAGATCACTGTGACCGTGTGTGAGACAGCGAACTGGGTCAGTGCACTCGGCACATGGTGTTACTGTATCCTATTACACCCTCCATGTACTGTCTGCTGCAAGGTGCCATCCCGGAATTGCAGATGAAAAGATTTTGATAGCCTTTAATACAAGTGGATCATTCAGGGCTTTATTCAGTTGTGTGAAAAAGTGTTTGCCCCCCGATTTCCTACTCTTTTGCATGTTTGTCACACTTAAATGTTTAAGATAACCAAACAAATGAAAGTATTAGGCAAAGATAACACAACTTAAACACAAAATGCAGTTTATAAATGTAAGTCTTTAATTATAAAGGGAAAAAGAAATCCAAACCTACAGGGCCTTGTGTATAGAAATGATTCCCCCCCTCCCTTTACAATATAAATTAATTGTGGTTTATCACATCTTTGGGAAGCTGAGTTCAAATTCACAAGCTAGATCCAGGCCTGATTATGCCACACCTGTTCTCAATCAAGAAATCACTTAAATAGGACCTGCCTGAAAAAGTGAAGTAGACCAAAAGATACTCAAGAGCTAGGCATCATGCCATGATCCAAATAATTTTTGGAACAAATTAGAAAAAAAAATTAAGATCTATTAGTCTGGAAAAGGTTATAAAGCAATTTCTAAAGCTTTGGAACTCCGACGAACCACGGTGAAAGCCATTATCCACATATGGCAAAAACATGGAACAATGGTGAACCTTCTTAGGGGTGGCCGGCTGACCAAAATTTCCCCAAGAGTGCAGTGACGACTCGTCCAAGAGGTCACAAAAAAAACCCCACAACATCGAAAGTACTCCAGGCCTCACTTGCCTTAGTTAAGGTCAGTGTTCTTGACTCCACCATAAGAAAGACACTGGGTAAAAATGGCCTGCATGGCAGACAAGACGAAAACCACTGCTGAGCAATAAGAACATAAAGGCTCGTCTCAGTTTTGCTAGAAACCATCTTGATGATCCCTAAGACTTTTGAGAGAATACTCTGTGGACTGACGAGACAAAAGTTGAACTCTTTGTAAGGTGTATGTCCCATTACATCTGGCCTAGAAGTAACACATCATTTCAGAAAAGGAACATCATACCAACAGTAAAATATGGTGGTAGTAGTGTGATGGTCTGGGGCTGTTTTGCTGCTTCAGGAGGTGGAAGACTTGCTGTGGTAAATGGAACCATAAATTCTGCTATCTACCAAAAAATCCTGAAGGAGAAAGTCCGGCCATCTGTTCGTGACCTCAAGCTGAAGCACACTTGGGTTATGCAGCCGGACAATGATCCAAAATACACCAGCAAGTCCACCTATGAATGGCTTAAGAAAAACAAAATTAAGACCACGGAGTGGCCTAGTCAAAGTCCTGACCTTAATCTGATTGAGATGCTGAGTATGACCTTAAAAAGGCGGTTCATGCTCGGAAACCTCCAATATGGCTGAATTACAAAAATTCTGATGAGTGATGAGCGGAAAAAATTCCTCCAGAGCGTTGTACAAGACTCATTGCCAGTTGTCGCAAATGCTTGATTGCAGTTGTTGCTGCTAAGGGCGGCCCAACCAGTTATTAGGTTTAGGGAGCAATCACTTTGTCACACAGGGCCCTGGAGGTTTGGATTTCTTTTTCCCTTAATAATAAAGACCTTTGTTGCACCGAAGACAAATTTTATCTGTAAATTAAAAATTTTAAGAATAAAAGATCAGTCCAGGAGGAGAAAGCAGATTTATCTGATGAGATATATTAGAACTTTTTTTTATTTTAATTTGAATTAATGATTTATAACATAAACAAAATTAAGGCTATGAGCGCACGTTCGGAATTGCCGCGGAAATTCCGCAACTGTGCCGTGGGTAAAACGCATGCGGAATTGGCATGCGTTTTCCCGCTAAACACTAGCATTTTCCAAACGATCTGATTGACAGGTTGGTGACACTTGTGAAACATAGTGCTTGACAAGTGTGACCAACTTTTTACTATTGATGCAGCCTATGTAGCCTCAATAGTAAAAAGATATAATGTTAAAAATAATAAAAAAAATAATAAATTGTGATATTCTCGCCTTCCGGCGTCCCTCGCAGCGTTCCCGCTCCTCGCGATGCTCCGGTCCCAATAATACATTGCGGCAATGACCCCAGATGACGTGCGGTCTCGTGAGACCTCTACATCATCACAGGTCATTGCCGCAAAGCATCACTGAGAACGGGAGCGTCGCGAGCAGCGGGAAAGCTGCGCAGGATGTCGGAAGGTGAGTATATCACTGTTTTTTATTTTAATTCTTTTTTTTTTTACAATTCTATGGTTTCCAGGACCTGGAGGAGAGTCTCCTCTCCTCCACCCTGGGTACCAACCACACATGATCCTCTTACTTCCTGCATGGTGGGCATAGCCACATGCGGAAAGTAAGCGGATCAATGCATTCCTATGTGTGCGGAATCCCCGCGATTCCGCACAAGGAATGAACATGCTGTGTTTTTTTCCGGAATGCAAAAAAATGCAACATGTGCACAAAAAATGCGGATTGCATTCTAATAATATGATGCTTAATGTATACCTTTTTCTCGTGGTTTTATCGCGAAAAATCCTGAACATGTGCACATAGCCTAAAACAAGAGGCGTTGTCATGGGGATATGGAATAAGTAGCACTTCTAACAACTCTGGTGAAGATTTCTGTACTCGTTAATAACAGTCATATAGTCTGTCTAATATTTTTGTATGGTTGTACCGGCGGGCAGGACTTACATGGGCACAATGGTTTCCTGCTGACACCTGATCCCCCCCATCTCGCTCTTTGTCAGATATCACGTTCCAGCTCATCCCTGTTTGGGTTTAGGCCACTTACCTGCATTTCTTCTCCTCTGTAGGATCTGGAAAAGCTGACGGCGATGTCCCAGAAAATGAAGGGGGGCGGAGGTGTGGGTGGCAGGGATGGCACCGAGGTGCCCGAAGAATCCAATTTGCCTGGTGAAGGATCACACCGTAGCGGTGAGAGTAATTCCTAAATCACTAGTATGGAGATATATATATATATACTGTATGCTCATATATCCTTCATTTCTTTCTGTAGAGCAAAGCATGTACGCTCAACAACAAGCCTATATCAACCAGCAGGCCATGTTACTGGTGAGTACCTCCAGACATATCTGCTAATTGAGCCTCCATAAAAGCTTTTCTGAAAGGCGACCACCCCTTTAAAGGGTTTATATCCATCTTTATAAATGGGCATTGTCGGACAGAGCTTGTAAATACAAGCTATTTTGCAATTTACTACTTGTTACAATTTTCAATCGTTCTTAAGATATTAAGACTTTTGTTTTGTTTACAGCTCGTTGCCTTGGAGACCGACCACCGCTGCTAGACAGCAGCCCACACGCAGTGCTTACAAGCCCTTTCCTAGTGAACTCGTAAGCACTGTTTTGAAGCCAGTCAGAGTCGCCAGAGCACGCTGTTACCTCTTAATCCCGTCTCAGTGCTTACAAATTAGACACCAGCGGTGGTCGGTCTCCTAGGCAACGAGCTGTAAACAAAATAAAATTGTTAATATCTCCAAAACGGCTGCAAATTTTAATAAGCAGTAAATTGCAAAAGTGATTGTTTTTACATGGACTATCTGATAATATCCATTTGTAAAAAGGAAGAGTGACTAAAGGTAAATTATTATTTTTTTCTATCTCCTAATCTCCAGGCCCAGCAGATGACCATGCAAGCGATGGCTCTGCAGCAGCAAATGGTCAGCAATTCCTCTGTCAGTCCTTCCATATCTAGTAGTCCGAAACAAGGCATGAAGACTCCGTCCAGCAGAGCCAGTTCTTACAGGGTGACTCCTACCGTAGCTCCAATGCCGAGGACTGGGGCACCGAGCCAGGTAAGTGGCAAGCATTGATGCACAAATAATCTATTAATAAGATAGGTCATCAATGTCTAATTGGTGGGGATGCTGTTTGCACCTCCTATGGTGGCTGGCTGTGCAGCGCTGATAGTTTAGTGGCCGATCTAGGGTACTGCAGCTCAGCACCCCTTTAATTCAATAGGAGCCGAGCTGCAGTACCTAAGAATGGCCACTACATGGCGTATGGAGCTGTGGCATCTGGCGCTGCAGAAGCTGCAAATGGCTGATTAGTGGGGTTACCGGGTGTAGGACCCCCGTCGATCTGACACTGATGACCTAGCCTAACTATATACCAACAATATCAAAGTTCTGGAAAACCCCTTTTATTCTTCTTTTTCATTTGCAACCCAGAGGAACGACGAAAATGAATCTCCCTACCGGACCCGAAGATCCCCAACCCGGGAGAGCTCCTTCCATCACACACCTGGTGAGGACGCCCTTTTCCTTTTTATACGGACATCATAGTGAGGGGTGAGGGGGTCCTCGGCAGCCATTGCCTTGTCCACCAATCCTATAGATAACGTTGCCATTGCAGGCCCCTCCAGTCAGGTGCGTCCCGAGGATCTCATCCATCACAGCACCCTAAATTCAGAACATTTTTCCGAACCATCGCACAACATTAAAGATATCATAAACCAGTACAAGCAGCCAGGTGGGACCAGACCGGCCCCCGCTCCGGTAAGGTGAGTCAACCATGTTCAACCAGTGATAAAACTACAACTCCCAGCATGGCTGTGCATTGCAAATCAGTCCAATAAATAGCATTTTAATAGGTGCCATCTTTGATTTATAGGAAGGAGCCACCTAAAATTTTTGGAAGGAAATTGGACCCACATGAAGAAGCTTTGAAGATACTCAAGGGGCAAATGTCTACTCGACCGCTTGCGGGACCTTCGCCTGTCTCCAATATGTCTTATGTTCCTAAGGTACAATAGATGCTCTATGAAAAAGCTACAAAGTGCAAGTGCAGTCATACTAAAATCCTGTCTGCCTGCAGTCGCCACTAGGGGGAGCTCAGGAGCTTACTGCATACTGAATTACATAGGAAGCAACCTTCAAGCTCCCTCTAGTGGCGGCTGCAGGTATCTATACATTTATCATGCAGTGGATTTGGAGCTCTGTATCGGTAAAATGGAGCTGAAAATACTATAAAGATATATTATAAAATTAATATGCAGAACATTATGGTCCTGAAAATTAAAATATGGAGGCGCACTTTAAAAACACTCTGTAGTGATTATATCCACCATTTTTGATCTTTACTTATAATTTAGGCTTCCAGAGACACCATCGCGTTGGTAAAACCTGTCCCGAGCATTAAGCAGAAGAAGTCCGCCAGCCCACCACCAATCAGTGCTGTGAGGCCCACCACAGCTCCCGCAGGTAATGCCTATATACTGGATATGCCAATGTAGCAGAATGTCATACAAAACAGGAAAGGAAGACCCCGATAATAACTTTTATACCCCCTGACAGAGCAGGTATGAGTTCTTGTAATCTTTTTTTTCGGCCTCTCAGTATCAGTCTCGCGGGAGCTCTCAGAGGAGCAGGAGAATATCCAGACGCAGTTGCATCGGCAATATAGCGAGGAGTTTTACACCTACAGCAACGTGTCATGGAGGATCTACATCAGGAAAGAGGTGCGATCCCCCCCACTTATGAAAAATGGGTGTAAACCAATATGGCCGCCATTGTCGTTCTGCAGCTTTTTGCAGACTGGCGGGATGTAAAGTGGCGAGCCTTCTATTGGCAGCCATCTTTAAAAAAAATTTAATTTAAAATGTAAATTGGTAAAAACTTTGGAAATAAGATTTTCCCTGTGTTTTTTTTCTCCAGGTTTTTTACCCCAGGGACAGCATCAACAACCCTCTCATCCTGGACCTTATCTTCAAGCAGGTGAGGCTAACCCAAAAGCTGATATGGAAACGCAATCTGCTAATTAAAGGGGTTGTTTAGCGAAAAGTAGGTATCACCTATCCACACGGGGGTCTGACCACTGGGGATAATTAAAAGATATCACCTGTCCATAGCTGGGACCCCCACGGATATGACATATTGTCTGTGGATAGGTGATAACTTTATTTTTTACAGTACTTGCTGGAAGTTATAGTTCCACAACATCCAAATACACCACAGGTTGCTAATTGCAGGCGTAGCATTTCCACATTTGCGTTATCCCCTTTGCTCTCCCACTATAATCACAGATCATCAATGACACCATGTCCGAGAGCTGCATCAGGATCAACCAGGAGGAGAGGCAGAAGATGAGATCTCTGCTAGGTGAGACCACTTTATCGCCAGGACTGACCGATCCATCGTCCTCAGTGGCAGCCGGTCTGCATTTCTGCACCCAGCATTGCTCGGCTTGGCATCCTGAGCACCTCTTGGCTTACAATGGACAAAGGCATCATGACTGCAGCAGATGTGCCCAGGATACGGGCATGCCGGACACAAAACGAGTAGACTGCCAGCTGCTGAGGACCGTGCCGGATGCCAGACCAGGGCAGCGCGAATAGACTTGCTCATCCCAATAAGCACCCTAGTGAGCACAGATGATGCAAATTGATTCTCAGGACCCGAGCCATGGGGCACATCAGTGATCTGTGACTGCTGGACGGGGAGCCCCGAGAACCACCGCTTACCTGCCGGGATCTGCGGCTGGCTAATAAAAACAAGAGTCGCTGATGCCGTCAGGTAGGAGGCGAATCTCATGGCTCCAGTAAACTGGCGTTACCAATAGACAGGGGCCTGAGAATCAATTCACACCATGGCGGACAAAAATCACTAGGCCTGTTCATATGGAGGAGATTTTTCTGCAGCATGAATTTGTTACGTGCAGAGGAGAAATTTCACTTTTAGGCTATGTGCGCACGTTGCGGAATGGGGTGCAGAATTTTCTGCACAAAATCCGCATCTCCTGGCAGAATCCGCAGGTGCAGATTTGCTGTGGATTTTATGTGGAATTGATGCGGATTTTCTGCGTTTTTTCCCAATGCGGATTTCTATAATGGAAGGGTGCAGAAACGCTGCAGATCCGCACAAAAGAAGTAAGGCTACGTTCACATTAGCGGCGCCCGCCGCAGCGGCGGGCGCCGCAGCGGCGCCGCATGCATCATGCGCCCCTATATTTAACATGGGGGCGCATGGACATGCGGTGCACTTGCTTTTTGCGCCGCATGCGTCCCTGCGGCGCCCGCGTCGGGTCGCGGAGGACGCAGCAAGTTGCATTTTTGCTGCGTCCAAAATCAATGAAAAAAAGGACGCATGCGGCGCAAAAAGCTGCGTTGTGCATGTGTTCACATTTGCGCTGTGCGTTGCGGCGGCGACGCTGCGGCGCACACCGCAAATGTGAACGTAGCCTGACATGCACTTCTTTTAAATCCGCAGCGTTTCCGCGCTGATTTTTCCGCACCATGTGCACAGTTTTTTTTATTTTTTTACATTGTACTGTAAATCACAGTGCGGATCTGCAGCGTTTCTACATAGAAAAATCCGCTGCGGATCCGCACTAAATCTGCATCGTGTGCACACAGCCTTAGTACAAAAAAAAATTGGATTCTTAATTCCGCCCCGCAGATCAATTTCTGTGCAGAAGTTTTGCACGACGTGTGGATGAGACTTTTCATTTGCTCTAGTTTTCAGCACAGAGTATCCTTAGAGCTGCTCTGAACAGGACATCCATAAATTTGCTGACACATTGTCACGAGAGTGAAATAGTAATTTTAAAAATGCATTTTTGTTATTGGTAAAACAACAGTTTTTTGTTTGGTCCTCACAGCGGAGTACAGGGTGGACTCTCTCAGCGCCATCGCAGATGACATGGTGAAGAAAAAGGTTGTGAGTGCCGCTCGGGAGGAGTGGGAGGTGTATTTCTCAAGGCTTTTCCCAGCTGCAGTAAGTCGCACCACCACCACCAGAATGTAGGGAGTTTTCACTGGCGACTATTAAGAGTTTAAGTGGCAGCTCCGTTTTCTTGTATAGGGCAGCGTTGGCACCGGGGTACAGATCCTTGGGGTTTCTCATACTGGAATAAAGCTCCTGAAGATGCTGAAAAGTGGAGGCAGCAGCCCGGAACAGCTGAGAGTCCTGAGGAGCTACAGGTACCTGGGTGCTGAGCTTCATCTCCACTAGGGGGCAGTACAAGACAGGAGCCGAGCTTGTCGGCCAAAGACTATAATCACTTTACCAGAAATTTGTACCATTTTTTTGTCTCCTTTTTATTTGCGCCTTATTCTTCTTCTCATTAAAGACAAAAAAAAAAAATAAAGTTACATTTTTTTCATTTTGCACAAAATTCATCATCTTGAAGAATTTGGTGCCAGTTCCTCCAAAAATCAATACAGTTTTTGCACAATTTCAAGTTGGACAAAAAGTTTGCAGAAAGTTTTACAAGAGAATTCTGGCGAAAGCTCCTTAATGAATTGGAGACCGAAATGCGATTTACAAAAAATGCACCAATGATGAATCGGACCCTTAGTCCATTCTCAAAAAATGTTCTTCCTTCTTCTCTCCATACAGTTACACGGATATCATGTTCGTCACCGTACTCTCCAAGAACATGCTGGAGTTTAACCTGACCAGTGAGAAACTTATCCTTTTCTCGTCGAGGTCCAGCCAGGTGAAGAGTTTGGTAGATTGCTTCTTAATGGAGCTGAAGAAGGTGAGTGTCCGTAGCACAGCGGATAATAACCGTCCATAGTTAATATAGCAGAGCATGCATGTATAAAGCCATGTGCCCGATGAGGCTCAGGAGGGCGTATGCTCAAAGAGGAAGGCAGTCTGGTGCATGCGTCACATATCAAGGCTTCTGAAATTACATGTCAGTGATGACGATGTCAGTCACACCCAGGGGAACATGATGAAAGTCTGTGGCCGGACTATTCTGGGAGATGTGACACCCTGCCAAACTAGTCTGAGGTTATTTGCATATGTCAAGGCTGGGAATAAGATGTTATTATTGCACAATTAGAAACTATTGCCTTGGCTAACGAGGGTATGATTGGTATACAAGATTAGGGCTCTAAATCATGCACACAGTGATGTCACAGTACAGGGGTAATATATACAGTGATGTCACAGTACAGGGATAATACACACAGTGATGTCACAGTACAGGGATAACACACAGTGATGTCACAGTACAGGGATAATACACACAGTGATGTCACAGTATAGGGATAATACACACAGTGATGTCACGATACAGAGATAACACACAGTGATGTCACAGTACAGAGATAATACACACAGTGATGTCACAGTACAGGGATAATACACACAGCGATGTCACAGTACAGGGATAATACACACAGCGATGTCACAGTACAGGGATGATACACACAGTGATGTCACAGTATAGGGATAATACACACAGTGATGTCACGATACAGAGATAACACACAGTGATGTCACAGTACAGAGATAATACACACAGTGATGTCACAGTACAGAGATAATACACACAGTGATGTCACAGTACAGGGATAATACACACAGCGATGTCACAG
Source organism: Ranitomeya variabilis (assembly GCF_051348905.1). NCBI lineage: Eukaryota > Metazoa > Chordata > Amphibia > Anura > Dendrobatidae > Ranitomeya > Ranitomeya variabilis. The sequence continues at coordinate 18,747,834 of NC_135238.1, forward strand.
TACAGGGATGATACACACAGTGATGTCACAGTACAAGGATAATACACATAGTGATGTCACAGTACAGGGATAATACACACAGTGATGTCACAGTACAGGGATAATACACACAGTGATGTCACAGTACAGGGATAATACACACAGCGATATCACAGTACAGGGATAATACACACAGTGATGTCACAGTACAGGGATAATACATAGTGATGTCACAGTACAGGGATAATACACACAGAGATGTCACAATACAGAGATAATACACACAGTGATGTCACAGTACAGAGATAATACACACAGTGATGTCACAGTACAGGGATAATGCACACAGTGATGTCACAGTACAGGGATAATACACACAGTGATGTCACAGTACAGAGATAATACACAGTGATGTCACAGTGCAGGGATAATACACACAGTGATGTCACAGTACAGGGATAATACACACAGTGATGTCACAGTACAGAGATAATACACAGTGATGTCACAGTGCAGGGATAATACACAGTGATGTCACAGTACAGGGATAATACACAGTGATGCCACAGGACTGGGATAATACACACAGTGATGTCACAGTACAGGGATAATACACACAGTGATGTCACAGTACAGGGAAAATGCACACAGTGGTGTCACAGTACAGGGATAATACACAGTGATGCCACAGTACAGGAATAATACACACAGTGATGTCACAGTACAGGGATAATACACACAGTGATGTCACAGTACAGGGAAAATACACACAGTGATGTCACATTACAGGGATAATACACAGTGATGCCACAGTCCAGGGATAATACACACAGTGATGTCACAGTACAGGGATAATACACACAGTGATGTCACAGTACAGGGATAATGCACACAGTGATGTCACAGTACAGGGATAATACACATGCGGCGCCCCCACTGCCGCAGGGCCGAGGGGTACCCGGTACCGGGCCTCTGAGTCTCTGTTCTGGGGTTGTCACGGTGGCTAGACCCGATCCGTGACCCTGCCGGTCAGTGGGGGGACGTCCGGGGAGTGAGTGGTGGTGAATGATGGTGTAGTCGTGAAGTGCCGGTCGCAGTAAATAATGAGGACACCAGGTTGCAGTCTCTTTACCTCTTTACTGAAGGTTTTAGAGACCTCAGTCCAGAGCGCTGTCCACCAGGCTGTCAGAGACCGGCCGGTCCAAAGGCATATCAGGAGTTCTCTTTACAGGTGGGAATCAGTGTCTACCTTCTAGCGCTGTGTGTTGTAGTCCTTCCCTGCTGAGCTCCCGGGGTAGTCCTCACAACTGTTTCTGTCTGTCTCTGATGTTCGTTCTCTCCGTCCCCCAGATGATATGGTAGGACGCACCCGTATGACGGGGTAGGCCTGGAGTTCTTCCGGGACCCTAGAGTCGCCCCTCTCCCACAGCTGCCTCCGTTGTCTGCTTAGGTTTTAAGTGAGACAGCCAACCTATAATTGGCTGTCCTGCCGTGGTTTGCAGTAGTACTTAAAGTCTCTTACTTGCTCGGCGTTCCGGCCACCGACTGTTTGCGCCTCAGAAGGATGTTGCCTCGGTCTAACAGCACGACTCCTTCTGGTCCTAATTCCTCTTTACTGTATTCCCGTTGTTCACTGGTTAGTTCTGCTCTTAGGACTCTGCCAGGATCCCATCCCTGACAGGTCCTCTCACTAGCTCTTCCCAGTTACTTCTCTCCCTGTCTTCCTGTCCAACCCCCAGTTTTACCAGAGTGTGAGGAGTGGCCTACTAGATAGAACCACACCCCTGGTGGCCGGAGTGTGAAGTGTGGTGTGAGTGTTACCTGATCAGAGAAACTCTTTTAGTGCAATCAGACGTAACATCGCTCTCCTTAGTGGCAGAGCGACATTACTGCAACGACCAGGACTCTGGGGCGCTGCACTCCCCCCCGGTTAAATCCAGTACTCCCGGACTGGGAAAAAAAGAACAACAATACATGTTAACAGAAAACACACAAATTTTTGAAATAGCATAACAATTAAACATAACAGTGCTTCCCTTTATGGGAGGTGAGGACTCTTGAACGTTGCGAAAGTTATGTCATGCACAGTTTATGACTCTCAGTTCAGTGGTTGAAACAGCGGGGACCCCGGGTAAACAAAGGGGTCCCCCTTTTGAAAGTTTTTGAGCAATTCACCGTCCATTACTCTATTGTCCATTTCAAAACCTGTAACAAAAGATATGCACACAAACATTTTCAACTAAATAGCAGCCCCCGCTAATACCTCCAAGTTTTGTAGCGCAGGGGAGTTTGGTTCTGAGTGCTGCGTGTGGACCTTCGCAGCGCAGGGGTTGCTATTGGCCTAACAGGGCCCGCTATGCCTGCTACCGCTGGTGTAGTGCACTGTCTTCTAGCTACACTTCTAGTGAGTCTGGGTAGCACTGGCAGGTTGGGGCTCTCAGAGCTGCTGCTATCAACAGTGGGTACAGCAGATTCACCGATAGCAGAGGGAGGATTTGCCGGTTCAACGGTTGGCATGACATCTTCAGGTAGGGCTTGTTGAGGTTGTGGGACCGGATGATCTGGCACCACCATTGCTTCTGGTGGGTCCGGCTGTGGAAACGTTAGAACAGGTACCACGATGGCCTGATTTATCTGAGTCCAGGACTGGGGAAAGTCACCAAGGACGGTATGGATCATCTTCTCCTTTTCCACCGGCGGGGAGATTCCTGGGGCCGTGCCCCTCTCTCTCAACTTATCGGGGCAGACCTTAAGGTGATCCCTGGATACCGCTGTCGAGGTCTCCCCTCTGTCCTTGCTGATGAGACAGACCTTCGTGTTGTCGAAATCGGATGGCAGGATGGTATACGGTTCCGCTTCCCATTGGTCATCGAGCTTGTGTAGTCTCCTCTTTCGTTTAAGTACTTGCTCACCAGGTGACAGGGGAATCGCAGGAGCGTGCTGGTTGTAGTCCCTTTCTTGTTTTTGCCTAGCCTGGGCGAGACTTCTTTCCACGCACTCCTGTACTTTGCGGTACCTTCGCTGCCTTTCTGCATCCCAATCTGCATCCGGCGAGGTATCTTCGGGGACTAGGACCCCCATGTCCAGATCAACGGGTAACTGGCTAGGCCTTCCCCTCATTAGGTACGCTGGAGTACAGTTGGTGGAATTTACTGGGATGTGATTGTAGATATCCACCAAGTCAGGCAACTTTGTCGGCCACAGGTTCCGTTCCTCTACGGGCAAGGTCTTCAACAAGTCAATCACCACCTGGTTCATCTTTTCGCACATCCCATTGGTTTGAGGATGGTATGGTGTGGTTCTGATCTTCTTACACCCGTACAGTTGGCAGAACTCTTGGAACACTTCTGCTTCGAATGCTGGTCCCTGATCGGTCAGTACCTTCTCCGGGTAGCCATGGGGCCTACAAAAGTACTGCTGGAAGGCCTTGGCGGCAGTCCTGGCCGTTAGATCCTTGACAGGTACAACCACCAGAAATCTGGAGTAGTGATCTACGATGGTAAGAGCGTAGATATAGCCTGACCGGCTAGGTGTCAACTTCACATGATCCAACGCGACCAGTTCGAGCGGCCGTTTGGTGATGATGGGCTGCAGGGGAGCCCGTTGGCTGCCACGGTCCTTCCTGCGTAGGCTACATGGACCGCACTCCCGACACCACTTCTCAATGGCTTTCTTCATGCCGATCCAATAGAACCTCCCTCGGAGTAGTTTCTCTAGCTTCCTCCATCCGAAGTGTCCGGCTCCATCGTGGTAGGCTCCCAGAACCATGGGCGCATCTCGCCTTGGCACCACTATCTGCCACACCAATTCATGAGTACGTGGGTCGATGCTCCTCCTGCACAGCTTGCCATCATGGATAAACAGTTTGCTTCTCCCCTTCCACAGCTGTTGGGTCTCCTGGGGATCATCTGGGCCAGGGTGCAACCCTGCCTGCGTCAAGAGCTCTTTCACCCGACGGACCGCGGGGTCACCATCCTGGGTTTCCGCCCATCCGTGATGGGGCAGGGGATTCAGCGTGGCATCCGGTTGGTTCTTGTGCCTGTCCTTCACATGATGAGAGTTCTGAGTGGCTTTGGGGCGATGGAATGCAGGCAGCTCCACCTCTTCAAGTGCCTCCGGGTCTTCTCCCATTTCTGGCAAATTGGGCATTCGGGACAAGGCATCGGCATTGGCATTCTTGTGTCCTGCCCGGTACTTGATGGTGAAATCGTAGTTGGACAGCCGGGCCATCCATCGCTGTTCCAAGGCCCCGAGTTTGGCAGTATCCAGATGCGTTAGTGGATTGTTATCCGTAAAGACGGTGAATTTCGCGGAGGCCAGGTAGTGTTTGAACCTCTCTGTCACTGCCCAGACGATGGCAAGGAATTCCAGCTTAAAGGAACTGTAGTTGTCAGGGTTCCTTTCCGTGGGACGGAGTTTCCTGCTGGCGTAAGCGATCACCCTTTCTTTGCCTTTCTGGACCTGGGACAGCACGGCTCCTAATCCCACATTGCTGGCATCTGTGTACAGCACAAACGGTTGATCGTATTCGGGGTAAGCCAGTACCTCTTCTCCCGTCAGTGCCGACTTCAAACAGGTGAAGGATTCCTCCAGCTCCTCGTTCCAATCAAAGGGGGTGTTCCTCCCCTTGGTCTTCTTTGGTTGGCCCACCAACAGGTTTTGCAAGGGTGCGGCCTTCTTAGTGAAGTACTTAATGAACCTCCGGTAATAGCCTACCAACCCGAGGAACTGCCAGACTTCGTGGAGGTCACTAGGCTTTGGCCAGTCCTTGATCACTGTGACCTTGTCGGGGTCTGGGGCCACTCCTTCAGCGCTCACCACATGGCCCAGGTACTGCACTTTAGGTTTCAGCAGATGACACTTGGACGGTTTCACCTTTAAGCCGAAGTTGGACAGGGCTTCAAACACCTCGGCCAGGTGCTTCAAATGGTCTTCGTAGGTCTTAGAGAAGACAATGACATCATCCAAATACAGCAGCACGGTTTCAAAGTTCATGTGTCCCAGGCAGCACTCCATCATCCTCTGGAACGTCCCGGGAGCATTGCACAATCCGAAGGGCATGTAGTTGAATTCGCAGAGACCCATTGGGGTCGTGAAGGCTGTCTTCTCTTTGTCCGCCTCTGCCACAGGAACCTGCCAGTACCCACTGGTGAGATCTAAGGTAGAGAAGTAGTTAGCAGATTTTAAGGCAGCCAGAGACTCCTCTATGCTGGACAGTGGGTATACGTCTTTATGTGTAATGCGATTCAACTGCCTATAATCAACACACATCCTCATTGTACCATCTTTCTTTTTAACAAGGACTAACGGAGCTGCCCAGGGGCTACAGCTGTCTCTCACCACCCCAGCCTCCTTCATTTTCCGCAACATGTCCTTGGCACACTGGTAATGAGCTGGGGGTACAGGGCGATATCTCTCTTTTATGGGTCGGTGATCTCCCGTGGGGATATGATGTTGGATCCCTTTCACCTGCCCAAAATCTAAGGGGTGTTTGCTGAATACCTGCTCGTACTCGTGTACCACCCTGTAGGCCCCCTGTTTTTGATGGGATGGGGTAGAGTCAGTGCCCACATGCAATTCCCGACACCAGTCTTTCGAGTGCTCTGCAGAACCTTTGTTCTCTGCCACGTTTGACGGGACCAAGGGTTCAGGTGTCTGTATCACACTATTATTGACAGTGAACAGTTTGGCGAGCGTGGTATACTTGGTGAGGTGAACCTCTTCCTCCCCACAATTGAGGACACGTACGGGCACTCTCCCCTGGCGGACGTCGACCACCCCCCGGGCTGTCAGAACAGTAGGCCTATTGTCTGAATATACGGGTTCTACCAAGGCCTGGTAGTCCTTACCCCTGAGGCCTATGGCTGCCCGACACCATATTAACATCTCACTCCTGGGGGGTATCGCGATGGGGTTTGAATCACTCACAGTGACACGACCAATCTCACCACCAGTCAGCTCTACCTGCTGTCTCTGCATCAGAGCTCTGATTTCCTTCTGCAGGGCACGTTGCTCACTGTGGCCGGCGGTTTCTGCCACCTGTTGCAACAAAACAATAACTTCTGCAAGACAATTTTCTATAACATTAGTACCAAGAGTCATCATGGGATTACATTCTCGACGATCAATATCAACAATCACAATCCCTTGGGCTTTCAATTCCACCCGCCCCACCTTGATGGTGACCTCCTTATACCCCACTTGTGGCAACGGCTGACCATTACTGGCTATTATGGTGAAATCATCGTCAGGGCCACGAGTAATATCAGTGTCCTCCCAATACCGTTTATAAAGCACGTAAGGTATAGTCGTCACCTGAGAACCGGTGTCCAGCAAAGCGTTCAAGGGGATTCCATCAACCACTACAGGGAGAACTGGTCGTCCTCCAATATACTTGGTTCTCCAATGCTGCGGGCCTGACCGTCCTACTCCTGGGGGTTGGCCCTTTGCCCCAGGGGTTGCTCGTTTAAAGGACAGTACCTTGCAAGGTGGCCCACCTGGTGACAGCGGCGGCAGATGGGTCGTCCGTCCTGATGGAAGCGATCGCTGTCCCGGCCTCTGGTCGGTGGGGTCCTCTTCTGTCGCGTCCAGGGGACATCTTCTGGTCTGGAGGCTAGCTGGATCTTTTCTTTGGGGGCCTCCTGTAGGGACTGCACCGTCCGGGCTAGGGCAGCAACGCTCTTGGTCAGCTCCTGCATCTGAAGACTGAGTCCTGCAGGGGAGTCGTCCTCGAAGCTCTGGGCGTCGGCCTCCGCGGCAACTGGGGTATCCGATGCCACCTCCTGGTGGTATGTGAGAGCGGGGCGCCTGGGTGGTATTGTGCGGCTGGGCTGTCGCTCCTGCAATGCCTGGATAGCTTTATCTTTGAATTGCGCAAAAGTCAAGTCTGGATTTTGCATGGCCAGGAAGTGCAATTGGCCCCGCTGGTGACTGCACAGGAGCCCCTCAATGAACCGCTCCTTCAGGATTTTATCCTCATCCTGCATGCTGCCGGGGTCACTCTGCTTAATGGCCCGCATCGCCTCCTGGAGATTAAGGGCATAGTCCCGTAAGCTATCCTGCGGTCTCTGTTTGCATCCATAGAAAGTCAGTTTAATTTCTGTAGCAGTGCAAGTATCGAAGGTGGCTTTAAGCTTTGCAAAAATCTGTTGTGCAGTTCCCTTATCCTCGGCGGGCCAGGACTTCAATTCTCTCAGAGCCGCCCCAAAGAGTTGGCCGGTTATCATATGAACCTTCTGAGGCTCTGTCAGGGGATAGAACTCGAGCAGGCTGCAGAGCCCTTCTTTAAAGTCAGTGAATGTATGCGACTCCCCAGAGTATCGTGGGAGCCAGGCCGCTCCGGGCAGGTACGGCATAGAGAAGGGCATTATGGCTTTTGTGGTAGCGGCAGTGTCCGACTGACTGCTGGGGGCAGCGGGTTCTGCGGCAACCGGTGGTGGTATTAGGGCCGCGGCTTCGCTCGCTGCGGGGACCGGAGCTGCCCCTGCATCCGCGGCTGCGGCCGCCACCTCCTCTCCTCCCGACTCGGACATGGCTGTCCCTTCCTCCCACTAACCTGCTGGAGGTCGGAGTTCCAAGGCACACATAACCTGATTCTTCAGGCTTAAGTAGATCCTGTTCGTGACGCCAAGATGCGGCGCCCCCACTGCCGCAGGGCCGAGGGGTACCCGGTACCGGGCCTCTGAGTCTCTGTTCTGGGGTTGTCACGGTGGCTAGACCCGATCCGTGACCCTGCCGGTCAGTGGGGGGACGTCCGGGGAGTGAGTGGTGGTGAATGATGGTGTAGTCGTGAAGTGCCGGTCGCAGTAAATAATGAGGACACCAGGTTGCAGTCTCTTTACCTCTTTACTGAAGGTTTTAGAGACCTCAGTCCAGAGCGCTGTCCACCAGGCTGTCAGAGACCGGCCGGTCCAAAGGCATATCAGGAGTTCTCTTTACAGGTGGGAATCAGTGTCTACCTTCTAGCGCCTGTGTGTTGTAGTCCTTCCCTGCTGAGCTCCCGGGATAGTCCTCACAACTGTTTCTGTCTGTCTCTGATGTTCGTTCTCTCCGTCCCCCAGATGATATGGTAGGACGCACCCGTATGACGGGGTAGGCCTGGAGTTCTTCCGGGACCCTAGAGTCGCCCCTCTCCCACAGCTGCCTCCGTTGTCTGCTTAGGTGTTAAGTGAGACAGCCAACCTGTAATTAGCTGTCCTGCCGTGGTTTGCAGTGTACTTAAAGTCTCTTACTTGCTCGGCGTTCCGGCCACCGACTGTTTGCGCCTCAGAAGGATGTTGCCTCGGTCTAACAGCACGACTCCTTCTGGTCCCAATTCCTCTTTACTGTATTCCCGTTGTGCACTGGTTAGTTCTGCTCTGAGGAGTCTGCCAGGATCCCATCCCTGACAGGTCCTCTCACTAGCTCTTCCCAGCTACTTCTCCCTGTCTTCCTGTCCAACCCCCAGTTTTACCAGAGTGTGAGGAGTGGCCTACTAGATAGGACCACCCCCCCTGGTGGCCGGAGTGTGAAGTGTGGTGTGAGTGTACCTGATCAGAGAAACTCTTTTAGTGCAATCAGACGTAACATCGCTCTCCTTAGTGGCAGAGCGACATTACTGCAACGACCAGGACTCTGGGGCGCTGCACACACAGTGATGTCACAGTACAGGGATAATACACACAGTGATGTCACAGTACAGGGATAATACATACAGTGATGTCACAGTACAGAGATAATACACACAGTGATGTCACAGTACAGGGATAATACACACAGTGATGTCACAGTACAGAGATAATACACACAGTGATGTCACAGTACAGAGATAATACACACAGTGATGTCACAGTACAGGGATAATTCACAGTGATGTCACAGTACAGGGATAATTCACAGTGATGTCACAGTACAGGGATAATACACACAGTGATGTCACAGTACAGGGATAATACACACAGTGATGTCACAGTACAGGGATAATACACACAGTGATGTCACAGTACAGGGATAATACACACAGTAATGTCCGTCTTGTTAGGCATGCATAAAAGTGCCGTCGGCTAGAGTTTTGTGCACTTCTGAAAAGGACACTGCTGAACAGAAGCAAAATGGAGTCCAGAGTAACTCTGCTGCCTCATTATAGTGAATGGATCCCTCTGGGGTTTCATCTGAATCACGTCACTTGGAGACTTATATAGAAACCCCGATCTAAGTGCTCAGCGTAGATCCCAAATGTTATGTAAAATCTTCCTAACAAAAGCTTCAAATCAATCCACAAAAAAAGCAAGTCCCCACTCGGGTCTGTCAATGGAAATATGGGGGGGCTTCCATGTTACTGGTAGTTTAAAGGCTCTGAAAAAGCAAGATGGTTCCTCACCCCTCAAAAGAAATCCAGTGAATTCTGCACTCCCAAATCCAAACGCCCCACTCCCTTCTGAGCCACACAGTGTTCCTAAACCATATTTATCATCCACATGTTTGGCATTTCTGTAGCGATGGAAGGCCACCTAATTTATGGGTGCATGTCTCCAAAAGCTTGAACTGGGCACCATGCACTGGTCACTACAATGTACTGGTCACTACAATGCACTGGTCACTACAATGCACTGGTCACTACAATGTACTGGTCACTACAATGCACTGGTCACTACAATGCACTGGTCACTACAACGTCAGTTTGCAATTTTCACTCAGCTACATCCACTGCTGCTTGTTTTTGGAAAACGCCCATGGAGTCAAAATCGTTACTATACCTATACCTTCACTGCCCAATGGTATAAAATTCTGTGACACACCTGTGGTGTCAATATGATCCCTGCACCACTAGATGAATTCATTGAGAAGTGTAGTTTGTAAAATGGGGTCACTTATGGGGGGTTCTGCTGTTCTGGCACCTCGGGGGCTCTGCCAATATGACATGGCACCCTCAAACCAGTCCAGAAAAATGTTGTACTCCACTATGGCGCATCTTCCCTTCTGACCTTTGCACTGTACCTTAAATGTAGTTTTAGACCACATATGGGGTATCTGTGTACTCAGGAGAAATTGCACTAACATTTTTGGGGTCTATTTTAAACTGTTACCCTCGTGAAAATAAAATAATTGGGGATAAAATAAAATTTTTGTGGGAAAAATGTGATTTTTGTATTTTCACAGCTCTACGTTATAAACTCTGTGAAGCACCTGGGGGTTCAAGGTGCTCACCACACATCTATATACATTCCTTTAGGTGTCCAGTTTCCAAAATGGGGTCACTTTTTGGGGGTTTCCACTGTTTAGGTACATCAGGGGCTCTCCAAATGTGACATGACACTCTCAGACCATTCCATCAAAGTCTGCATTCCAAAACATCACTCCTTCCTTTCTGAGACCTGCCGTGCGCCCAAACAGCAGTTTTATCCCACATATGGGGTATCAGCATATTCAGGATAAATTGCCCAACAAATTTTGTTGTGCATTTTCTCCTGTTACCATTGTGAAAATGCAAAATTGGGTGCTAAAAGAACATTATTGTGGGAAAAATGTGATTTGCTTATTTTTAAAGCTCAGCGTTATAAACTTCTCTGAAGCACCTGGTGGTTCAAAATGCTCATCACACATCTAGATAAGTTCCTTGAGGGGTCTAGTTTAAAAAATAGTGTCACTTGAGGGGTGTTTCTACTGTTTAGGCACATCAGGGGCTCTCCAAACGCGATATGGTGTCCGCTAATTATTCCAGCAAATTTTGCATTTAATAACTCAGATGTCGCTCCTTCCCTTCCAAGCCCTGCTGTGCGCCCAAACAGTAGTTTTCCCCCACATATTGAGTATCGCTATACTCAGGATAAATTGCACAACAAATTGTATGGTGCAAATTCCCCTGTTACCCTTGTGAAAATACAAAATTTGGGTCTAAAAAACATTTTCATGGGAAAGATGTGATTTTTTTTATTGTCACAAATCAATGTTATACACTTATGTGAAGCACCTGGGGCTTCAAGGTGCTCACCACACATCTAGATAAGTTCCTTGAGGGGTCTAGTTTCTAAAATGGTATAAGTTGTGGACGGTTTATACTATTTATACACATCAGGGGCTCTACAAATGTGACATGACATCTTCTGCTTATTTCAGCAAATTTTACATTCAAAAAGTTAAATGGCCCCCTTTCCCTTCTGAGCCCTGCCATGCACCCAAACAGTGGTTTTCCCCCACATATGAGATATCGGTGTGCAGTAAAATTTTTGTGAAAAAAAAGTGAAATGTTAATTTTTTCATTCCACATTCCATTAATTCGTGTGAAGCACCTGAAGGGTTAGCAAAGTTCTTGAATGTTGTTTTGAGTACCATGAGGGGTGCAGTTTTAAAAATGGTGTCACTTTGGGATATTTTTTTCTCATATCAAGTCACTTCTAATGTGATGTGGTCCCTAAAAGTAATAGTTTTGTAATTTTGTTGTAAAAATGAGAAATCGCTGGTCAACTTTTAATCATTATAACAAAAAAAATGTTTTAAAAGTTGTGCTGATGTAAAGTAGACATGTGGGAAATGTTATTTATGAACTATTGTGTGTGATATGACTCTCTGATTTACAGGCATAAAAATTAAAAGTTTGAAAATTGCTAAATTTTCTACATTTTTGCTTAATTTTCATTTTTTATTTTTTTTTTTCACAAATAAACACAAGTCTTTCTATTGTTTTTTTTTTTTCTGGCTTCACAGGACTCTAACTATGTGGTCGCTGTGCAAAATAATGTCACAGAAGACAAAAGTTTGCTGAGCTTCCATAAAGGAGACATCATTCGATTACAGGCTCTGGAAGGACTGCAGAAAGGTGAGCTGTGGGCACGCATGTGTTCCCCAATTTATAAAAATTAATTGTACGGCAGGAATATATTTGTTTATTTTTCTGTATTTGGGGCTAAAAATCACTTTTATAATTGAATTTCACAAAAAAAATAAATCACTCTCTTTGGCTATTTTTTATGAAATCGAATTGCAAAAATTATTTTTATCCTGAAATACGCACATTTAAGTAAAAAAAATGTATTTTAAGGTCACTTGTTTAAGCTGTTGCATCTTTCTAACATCGTCTGTGAATTTTCAATGCTGCCTGCATGGATCCTTGCACAGGCCAAAGCTATGGCTGTGTGGTGCGGAAGAAGGTGATGTATTTGGAGGAGCTGAGACGCGGCACTCAGGATTTCGGTGGGTTTTCGTAGCATGTTCTACTTTATTGCTGTGATCTGTGCGGAGAATGATCCCCATGTGCATGAATTATCCCTATGTAGATATGACTTCTTTTTAATAAGGAGGTTAATACAACATATTCAGCTCTGCTACATCAATCAATGAACGTGAACGCAATCTGTCCTCTTCCAGGCTGGAAATTTGGGGCCCTTCACGGCCGGGCAGGACTATTCCCGGCTGAGTGTGTGCAGCCGGTGGCGGCTCCGGATTTTGTGAACCTACCCGCCGATCGTAAAGAAGAGCCGAGAAATCGTCAGAGTCGAGCGGCGGCGTCTGCGGCAGTGGCTGTCGCCGTGGCCTCCTCGGCCGTGGCTCATGAATTTGATAAGAAAATGGATGTAAGTTGGTAAAACTTTTTTTTACGTTAGTGGAGCCAATATAACGTGGTGTTCTTCCAGGGGTCGCCCACGCCTAGTGAATACGCGGAGAGCCTGGATGAATATACAGGGGTGGACACGTCGGAGATCGTACTGCAGGGGAGCTCGTATAACATGCTGGACTTTGCCAAAAAGTATTTCCGAGAGGGGCAGAGGATGTTGGCGCAAGAGGAGGCGGCGAAGACGTCTGGGTAACGCCAGCCTTTGTAGCATGCATGAGATTGGATGTGGCCGGTACAGCGGCGGACATATTTGTAATTTTGGTGCGACAGATCACAGACAGCACCTGGACTTATAGTGAGAAATGTGGCGTTTTTCCACCCAGACTCATGGTCCATGTGCCCCAAAATTGCACCGCACGCTATTTTACTCCATTTCTACGCAATAGAAGGCAGCTCCTTCATCCGTCAGCACCTGCATCCCCATTTTTGCCTGTTTTTTTATATTGTTACCCAACCCTTGGCTAATTACTGCAGGGAGACCTATAGATGGGTGAAGGTGCCCTATACATATCCATAGGAGCGCGTGGGACCTATGCACTGTCCATGCTCGGGACGCCCCGTCCTCTGCGTTTGTCCCTGTATCCATATCATCCAATTTTAACCTATATATATATATATATATATATATATATATATATATATATATATAATTTTATTTTTTTTTGCTTTTTATTTCAGAGAATCTTCTAAACAAGGATCAAAGAAAAGTCGAGAGTTCAAAGATCCGGTGGATATGATGAAGTTTACCAAGGCGAGTTCACAATTACTTAAGACATTGGATATTTTCAGTGGTTGTTGCAAAACTACAACTCCCAGCATAGCCTGACAGCCTCCGGAGGTCCGGGGGTTATTATTAAGGGTGTAGACCCCCGGTCTTCCATGATTCTTGTATTAACGATGCTCTCTGCGGTTCGTCTAGAATCCCATACAAGAGTCACTGATCGAGTTCAGCGACAGCAGCATGAACAGAATCGCCTCCGACCTGTTCCTAGGTAAGTATGGCGTATACACGGGTATATACTAGCTGCATCCATATATGTATCCCCTCCAATATAATAACACCTCTCATTGTCTCTGCTGCAGCTGTGATGAGGTTTATGGGGGACGCACCGATGAAGGGTCAGTCCGAGCTGGATGTGGTGTGTGCAGTCCTGAAGGTAAGGGAGGACGGCGACTTTTTTGCCTATTGTGCGCTAGTAAAAGTCTATTTTTTGGGGACTGTTCTCTCCTTGTCATTGCAGCTGTGTGGGGACCACGAGGTCCTGAAGGATGAAGGCTACTGTCAAATCATCAAGCAGATTACTGACAACTCCAGCACCAAGACGTAAGTCGTCTGCCGTACTCTCATGCCCCAGACTTGCATTTTCTCTGTTTGGTCAATACAAGAATAACAGCAAAATTTTGGAAACTGCCCTCCCTCTTGCTTGCTGATATCTCTACATCAGCCCCACTACTGACCTGTAAGATGTGTCTCAATTACAGGGACAGTTGTCAGCGAGGATGGCGGCTCCTGTACATCCTCACTGCATATCACCGATGCTCCGAAGTCCTCAAGCCATACCTATTTAAATTTCTTCAGGACACGTGCCGAAGTCCAGGACTGCACTTCCAAGGTAACTAGAACATACGAGCCCACACTTCTCTATAGCACCCGGGTACAGGTACTGTCCGCCAGGCAGTTGTCTGATTTAAAGGGTTATCCACCATCTTCACAAATGAGCATTGTTGGATAGAGCTTGTTAATACAAGCACTTTTGCAATTTACTCCTTCTTAAAATTTCCATCCGTTCTTGAGATATCAACACTTTTTTCTTTTGTGTGCAGCTCGTTGCCTTGGAAACCCGCCACTGCTGCTAGACAACAAAACATGCGCCATGCACACAATTTGGTTTCTATTGAGCTTGTAAGAGTTGTTTTAAAGCGCTCCAGCTTTAAAACAACGCTTACAAGCTCAATAGAAACCAAATTGGCGCTGTTACCTCCTAATCCCTCTGTTAAATCCTAATACTGGCTGGCTTCAGCGCAGTGATTACAAGTTAGACAGTCACAGTGGTCGGTCTCCTTGGCAACGAGCTGAAAACAAAAGAAAAGTGTTAACATTTCAAGAACGGCTGCAAATTTAAACAAGCAGTAAATTGCAAAAGTGCTTTTTTTTTACAAGATCTATCTGACGATAGTCATCAATAAAGATGGAAAAAAAACACTTTAAATCACGCCCTCCTCATTATGTATCTCTATAATCGTCTAATGGGCACTTCTGTCCATCTGTTTGTCTGTCTGTCAGTCTGTCTGTCACGGGAATCCCAAGTTGCTGATTGGTCACGGCCAGCCGGCTGTGACCAATCAGCGACGGGCACAGTCCGGCCGCGAAATGGCCGCTCCCTACTCCCCTGCAGTTAGTTCCCCCTCCATACTCCCCCTCCCAGTCAGCGCCCGCCGCCCACATAGCATTTTAGCAGTCCGTCCGTTAAACCGACTGCGTTACACCACGGCATAACGTGGTGTAACGCAGTCTGTTAATGCTGCTATTAAGCCTGTGTGACAATCTTTTTACTATTGATGCAGCCTATGCAGCATCAATAGTAAAAAGATATAATGTTAAAAATAAAAAAATAAATAAACTGGTGCTATTCTCACCCTCCGGCGTCCACCGATGCGCATGAGCGGCGAGGCTGCCACCAGCTTCCGTTCCCAGTGATGCATTGCGAAATTACCCAGATGACTTAGCGGTCTCGCGAGACCGCTAAGTTATCTGGGTAATTTCGCAATGTATCACTGGGAACGGAAGCTGGCGGCAGCCTCGCACGCATCGGGACAACTTCGGTGGACGCCAGAGGGTGAGTATATAACTATTTTTTATTTTAATTCTTTTTTTTTTTTTTTAGCAGAGATATGGTGCCCACACTGCTGTATACTATGTGGGCTGTGTTATATACTGCGTGGGCTGTGTTATTTACTGCGTGGGCTGTGCTATATACTACGTGGGCTGCTATATACCACGTGGCTGTGCTATATACTATGGCTGCTATATACTATGTGGCTGCTATATACTATGTGGCTGCTACATACTATGTGGCTGGTATATACTACGTGGCTGTGCTATATACTACGTGGCTCTGTAATATACTACGTGGCTCTGTAATATACTACGTGGCTGTCTGTGTTATATAGTACGTGGGCTGTGTTATATACTACATGGCTGTGCTATATACTACGTGGCTGCTATATACTACGTGGCTGTGCTATATACTACGTGGCTGTGCTATATACTACGTGGCTGTGCTATATACTACATGCTGTGCTATATGCTATGTGGGCTATGCTATATACTACGGGCTGTGCTATATACTACGTGGCTGTGCTATATACTACGTGGCTGTGCTATATACTACATGCTGTGCTATATGCTATGTGGGCTATGCTATATACTACGGGCTGTGCTATATACTACGTGGCTGTGCTATATACTACGTGGCTGTGCTATATACTACATGCTGTGCTATATGCTATGTGGGCTATGCTATATACTACGTGGCTGTGCTATATACTACATACTACGTGGCTGTGCTATATACTACGTGGCTGTGTTATATACTACGTGGCTGTACTATATCCTGCACCCCGAATCCCCGACATCCAGCGCCCCGAACCCCCGACATCCTGCGACCAATCAGCGACAGACGCAGTCCAGCCGCGAATTGACACAGGATTTAAACCACGCTTCAGTGATTGGTCGCGGCCGGCCGTGCACAACCAATCAGCGATATTGGCACGGGATTTAAACACCGCTTCAGTGATTGGTCGCGGCCAGCCGTGAGCTACCAATCAGCGATATTGACGCGGTAGTTAAAAACCGCTTCGGTCATTGGTCGTGCCCAGCCGGCCTCGACCAATCAGTGACAGGTGCAGTCTGGCCGCGAATTGGTGCTGGATTTGAACCACGCTTCGCTGATTGGCCAGCCGGGCGCCACCAATCGGCGTTATTGGCGCGGAATTTAACCCCCACTCACAGAATATCCGATGCGATAGAATCGGGCCACCATCTAGTACATATACATATATATATATATACTTCACCCTGAAAGTCATTTTATATATTTGAAATAATTTATTTCCTAATATTCAACCTTAATCAGGGATCGCAAAAGCCTGCGAGCAGAATCTGCGTAAGACCCTGCAGTACGGAGGGCGATCTGAGCACCCCAGTGCAATGGAGCTAAAAGCCATGGTGGTAAGTAGCCACTTTACTGACAGAAAAACAGAAAAATGGGTCTCCTAATCCCACAGTACCTATGTTTTACTATTTTGCGAACCTCATAAATACTTAAATATTCAATGTTTTAAGCATTTTTAGCATTTTATCGGCATTCTGTATTTACCCGCAGGCCGGAAGAAGCTCCAAGAGGCAGCTGTTCCTACTGCCCGGAGGAATTGAGCGACATCTCAAGATAAAGACTTGTTCGGTAGGTGAAATTCTGGAAAAGAATTAAAGGTGTTGTCCGGTTAGAGCAAGTTAGGTGATAATTTACGGACCGGTGGGGGTCTGACCGCTGGGACCCGCAGTGATTAGCATAATGGTGAACTTTTATCCCCATTGAAAAATGACATTACAGGTGGAATGCCCAACCGCACTCTATTCATTCTCTATGGGACTGCCAGGAAAAGCCAAGCGACCCCCTAGAGAATAAATGGAGCGGCAGTCGACCACATGCACTGCGGCTCTAATCTAACGGAGATAAAAGTTCCCCGTTCTGCTGACCGGCGCAGGTCCCAGTGGTTGGACCCAGTGGATAGGTACGATAACTTTTTTCACTGCACAATCCCTTTAAGTGCCAGTTTATTGGAATCATGTGGAAGTTACATGGATCCTGTGTATGGACGATAGTCTCTCTTATGGGTATTATCTGCAGGTGGCCTTTGATGTCATCGAGGAGATCTGCACGGAGATGGGGGTTCACAGGGACGAGGCGTACAATGAATACGCCATTTTCGCTGTGACTAATAGGGGTAAGTGGTGAACACTGTGGTCTCTGCTGGGCCCTAGTGTAGTCATATTCACTGGTGAGGATACATGGAAGAAAAAAGCAGAGCCGCACAGCCATATGACCTAGAGCCAAACACAATCCATCCGTGGTGTGGAAGGAGAGCCTGACATCAGAACGGAGGTGCTCGCATGAAAAAAAGTGTACATTCCATGAAAAATAGAAAAAATGCGGCAGCACTCACCAATCCTTGTGTGGTCCAAGTTCTTAAGACACGTTAAAACAACAACATCTTCACGGCTCAGGGGAGTGCAGACAGAGAGGAGGTGAGCAGGGATCGACGACGGCCGTTTCGCGCTAACAAAAGCGCTTCCACAGGTCTCCCACTATTCACTGGTGATCTGACACCGTGTGTAAGGCTGCAACAGGAGCGTATCAGGAACGGGAAATATCTTCTGTATTGTTGTCGTGTACAGGTCAGAACGTCAGACCCATCAACAGGAAGGAGTACATCCTGGACGTGTCCGCAGAGATGGAGCAGATCGACAGTAACTACATGTTCTGGTTCAGACGCGTCATCTGGGCGCAGCCACTCAAGTTTGAAAATGAGCTATATGTGACCATGCACTATAACCAGGTAGGTAAGGGGGGCACTGAACGTCCCTCATCAAGAGGGATGTGTATATGGGGGGCACCGAACGTCCCTCATCTACATCGAGAGGGATGTGTATATAGGGGGCACGTAATGTCTCCTCATAACAATTTCTGTGACACTCGGGGTACAGGATAATGACACTGACACTCGGGGTACAGGATAATGACACTGACACTCGGGGTACAGGATAATGACACTGACACTCGGGGTACAGGATAATGACACTGACACTCGGGGTACAGGATAATGACACTGACACTCGGGGTACAGGATAATGACGCTGACACTCGGGGTACAGGATAATGACACTGACACTGGGGGTACAGGATAATGACACTGACACTCGGGGGTACAGGATAATGACACTGACACTTGGGGTACAGGATAATGACACTGACACTCGGGGTACAGGATAATGACACTGACACTCGGGGTACAGGATAATGACACTGACACTCGGGGTACAGGATAATGACACTGACACTGGGGTACAGGATGATGACGCTGACACTGGGGGTACAGGATAATGACACTGACACTCGGGGTACAGGATAATGACACTGACACTGGGGGTACAGGATAATGACACTGACACTGGGGTACAGGATGATGACACTGACACTGGGGGTACAGGATAATGACACTGACACTCGGGGTACAGGATAATGACGCTGACACTGGGGGTACAGGATAATGACGCTGACACTCGGGGTACAGGATAATGACGCTGACACTCAGGGTACAGGATAATGACACTGACACTCGGGGTACAGGATAATGACGCTGACACTCGGGGTACAGGATAATGACACTGACACTCGGGGTACAGGATAATGACACTGACACTCAGGGTACAGGATAATGACACTGACACTCGGGGTACAGGATAATGACACTGACACTCGGGGTACAGGATAATGACACTGACACTGGGGGTACAGGATAATGACACTGACACTGGGGGTACAGGATAATGACACTGACACTGGGGGTACAGGATAATGACGCTGACACTCGGGGTACAGGATAATGACACTGACACTCGGGGTACAGGATAATGACACTGACACTCGGGGTACAGGATAATGGCACTGACAGTTGGTGGTCTCCATCTTCATGTTGGGGTGTTCTTGCTCCTCAGGTGTTACCGGATTACTTGAAAGGACTTTTCAATGTTTTTTCTCATGCTAAACCAACCGAGCCGCAGTTTCAGCAGATATCGAGACTGGCAGCTTTGCAGCATCGTGCCAAGGACAGCGTCTACCTGCCGACTGCGTGAGTATCCTCCTCCTCACTACCTTATTTCTCTGGTTCCCTGTATATAAGTATTTCTATTCATCCTGCTTTATATAGCAAATATAGCACAGCCTCCAATTATTGAAAAGCCTCCATGTACAGCACAGCCTCTACATACAGCACAGCCTCCATATATAGCACAGCCTCCACATACAGCACAGCCTCCACATACAGCACAGCCTCCATATATAGCACAGCCTCCACATACCGCACAACCTCCATATATAGCACAGCCTCCACATACAGCACAGCCTCCGCATACAGCACAGCCTCCATATACAGCACAGCCTCCATATACAGCACAGCCTCCGCATACAGCACAGCCTCCGCATACAGCACAACCTCCGCATACAGCACAGCCTCCATATACAGCACAGCCTCCGCATACAGCACAGCCTCCACACAGTGCCTTGAATAAGTCCCTGTGTCCTTCTCTGCAGGCGGGAGGTGCAGGACTACATCCCCAGCCAGTACTACAAGGTGGTGAAGCCTCAGTCCTGGCTGAACATGGTGATGCATCATATGCAGCAGATCCAGCCTCTCAGTCCGCACCAGGGACGGGCTCAGTTCTTAGGTAATTAATGACTAACACTTATATCGCTTAACTGGCAATTCCTAGATTTGCTTCTTACGGCAGAATTGCTCCAGTTATGAGCAATGGAGCGCAGATAATTCTCCATGGCGGCGGCGGCGACTGCCCCTATTGCCCGGCCGGACTGTGCCAGGATCCTGCCATAAAACAGTGTATATCCGCGGAGTCTCCATTCTCTTCCAGATTCTGCAAGTGAACTTTCCCTTGGGGAAATTGTTATATAAGCCATTGCCTGACATTCCGGGCTGAGCTCATACATTGCCAGGTTCTCCCCGCAGGTCTGGTCAGTGCGTTCCCCATGTTCGGCTCCTCTTTCTTCTACATCCAAAGTTGCAGTAACAACATGGTCATCTCTCCGTGCATCCTGGCCATCAATCAGAACGGCCTGAACTTCCTCAACAAAGAAACGCACGTATGTATCTGGGGCGATGACTGACCCTGGGGGTCCGTGCGCACAGCAAAGCCGCACACAGAGCCCATATGGCGGTACACAGAGGCCCTACCAGTCCATATTACATATGCACTCTATGTGCCGCCATATGGTGCTGACATAAAGCAACATCTGCACTCAGAACTGTATTGTTTTTTTTTCTCCCAAAAATAAAACCTAAAGGGGTCGCCCCAATAATGCATTTGTATGACCACTGGGGGGTCCGAACAATGGAACCTCCCCAATTCACAAACAACAATACGCAGGGATTGTATCCGGTCACGTCTATCGCTGTTTTCCAGGAGCTGATGGTGACGTTCCCTCTGAAGGATATCCAGAGCACTAGGACGCAGCGTCCCGCCCCGGGGCTCAGCTACCCTTACGTTGACATCATGCTGGGAGATATGATGTCACAGCGGGTAACGCAGCTGCAGCTGGAGCAGGTAAAGCAGCGGCTGCCCGTCATACGCTGCGTCATCTAGCATCGAACTATTGCCGAAATAGCACTTAGTTACCCTTCTCCCATCCTCGTAGTATAAAAGTAGCCATCAGTCAGTGCATAATGATGTTCTGTACATCTTGCGGGTCAGTTCCTCACCATTATCAGGATCCTTGCTTGCTGTCAGTGAACTGAAGCTGTTACCGGTTTAGGAGCTGAAAATGTAAACTAGAAAGCCGTCAACTGACTGTGAACAGAGATCCTCAAAGTAGTGAGGATTGAAAACGCAAAGTATCCTAGAAATCTGGAAAACTTTTATTTCCTCATACAAGGGGTCGTCTCATTATTTTCCATGATGAAACTAATAATAAATATTTTGCTTCAATATAAAGTTTTCTCCTGCTTCCATCTTTATAACTTGTCTCTTCTGTCTATGGGACCTCTCATGTCACTTCTTGTCTTCTATTTTGCCTGTGGACCCCGAGTCAGAGCCAGTGGCGGGGGGTACGTTACTACTTTCCACTTATCATTCACCAATTATATTCATTAAACCCATCTCATCATTTAGGGTCGTTAGCAGAATTGTAAATTTGGAGTAATGGTGGCACATATACAGTAAAGGTGTCTATACAATTGTCACCATCAACCCTGACCTCTCCCCCAAATACATAAATGCTGTGCTCGCATGTCTTCTGTGTGCAGAAACACAGCAAGTCGCTGCCAGATGCCTATGGCAGCTGCTTATCTCCCATTAAAACAAAGGATTGGGCATGTTAAAATTCAACATGCCCTATCTTTCTTTCTTCTAACTTCTGCAATGAGGGTAATGACACCACCATACACATTAGGCCCACTTCACCGTTTTTCATGTCCGTACGTGGTCCGTTTGTTAAGGACTGCAAATAGGGACACACGTACACCCAATGTAGTCAATGATGGGGCGCGCATGTCATGTTTTTCAAATTTACCATGTCCGTGTGAAAAACAAGCGGACGTCCGTTTTTTACGGCAGCAAAACGTCCCACACACGTGCACACTGATGACATCCGTGTGTCATCAGCGTGACATGTACCGGCGCCTTGGAAAAAGCCGTACAGTTAGCGCTGTTCCCAGTTAATGCGTGCCAAAGACAGCTCTGTTCAGTATCACCTGGTCTCCCTGAGCTCAGTGCGACCAGGCGACAAAGATGGGAGTTGTATTCAGCACCTGCTGTGTACATCGTGTGCAAAATTAAGAATAAGAAAATTGGTATGGGCTCCCATGTTATTTTGATAACCAGCTGAGGGAAAGTCCATGGCTGAGGGCTGATGTTACTTAGCATGGAAAGGGGACAATATCCCAAAAGGTTCCCAGGCTATTAATAACAGCTCACAGCTGTTTGCTTACCCTTAACTGGTTAGTTTACGGTTACCCTAGAAGAAAATGATATAGGTTCTCCCTATAAATTCACACCAGCAAAGGCTAAACATACAGCTGAGGGATGATATTAATAGCCAGGGATATTGGCTCCCCTCCCAAGCTAATAACATGAGCCCTCAGCCACCCCAGAAATGACGCATCTATAAACTGTGCCAAATCTGGTGCTTAGCCTCGCTCTTCCCACCTTCTGCGGTGGCAAGGGGGTAATAGGGTTGGGGTTGTATGTCAGGTGACATGAAGCCCAGGGGTTAGTAATGTTGAGGAGTCTATAAGATGCCACCGTTACTAACCCCATTGTCAAATTGAAAAGAAAACACAGCCTGAATAAAATCCTTTTTGATTATGGGGTTAGTAATAAGGGCCTTATAGACGCCACCCCATTAGTTA
Source organism: Ranitomeya variabilis (assembly GCF_051348905.1). Classification (NCBI taxonomy): domain Eukaryota; kingdom Metazoa; phylum Chordata; class Amphibia; order Anura; family Dendrobatidae; genus Ranitomeya; species Ranitomeya variabilis. The sequence goes on from NC_135238.1 coordinate 18,770,602, forward strand.
CCCCTGTGCTTGATGTCAGAGGCAATAAAAAAGCAGACATCAACCCCAACCCTATTACCCCCTTACCACCGCACCAGGACAAGTGGCAAGAGCGAAGATAAGTGCCAGATTTGGCGCACCTTATAGCTGCGCCATTTCTGGGGCAGCTGAGTGCTGATGTTGGTAGCCTGGGAGGGAGCCAATATCCATAGCCCCTTCCCTGGCTATTAATATCAGCCCACAGCTGTCTGTTTAGCCTTTGCTGGTTAGAATTTATAGTAGGATCCTACATCCAAGAAGTATCGTTTCTCCATGCGGAGAGTGACATGATAAGCATGTCGAGGTGAGGAGACTTAAAGCTGCAATGCTCCTCTGAGAAATATGCAAATTGTCTCTTCAGAGAGGAAGAGAACTAGAACTCTAGTGCCACCTATTGGAAGTAGCAATCCTAGCAGTCAATATCGACCCTTTAACGAGCCTTGACAAGGCTCGTTAAAGGGTCGACATTGACTGTTAGGATTGCTACTTTCAATAGGTGGCTAGAGTTCTAGTTCTCTTCCTCTCTGAAGAGACAATTTGCATAGTAGGATCCTACGTCATTTTTTTTCTGGTGTGCCCCGTAGACTAACCAGTAAAGGCTAAGCAAACAGCTGTGAGTTATTATTAATAGCCTGGGAACAATTAGGGCTAATGGCCCCTTTCCCAGATTATTAATCTCTGCCCCCAGCCGTCGGCTTTCCCTCTGCTAGTTATGAAAATTACGTGGGAACCTGCGTCATTTTTTTTTTTTTAATTAATATTTTTTTTTTTTATAAAAAACAAATAAAAAAACACACAAAGCACTTATTGTATAGCACACTGACATCTATCTATTGATCAATCTATCTATCTATCTATCATGTTCCTTTTCGTTATCTATCTCCATCCTTGATTATCTTTAATACAAAACACTCTTTAATTTTTATGCTGCATTTCATTCCATACATGTCACACCGACAGCACATGGACAGCACACGGACATTGACAGCACACGGACATTGACAGCACACGGACATGGACAGCACACAGACGTGGACAGCACACGGACATTGACAGCACACAGACGTGGACAGCACACGGACATAGACAGCACACAGACGTGGACAGCACACGGACATTGACAGCACACAGACGTGGACAGCACACGGACATGGACAGCACACAGACGTGGACAGCACACGGACATTGACAGCACACAGACGTGGACAGCACACAGACGTGGACAGCACACGGACATGGACAGCACACAGACGTGGACAGCACACGGACATTGACAGCACACGGACATTGACAGCACACAGACGTGGACAGCACACGGACATTCACAGCACACAGACGTGGACAGCACACGGACGTTGACAGCACACGGACATTGACAGCACACGGACCACAGATCTCACCTCGTTTTTCCAGTACCAAAATCTTCAGGACGTGTGAAGGAGGCCTTAGATAGGGCTGCAGAAAGGCACCTGCCTTGAAATAAAGCACAACTGAGACATGTCATACCTTAGAAAGCCACAACGTGTCCTCACTATAACATTTCACGAAAGTTTAGGACCCCGGTAATGTGGTGAAGCATTATATCATGGCTCCGACTGAATATCTTATTTATTGCACCCTAATAATCATATATCATTGACATCTGTGGTCATCATCTCCATTCCCACCTGTAGGGGGGCACATTATTCCCACCTGTAGGGGGCGCATTATTCCCACCTGTACGTGGTGCATTATTCCCTCCTGTAGGGGGCGCATTATTCCCACCTGCAGGGGGCGCATTATTTAGTGCCTCTTCTAACAACTTCATCTCGGTTTCCTACAGGGCTTGGAGTTATGCCGGGTGGTCGCAGTCCACATGGAAAACCTTCTTCTAAGTCGTGATAAGCGGCTCACGCTGCCACCCAGTGAGATCACGCTTCTCTGAATGCCACCGGAATGGCCAGGACTAGACGGTGACACTCTGCACTTTAGATTTTGGCACTGGATGACTCGTACACATTAACGTACCCCACTCGTGCTCCACATGTGTGCATGATGCTAGAGATAGGCAAGGGCAAACTTACCACAGCATCTGCTATGGGGCCTATGGATAGAAGGACCCCCGATTCAGGATGGATGCACAACCCATAGATGACGTGCACCTTTGCAGGGTTCCCCCTCACAGGAGCATGTTAGCAAATTTGGTATTGCATCTTGTAGGCAACACATCATTTTATGATTACAATCTATTTGGCTTTTATCACTGTCACAAGTCCCCCTAGGTGTTTTTTTATTTTCAATCAGTGAATATGTTTTTTTTCTCACTATTTTTTATTAGGTCCAATATTTGGTGCCTAATTCTCTAATATATATTTATGGCGGCCAGATCACTATTTGTCTGATACAGAGCACACAATCCCCTAGGATTCTGTCTGCAGCCACCACTAGGGGGAGCTCCCTGTATACAGAGATACATGATAAGATCCTGTCTGCAGCCACCACTAGGGGGAGCTCCCTGTATACAGAGATACATGATAAGATTCTGTCTGTAGCCACCACTAGGGGGAGCTCCCAGTATACAGAGATACATGATAAGATCCTGTCTGCAGCCACCACTAGGGGGAGATGCCTGTATACAGAGATACATGATAAGATCCTGTCTGCAGCCACCACTAGGGGGAGCTCCCTGTATACAGAGATACATGATAAGATTCTGTCTGTAGCCACCACTAGGGGGAGCTCCCAGTATACAGAGATACATGATAAGATCCTGTCTGCAGCCACCACTAGGGGGAGATGCCTGTATACAGAGATACATGATAAGATCCTGTCTGCAGCCACCACTAGGGGGAGCTCCCTGTATACAGAGATACATGATAAGATCCTGTCTGCAGCCACCACTAGGGGGAGCTCCCTGTATACAGATTCATGATAAGATCCTGTCTGCAGCCACCACTAGGGGGAGCTCCCTGTATACAGAGATACATGATAAGATCCTGTCTGCAGCCACCACTAGGGGGAGCTCCCTGTATACAGAGATACATGATAAGATTCTGTCTGTAGCCACCACTAGGGGGAGCTCCCAGTATACAGAGATACATGATAAGATCCTGTCTGCAGCCACCACTAGGGGGAGATGCCTGTATACAGAGATACATGATAAGATCCTGTCTGCAGCCACCACTAGGGGGAGCTCCCTGTATACAGATTCATGATAAGATTCTGTCTGTAGCCACCACTAGGGGGAGCTCCCTGTATACAGAGATACATGATAAGATCCTGTCTGCAGCCACCACTAGGGGGAGCTCCCTGTATACAGAGATACATGATAAGATTCTGTCTGCAGCCACCACTAGGGGGAGCTCCCTGTATACAGAGATACATGATAAAATCCTATCTGCAGCCACCACTAGGGGGAGCTCCCTGTATACAGAGATACTGATAAGATCCTGTCTGCAGTCACCACTAGGGGGAGCTCCCTGTATACAGATATACATGATAAGATTCTGTCTGCAGTCACCACTAGGGGGAGCTCCCTGTATACAGATATACATGATAAGATTCTGTCTGCAGTCACCACTAGGGGGAGCTCCCTGTATACAGAGATACATGATAAGATCCTGTCTGCAGCCACCACTAGGGGGAGCTCCCTGTATACAGATATACATGATAAGATTCTGTCTACAGTCACCACTAGGGGGAGCTCCCTGTATACAGAGATACATGATAAGATTCTGTCTGCAGCCACCACTAGGGGGAGCTCCCTGTATACAGAGATACATGATAACATCCTGTCTGCAGTCACCACTAGGGGGAGCTCCCTGTATACAGAGATACATGATAAGATCCTGTCTGCAGCCACCACTAGGGGGAGCTCCCTGTATACAGAGATACATGATAAGATCCTGTCTGCAGCCACCACTAGGGGGAGCTCCCTGTATACAGAGATACATGATACAATTCTGTCTGCAGCCACCACTAGGGGGAGCTCCCTGTATACAGAGATACATAAGATTCTGTCTGCAGCCACCACTAGGGGGAGCTCCCTGTATATAGAGATACATGATAAGATTCTGTCTGCAGCCACCACTAGGGGGAGCTCCCTGTATACAGAGATACATGATAAGATCATGTCTGTAGCCACCACTAGGAGGAGCTCATTGCATACAGTTTATGCATTGAACTTAATAATAAGATTGTATGCACTGAACTAGTGGTAGCTGCAGCCATCTATTATTTTTTGGGTATTACACCGATCATACTTACAGATGTGACCTCGGCTTTCTTTTCCCGTGTCCGCACTGCATGAAAATCATAGGTTGGGATTTGCAGGACTTACGAATCTTGCCCAGGAATCATTTACACTGAAATTGTGTCCCATTATATTATTTTTGTATTACAAATTTTAGTTGGTTGTTTTTTCAGAACACACACCTTTTTCTTGTACAGAAACTGTTGCATTAGAGGGGAGTCTCAGGGTCACAGGGGTCTGATTGACATAACCAAATGTTCTGTTTTTAGACTGTTCCTATAAATGAATGCTCTTTTTCCACTTTTGTCTTAATTTTTTTAGTCATTTTTGTTGGTTTTATAACTTGTGTATTTTTGTGTAACTGAGATTCAATTTTGTAATAGTTGTTTTTTCACTCTGTTGTAATAAAATATTTTTTTTGTCTTCTATTTACTGATGAATAAATGTTTTACCCAAACTATAAGGTAATAATTTAGAGCAAGTACTGAATTTATAGAAGGGACTATCCCCATTATTTGACACTGGATATAGCAGGGGAAAACGACATTGCGTGGCCAAAATGTCGCCAACCTGCGCCGGCCAATGGCCACTCAGTTTATAATTGGCCACCCATTGTGTGCACCCTTAAATGTTCATGCTGTGGCTGTCTTATTAGATAGCCAATGGCCACACAATTCTGAAAGTAAAGGGAGGTATTGCCTGGAAAACTGTCCACCCATTGCCAAACACTTGCAGGCATGGTTGAAGCACAACACATTTCACTCCAGCTCTCCAATTGATTGCTTTTAGGGTCAGTGTCCTGCAGGAAGGGGAACCTACGCCCCCAGTCTCAAGTCTTTTGCAGCCTCTAACAGGTTTTCCTCCAGGATTTGCCCTCTAGTTAGCGCGATCGACCTTCCCATCAACTCTGAAAAGCTTCCCTGCCCCTGCTGAAGAAAAGCCTCCCCACAGCATGATGCTGCCACCATGTGTGATGGTGGGGATGTTTTTTTCAGGGTGATGTGTTCTGTTACTTTTCCACCACACATGGTGTTATGCATTTAGCCCAATAAATCCTAATTTGTCTCATTTGACCAGAGCCCCTACTTCCACATGAATTTCTTCTTGCCTCTCTTCCTTAAAGGCCATATTTGTGGAGTATACACATAATAGTTGTCCTGTGGACAGATTCTCCCACATGAGCTGTGGATCTCTGCAGCTCCTCCAGAGCGACCTTTAGGCCTGTTGCTTGCTTCTCTAATTTAGTCCTCTCTGTGCTTAGTTATGTCAGGTTAGGTGGACGGACATGTCTTGCTGGGGTTACAGTTGTGCCATACTCCTTCCATTTTTGGATGATAGATTGATCAGTGGTCCATGAGATGTTCAGAGCATGGGTTATTTTTTTTATAACCTAACCCTGCTTTGCTCTTCTCCACTACTTTATCCCTGACCTGTCTGGTGAGCTCCTTGCTTTTCGTAATTCTATTTGATCCCTAATGTTCTCACACAAACCTCCGAGGCCTTCACAGAACAGCTGTAGTTATACTGAGAAGACATTATACCCAGGTGGATGCAATGTACTAATTGTGTGACTTCGGCAGGTGATTAGTCACTCAGGATTTTATTTAGGACTACAGGAGGCTGAAAACAAATGCACCTCACAATCTTTAGATAAATATTTTTAAAATATTTACAAAACCATGTACCATTTAATTGTCACAAATACTCGTTAGTTAGTGTTGGTAACACATTAAATACCAACCAATGAAATACATTTAAGTTCGCGGATGAAACGTATGAGAACGTGGAAAAGTTCACGGGGTATGAATACTTTTTTAAGACATTGTATATATGATGTTGGCAAGTAATCTGGCGCGTAGAAGTCAGGAAACGAGGGTGGGGATCATCCGTGCAGCGGTAATGACACATGCACGTTCATGCTGGTTTAACCCCGTGTTGCCCGGGGCGTTCTACGTAGCAACAAAAGCGAGATTTTGTGTGAACAGTGAACCTGTCACAGTGGATCGGGGAGCAGGTCCTGTCGGCTTAATCAAACTGGCAGATCAGCGAGGAGAAAAACTGCGAGGTTCAAAGCAGGACAGGAGGACGCACTACGATGCCAGCGGCGCCAGCAAGGGGGGAGAATTAGCTGCGTTGGATGCCATCACCTGAGATAATTGGGCAGAACTAAAACCCGTCACAACCATTTCCCCCCTACAGATATGGAAAAGGGGTCAAACAAAAATTGATATGACTGTCGCTACTTATGGGGACACTCGCACTGTATATGGCACTGTTTATAGGTGTACTCTCTTTCTGGCGCTTATTTATGGGGACACCCACTCTGGCACTGGTTATGGGGATACTGCCTTTCTGGCACTGGTTATGGGGGCCTTCTCTTGATGACCCCTATATGTGGAGCACTCTCTTGCAGACACTGTTTACAGGAGGAGTCTTTTTCCGGCATGTCAGTTTGTTTCTATGAACTGTGTGTCCGTGGGCAAAACACACTGACATGTCCGTTTTTTAACAGAAGCACGATCCGCAAAAAATACCACACATGTGCACACCGATGACATCTTTGTGTCATGAGTGTGTCACATACCGGCGCCAGGGAATCAGCGGTACAGTAAGCGCTGTTCCCCGACGCCTGGTGCTAAAGACGGCTCTCATCATTCTCCACTGTTCTCCCAACGATCAGCGCTAGCAGGGGAGAATGTTGAGGGTTGTATTCAACTGATAACAGTGAAAGCAGGTGGCGGCTGATAGGAGTATTTATCAGCTGCCTGCGCTGTAAATAAATAATAACTTAAAAAAAATGAGGTGGGATTCCCCTGTACTTTTTATAACCAGCCAGGCAAAACTGATAGCTGTGGGCTGCAACCCTCAGCTGTCAGCAAGGCTGGTTATCAAGAATAGATGAGTCCCTAGGCTGTTTTTTCATTATTTAAATAATTTAAAAAAAAACAGCGTGGGGTCCGCCCCATTTTTGACAACCAGCCAAGCTAAAGTAGACAGCTGGAGGCTGGTATTCTCAGGCTGGTAAGAGGCCATAGATATTGTCCCCCCCAAGTCTAAAAAAGAACAAACACAGTTACTCACCAAATGCCTAATTCCACTTCATCTCCTGTAATAAAACAAAAATAAAACACAACAATACCCCTCACCTTTCTGTCGTTCTGTCCCACGTCGTTATCCATGTCTGGGGGTAAATACTTTTCAACCTTTCAACCTACATTCATTCTCTGAATCCCTCCTCCCTCTCACAGACATAAGTTCCATACACAATGCGGATGACGCTGCCGCTCTATATAACACCACAATAGCTGTAGCTTTGGAATCTGCGGCCCCACTTACACATACCAAAGCTCGCAAAATCAACAGACAGCCCTGGCACACCAGCCTGACCAAAGAACTGAGGCGAGCTTCCAGGGCTGCTGAGCGCAGATGGAAAAGATCCCACTCCAACGACCACTTAATCGCATTCAAACAGTCCCTCAATACTTTCAAGACCACACTCGCCACAGCTAAACAAACCTACTTCTCATCTCTCATATCCTCCCTGTCTCTCAATCCTAAACAGTTATTCAACACCTTCAATTCTCTCCTGTGTCCCCCAGCACCTCCTCCCTCCCCACTTATCTCTGCTGAAGACTTTGCCTCATTCTTCAAGCAGAAGATTGATAACATCAGAGACAGTTTTGGTCAACAACCCCAAGAGCCCTTCCTCCCAACTTCCCTACCCTCCACCTCCAAAACCAACTACTCCACCATTACAGAAGATCAACTCTCCACTCTACTCTGAAGATTGCATCTCACCACCTGTGCACTTGACCCGCTCCCATCCCACCTCATCCCAAACCTCGCCACAATCTTCATCCCAACCCTAACCCATCTCTTCAACCTATCACTAACAACTGGTGTTTTCCCCTCAAGCTTTAAACATGCCTCCATCACACCTATCCTCAAAAAGCCCTCTCTTGACCCATCCTCTGTATCTAGCTATCGCCCTATATCACTTCTCCCCTATGCCTCAAAACTACTGGAACAACACGTCTACCTTGAACTGTCCTCCCATCTCTCTTCTTGCTCCCTCTTTGACCGCTTACAATCTGGCTTCCGCTCACACCATTCCACTGAAACTGCCCTAACTAAGGTCACCAATGACCTCTTAACCGCCAAGAGCAAGCGACACTACTCTGTCCTCCTCCTCCTCGACCTGTCGGCTGCCTTTGACACAGTGGACCATTCCCTATTATTACAGACCCTCTCATCCCTTGGCATCACAGACTTGGCCCTATCCTGGATCTCATCATACCTAACAGACCGGACATTCAGCATCTCCCACTCACACACCACCTCCTCACCTCGCCCCCTATCTGTCGGAGTCCCACAACGTTCAGTCCTAGGGCTCCTGCTCTTCTCCATTTACACCTTTGGCCTGGGACAGCTCATAGAATCTCATGGCTTTCAGTATCACCTCTATGCTGATGACACACAGATCTACATCTCTGGACCAGATATCACCTCCCTACTAACCAGAATCCCTCAATGTCTGTCCGCTATTTCATCCTTCTTCTCCGCTAGATTTCTGAAACTTAACATGGACAAAACAGAATTCATCATCTTTCCCCCATCTCACGTGACCCCCCCAACGAACCTATCCATTACAGTAAACAGCTACCCACTCTCCCCAGTCCCACAAGCTCGCTGCCTCGGGGTTATCCTTGACGCTGATCTCTCCTTCAAACCACATATCCAAGCCCTTTCCACTTCCTGCCGACTTCAACTCAAAAATATTGCACGAATCCGTTCATTCCTCAACCAAGAATCTGCAAAAACCCTAGTCCATGCCCTCATCATCTCTCGCCTCGACTACTGCAACCTCCTGCTCTGTGGCCTCCCCTCTAACACTCTCGCACCCCTCCAATCTATTCTAAACTCTGCTGCCCGACTAATCCACCTGTCCCCCCGCTATTCTCCGGCCTCTCCCCTCTGTCAATCCCTTCACTGGCTCCCCATTGCCCAGAGACTCCAGTACAAAACCCTAACCATGACATACAAAGACATCCACAACCTGTCTCCTCCATACATCTGTGACCTCGTCTCCCGGTACTTACCTACACGCAACCTCCGATCCTCACAAGATCTCCTTCTCTACTCCCCTCTTATCTCCTCTTCCCACAATCGTATACAAGATTTCTCTCGCGTATCCCCCCTACTCTGGAACCCTCTACCACAACACATCAGAATCTCGCCCACCATCGAAACCTTCAAAAAGAATCTGAAGACCCACCTCTTCCGACAAGCCTACAACCTGCAGTAACCACCGATCAACCAAACCGCTGCACGACCAGTTCTACCCTCACCTACTGTATCCTCACCCATCCCTTGTAGATTGTGAGCCCTCGCGGGCAGGGTCCTCTCTCCTCCTGTACCAGTTGTGACTTGTATTGTTCAAGATTATTGTACTTGTTTTTATTATGTATACCCCTCCTCACATGTAAAGCGCCATGGAATAAATGGCGCTATAACAATAAATAATAATAATAATAATAACCTTGGTCGGTGCCAAGATTCGACCGTCCAGGCTGAGAACCGCTGTTGAATGTGTGACCCGCGAGTTACCGTGGGTCACTGAGGCTCCGGGCTGGGCTGAATTGTGGTGACCTCATCACCACTAGAATGATCTGCGGTGAACTCACTGACTATTTGTAGCAGCACTCTCTTTCTGTTACAGGTTATAGTAGCATCCAATATCCAATGAACAGCGCTCATGCATGCTTGATAAAGACCAAGTGTTAGTCGAAACGTTGCTTCTCTATCATGGCTAAATAAAGCACTTTGGAGACTTCTACACCCGAGTGGAGCGCTGATCATTGGATATTGGATGGTCTTGAGTATCCAGGAAGGTTCCCTGGACATGGATCGGGTGCCCCAATAGAGTGAGTGCTGTCAGCCCCTTTGTAATTTTGTAGGTTATAGTAGCACTTTTTGGCAGTTTATAGCAGCGCTCTCTTTCTGGCACAGGTTATAGCAGCGCTCTCTTTCTGGCACAGGTTATAGCAGCGCTCTCTTTCTGACAGTTTATAGCAGCGCTCTCTTTCTGGCACAGGTTATAGCAGCGCTCTCTTTCTGGCACAGGTTATAGCATCGCTCTCTTTCTGGCACAGGTTATAGCAGCGCTCTCTTTCTGACAGTTTATAGTAGCACTCTCTTTCTGGCAGTTTATAGCAGCGCTCTCTTTCTGACAGTTTATAGCAGCGCTCTCTTACTGGCAGTTTATAGCAGCACTCTCTTTCTGGCACAGGTTATAGCAGCGCTCTCTTTCTGGCACAGGTTATAGCTGCGCTCTCTTTCTGACACAAGTTATAGCAACGCTCTCTTTCTAGCCCAAGTTATAGCAGCGCTCTCTTTCTGGCACAGGTTATAGCTGCGCTCTCTTTCTGGCACAGGTTATAGCAGCGCTCTCTTTCTAGCACAAGTTATAGCAGCGCTCTCTTTCTGGCACAGGTTATAGCTGCGCTCTCTAGCACAGGTTATAACAGCGCTCTCTTTCTGGCACAGGTTATTCATGCGCTCTCTGGCACAGGTTATAGCTGCTCTCTCTTTCTGGCACAGGTTATAGCAGCGCTCTCTTTCTAGCACAGGTTATGGCAGCACTCTCTTTCTGGCACAGGTTATAGCAGCGCTCTCTTTCTGGCACAGGTTATAGCAGCGCTCTCTTTCTGGCACAGGTTATAGCAGCGCTCTCTTTCTGGCACAGGTTATAGCAGTGCTCTCTTTCTGACTCAGGTTATAGCAGCGCTCTCTTTATAGCACAGGTTATAGCAGCGCTCTCTTTCTGACACAGGTTATAGCAGCGCTCTCTTTCTGGCACAGGTTATAGCAGCGCTCTCTTTCTGGCACAGGTTATAGCAGCGCTCTCTTTCTGACACAGGTTATAGCAGCGTTCTCTTTCTGGCACAGGTTATAGCAGCGCTCTCTTTCTGGCACAGGTTATAGCAGCACTCTCTTTCTGACACAGGTTATAGCATGGCTCTCTTTCTGGCACAGGTTATAGCAGCGCTCTCTTTCTGACTCAGGTTATAGCAGCGCTCTCTTTATAGCACAGGTTATAGCAGCGCTCTCTTTCTGACACAGGTTATAGCTGCGCTCTCTTTCTGACACATGTTATAGCAGCGTTCTCTTTCTGGCACAGGTTATAGCAGCACTCTCTTTCTGGCACAGGTTATAGCAGCACTCTCTTTCTGACACAGGTTATAGCAGCGCTCTCTTTCTGGCACCGGTTATAGCAGCGCTCTCTTTCTGACACAGGTTATAGCAGCGTTCTCTTTCTGGCACAGGTTATAGCAGCGCTCTCTTTCTGACACAGGTTATAGCAGCGCTCTCTTTCTGGCACAGGTTATAGCAGCGTTCTCTTTCTGGCACAGGTTATAGCAGCGCTCTCTTTCTAGCACAGGTTATAGCAGCGCTCTCTTTCTGACACAGGTTATAGCAGCGCTCTCTTTCTGACTCAGGTTATAGCAGCGCTCTCTTTATAGCACAGGTTATAGCAGCGCTCTCTTTCTGGCACAGGTTATAGCAGCGCTCTCTTTCTGGCACAGGTTATAGCAGCGCTCTCTTTCTGGCACAGGTTATAGCAGCGCTCTCTTTCTGGCACAGGTTATAGCAGCGCTCTCTTTCTGGCACAGGTTATAGCAGCGCTCTCTTTCTGGCACAGGTTATAGCAGCGCTCTCTTTCTGGCACAGGTTATAGCAGCGCTCTCTTTCTGGCACAGGTTATAGCAGCGCTCTCTTTCTGGCACAGGTTATAGCAGCGCTCTCTTTCTGGCACAGGTTATAGCAGCGCTCTCTTTCTGGCACAGGTTATAGCAGCGCTCTCTTTCTGGCACAGGTTATAGCAGCGCTCTCTTTCTGGCACAGGTTATAGCAGCGCTCTCTTTCTGGCACAGGTTATAGCAGCGCTCTCTTTCTGGCACAGGTTATGTGAGAGCTCTCTAGACACTGGGCGCACTCTCTTTCTCTCTGGCTGTCAGGGCAGATACCACAAACCATAGAAGGAGATTCATGGGTCAGAACTGAACATGTCATTTTGTTTCATAGACTCCACACCAATCATGAGACGCTCAGCGTTGGGAGATCAGATCTCTCTGTTTTCTCTTTCGTGATTGGATCAGTAAATCAATATGACAATGGTCACTGTAGTTCAGCCCAAACTATTTGGGGGGCATAGCTACGCCTTAAGCCTCTTTTAAAGAGAAAACCATATTTAGTGAATAAAATGTCAGTTTAATTCTAAGTAATCTCACAATGCGGAAATCACAAAGTTATACAACTGAGCCGCAGCCATCTTGGTACACCAGAAATCATACGGCAGCCATCTTAGTACTCCAGGTCCTGCAATACATGAGCCTTCTTACATCAACGTGGTATCAAAATAAAAGCTGTCCTGGGCGCCAGATACCAAAGTAACATTTCCTAATTCTACTGGTGTCATAGACATAACTAAAGGAATCACGTGTAACTGTTTCTGACCGAGCACCGAACATTGTATCCGGTTTGCATATGTAACAGTGGACTCTACACTATCACGACAGGCACATAGGTAGACAGCCGCAGACCTCTGGGTCCTTCTATCAGTGGCCTTACCGGTAAATCGCCACGCCCATTATTGTGATTGATTGGGCGGTTAACCAATGCTAGGAGCCTAAAGCCGGCTTGTCAATCAGCAGCCATCTTGGTACACCAGAAAGCAGCTCACCAGCAGCCATATTTGTACTCCTCGCCCTGGAAAACGTTACTCCAGTCACGTCGACACTATAATACAGCACCAAAACAAAAGGTGCCCGAAGCGCCTGATCCTAAATAAACATGTATTAATGTTATGCCGACAGAGCAATAGCACAGAAAATTATTTACTCCTATTATACGCTTTATTCTACAGGCTGAGACTGTTTATACTTGAGTGCAAGAAAAGTGAAATGTCGAAAAAATGGGCAGGCAGTACATGGACAGCCCCACTTTACAGGGGCTTCATGAGGATTGCTGCGTCACACGGCAGCCCCGCCTACCAGAGTGATTGGCAGGTCGTCTGACCAATCCTACTAAGGAGCTCTTCACAGCGGCCCTGTCACAGCGGCGGCCGCTTGCGCAGCGAGAGAGCCGCTCTCCGGTTGTGGTGAATGGAAGCGGCCGCCTGACTGACTGAATCCTCGGCCATGCCCGTCTCCAGCCCCGGGTGAGCCATGTCCTCCAGCGGTTACAGCGACTTGCGGGAGAAGCTGCAGTCTCTGTCCCGGGAGCCCCCGCCGCCTGCCGCGATGAAGAAGCGAAAGCAGCCGGCCTCGGACACCGAGGAAGAGGAGGAGGGCGCCGTGTCGGAGGGGGAGGAGGAGGAGGCCCGGAAGGTGCGCTCCGGGATCCGGCAGGTGCGGCTCTTCTCCCCGGAGGAATGCTCCCGGATCGAGGCCAAGATAGACGAGGTGGTGTCCCGCGCCGAGAAGGGGCTGTACCGGGAGCACACGGTGGACCGCGCGCCGCTGCGCAACAAGTACTTCTTCGGGGAAGGCTACACGTACGGGGCGCAGCTGCAGAAGCGCGGGCCGGGCCAGGAGCGCCTCTACCCGAAGGGCGAGGTGGACGAGATCCCGGAGTGGGTGCACGAGCTGGTGATCCGGCGCCTGGTGGAGAAGCGCGTCATCCCCGAGGGCTTCGTCAACAGCGCCGTCATCAACGACTACCAGCCCGGCGGCTGCATCGTCTCCCACGTGGACCCCATCCACATCTTCGAGCGGCCGATCGTCTCCGTGTCCTTCTTCAGCGACTCCGCGCTCTGCTTCGGCTGCAAGTTCCAGTTCAAGCCGATCCGGGTGTCCGAGCCCGTGCTCTTCCTGCCGGTCCGCCGGGGCAGCGTCACCGTGCTCAGGTACCGGCGCCTGCGGCCTGTCTACGGCCTGTGCCCCCCTCCATGGCCCCCTGTTCAGATTGCTGGGACTTGTGCTCCCCTTCATAGCCTGCCTCCATCGCCCCCTGTTCAGATGGCTGGGACTTGTGCTCCCCTCCATAGCTTTCCTCCGTGTCCCCCCTCTTCAGATTGCTGGGACTTGTGGTCCCCTCCATAGCTTTCCTCCGTGTCCCCCCCCCCCCCTCTTCAGATTGCTGGGACTTGTGGTCCTCTCCATAGCCTTCCTCCTGTTACTGCCCTGTGCTCCCCTCCATTCATCCATCATCCCTGCCTTGTAGATTCCTCCATGTCCCTCTTATCAGATGGCTGGGACTTGTGGTCCCCTTCATGTCTCTTCCTCCCTTCCCCAATATCTGTCTCCTTACTAGCTGGGACTTGTAGTCTCCCTCCTGTAAATGCCTTGCCCGTCCCCCCTCCATTCCGCCTGCCCCACTGTACTGGCTGGGACTTGTAGTGTCTCTTATCCTGCCGCTATTCTCTCCCTCCTGAGGTTCTTCCATCCTTCATCTCTCACTTTATTGGCTGGGACTTGTAGTGTTTTTTTCCACCACCTAAATGTCTCTTTCCTGTTTGGTACTTGTAGCCCCCCTCCACACCCACCTAAGTACCTGGGACTAGTGGTCCTCCCCCTCCATGTCTCTCCTTCTTGTGCCCCTCCCCTGCTCTCTGGGACTTGTGGTTCCCCTCCATATCCCCCCTTCCATGTAGTCTACTTCACTGCTCTGCGGCGTCCCATGACCCCCCCCTCCTTCCTCACTCGTTAGTTTGCTCCAGTGTCACATGTGGGCCGGATGTACCGGATCACATGATCACTTGCAGTTAGCGCAGCGGACCCCTGATCCCGCACTCCGCGGCCTTCTGATGTATGGTGGTTGGCATTAATCTGCTCTTTTTGGCATGGAGGTGCGGAGCTTGTGCCCATCGATGGCGCCTTCACAACTTTGCAGCCGCGTTACGGACATCCCCCGCCCCATACTAGGGCACATGGCCGTCACCTCCTCCTGCCCCCATGGTCTGGGAGCCCCCATAGACGGCAGTAGCCGCCATCTCTAATACCGTGCACATGGGCTCTGCCCCATGGGTCGTACATGGGGGGGGGGGTATAAGACCACCTCTAATGCCACCTATCTCTCTCCAGTGTGGCTTCTACCATGACTGCTCCTCCTTTCCTCTGACCCCTGGGTTGCAGCTGTAGACACAGATCATATGTCTGTGGTGTGGGGAACAACAACTCCCAGCATGTCCTGACAGCATTACATAGTATAGCAGATCCTGCTAGGCCCGTCCATGTGACTCCTCGACGTCTCCGGTGGTCGCAGGGCAGCCAAGTGTCGGTGACTTGGAGCTGTGTGCGGGGGAGGGGGCACGCGTCACGTGGGCTCCAGGTGCAGGGGCCGCTGATGCCAAGGGATTATTTTCATCTTCAGAGCTCGTGCTTCCCTATAGAGAAGCCAGGTGTGTGCGGGGGGCCGGGGCGGGCACCATGTCCTGACAGGTGGCGTCACCATGGAGGGGCCGGAGGATCCGTCATGTAATCCACTTGTGCTCTGATCTGGATTATGCTCAGGTCGCTTTATTCTGTTCCCTCATCTGCTCCTCTTCTCCCTGGCGCTCGGGTCTACGTCTTCCTTCTCGTCCCATAATGTAGTCATGAGTAAGATACGGCGGATTGGTGAAGCAGCCATGTGCCCCCATACATTGGTCAGATGCCCCTGTCTGAATTACTTGTGCCCGCTGACGTTGTTCAGACTGAGCCCCCTGGTTCCTGAGTTGGATATGGGAAGTGCTGTAGCCCATGCCCTCTGGGTATCATGGCAGCTGTAGTGGCGGTCCTGCGATTACACTATTTGTGTGGGTCATTTCCTGTTTTTGGGGGGTCGCTGTACTTTTATATGAACGCTTGCCTGCTGACTACTTCTGTCTTTCATCCCTATGATGACGCTGCCCTCCCCGTGTTGTGGTGGTTTCCTAATTGGGTAACACTCCGCCATCTCCTCCTCCTCGGGGCCCCTAATGGGAAAGTTTCGGGTGTGTAATGGGATCTGTAAGGAGCAGTACCCGGATGTGCGCTGCCCCCTGCCCGTCTGACGGAAACCTGCATGCCAGCCATCACTATAGTGTTTCCTCCGCAAAGAAATGGGCCTCCGGCAGCAGTGGAGGTGTGGGGAAGGATGGGTGCCGAAGTGGCATCAGCTATTGTTCTCTGCTATCGGGCCCGCCCGCCCCCTGATATTCCTGCCTCGTCATGTGACGCTGTATCCTCGGCTCACTGTCTTCTTTCTATTGCAGTGGATATGCCGCCGACGAGATCACGCACTGCATCCGACCCCAGGACATCAAGGAGCGGCGCGCTGTCGTCATACTTAGGAAGTGAGTCTTGTTCTTAGGCATTTGGCCGAGTCTCGTTGGGGCCATCATTGGTACCTGGCGCTGACCTCATGTTACCAAATGGGCAAACAGGGTCACATGCAGGAGACTGGCAACCGCATAGTGGAAATGACCCTGTGCCGAGGAGGGTGAGAGCAGTGCCAGGATGACGGGTGCCACCGGTGGTCCTCGCAGACCGGCTTATAAGGCTCCTCCACATCACTGCTAGCGCAACCATAGCCTCAGTGATGCGAGGCAGCGAGTCTCCAGTACCCAGACCCCCTGCCATCCCCCCGCTCTAGACTTGGCCTGATCTGAGGGCAAATAACATCATGTGTATAGATCGGTGGAGGGAAATATTCACCATAAACATGATGGCGAAAACAGTGACCTACAAATGTTTCTAAAAATTTTTTTTTATTTTACTTGGGAGGCATAGGAGGTGTGTGTTGCAAAATCTGTACATACCGTATAAGCCGACCCCCCCCTTAATTTTGCAACAAAAAACTGGGAAAACTTATTAACTCGAGTATAAGCCAAGGGTGGAAAATGCAGCAGCTACCGGTAAATGTCAAAAATAAAAATGGATACCAATAAAAGTAAAATTAATTGAGACATCAGTAGGTTGTGTTTTTGAATATCCATATTGAATCAGGAGCCCCATATAATGCTCCATGCAGTTATGGCCCCATAGATGCCCTTTATAATGCTCCATGCAGTTCTTTATGGCCCCATATAATGCTCCATGCAGTTCTTTATGGCCCCATATAATGCTCCATACAGCATTGTGCCACATGTAATGCTGCTGCACTTTAAAAAAATAAATAAATCACATACTCACCTCTCGTCGCTGCTCCTCACCGTCCCGTCTCTCCGCACTGACTGTTCAGGCAGAGAGCGGCGCGCACACTAATACGTCATCGCGCCCCCTGACCTGAACAGTCACTGCAGAGGACACGGAAGACTAGGCGGCGGCGGAACGCGGAAAGGTGAATATGACATACTCACCTGCTCCTGGTGCGGTCCCTGCATGTCCCACGTCTCCGGGAGCGGTAGCTTCTTTCTGTAGTGAGCTGTCATGTGGCACCGCTCATTACAGTAATGAATATGCGGCTCCACCCCTATGGGAGTGGAGTCCATATTCATAACTTTAATGAGCGGTACCAGTGACCGCTGAACAGGGGAAGAAGCTGCCGTGCCCGAACACCGTGGGACATGCGGGGACTGCGCTGGGAGCAGGTGAGTATTTGACAGGCGTCTCAAACCCCCCCTGCCTTCCATGACTCGAGTATAAGCCGAGAGGGGTACTTATTTTGTTGGGCTGAAAATCTCGGCTTATACTAGAGTATATACGGTAATTCAATTTATAAATGAGTTTTTAATATTGGGCTTTCCTACATATTACAGAACAAGAACAGAAGCTCCGCGGCTGGAGACCAAGTCTATGGGCAGCAGCTCCCACCCCGAGAGGTTATCTGGCAGTAACAGACAACACATCCTGAAACCAAAGCGGTCTCACCGCAAGGCCGACCCCGACGCCGCTCACCGGTAAGTGGCCGTCTCCATCACTGAGCAGCGGGGGTCTCGTGCGTGGCTCTGCCATACAGAGGGTGCAGTGTGGCACCTATAGAGCTGGGTGGATACAACTGGCTTCAGACAGATGCTTCTGGGTCATTATAGTATCCAGAAAAATTCCTCTTAATGGGGTTTGTGTTTTTTGGGGCTCCTCACGAGCCTTTGTGTATAGGGCTGCAGCGGTGACCTCCTTGATCTTCACTTAGACACACATCCCCTTTTAAAGGGCTGCTCCTGTTCCTCCCTCCAGCATTGTGAGGTGCTGACTGTCGCGTCTACAAGGGGCGCACCAGGGCGCGTGCATGTCCTATTCATCCGGTTGGGCACTTCAATGAGTGTTATTATTTTGGGGGTCCCTTGATGTAAAGTTGAATGCAAGTAGAGATCTTTTAAAAATGGTGGGGGGATTGAGAGTTGCTATAAATGTGAGAATGCGGACCACCTACAGAATCTGTAGTATGTAATGTATGTCAGGACAGGATTGATACGGGGGGGAGGGGGGGGAGAGAACAGAATTGGGTTTTGTCCTAACCCCTGCCTTCCCTCACAGGCCTCGGGTTCTGGAAATGGATAAAGAGGAGAACAGAAGATCCGTGCTTTTACCAAAACCGAGGAGACGAAGCAACTTCAGCTCTGAGAACTATTGGCGGAGGCCTTATGATTATGTGGACAGCTATACAGACACGGGAGAGGACGAGGACAGCCCTGCCCGCAAAGTAAAAATGAGGCGCCATTGAGAGCGCTGCGCCCGGACCCTGCCCCCGCTCGGTGGATTCTGGATCTATATAAATATAGGATTTTCCTCCTCCGGCTGCATTGGAAAGCCCAGTCCTGTCTCCTATAAATGTATGCACCATGTTCTGGATCCAATCTCACTTTATTTTTCTCTTTATTTTTTAACCCCTTTATTCGGGTGGGCAGCGTTTCCCATGAGTATGTCCCTGGGTCTTTGTCAGCGCTGGTGTGGCAGCCGGCGCTCACTGCCAGGAGACCGTAAATCCAAGGCTCACAGGAGGACTGTTCTGATTTTTTTGATATTTCATTGAACACGGTTTTTTTTTTTTTTCCTCCACTCGATTTTTATTTTTCTGTCCCTAAGTTCAGAAGGATCCATCGAGATCACGATGAAGCACTCTCCGGTGCGCGCACCATCCTCCGAGGCGGCAGCGGAGGCTGCTGTGTCCCCCACCCCCCACACACTCTTTTCTCCCCTCTTATTGTAAGAAGAAAAAAAATTGTTAGAATGGTCCTTGATGTCTTTTCAGATGATTTAATATTAAGTTACAAGGAATCCAGAAGTTTTTATTTCTAGTATACTCACTAATAATAAAGTATAAGAGCAGATTTCTTTTTATTCTGTACACCTCCAGGTCTCTGTAAATTATCCAATTAAATTCTGTTTTGCTGAAATCTCCACCAATTCTATTTATCCGAGCGCCGGGACCTTCATGTGAACGTTAAAGGGGGGCTCTGCTGTGCTTAAAAAAAAAAAAATATATATCTGATGGGGGCAGGGGGTTGTTGCTGCTCTACCATAAGTGCAGAAATAATCCCCTTTTATTGGGGTATTATGGTGGCAGTTGTGACTCAGACCCCAGCCGATCACCAAGAGGGGGTTACCAGTATAGTGCACGTCATTCAGTCGGGGGGTACTCGTGTTAGGAGTGAACCCCCACCCCCCTTCCCACTGATATAGCAGGTATCCCCTTCTTACTTGGTGCAGAGAATGGAGGGGGCAGCTGGACATAACTGGTACACAGCCCCATGATCTCTCTTGTGGCCGCCATGTTTGTGTGCCCCTGTAGATTCTCTATACCACGTTTTGGGTAGATGTGGGTAACAGATGGAGGATCTAACCTTCCTTCTGGTATTTTGGCTTCTCCCTGGATATTTGCATTTAGCTATGGTTGCCATGTTCGGATTTATACTTTAGGTTCATGGGGTGGGAATATAATGAAGGTTGGCTCGTGTGGCACCACCATGCTATTTCTTGCTATCGCGGTGCCAGTCTGGGTCCTGTTTTTTTGCCATAAATGCTCTGCTCACCGCCACGAGACTTCCTGATTGGGGTTGGAGATTTGGTGACTGTAATGCTGAAGCCTCCTGACATACTCTGCGCTGCTGTCACCCGGATGATGTTACAGTGTACACCCCATTGCCTGCTCTGCAGTAACCCTACCGCTCCTCACATTGACCTTCTCCACGTGGCGGGTGTATTTTTAGTCTTCTGCCGGCTCAGTCGCTGGGTACAGAGCTATGTTTGGTGGCCTCTGCGGATAATCCGTTCTGTGCAGGGGATCAGGCCACGATCTGCGGAAACGTTCACATGTTCAGCCTCCGATCGTCCATGTAGTGTCGTCTGTATTCAGTACCGGCACCAGGTCATTCATGGCGCCCATCATAAGCCCCAATGTGAACACTGCAGAAAGCGACCTCTGTGACGTCATCTCGGCAAAGTGGTTCTAAAGACGGAGTGTAGGGGCCTTAATATATATATATATGATCGGAGCAGCCATCACCTTCAGGAAAGGATCAATTCCTCTAAGTCCCTTGTACACGAGGAGAATGTAGGATTATATTCTGGTGCATTAGTGACCGGTCATGTCAGACAGGTGATAATCATCCTCATATGTAGTTTAGATCAGTAACTAAAACAGAAACCGCTTTGCAGGAGGCTTAAAACGATGTGAGGAACAACCACCCTCCTACATAGGTGAGGACGATGAATGGTTCATGTCACAGGTCGTACACCATGACAAATCACTAGGTAATTATACTGCATCAGCCAGCTGTCAGCCGGGCAAAGATTTCACAGGCAAACTGGGTATGAAGATGGGCTGCTCAGAAGATGCGCCAAGAAATGAATATTGAGAACTGCAGACTTTGTGGTCACCTAAGGAAACTGTGCGGGAGATAACACGTTACTTCCCTTCTAAATGGGAAGATGTCCAGCAGTGCCATCAGCTCGGGACTGGAATCTGAGAGGGACCAGCTACGGAATCTTCATCAACAGCTTAGAGAAGTCGTTTTCATGGAAGATTTGCGGCCAAACTCCAAAAACACAAGACTGAACAACTCAACTATACATTAAATCACAGGAGCCGAGGTGCCGAAAAATATCAGGAGGACTGAGGAGTCACAACGGGACAGATAAAGGTGAATCTCACAAAATTAGAATATCATCAAAAAGTGAATTTATTTCAGTTCTTCAATACAAAAAGTGAAACTCCTATATTATACAGAGTCATTACACACAGAGTGATCTATTCCAAGTGTTTATTTCTGTTAATGATGATGATTATGGCTTACAGCCAATGAAAACCCAGAAGTCATTATCTCAGTAAATTAGAATACTTTATAACACCAGGTTGAAAAATGATTTTAAAATCCGAAATGTTGTCCTACTGAAATGTATGTTCAGTAAATGCCCTCAATACTTGGTCGGGCTCCTTGTGCATCAATTACTGCATCAATGCGGCGTGGCATCAACATTAACAGAAATAAACTCTTGAAATAGATCACTATGTAATGACTCTATATAATATGAGATTCACTTTTGTATTGAAGAACTGAAATATAACCCCCAACATCCAACCAATGCCATTAACGAGGAGTCCTGGGGGTGATGATCTTGCTGCACAGAGCCCTGATCTCACATTATCTGTCTGGGATCACATCGAGAGACCGAAGGATCCGCACAAGCCTCATACACACAAGATCTGGGCTCAGCTGCTCCATAATATACAAGAGACACAAAGGAGTTGATGGGCGATCACCTGATACTGACGATGGAGGGGACGGGTGGTCACCAAATATTGAAGGGATTTAGATTTATCTTTTGTTCATTCACTTTGTACTTAGTTAATTGACAAAAATAAACTATGCCTCTAACTTTGTAAGTTTCTTACTTTGCAGCAATTTTGACACACCTGCCTTAAACTTTTGCACAGTACTGTGTGCAGAACATATTTATATAATTCTGCATAACTTGTAGTTACATCCTGTATTATACCTCAGAGCTGCACTCACTATTCTGCTGGTGCAGTCACTGTGTACATACATTACATTACTGATCCTGAGTTACATCCTGTATTATACCCCAGAGCTGCACTCACTATTCTGCTGGTGCAGTCACTGTGTACATACATTACATTACTGATCCTGAATTACATCCTGTATTATACCCCAGAGCTGCACTCACTATTCTGCTGGTGCAGTCACTGTGTACATACATTACATTACTGATCCTGAGTTACATCCTGTATTATACCCCAGAGCTGCACTCACTATTCTGCTGGTGCAGTCACTGTGTACATACATTACATTACTGATCCTGAGTTACATCCTGTATTATACCCCAGAGCTGCACTCACTATTCTGCTGGTGCAGTCACTGTGTACATACATTACATTACTGATCCTGAGTTACATCCTGTATTATACCCCAGAGCTGCACTCACTATTCTGCTGGTGCAGTCACTGTGTACATACATTACATTACTGATCCTGAGTTACATTCTGTATTATACCCCAGAGCTGCACTCACTATTCTGCTGGTGCAGTCACTGTGTACATACATTACATTACTGATCCTGAGTTACATCCTGTATTATACCCCAGAGCTGCACTCACTATTCTGCTGGTGCAGTCACTGTGTACATACATTACATTACTGATCCTGAGTTACATCCTGTATTATACCCCAGAGCTGCACTCACTATTCTGCTGGTGCAGTCACTGTGTACATACATTACTGATCCTGAGTTACATCCTGTATTATACCCCAGAGCTGCACTCACTATTCTGCTGGTGCAGTCACTGTGTACATACATTACATTACTGATCCTGAGTTACATCCTGTATTATACCCCAGAGCTGCACTCACTATTCTGCTGGTGCAGTCACTGTGTACATACATTACATTACTGATCCTGAGTTACATCCTATATTATACCCCAGAGCTGCACTCACTATTCTGCTGGTGCAGTCACTGTGTACATACATTACATTACTGATCCTGAGTTATATCCTGTATTATACCCCAGAGCTGCACTCACTATTCTGCTGGTGCAGTCACTGTGTACATACATTACATTACTGATCCTGAGTTATATCCTGTATTATACCCCAGAGCTGCACTCACTATTCTGCTGGTGCAGTCACTGTGTACATACATTACTGATCCTGAGTTACATCCTATATTATACCCCAGAGCTGCACTCACTATTCTGCTGGTGCAGTCACTGTGTACATACATTACATTACTGATCCTGAGTTACATCCTGTATTATACCCCAGAGCTGCACTCCCTATTCTGCTGGTGCAGTCACTGTGTACATACATTACATTACTGATCCTGAGTTACATCCTGTATTATACTCCAGAGCTGCACTCACTATTCTGCTGGTGCAGTCACTGTGTACATACATTACATTACTGATCCTGAGTTACATCCTGTATTATACCCCAGAGCTGCGCTAACTATTCTGCTGGTGCAGTCACTGCGAACATACATTACTGATCCTGAGTTACATCCTGTATTATACCCCAGAGCTGCACTCACTATTCTGCTGATGTAGTCACTGTTTACATACATTACATTACTGATCCTGAGTTGCACCCTGTATTATACTCCAGAGCTGCACTCACTATTCTGCTGGTGCAGTCACTGTGTACATACATTACATTACTGATCCTGAGTTACATCCTGTAGTATACCCCAGAGCTGCACTCACTATTCTGCTGGTGCAGTCACTAGGTACATACATTGCATTACTGATCCTGAGTTGCACCCTGTATTATACTCTAGAGCTGCACTCACTATTCTACTGGTGCAGTCAATATGTACATACATTACTGATCCTGAGTTACATCCTGTATTATACCCCAGAGCTGCACTCACTATTCTGCTGGTGCAGTCACTGTGTACATACATTACATTACTGATCCTGAGTTACATCCTGTATTATACCCCAGAGCTGCACTCACTATTCTGCTGGTGCAGTACCTGTGTACATACATTACATTACTGATCCTGAGTTACATCCTGTATTATACCCCAGAGCTGCACTCACTATTTTGCTGGTGCAGTCACTGTGTACATACATTACATTACTGATCCTGAGTTACATCCTGTATTATACCCCAGAGCTGCACTCACTATTCTGCTGGTGCAGTCACTGTGTGCATACATTACATTACTGATCCTGAGTTACATCCTGTATTATACCCCAGAGCTGCACTCACTATTCTGCTGGTGCAGTCACTGTGTGCATACATTACATTACTGATCCTGAGTTACATCCTGTATTATACCCCAGAGCTGCACCCACTATTCTGCTGGTGCAGTCACTGTGTACATACATTACATTACTGATCCTGAGTTACATCCTGTATGATACCCCAGAGCTGCACTCACTATTCTGCTGGTGCAGTCACTGTGTACATACATTACATTACTGATCCTGAGTTATATCCTGTATTATACCCCAGAGCTGCACTCACTATTCTGCTGGTGCAGTCACTGTGTACATACATTACATTACTGATCCTGAGTTAGAGTTACATCCTGTATTATACTCCAGAGCTGCACTCACTATTCTGCTGGTGCAGTCACTGTGTACATACATTACATTACTGATCCTGAGTTACATCCTGTATTATACCCCAGAGCTGCACTCACTATTCTGCTGGTGCAGTCACTGTGTGCATACATTACATTACTGATCCTGAGTTACATCCTGTATTATACCCCAGAGCTGCACTCACTATTCTGCTGGTGCAGTCACTGTGTGCATACATTACATTACTGATCCTGAGTTACATCCTGTATTATACCCCAGAGCTGCACTCACTATTCTGCTGGTGCAGTCACTGTGTACATACATTACATTACTGATCCTGAGTTACATCCTGTATTATACCCCAGAGCTGCACTCACTATTCTGCTGGTGCAGTCACTGTGTACATACATTACATTACTGATCCTGAGTTACATCCTGTATTATACCCCAGAGCTGCACTCACTATTCTGCTGGTGCAGTCACTGTGTACATACATTACATTACTGATCCTGAGTTACATCCTGTATTATACTCCAGAGCTGCACTCACTATTCTGCTGGTGCAGTCACTGTGTACATACATTACATTACTGATCCTGAGTTACATCCTGTATTATACCCCAGAGCTGCACTCACTATTCTGCTGGTGCAGTCACTGTGTGCATACATTACATTACTGATCCTGAGTTACATCCTGTATTATACCCCAGAGCTGCACTCACTATTCTGCTGGTGCAGTCACTGTGTGCATACATTACATTACTGATCCTGAGTTACATCCTGTATTATACCCCAGAGCTGCACTCACTATTCTGCTGGTGGAGTCACTGTGTACATACATTACATTACTGATCCTGAGTTACATCCTGTATTATACCCCAGAGCTGCACTCACTATTCTGCTGGTGCAGTCACTGTGTACATACATTACATTACTGATCCTGAGTTATATCCTGTATTATACCCCAGAGCTGCACTCACTATTCTGCTGGTGCAGTCACTGTGTACATACATTACATTACTGATCCTGAGTTACATCCTGTATTATACCCCAGAGCTGCACTCACTATTCTGCTGGTGCAGTCACTGTGTGCATACATTACATTACTGATCCTGAGTTACATCCTGTATTATACCCCAGAGCTGCACTCACTATTCTGCTGGTGCAGTCACTGTGTACATACATTACATTACTGATCCTGAGTTACATCCTGTATTATACCCCAGAGCTGCACCCACTATTCTGCTGGTGCAGTCACTGTGTACATACATTACATTACTGATCCTGAGTTACATCCTGTATTATACCCCAGAGCTGCACTCACTATTCTGCTGGTGCAGTCACTGTGTACATACATTACATTACTGATCCTGAGTTACATCCTGTATTATACTCCAGAGCTGCACTCACTATTCTGCTGGTGCAGTCACTGTGTACATACATTACATTACTGATCCTGAGTTACATCCTGTATTATACCCCAGAGCTGCACTCACTATTCTGCTGGTGCAGTCACTGTGTACATTACATTACTGATCCTGAGTTACATCCTGTATTATACCCCAGAGCTGCACTCACTATTCTGCTGGTGCAGTCACTGTGTACATACATTACATTACTGATCCTGAGTTACATCCTGTATTATACTCCAGAGCTGCACTCACTATTCTGCTGGTGCAGTCACTGTGTACATACATTACATTACTGATCCTGAGTTACATCCTGTATTATACTCCAGAGCTGCACTCACTATTCTGCTGGTGCAGTCACTGTGTACATACATTACTGATCCTGAGTTACATCCTGTATTATACCCCAGAGCTGCACTCACTATTCTGCTGGTGCAGTCACTGTGTACATACATTACATTACTGATCCTGAGTTACATCCTGTATTATACCCCAGAGCTGCACTCACTATTCTGCTGGTGCAGTCACTGTGTACATACATTACATTACTGATCCTGAGTTACATCCTATATTATACCCCAGAGCTGCACTCACTATTCTGCTGGTGCAGTCACTGTGTACATACATTACATTACTGATCCTGAGTTATATCCTGTATTATACCCCAGAGCTGCACTCACTATTCTGCTGGTGCAGTCACTGTGTACATACATTACATTACTGATCCTGAGTTATATCCTGTATTATACCCCAGAGCTGCACTCACTATTCTGCTGGTGCAGTCACTGTGTACATACATTACATTACTGATCCTGAGTTACATCCTGTATTATACTCCAGAGCTGCACTCACTATTCTGCTGGTGCAGTCACTGTGTACATACATTACATTACTGATCCTGAGTTATATCCTGTATTATACCCCAGAGCTGCACTCACTATTCTGCTGGTGCAGTCACTGTGTACATACATTACTGATCCTGAGTTACATCCTATATTATACCCCAGAGCTGCACTCACTATTCTGCTGGTGCAGTCACTGTGTACATACATTACATTACTGATCCTGAGTTACATCCTGTATTATACCCCAGAGCTGCACTCCCTATTCTGCTGGTGCAGTCACTGTGTACATACATTACATTACTGATCCTGAGTTACATCCTGTATTATACTCCAGAGCTGCACTCACTATTCTGCTGGTGCAGTCACTGTGTACATACATTACATTACTGATCCTGAGTTACATCCTGTATTATACCCCAGAGCTGCGCTAACTATTCTGCTGGTGCAGTCACTGCGAACATACATTACTGATCCTGAGTTACATCCTGTATTATACCCCAGAGCTGCACTCACTATTCTGCTGATGTAGTCACTGTTTACATACATTACATTACTGATCCTGAGTTGCACCCTGTATTATACTCCAGAGCTGCACTCACTATTCTGCTGGTGCAGTCACTGTGTACATACATTACATTACTGATCCTGAGTTACATCCTGTAGTATACCCCAGAGCTGCACTCACTATTCTGCTGGTGCAGTCACTAGGTACATACATTGCATTACTGATCCTGAGTTGCACCCTGTATTATACTCTAGAGCTGCACTCACTATTCTACTGGTGCAGTCAATATGTACATACATTACTGATCCTGAGTTACATCCTGTATTATACCCCAGAGCTGCACTCACTATTCTGCTGGTGCAGTCACTGTGTACATACATTACATTACTGATCCTGAGTTACATCCTGTATTATACCCCAGAGCTGCACTCACTATTCTGCTGGTGCAGTACCTGTGTACATACATTACATTACTGATCCTGAGTTACATCCTGTATTATACCCCAGAGCTGCACTCACTATTTTGCTGGTGCAGTCACTGTGTACATACATTACATTACTGATCCTGAGTTACATCCTGTATTATACCCCAGAGCTGCACTCACTATTCTGCTGGTGCAGTCACTGTGTGCATACATTACATTACTGATCCTGAGTTACATCCTGTATTATACCCCAGAGCTGCACTCACTATTCTGCTGGTGCAGTCACTGTGTGCATACATTACATTACTGATCCTGAGTTACATCCTGTATTATACCCCAGAGCTGCACCCACTATTCTGCTGGTGCAGTCACTGTGTACATACATTACATTACTGATCCTGAGTTACATCCTGTATGATACCCCAGAGCTGCACTCACTATTCTGCTGGTGCAGTCACTGTGTACATACATTACATTACTGATCCTGAGTTATATCCTGTATTATACCCCAGAGCTGCACTCACTATTCTGCTGGTGCAGTCACTGTGTACATACATTACATTACTGATCCTGAGTTACATCCTGTATTATACTCCAGAGCTGCACTCACTATTCTGCTGGTGCAGTCACTGTGTACATACATTACATTACTGATCCTGAGTTACATCCTGTATTATACCCCAGAGCTGCACTCACTATTCTGCTGGTGCAGTCACTGTGTGCATACATTACATTACTGATCCTGAGTTACATCCTGTATTATACCCCAGAGCTGCACTCACTATTCTGCTGGTGCAGTCACTGTGTGCATACATTACATTACTGATCCTGAGTTACATCCTGTATTATACCCCAGAGCTGCACTCACTATTCTGCTGGTGCAGTCACTGTGTACATACATTACATTACTGATCCTGAGTTACATCCTGTATTATACCCCAGAGCTGCACTCACTATTCTGCTGGTGCAGTCACTGTGTACATACATTACATTACTGATCCTGAGTTACATCCTGTATTATACCCCAGAGCTGCACTCACTATTCTGCTGGTGCAGTCACTGTGTACATACATTACATTACTGATCCTGAGTTACATCCTGTATTATACTCCAGAGCTGCACTCACTATTCTGCTGGTGCAGTCACTGTGTACATACATTACATTACTGATCCTGAGTTACATCCTGTATTATACCCCAGAGCTGCACTCACTATTCTGCTGGTGCAGTCACTGTGTGCATACATTACATTACTGATCCTGAGTTACATCCTGTATTATACCCCAGAGCTGCACTCACTATTCTGCTGGTGCAGTCACTGTGTGCATACATTACATTACTGATCCTGAGTTACATCCTGTATTATACCCCAGAGCTGCACTCACTATTCTGCTGGTGGAGTCACTGTGTACATACATTACATTACTGATCCTGAGTTACATCCTGTATTATACCCCAGAGCTGCACTCACTATTCTGCTGGTGCAGTCACTGTGTACATACATTACATTACTGATCCTGAGTTATATCCTGTATTATACCCCAGAGCTGCACTCACTATTCTGCTGGTGCAGTCACTGTGTACATACATTACATTACTGATCCTGAGTTACATCCTGTATTATACCCCAGAGCTGCACTCACTATTCTGCTGGTGCAGTCACTGTGTGCATACATTACATTACTGATCCTGAGTTACATCCTGTATTATACCCCAGAGCTGCACTCACTATTCTGCTGGTGCAGTCACTGTGTACATACATTACATTACTGATCCTGAGTTACATCCTGTATTATACCCCAGAGCTGCACCCACTATTCTGCTGGTGCAGTCACTGTGTACATACATTACATTACTGATCCTGAGTTACATCCTGTATTATACCCCAGAGCTGCACTCACTATTCTGCTGGTGCAGTCACTGTGTACATACATTACATTACTGATCCTGAGTTACATCCTGTATTATACTCCAGAGCTGCACTCACTATTCTGCTGGTGCAGTCACTGTGTACATACATTACATTACTGATCCTGAGTTACATCCTGTATTATACCCCAGAGCTGCACTCACTATTCTGCTGGTGCAGTCACTGTGTACATTACATTACTGATCCTGAGTTACATCCTGTATTATACCCCAGAGCTGCACTCACTATTCTGCTGGTGCAGTCACTGTGTACATACATTACATTACTGATCCTGAGTTACATCCTGTATTATACTCCAGAGCTGCACTCACTATTCTGCTGGTGCAGTCACTGTGTACATACATTACATTACTGATCCTGAGTTACATCCTGTATTATACTCCAGAGCTGCACTCACTATTCTGCTGGTGCAGTCACTGTGTACATACATTACATTACTTATCCTGAGTTACATCCTGTATTATACCCCAGAGCTGCACTCACTATGCTGCTGGTGCAGTCACTGTGTACATAGATTACATTACTGATCCTGAGTTACCTCCTGTATTATACCCCAGAGCTGCACTCACTATTCTGCTGGTGCAGTCACTGTGTACATACATTACATTACTGATCCTGAGTTACATCCTGTATTATACCCCAGAGCTGCACTCACTATTCTGCTGGTGCAGTCACTGTGTACATACATTACATTACTGATCCTGAGTTATATCCTGTATTATACCCCAGAGCTGCACTCACTATTCTGCTGGTGCAGTCACTGTGTACATACATTACATTACTGATCCTGAGTTACATCCTGTATTATACCCCAGAGCTGCACTCACTATTCTGCTGGTGCAGTCACTGTGTACATACATTACATTACTGATCCTGAGTTACATCCTGTATTATACCCCAGAGCTGCACTCACTATTCTGCTGGTGCAGTCACTGTGTGCATACATTACATTACTGATCCTGAGTTACATCCTGTATTATACCCCAGAGCTGCACTCACTATTCTGCTGGTGCAGTCACTGTGTGCATACATTACATTACTGATCCTGAGTTACATCCTGTATTATACCCCAGAGCTGCACTCACTATTCTGCTGGTGGAGTCACTGTGTACATACATTACATTACTGATCCTGAGTTACATCCTGTATTATACCCCAGAGCTGCACTCACTATTCTGCTGGTGCAGTCACTGTGTACATACATTACATTACTGATCCTGAGTTACATCCTGTATTATACCCCAGAGCTGCACTCACTATTCTGCTGGTGCAGTCACTGTGTACATACATTACATTACTGATCCTGAGTTACATCCTGTATTATACCCCAGAGCTGCACTCACTATTCTGCTGGTGCAGTCACTGTGTACATACATTACATTACTGATCCTGAGTTACATCCTGTATTATACTCCAGAGCTGCACTCACTATTCTGCTGGTGCAGTCACTGTGTACATACATTACATTACTGATCCTGAGTTACATCCTGTATTATACCCCAGAGCTGCACTCACTATTCTGCTGGTGCAGTCACTGTGTGCATACATTACATTACTGATCCTGAGTTACATCCTGTATTATACCCCAGAGCTGCACTCACTATTCTGCTGGTGCAGTCACTGTGTGCATACATTACATTACTGATCCTGAGTTACATCCTGTATTATACCCCAGAGCTGCACTCACTATTCTGCTGGTGGAGTCACTGTGTACATACATTACATTACTGATCCTGAGTTACATCCTGTATTATACCCCAGAGCTGCACTCACTATTCTGCTGGTGCAGTCACTGTGTACATACATTACATTACTGATCCTGAGTTATATCCTGTATTATACCCCAGAGCTGCACTCACTATTCTGCTGGTGCAGTCACTGTGTACATACATTACATTACTGATCCTGAGTTACATCCTGTATTATACCCCAGAGCTGCACTCACTATTCTGCTGGTGCAGTCACTGTGTGCATACATTACATTACTGATCCTGAGTTACATCCTGTATTATACCCCAGAGCTGCACTCACTATTCTGCTGGTGCAGTCACTGTGTACATACATTACATTACTGATCCTGAGTTACATCCTGTATTATACCCCAGAGCTGCACCCACTATTCTGCTGGTGCAGTCACTGTGTACATACATTACATTACTGATCCTGAGTTACATCCTGTATTATACCCCAGAGCTGCACTCACTATTCTGCTGGTGCAGTCACTGTGTACATACATTACATTACTGATCCTGAGTTACATCCTGTATTATACTCCAGAGCTGCACTCACTATTCTGCTGGTGCAGTCACTGTGTACATACATTACATTACTGATCCTGAGTTACATCCTGTATTATACCCCAGAGCTGCACTCACTATTCTGCTGGTGCAGTCACTGTGTACATTACATTACTGATCCTGAGTTACATCCTGTATTATACCCCAGAGCTGCACTCACTATTCTGCTGGTGCAGTCACTGTGTACATACATTACATTACTGATCCTGAGTTACATCCTGTATTATACTCCAGAGCTGCACTCACTATTCTGCTGGTGCAGTCACTGTGTACATACATTACATTACTGATCCTGAGTTACATCCTGTATTATACTCCAGAGCTGCACTCACTATTCTGCTGGTGCAGTCACTGTGTACATACATTACATTACTTATCCTGAGTTACATCCTGTATTATACCCCAGAGCTGCACTCACTATGCTGCTGGTGCAGTCACTGTGTACATAGATTACATTACTGATCCTGAGTTACCTCCTGTATTATACCCCAGAGCTGCACTCACTATTCTGCTGGTGCAGTCACTGTGTACATACATTACATTACTGATCCTGAGTTACATCCTGTATTATACCCCAGAGCTGCACTCACTATTCTGCTGGTGCAGTCACTGTGTACATTACATTACTGATCCTGAGTTACATCCTGTATTATACCCCAGAGCTGCACTCACTATTCTGCTGGTGCAGTCACTGTGTACACACATTACATTACTGATCCTGAGTTACATCCTGTATTATACCCCAGAGCTGCACTCACTATTCTGATGGTACGTATAGCTCAGTCCTCCAATCATCAGTCTGCACTCGCTCTTTATATATACTGTAGAAAGCTTTGGATTTTTGGGGATTCTGCAGCAGGATGATTGTGCGGAGATCACCTATTGAAAAAAATTCAGTTTGCTGCTTTAGCTGTATATCTGAATGGAAGGTATAGCCTCTATTTAGAGAGCCCCCCTGGCCCACCAGGACATTTACATCTCTGGGTGCACTATTTTGTTTCTCAAGGATAATTTGCATACGGGGAGTTACCTTGGGGATTTGTGATAGCAGCAAGCCATACACTAGGAGAGGAAATGACCTCAGATCTCCACTAGGTGGCATCAGATGACTGACTACACACACAAATGCTTCTCACTAAATTAGAATATCCTCAAAATGTGAATTTATTTCAGTTCTTGAAAACAAAAAGTGAATCTCATATAGTATACAGAGTCATTACACACAGAGTGATCTATTGCATGTTTATTTCTGTTAATGTTGATGATTATGGCTTACAGCCAATGAAAACCCAAAAGTCATTATCTCAGTATATTAGAATACTTTATAACACCAGCTTGAAAAATGATTGTAAAATCTGAAATGTTCCCTACTGAAATGTATGTTCAGTAAATGCCCTCAATACTTTGTCATGATTTTGCAATGCATTGTTTGTTTGTTTTTTCCTGCTCCTCCTGTAAAAACCACACAGGTAAATTCCTATTGAAAACCGTATGCGATCTCCTGTAAATTCACCGTCACAATCAAAGACTGCCGATACTCCGATACACTGAAACGAGCACTGCATCTCCACCAGAGGACTATGATCAGTTTATATTTACTGACAGCAAGCAGGGGCTGGAATATCCTCATCTGATACCTTAAAGGGATGTTCCTATTAATTATATAGGATAATACTATATTGGGGGGGGGGGTATTTACTTTTGACAACTTTCCTAATAATTGCGAATCTTCATGTTCTGTCCTGCGGCCAGTCCAAGTCATGGAGGGTAAACTGGAAATTAAATGAAACCACAAGGAATTTTCTGAGCTCGTTATCTTGTTTTTTTTTACTTCTCGTCCAATCGCATTTAATCATCTGCAGATGTTGACCTCACGAGGGACAACTACAGGAAGAAGGAGGGACGATCCGTGCAAACATCTGGTCCTGCCCCATTATATCATCCAGGGGACTATTACCGTCCTCCGCCTGTATCATACGGACAGGTCCCTGCGGCAGAGGAGCTGACAATCTAATGCCTCCTCCATATCCGATCCACAGGGAGCTGGGTATATATATATATATATATATATATATATATATATATATATAATATATATCTATAATATCTATATATAATACATGACCTAAAGTATGTGCCCCCCAGTGATTGTACGCGGGTGACCTATCCTGTGGTTAAGTAAAGTGCTCCGATAACCCCTTTAAGGCTTTTTCCCCCCATAAGAGGACATCTACATGACGTAACTTTGCAGTGGATTTTCCATGCAGATTTGCGCACGGAAAATTCGCAGCTGGATAAAGTACATACACGGGGAGGAGATTTGAGTACAGAAACTGTCATGCAAAAAGGACATTTATGGTGCAAATTTTCATTACAGTTCCCCCTTCTTCAATATAGAGGAATGAATTCCACTGCAAATCAGCAGTCAGATTTTGCTGCAGATTTACAGACCGATTTTTCACGCATGTGAGAATAATGTTATATTTTTGCATTAAAAAAAAGAAATTAATCCTGAAATACGTCTCCAAAGGTTAAACCAGACATTTCCTTTAATACATAACCCCCCCCAAATAATGATTTAACTATAGTTTGCTCTCCAGGATCCCTTTAAGGCGGAACGTCTGCAGACAGGACGTGTCTGTGATTCACAAGGCGGCACGTGGAAGGAAATCACAAGACTGTTGTTCCATTGTATGGATCCGCATTTTCTGAGTATAAGCAGATTTGTCATCGTCTCGGGCATATTGTCGCCGTCATCATTTTATCGGCTCTTACGGTCTAGAAAAAAAAATGCAGAAATGTAAAAATAAAAATGGCAAAAAAAACAACAAGTAATTTCCTGGATGTTCCACTTTTTACAGTAATGCACCATCTCCCCTAATATATAACTAAGCAGATTCACCATTCAGGAGTCTGGAAAAGCTGGGTGACTGACAACCCCTTCGGAGCTGTAATGGTGGCCTTATTGTTTCTCACGAATCTGTGAGAGGAAGTTAGTGTCTGAATTGGGGGGTTGGGATTTATTAGGGGTCTGTGTATGATAACGACACAATACACGGCCCCCCAGTTAATGAGCTGCTCCCAGTTGTGCTCTTTCTTCTGATTGGACAGTGAGCGTGGAGAAATGCAATGTGGGGCAGTGAAAAGACCAGGGCGCCATACTCTCCGGACGGCATGTTGTCGCCTCAGCAACGTTTACGACTCGGCCTGCAGTTATGTCTAATGAAACATTTTATGGGAGATGGAAACAGCAGCGACGCTGAACAACGGCACTTTACATTCCTGAACAGCAAGCGGAGATATTAAAAATGGCGAGGAATCAGTACTGAAAGAGCCTAGTGATTCAGACTGGGTTTGTTTCACATAGCAACCAATCACAGAGGGGCTAACATTTTACCAAAGCAGTTTAATAAATGAAAGCTGTGCTCTGATTGGTTGCTATGGGCAACAAGCACAGATTATTGTTTAGACTGCTGTGATAAATGAGGCCTAGTGTGCAGGCTTTTCATGTTTACACTGTGATTTTTATCCCTTTTTAAAGGGGTTATCCGACCTTAGGGTACAAGTCTGCAGTCACTTTAGGTGACTGCAGACTTGTGAATCCTCTCAGCGCATGCGCTGCACATTGTGTGGATTCTCCCTGCTCTATGTAGCAGAACTGCTCACTTGTTATAAGCGCCGCTCATAGCAATCCGGCTATGACAACCACAGGTCTCCTGCAGACCCCGGGCTGTCATGCCAACCCATCAGCGACCCTCGGTCATGTGACACGGGCGCTGATAGACGCCGTTAGTGACGCGCTTCCTGCATGTGCATGTTAAATGCCGCTGCCAGAGTTTGACAGCGGCATTTAACATGTTAACATGCGCGGGTGGAAGGGGCACATGACAGATCAGCTGTCATGTGCCGGAAAAGGTGTGGGCTCATCGCGGGAGGTGGGGAGGTGTCCAATGTCGGATATATCCGTCATTGGACGTTAATGGGTTAAATAGCATTTTTTTTCTACAAAACAAGGAGTGCTGATTCCATCTTTTTTTTTTTTCATATATATTAAGGACTGGTATATGCCTGGGAGACTCTGTACCCACATTGCTGGTGCTGTTCTTGTTTCTTTACCTATCTATCTGTCTATCTATCTATCTAGCTATCTATTCATCTATCTATTATCTATCTATCCATATATCTATCATCTATCTATTATGCATCTATCTATCTATCTATCTATCTATCTATCTATCTATCTATCTATCTATCTATCATCTATTATCTATCTATCATCTATCTATTATCTATCATCTATTATATATCTATTATCTATCCATCTATCTATTATCTATCCATCTATCTATTATCTATCTATCATCTATTATCTATCTATCTATCTATCTATCATCTATCTATTATCTACAGTATCTATCATCTATCTATCCATCTATCTATTATCTATCTATTATCTATCTATCCTCTATCTATTATCTATCATCTATCTATATATTATCTATCATCTATTTATCATCTGTTATCTATCTATTATCTATCATCTATTTATCATCTGTTATCTATCTATTATCTATCTATTATCTATCTATCATCTATCATATATCTATTATCTATCCATCTATCTATTATCTATCCATCTATCTATTATCTACGTATCATCTATTATCTATCATCTATCAACTATCTATCCATCTATCTATTATCTATCTATCTATCATCTATCTATCCATCTATCTATTATCTATCTATTATCTACCATCTATCTATCTATCTATTATCTATCTATTATCTATCTATCCTCTATCTATTATCTATCTATCATCTTTCTATATATTATCTATCATCTATTTATCATCTGTTATCTATCTATTATATATCTATCATCTATTATCTATCTATTATATATCTATCATCTATTATCTATCTATGATCTATTATCTATTTATTATCTATCTATTATCTATCCATTATCTATCCATTATCTATCTATTATATATCTATCATCTATTATCTATCTATGATCTATTAACTATCTATTATCTATCATCTATCTATTATCTATCATCTATCTATTATCTATCTATCTATCATCTATTATATATCTATTATATATCTATCACCTATTATCTATTATCTATCATCTATTATCTATCATCTATGTATTATCTATCTATCATCTATTATCTATCTAGCTATTATCTATCATCTATCTATCATCTATCCATCTATCTATTATCTGTCATCTATCTATCCATCTATCTATTATCTATCCATCTATCTATTATCTATCTATCCATTTATCTATCATCTATCTATTATGCATCTATCATCTATCTATCCATCTATCTATTATCTATCTATTATCTATCTATCAATTATCTATCTATCTATCATCTATCTATTATCTATCATTTATTTATCATCTATTATCTATCTATTATCTATCATCTATTATATATCTATTATCTATCCATCTATCTATTATCTATCCATCTATCTATTATCTATGTATCATCTGTTATCTATCTATCTATTATCTATCATCTATCTATCATCTATTTATCTATCTATTTATCTATCTATTATCTATCATCTATCTAGCTATTATCTATCTATTATCTATCTATCATCTATCTATTATCTATCTATCTATCTATCATCTATTATCTATCTATCATCTATCTATCCATCTATCTATTGTCTATCTATCATCTATCTATTATCTATCTATCTATCTATCTATCATCTATCTATCTATTATCTATCATCTATTATCTATCTATTATCTATATATCCATTATTTATCTATCTATATATTATCTATCATCTATTTATCATCTGTTATCTATCTATTATCTATCTATCTATTATCTATCTATTAATCTATCTATTATATATCTATCATCTTTTATCTATCTATCATCTTTTATCTATCTATCATCTATCTATTATCTATCTATCTATTATATATCTATCATCTATTATCTATCTATGATCTATTATCTATCTATTATCTATCATCTATTTATCATCTATCTATTTCTATCTATTATCTATCATCTATCTATTATATATCTATCATATATTATCTATCATATATTATCTATCATCTATGTATTATCTGTATTATCTATCTATATCTATTAAATATATATAATTTGTTTATAAAATAATAAAAAAAATAAAAATTAAAATCACCCATTTTTTCCCATCTGAAAATAAAGAATTTAAGAAAATATTTGTTGTTGTTGTTGTTGCATCCTAGTGTGTAAAGGTCTGGTGTATCAAACCCTAAAATTATTTAACCACTTTAAAACTATTAAACTACTACGTTAAACAGTGAAAAAAACGAAAACACCAGAACTGCAATTTTTTTTGGGTGGTCACTGCATCTATTTAGAAAAAATGCAATACAATGTGATTGAAAAGTCGTATGCACCCAACATGGTACCAATGAAAACGCCATTTTTTTTTATTATGAATTTTTTTTTCACTAAAATATAAAAACATTACATACATTTGGGATCCATCTGACCTGGAGAATCATGTTACCGAGTCATATTCACCACACAAAGAACGCCATTAAACAAAACCTAAAAAAACAATGTAGAAATGTTTTATTTTTCATCCCTTCATTCCACTTGGATTTTTTTCTCTTTTTTCCCCAGTAAATTATATGGTAAAATGAATGATGTCATTCTAAACTACAACTGGTCCTGCAAAAAACGAGGTCTTGTAAGGCGCTATGGGAGGAAAAATAAAGTTTAAATAAAGGCTTTTTGAAAAAGGAGAAAAGAGTAAAAACACAGAAAAAAATGGCCAGAACAACCCTGTGCAGGCTGTCACTGCTGTGCAATGCGCGGAGCGGTGTAGTGAGGTGCCTGTGCAGGCTGTCACTGCTGTGCAATGCGCGGAGCGGTGTAGTGAGGTGCCTGTGCAGGCTGTCACTGCTGTGCAATGCGCGGAGCGGTGTAGTGAGGTGCCTGTGCAGGCTGTCACCGCTGTGCAATGCGCGGAGCGGTGTAGTGAGGAGCCTGTGCAGGCTGTCACTGCTGTGCAATGCGCGGAGCAGTGTAGTGAGGTGCCGAGATGAGAGAGGAGACACCACAGGATGTTGATTTTCAGAAAAGACAAACCACTCCACAGAAACTACACCTCCCACAAGGCATTGCGCTCAGAGGCGCATGCGCACAGACAGGCCTGAAGCTGAGCAACGCCGTCGAAATCCGAGCCAGAATCTGGCTTCTGTGATTGGCTGAGCCATACGTCAATCACAACCCGGGCTGGATCAAGTTGCCCGGCCGCTTGTGTGAGTGAACGCTGGCTGCGGAGAGTGGCGGCGGCGGCGGTGGTCGTGTGCGCTCCGGGAGCCGGGCAAGATGATGAAGTTTCGCTTCAGGCGGCAGGGGCACGACCCCCAGAGGGAGAAGATCAAGCAGGAGCTGTTTTCGTTCAATAAGGTGCGGGGCCGGGAGAGACTGTGGTGGGGCCCCCGGGGGCTGCACAGGGGTCTGCTGCTGAGCTGCGTGTATCTGCTGACCCCGATATAGTGCGGAGGGATCAGGGGGCTGCACCACAACGCTGTTATGGTGGGGGGCTGTGAATAGTGTCCCTAGTATTCTCCATGGGGTTCCACCAGCAGAATAGTGAGTGCAGCTCTGGGGTATAATACAGGATGTAACTCAGGATCAGTAATGTAATGTATGTACACAGTGACTGCACCAGCAGAATAGTGAGTGCAGCTCTGGGGTATAATACAGGATGTAACTCAGGATCAGTAATGTATGTACACGGTGACTGCACCAGCAGAATAGTGAGTGCAGCTCTGGGGTATAATACAGGAGGTAACTCAGGATCAGTAATGTAATGTATGTACACAGTGACTGCACCAGCAGAATAGTGAGTGCAGCTCTGGGGTATAATACAGGATGTAACTCAGGATCAGTAATGTATGTACACGGTGACTGCACCAGCAGAATAGTGAGTGCAGCTCTGGGGTATAATACAGGAGGTAACTCAGGATCAGTAATGTAATGTATGTACACAGTGACTGCACCAGCAGAATAGTGAGTGCAGCTCTGGGGTATAATACAGGATGTAACTCAGGATCAGTAATGTAATGTATGTACACGGTGACTGCACCAGCAGAATAGTGAGTGCAGCTCTGGGGTATAATACAGGATGTAACTCAGGATCAGTAATGTAATGTATGTACACAGTGACTGCACCAGCAGAATAGTGAGTGCAGCTCTGGGGTATAATACAGGATGTAACTCAGGATCAGTAATGTAATGTATGTACACAGTGACTGCACCAGCAGAATAGTGAGTGCAGCTCTGGGGTATAATACAGGATGTAACTCAGGATCAGTAATGTATGTACACGGTGACTGCACCAGCAGAATAGTGAGTGCAGCTCTGGGGTATAATACAGGATGTAACTCAGGATCAGTAATGTAATGTATGTACACGGTGACTGCACCAGCAGAATAGTGAGTGCAGCTCTGGGGTATAATACAGGATGTAACTCAGGATCAGTAATGTAATGTATGTACACAGTGACTCCACCACCAGAATAGTGAGTGCAGCTCTGGGGTATAATACAGGGTATAATCAGAACCAGTAATGTAATATGTGTACACAGTGACTGCACCAGTAAGGCTACGTTCACATCAGCGTTGTGCGACGCAGCGTCGGGCGCCGCTGCGTCGCCGCATGCGTCGGGCGCCGCTGCGTCGCCGCATGCGTCATGCACCCCTATATTTAACATGGGGGCGCATGGACATGCGTTGTGCTGCGTTTTGCGACGCATGCGTTTTTTTTGGCCGCAAGCGTTGGGCGCAGAAAAGGCAGCATGTTGCATTTTTTTTGCGTCCAAATTTCGGCAAAAAAGGACGCATGCGTCGCAAAACGCAGCTTTTTTGCGTGCGTTTTGTTGCGTTTTTGTTTGCGTTGTGCGTTGTTGCGTCTGACGCAACATCGCACAACGCAAATGTGAACGTTGCCTAAAATAGTGAGTGCAGCTCTGGAGTATAATACAGGATGTAACTCCGGATCAGTAATGTATGTACACAGTGACTGCACCAGCAGAATAGTGAGTGCAGCTCTGGAGTATAATACAGGATGTAATTCAGGATCAGTAATGTATGTACACAGTGACTACACCAGCAGAATAGTGAGTGCAGCTCTGGGGTATAATACAGGATATAACTCAGGATCAGTAATGTAATGTATGTACACAGTGACTGCACCAGCAGAATAGTGAGTGCAGCTCTGGGGTATAATACAGGATGTAACTCAGGATCAGTAATGTAATGTATGTACATAGTGACTGCACCAGCAGAATAGTGAGTGCAGCTCTGGGGTATAATACAGGATGTAACTCAGGATCAGTAATGTATGTACACAGTGACTGCACCAGCAGAATAGTGAGTGCAGCTCTGGGGTATAATACAGGATGTAACTCAGGATCAGTAATGTAATGTATGTACACAGTGACTGCACCAGCAGAATAGTGAGTGCAGCTCTGGGGTATAATACAGGATGTAACTCAGGATCAGTAATGTAATGTATATACACAGTGACTGCACCAGCAGAATAGTGAGCGCAGCTCTGGAGTATAATACAGGATGTAACTCAGGATCAGTAATGTATGTACACAGTGACTGCACCAGCAGAATAGTGAGTGCAGCTCTGGAGTATAATACAGGATGTAATTCAGGATCAGTAATGTATGTACACAGTGACTACACCAGCAGAATAGTGAGTGCAGCTCTGGAGTATAATACAGGGTGTAACTCAGGATCCGTAATGTATGTACACAGTGACTGCACCAGCAGAATAGTGAGTGCAGCTCTGGGGTATAATACAGGATGTAACTCAGGATCAGTAATGTAATGTATGTACACAGTGACTGCACCAGCAGAATAGTGAGTGCAGCTCTGGAGTGTAATACAGGATGTAACTCCGGATCAGTAATGTAATGTATGTACACAGTGACTACACCAGCAGAATAGTGAGTGCAGCTCTGGAGTATAATATAGGGTGTAACTCAGGATCAGTAATGTATGTACACAGTGACTGCACCAGCAGAATAGCGAGTGCAGCTCTGGAGTATAATACAGGGTGTAACTCAGGATCAGTAATGTATGTACACAGTGACTGCACCAGCAAATAGTGAGTGCAGCTCTGGGGTATAATACAGGATGTAACTCAGGATCAGTAATATAATGTATGTACACAGTGACTGCACCAGCAGAATAGTGAGTGCAGCTCTGGAGTATAATACAGGATGTAACTCAGGATCAGTAATGTATTTACACAGTGACTGCACCAGCAGAATAGTGAGTGCAGCTCTGGAGTATAATACAGGATGTAACTCAGGATCAGGAGTGTAATGTATGTACACAGTTACTTGTGCAGAATGGTGAGTGCTGCTCTGGAGTGTAATTGAAACTTAAGCCAGGAGTGTCAGAATCCTTTGCGAGCTCTTCCTGCTCTGACTTGAGGTCGGTGTCAGCTCCTGGTCAGGACGATCCTCACTATTTGTGAACAGGTGTAATGGTAGAACTTAGCGGTGCAGCCACAAATAGTCGTGAGAATATAACAAGCAATAAAGTTAAGGAAGTGGTGGGGGGGAATGTGCTTCTTTGTTATAAGAAGCCCACAAAAC
This sequence comes from Ranitomeya variabilis, assembly GCF_051348905.1. Taxonomy (NCBI): domain Eukaryota; kingdom Metazoa; phylum Chordata; class Amphibia; order Anura; family Dendrobatidae; genus Ranitomeya; species Ranitomeya variabilis. The sequence goes on from NC_135238.1 coordinate 18,813,381, forward strand.
TTTTTTCCGAAGCTGTTGAGCTGAACATTTGCCACCTGTAAACAAAGGTTGGCAGAGCTGAACTCAGGCTGCACTTGAGGAAATGCTTAGTATCCTGCTGGGGGTCTAATAGGTCCTGCTTGTGCCCCTCCAGAGCAGCTACTTTGGTCTTATCAGAAGTACAGAGTCCCCCACACCCCACAAAGGACACTTATGTTCCTTGTATTATGAATGTGTTGCTGCTCTGGAGGAGCGGCGTGCTGCTCTGGAGGAGCGGCGTGCTGCTCTGGAGGAGCGGCGTGCTGCTCTGGAGGAGCGGCGTGCTGCTCTGGAGGAGCGGCGTGCTGCTCTGGAGGAGCGGCGTGCTGCTCTGGAGGAGCGGCGTGCTGCTCTGGAGGAGCGGCGTGCTGCTCTGGAGGAGCGGCGTGCTGCTCTGGAGGAGCGGCGTGCTGCTCTGGAGGAGCGGCGTGCTGCTCTGGAGGAGCGGCGTGCTGCTCTGGAGGAGCGGCGTTCTCGCTGATGGGTGGAGCGATGGATCATTCTTCATGCCATTCTCTTTAAATTCAGAAGAAATTTTTTTTTTTTTTTTTGTTTCTATTCACTAACCGCAAGCAGAGACTTAAACATAAATAAAATCCGTGCAAGTAGCCTGTTTGTCTCTGGATTTGCCACACTCCTACAAACAACTGCTAATCCTGCATGCAGAGGGGGGTGATTACAGCTCTGGGACCCCGTACTCCAATGATTTGTTGTTAAGGACCAGCAGCATAAGTCTGCACTATTTATAAGAAGTGTGTGTCCGCTATTGAACCCAATCTTGTAGATGACTTCCACTGATTCTTAGTTATGGTTTGCAGAGCTGCATTAGCAATTCTGCTTGTTACTGGAAACTGTCAACAAGCCTGATGTAAGACAACCCCACCCTCCACTGCTTAATTTCTTCCACATTTTAGTATCTCAGCCAAGTGTCCCTGTTCTTTATAAGATATCAGGTCAGAGGATAGGAGAGAGGCTGAACAGCTTGCTGACCATTTTCAAGAATAAACAGCAGAATAGTGAGTGCTGCTCTGGAGTATAATACTGTATGTAACTCAGGATCAGTAATGTAATGTATGTACACAGTGACTGCACCAGCAGAATAGTGAGTGCTGCTCTGGAGTATAATACTGTATGTAACTCAGGATCAGTAATGTAATGTATGTACACAGTGACTGCACCAGCAGAATAGTGAGTGCAGCTCTGGGGTATAATACAGGATGTAACTCAGGATCAGTAATGTATGTACACAGTGACTGCACCAGCAGAATAGTGAGTGCAGCTCTGGGGTATAATACAGGATGTAACTCAGGATCAGTAATGTATGTACACAGTGACTGCACCAGCAGAATAGTGAGTGCAGCTCTGGGGTATAATACAGGATGTAACTCAGGATCAGTAATGTATGTACACAGTGACGTAGATTCTTCTTGCTCCATTTTGTTTATGTACTGGCGTTCTGTGGCATTGTTTTAGTGGTGGTCAGCTCCTCTCTTAACCCCCTGGCACCGTATGGCATCCGGTTTTGCTGGGGATTTAGTCCTGTATCATCCTATTGTGTTACTAATGAGAGCTGACTCTGTCTGTCCGCCTCATTTGCTGGATCTGGGACATGTAGTGTTTGGATGTGCAGACTAGAGAATATTTCCCCAGTAAATCAGGAATAACTCCACTGGTTTCTGGGAAAGCTGGGTGATTTATAAAGGTCGCTGCTACATCATCTTATCATTGTTTTACCCTGCATTCTCTGACTATGTAAATATATCAACCTTGATAATGGATCAGAATATCCGAGGCTGGGTGATTCCTGTGGCTACACTCATCACCCAGCTTTCCCAATATGATGTGTGTAGTGATTCATTTGCTCTGGATGCTGTCATGGCCGCTGTCTGCTGGGAGTTGTAGTTTGGTAACTGCTTGGAGGTTGCTGATTTTGAGTGTGATGGAGTCAGGGCAGATGGAGAGGAAGGTGGGCTCCATGCGGACGACTCCCCTGTTCATCCTGTGACTGCACAGCTGCAAGGCATTAACATTAGAAGTCCATAAAACGGCAAATCATGTCAGATAGCAGCAGCGCAGAAATACTTCACTGATATTATGATAAACTTGTGCATTGCCAGAGGTGGCCCGCAGGGACCGAACCTGGGCCCCGAGCCCGGGCAAAGCCTCGTCTGAGGACTCCCTGTTGCATTGTTTCTCCCTGTAATTAAAAAATAAAAAATCCCTTTTTCCCTTTTTGCTCTTTCTTATAGTCCTGGGTGCAGCAGCTGGATCCCTCCTACACACTCAGCAGAGTGCCACTTCCCTGACTCAGCCGAGTAGACTCCAGTGTGTTGTAATGGATCTTGTCAGACAGCTGGGAGGCCGAGGGCCCATACAATGAACTCGTAAAGAGGTCCTCCTCCTCCCCGCACGTCTTATAGGACATATAAAGTCACAATAGTGGTAATCGCCTACCACACAATAATCCCACAGTCACATGTAGGAGAAAATAACCGCTGTAATACTGCCCCCCATGTACAAGAATATAACTACTATAATACTGCCCCTATGTACAAGAATATAACTACTATAATACTGCCCCTATGTGCTAGAATATAACTACTATAATACTGCCCCCTATGTACAAGAATATAACTACTATAATACTGCTCCCTATGTACAAGAATATAACTACTATAATACTGCCCCCTATGTACAAGAATATAACTACTATAATACTGCCCCCTATGTACAAGAATATAACTACTATAATACTGCCCCCTATGTACAAGAATATAACTACTATAATACTGCCCCTATGTACAAGAATATAACTACTATAATACTGCCCCTATGTACAAGAATATAACTACTATAATACTGCCCCTATGTACAAGAATATAACTACTATAATACTGCCCCTATGTACAATAATATAACTACTATAATACTGCTCCCTAATTAATACTTCATAATTCTGCTCTGATATTTTCTCGTGTTCTGTCTAGTTTCTGTTCTGTGCCTTATGCAAGGACGTGAATTATTAAAGGTTCCGCGCTCCTCTCTGCATTATATATGACCTCTTCGCTGGCAGATCGTGCGCTTTCTGATCTGATTGTGACCCGTCCATTTAAACCTAGAATATACATGGGTATAGAGATGGGAGTACCGTGCTGATGAGATCGGCCATGTTGTGCAGATGTTAGCGGTATGCATCGTGTGGTGCAGCGCTCTCTGCAGGGTGCCAGGTCAGTTTTGTAGTCTCTGCTCCAGGTTTTTTTTGGGGGGGTCTTAATGATGTTTATGAAGCTTTGTGCAGGGATTGTGGTGCTCATCCTTCCTTTTTATATTTGTAATCAATTTGTGTTTTTTTTTTTTGTTTTTTTTTTCCCTTCACTATTCTTTAACCCTTTCTTTACTACTGCGTTCCTATCTCATGGCTCCTCTGCATTGCAGTCCTCTATCGGCATGTAAGCAGTTAATCCTGGGAAAGGCTACCTCCGGTCATTGAGCAGAGGCCCCTCTTCCCGGGGTAGCATTGTGGTCCGGTCTCTCTGATCTGGCCCTCCTTTCTATGGCCGGAGCTGGAGTAATGACTACCCCCGCCGTCCCCCTCCTCTTTAGGGTATTGTGCACTTTGTGTATGGAGGACAAAAGCCCCATTTTTCTCCAGTCCTGGATTAGATGCTCTATGGGAACAATGGTCGTCCCTAAACTTCTCCCCATCTCCTCCTTCTCGCGCCCCCATCTCCTCGCAGATCCGTGTATCTGATGGAGGGAGGGCTGCAGCGCTTTAGATGGAATCTTCTGCATATCCTATATACCTCCTATATACATCCCTGCGTCCGCCCTCCCCGCGGTATCCGCTGTTTGCATTGTATGGACGTCGCTGTTTTTAGTTTAAACTTCCTCGACCAAGCCTAAGAAATTCTTTAGAAATTCCTGGCCCCTTTGGGAACGGCGTTGACCGACCAGCTGTGGGGGGCCGCCTATGATCTTCCACCCCTTCTATAGAGCCATTTCTGGTCCTCCTATGTAAAGATTTGTGTATGGGCGTCTTAAAGGGATCCACCCTAATATGAACAGTTGGTTTTTTTTTTTTTTTTTATGTTCTGTCATGTGCGTCTACCAGTGTCAGTCTCTACTGCATTTATGACATTATATTCAGGACTCACAGTATGAACAGAGAAATGGGACTGTACCGCATGGAATAGTTGCAGGAAATCTTACACCTGCCCCATTCATGGCTGAAATGATCACCTGACCTCCTCCGACCAGAAGAGGAAGCCATTTTTGAGCAAAAGCAGTTATTGTTTCCTTATTCTGGACTTCCCCTTTAAAGGGTTATTGAGGTCTTTAAAATAAAATAGCCCTGAGGCTGTGTCCACCCTAAACAATAAATGGACTGGGATGTTGTGGAGTGAATATTATTTCCTTTTTATCACTGTTTCCAAGAACATTGGGCATTTTCGATCCTTACTAAGGAGGGGAAAACAGCAGGCCTTGTTACCCTTAGCAACCAATCACAGCGACTCTTTCATTTTTCCAGAGCATAAAATAAGATGAAAGCTGCAATGTGATTGGTTGCTATGGGAAACGAGGCCTGTTGTGATAATTGAAGCCTTTACTTGCATAGTTGTGGTGTAAAAGACTCGGGTGCACTGAAATAAGGCTTCCTTCACCTTAGTATAGAGATAAAGGAAAATTAGGGAGCAGTTGCCACTATAAAATGGCTCTCATTTTGGTAAATTCACACCTGCACTCTAGATCTTGGTGCCTTACATGTGTACCCCATGTTTTACCAAAAACTTTTACTGCTTGTTTCTAGATATCAGATTGACCAGTTATAACCTTGTGATCTGCCTGCAAATGTTCAGTTTGCCAACACTGCCCCCACAGGGGAGAGGGGGCATTACACTGTTCTCATTGACATTGGCAAGGTGTTTACATAATTGGGTCCTCCAAAGACTGGAAAAATCCCAAATCAGCTGTGCCACGGTGGATGTAGTGACGCCCCCATATTCTCGTCTACAAGGCGCATATCTGGGGAAGGAGGGGCGGCCATATCACTCGCACATAATTAAAATCAGATTGTGGCAGAGATAATTTATCCATAGCGGATGCAGCTGTTTTGTGATCTCACCCAGGGGGCGAAGAGTGACGTTGTTCAACCTGCTTAAAGGAGCACCTCCCTCACCGGTGGGGTTTAGGGAGGATGGGGGAGATGCTGCACTCGCTTTATTTATTTTTCGGCGTCGCCTCATGTTGGCTGCGCTCCTTGTTTTGTTGGAACGGGCCCAGTTCTTGGAAGGTCAAGAAGTATTGGATTTTAAGGAGGCTTTCATATGTCCAGGTGTAATGGGGCGTTCGTCTTGTAGATGCTGAGGTGCCAATTAGCGGGCTAGGGGTGAGGAGGAGGGGAGGGCGCCTAGCAGGGCTTCGCTTACCGCCAAGGTGGTTTATACTTCTTTTTTCTTAGCAGATGGGTCTTGTGTAGATTCCAAGAAGGTTCTGGGTAGTTCTCGGTGTTTCGTATGTATTTTTTTTATTACTTTTTTTTAATTTATTTTTTGGAAATGATTTTCACATCTTTTATAAATGGGTACATTGTCGGATAGTTTGTAAAAATAATCACTTTTGCAATTTACTGTTTAAAATTTGCAGTTGTTCTTGAGATATTACACTTTTTTTGTTTAAAGCATGTCACGTTGCCCTGGAGACCGACTTCCACTGCTGTCTAGATTGTAAGCCCTTTGCTGAAGGTGGCCAGGATTTGGAGGTAACTGCATACTTTGGCAATCCCTGCCAGCTTCAAAACGGCACTTACGAGATGTTTTCCATTGACTTTGTAAGGACTGCCTATCAGTGGTGGTCGGTTTCTAAGGCAACGAGATGTAAACAAACTAAAAGTGTTAATATCTCTAGAACGGTTGAAAATTTTAATAAGCGGTAAATTGCAAAATTGCTTGTATTTACAAGTTCTGTCCAATAATGGCCTTTCTGGAGATGGGAAAATAATCTCTTTAAGCCATCTAGATGTTTTCCTTGGTTGATATGCGGCTCCAGATGTGTCTTGCGGATACTTGCCGGTCTTCACTGGACTCTAGAGGCCTGGCGGGATGACTCTAGATATTTTTTTTTTTTTGGTAATTGAATGATACAGTATATAGAATTCTGATTATTAATATTTATGGTTTATATACTTCTCACCTGCCTCTTTTCTCCTTCCAGACTGTAGAACATGGATTCCCCAACCAGCCGAGCTCCCTCGCCTTCGACCCTGTGCTGCGGATTATGGCGATCGGTGCAAAATCCGGAGCTGTTAAGATGTATCCTTTCATTACAATTGGTCATATGACACTTTGAGGGCTATTCGGGGCGAGAAGAGGGGGTCATACAGGTAGGAAGTCCGGACCTCACTATAGGACAGTAAAGGCTATTCTGTCTCTTTAATTGGCATATGTACAGAAAATGGTCGACATGATGCATGGCCCAGATATTTGTGCGTAAGTCTGTTCAGCTCTGCTACATCACTGTGCATGCACCTTGCAATATTGGTGCATGCGCTGTGCTTGTCAGCAGTGGATCCAGGTTCTGAAGTCTTGTCACTGTCTGCTTCTGAGAAAGCTGGATAATAACCAATATGGCCGCTATAGACACCATCACCCGGCTCTCCTAAAATACTAGGTACACCGCAGTACTGAATCTTGTATTCCCTCCTGTCCCTTTTGGCGTTTTTTCCTGTATTGAGCCCCTGGCATCGTTCTGGGTGACCGCTCAGATGAGGGCACGGGAGATGAGCGTCGCCAAGCAACATCCCCCAATGAATAGATTTTTCTCGGCCCCTTGTACAAGGGCTAGGAAGTGGCCCCCTGTCCTCCCCAGAGCGCCTGTTGCCAAGATGATGGCATTGATGTGACCCGAAGGGTAGGGGCGCAATTAGAGTTTTGCCCACTGTAGCGGGCGCTGTGTCTGACATCCGTTTCTTGCCTGGGGCTGTCTTGTTTGTTCCGTCATCCTTCACATAATGAAGATGCAGTAGTCACGTCACTATGCCCCTGCCCCCTACTCTGTGCAGCCCCAGGAGGGGCATCAATGAGCCCTGGAGAAATCTCCATACAGGGTCATAGCCTTAATGATAGGTGGAAAATTCTATGCCCAAAAAATTTTTTTTTTTTAAACTTTTTCCAATATGAATCATTAATGTTCATTTTAGTTCTTGCTGTTTTTTTTTGTTTTTTATAAATATACAACCTATACTGTTCAGGCCTAGTGGGTCTCATCCCTACGAGATTGGGGTGATCCACCAACAAATCTGTTTATGGGCAGCTTAAGTGACATCTGCCGCAGACGTTGTTGCTGTCGTCAGGCTCTGTCCGTTTTCTGCATGAATTCCCCTCGTTGGATTGAGCCTCAGTTATTGATGACATCCCTATCCCTCTCCCGGTCTCTGTCATGGCGTCTCCACATGGCGTTTATTCTATAGTGTTGCCGTGTGGCGCCATTAATGAGGGGCAGCGCTGAGGGTCCTCCACAGCTGTCAGTGAGCTGGGAATATCCAGGTCACCGTTCCATTACCCGTCCTGCACACAGACGCTTATTCTCCAGCACAAAAGGACAATTGTGCGTCTGCAGCTGGGCCTGACCGCCGGGGTGAGGGTCTCTGTCAGCCCATGATGGCTTCAGCCTCGTCACAGTCCCATATAACGGTTGCTACCGCTCCCAATTGGCATCTGGATTAGAACTTGGTTGGAACTTTTGCAGTGGTCTCCTGGGTGGGGGTGTTAAAAAAAAAAAAATAAAAAAAAAATATCAGCCTTATGATTTTGCATTGGAAAGACAAAAAATATATCTTCGTTCTTATAGCCAATAGATTGAAGATCTAATTGCCATATACTGTTCTTATACAGGGCCCCCTTCTGTGTGTATAGAACTGCATATGATGCAATTGCCAAAAGTACCTTGAAAAGTGGTTTTTTTTTTTTTTTTTTGGGACTAAATGTAAAATATTAAACTCCCAGGAGACGCGCCTGTAACGGCTTGTTCTGCGCCACTCCGTCACCTGCTGAGTCAGCGGGACCAGACCTGTCATCTGCTCTTCCCTTTAAGTTAAAGTTCTGTAGTCATGGTAACAAGCGGCACAGAAATCTACTGCGTATTATCTCCCAAACACATCTGTTCCCAGGCAGGAGACAAAGCCGGGACGTGCGGGAGACGCTGCAACTGTTCATTAATAACTTCTAAGGGGGCAGTAGTATAGTAGTTATATTCTTGTACATAGGGGCAGTATTATAGTAGATATATTCTTGTACATAGGGGCAGTATTATAGTAGATATATTCTTGTACATAGGGGCAGTATTATAGTAGTTATATTCTTGTACATAGGGGCAGTATTATAGTAGTTATATTCTTGTACATAGGGGCAGTATTATAGTAGTTATATTCTTGTACATAGGAGCAGTATTATAGTAGTTATATTCTTGTACATAGGGGCAGTATTATAGTAGTTATATTCTTGTACATAGGGGGCAGTATTATAGTAGTTATATTCTTGTACATAGGGGCAGTATTATAGTAGTTATATTCTTGTACATAGGAGCAGTATTATAGTAGTTATATTCTTGTACATAGGGGCAGTATTATAGTAGTTATATTCTTGTACATAGGAGCAGTATTATAGTAGTTATATTCTTGTACATAGGGACAGTATTATAGTAGTTATATTCTTGTACATAGGGGAAGTATTATAGTAGTTATATTCTTGTACATAGGAGCAGTATTATAGTAGTTATATTCTTGTACATAGGGGACAGTATTATAGTAGTTATATTCTTGTACATAGGGGCAGTATTATAGTAGTTATATTCTTATACATAGGAGCAGTATTATAGTAGTTATATACTTGTACATAGGGGCAGTATTATAGTAGTTATATTCTTGTACATAGGGGCAGTATTATAGTAGTTATGTTTGTAAATTATTTGTTTGAGGGATTTTTTTTTTTTTTGTGTGATAGAATATATTCTATCTTTTGGTGTGTTATGTAGATATAGTTTTTGTTTTCTTGCTGCGCCCCGTGGTGATGGTGTCTCTGCCCCTCTGGTCACTCCTCGACCTGCCTCTCTCTGCAGTGGGTCTTGGTGCTGGCAGGGGTCCATTAGTCGCTGGACTATGAATGGGTTTGTCCTCCTGATTTACTACGTGTCCCCGCTCTGTGTCCTCATCGCTGACTTATGAGGTTTAATCATTGGTGTGAGGTGCACTTTTGGATGTCGCCGGTTCTGGGCAGGAAAGCTTTGGGTCCTCTGCAGTTGGAGGAGACTTGTTTGCTGCCTTGTTACAGTATTGTACAGCTGGGGATTTGTTATAGAGTTGATGAAAATGTTTAGTGTAAGTCAAGGACTTACAATTTGGGATGGAGATCAATATTCTGACTTAAAGGGACGTCTTAGACATGTTCTGAAGACTAGATCTGTGTTGAAAACAGGCCTCATCTTGATCTACTGCCCATCACCCGCTGCTCCTTGGATCCTTTGCGGATTATCTCTTCCGCTTCTATAAATATTCTCCAGCCCCCCACCCTACCCGCTATGACCGTAGACGAGTTCATCTCCTTGACCCCTTGTGTCCTTTAGATATGGCGCCCCCGGCGTGGAATTTACCGGTCTGCACAAGGAGACCGCCACCGTGACCCAGATGCACTTCTTACCTGGACAGGTAGACTTTTTTTTTTTTTTTTTTTTTTTCCCCTATCTAAAAATTAACTGAAAACTCCTGGTTAAAGGGGGTTAATAGACGCCTTTTGCTTCCACATCAGAAAAGTTGCGGCTGAAGTGGTCGGCGGCCTGTCAGCTCATGGCGGTTCTTGTGCGTCTGTCCTACCTGGCAGGCGCCATCGATGCCACGTCAGCAGTAACTGATGCAGAGGCACCAGAAATCCTCTATTAATATTCCATAGGGCGTATTTCCTAGTGATGGGGGTCATGCACCACCTCCTGTATTTCATTAATGTCTCTATAGCGCCAACTACTGGTTGTTTGCAGAAATGCATCCATTTGGTTATCAGCTCCGTTGATTAAAAAAAAATCTGTCCTTCCTTTTCCTTCCCAGGGTCGACTCCTCTCCTTGCTGGACGATAACACCATCCACCTATGGGAGCTGCAGCAGAAAGATGGCTGCTCCTACCTGGAAGAAACCCGCAGCTTCCTCCTCCCAGGCCGACCAGGGTTCGACTGCGCTAAGTACTCACACCCCTACCTTCTTTCTGTCACGCTTGTCTGTTAGGAAGAGAACGGTCTGCACCCGTGTACCAGAGCATGATGGGAGTTGTAGTTTTACTACAGGGGGCGAGAGACTCGCTGCAGCCCACTGATGCACCACATTGTGATTGGGGAAGGTTATGCGTAGTATTTTTCCCACCATGCACTGCAGATTTTGGAAGCAATGACCTCCAAGAGGTCAGACACTAGCCCCTGGTCGGGTGGATCTGGCCCCATATAGTGACAGCACACAAGCGTGAGGAGGGGGACGGCGGTCACTCTGGTGGAAGCTTTGCGGTGTCCCTTGTTCAAGACCTTTAGTATTTTATATATATATATATATATATATATATATATATATATATATATATATATATATATATATATATATATATATATATATATATATATATATATATATATAATTTTTTTTTTTTTTATATTGTTTTAAAGGAGATGTCTAGGATTAGGAGAAAAAAAAAAACTCCCCCCCCACACACACACACACACAACTCAGCGCCACCTCTCTGCAGGTTGTGTGTGGTACTGCACCCCTGCCCTATTCATTTTCATACAAGACGTGCTGCAATGCCCAACACAACCAGGTGTGGTGCTGTTTCTGAATTAAAGGGCGATGTTTTTCTAATCCTGGTTGTCCGCTCTGACTGGCTGCGTTCCTGGTGAGCGGATGGTGACGGTCTGTGTCTGTGTTCAGTTCCCCTCCCAGCGTTACCCGCGTGACAGTGATCCTGGTGGCGGCCTCCTGTGACGTGGCCGCTCTGGGGACGGAAGGTGGCGGCGTCTACTTCCTCCAGATCCCGACCTTCAGACTCCTGGAAGATCAGACCTTGCTACAAGACGAGATACTGCAGAGGTGAGGGGCGTCCGTGCGCTGGGAGGCCATTGTGCTGGGCCTTGTAGTCCCCATCTGCATCTAGGTGGGGGTTCATTGTAGATTATCTCGGACCCCCTTCCATGTGACCTGTACGTACTGTCCTCTTACAGCCTTCCAGAAGAATACAGATGTGGGAAGACCCTCGGTCCGGTCGAGTCTTTGCAGCAGCATCCACAGCATCCGAGCAAGATACTGATCGGATACAGCCGGGGACTGGTGACCGTGTGGGACCGAGACTCCCGGAAGGGGGAACATCACTTCTTGGGGAACCAGGTGACTACGAGAATCCAACCTGCCACGATTCTCCTCCTCTGCCCGGGGATGATGAAGATTATTGTTGTTGTTATTATTATTATTATTATTTATTTTTTCTTTTCTTTTTTTTACCCAACAGCAACTGGAGAGTCTGTACTGCGAGAGCAACGGTTCGTCCTTCATCACGTCTCACAGCGACGGAGGATACATGGTGTGGGCCGCGAGCAGCAACTCCTCCGCCACGTCCCAGCCCGTCACCTCCACAATACCGTACGGTGGGTTCACCTCCTCCCTCCCCATTAGGAAAAACCGAAAAACCAGTTTATCCACTACTGGTCCATCTAGGTCAGACGGTCTATATATGGCCGCACCTTGCCCAGAGGACAACATTCTCGCAAAGAAGTCATAGAAAAAAAATGGCACTGAAAACCCTGGGAGTAGTAGTGAGATGACAAGTGTTCTCTGCGTTCTTCTAGGTCCCTTTCCCTGCAAAGCGATTAATAAGATCCAGTGGCAGTCCAGCAGCTGCGGGTAGGTGAGATACGGGGGTCCCATCGCCTCCGCTGTTATTTCCTCCCTGGGATGTGACGTTGGGGTCCCTCCGGTGTCGGGGCCGCAGATGTTAACTACTTTAATGTCAGGAAGTAATTTCCTTCCTTCTTCCCTTTCCTTGGCTGCAGGAATCACTTCATCATGTTCAGCGGCGGCATGCCCCGCGCCAGCTACGGAGACCGCCACTGCGTCACCATACTGCAAGGAAAGAACCTGGTGACCTTGGACTTCACCTCTCGCGTCATCGACTTCTTCACGGTCCCTCCAGTCAAGAGTGAGGATGGTACGATACAATGGGGGGGTCTCGCGGGAGACATTGATGGCACAACCAGGGTCCCCTCCACTGGATTTGCCATAAAAGTCCACTGGGTGCGACCAGCGGTGAGCGGACAGGTTGCCCGACATTCGCCCATTCCCTCCATTCATTGCTGTCAGATTTCCTCCTTTTTGATCAGAAATTCTTGGCTTTGGACGTGAATTATCAAAATCCGCAGCTCGGCCTAAGGACAAGGAGCGAGCGATCATCTGCTCACATTTCTTCCACTTGTCTCTAGGTTCTGACAACCCCTCAGCCCTGGTGGTCCTGGTGGAGGAAGAGCTGGTGGCAATTGACCTTCAGACCCCCGGTTGGCCCACCATCCCTGCCCCATACCTCGCCCCGCTCCACTCGTCGGCCATCACCTGCTCCTATCACATTTCCAACGTCACGCTGAAGCTTTGGGAGCGGATCATTCTCGCCGGCGAGCAGCAGAACCCGCACTTCTCATCTGTGGTGAGTGCAGCGCTTTCCCCGCGCCGTCCTCCATTTTGGAGAGCGGATGCGTCAATATTTCCTGCTCCCTATTTTTGGATGAAGCCGTTCTGTTCCTGATGTTTTGATAAATGGGTCTTTTCTGTTGCAGAGCTGGCCCCTAGACGGTGGGAAGAGCCTGGCCGAGGAGCCTTCCCAGAGGGGACTGCTGCTTACAGGGTACGGGGATTACTATGATGGAATTTGGGCCATGGGGAGGGGATTTTTATGGACCAGTCGTATTTGGATTTAAGATGTGTTCTTAGAGGGATATTAAACAAACCATTTTTTAGCATCTGGCCGACTTCCCACGTGCGCCCCCTTAGGACGTGTCGCTGTGGAGTCCTGGGCTAGGTCTCGTAATCCGGCGTCCTGGATGGGAGGCCTTCCTGTGTTATCTGGAGCTGCAGGGGAGGAACGCGGGCTTGTGTGTGGGCTCGCGGGGGCCTCTCCTTTATTCTGGAGCAGCTGAGCCAGGAACTGGATGGGAACATTGGAAAGTCAGATCCTGCGACTGGAGCAAAGCCCCCCCGGGAGCTGGGAGTGTAGAGTCGGGGGTCAGCACAAGTCCAGATGTGCGGGGGAGAAGTGAGCGGGGAGCGCCGCTGATTCATCCTGCCGCCTTTGTGAACCCTGTCTCCTCAAATGCCCATTGGGACCCCATTATTTGCACCTTGCGTCCCCTCCAACTTCTTTGCTCTCTGCCTTTTTGTATTAGACACGAGGATGGCACCGTGCGCTTCTGGGACGCCTCCGGTGTTGCTCTGCGGCCGCTCTATAAGCTTTCCACCGCCGGCATCTTCCAGACAGACTGCGACCACAACGAGAGCTTGAACCAGAGCGCAGATGAGGACTGGCCGCCGTTCCGCAAGGTGCGAATTTAAAGGGATTTCTGCTCCAAAACTACAACTCCCAGCATACCCACATGGTCTAAGGACTGCAACTCTCAGCATCTCTTGACAGCCAGGGGTTGCAAAGCTTACTACATTTTGTATCATGCATTGTCAGGGAATTCTGGGACTTGTGGTTTTGCTTTAATAATTTTCAGAACGAACCCTCTGGAAGCCGCCGCTGTTTACGTGTTCCATTCATGGCTGCCGGCGTCTCCTGTCTCTGGGTTGTGTTTGCTCTTGGCTCGGGTGTGTGCGGAGCATCTGGTGCGCAGCTCTCCCCCATGTGCTGCGCCCTGATCTCCGCTCCGACCCGGCCGTGTGTTCTCACATCTGTGATTTACTCCTCTCCTCTTTCCTTTTGCTCTCGGAGGAGGACGAGGTAATGTTTTTGGATTTGTCCACACCGCAGATTTAGTCTATCATAATCCATCTGCATCCTGACACAGCGGGGGGCGCTGTAGATAACGTAACCCCCAAGAAAAATAAAGCTCTCCAACCCTTAGTCCAACTTTGACACCACCACTTTGCAATTTCTTCCTTGGACAGATTTTTATTTTAAAATTTTTTATTTTATTTTATTTTTTTTTAGCCGTTTACTTCTCCATTCACACCCAAAGCTGATTCCAAGCTGCTGTCATAGGAGCAGTGAGGGATTAGCAAAAACCATTCCGCGCTCCCCTCCTCAAACATCTGACAATCCATCTGTAGCGACAGCGCCCTCTGCAGACGGGAAATACAATTGCCGTGATTTGAGTTTAAGCTATAGTATATACAGGTTCATTACATACGTCTCACTTTACTGTACGCTGTGTTTTTTCCAGGTGGGCTGCTTTGACCCATACAGTGATGACCCCCGGCTGGGCATCCAGAAGATCGCTCTCTGCAAGTACAGCAGCAAGCTGGTGGTGGCAGGTACTGCAGGACAGGTAATGCCACCATCCCTGAGCGGGGAGACATCAGGACCCTCTTATAGGACCCTCTAAGGGCCGTGATCTGACCTAGATACAGATGGAGGGTAATTTTTGTTTGGCTGCTTCTTCTCTTCTAGGTTCTCGTCATGGATCTGAATGATGATAAATCTGATCACCTGGTCAGCGTGGCCACCGTCGACCTCCTACAAGACCGAGAGGGCTTCACCTGGAAGGGGCACGATAGGTTGACACCTAGAAACGGCTCCTTGTTTTTCCCGCCCGGCTTCCAGACGACCTTGCTGGTGCAGTGTATGCCGCCTGCAGCCGTCACCGCCGTGTCCTTGCATTCAGAATGGAATCTGGTGGCGTTCGGCACCAGCCATGGATTTGGGGTCTTCGACTATCACCGGAGGAGTCCAGTCCTGGCCAGGTAACCGTCCCCCTGTAGAATCAGATGGTGAACTGATCGTGTTCATTATTTTAGGTTTACCTACAAGCTGATGACTGATGCGTAGCCGATTCGGTGGTCTTGCCCTCTCGTACGCAGCGGCTGCTGCCCATCCTCCTCTCCTCATTAATAATGCACCGCGCTGTCTCTGTGCCAGTGTTGGTCCTGGGAACGCGGAGACGTCTCATGTTTTGATACATTAAGTGGTTTATGGTTGAAGCTCGTTAAACTTAAGAGCGGTTTGTTAGCGGTCGCAGCGCTGCGGTGTAATGGATCCTGCCAGGATTGCTTGTTTTGACTGTGCCAGTCCCTGGAGATGAGGATGGGGGGGCTTCCGTCTGGGTATAAATGGCTGCTGGAGCCACTAATAATGAATGAATTGTCTCTACAGGTGCACGTTGCACCCCAATGACTCCCTGGCCATGGAGGGACCCCTGTCCCGGGTGAAGTCTCTGAAGAAGTCTCTCCGACAGTCATTCCGAAGAATAAGGAAGAGCAGGGTATCTGGGAAGAAGAGGCTGAACCCCGCCAACCCCAACAGCAGGGTATGTGACTGACGACAGCTTCTGGTACATGTGACCACCCAAGACCCCCAAACTCACTTATCCTGTTTGCTTTCCAGCTCCAAGAGGCCAATGCACACTTAGCAGAGCAGCCGGGTCCCCATGACCTAGACATAGCGCCCGTGCAGAGAAGGATCGAGCCGCGATCTGCAGATGACTCGCTTTCTGGCGTGGTGCGCTGTTTGTATTTTGCTGACACCTTTTTGCGGGACGGTGAGCATCATTCTCATAGATCTACTATAATACTGCCCCTATGTACAAGAATATAACTACTATAATACTGCTCCTATGTACAAGAATATAACTACTATAATACTGCTCCTATGTACAAGAATATAACTACTGTAATACTGCTCCTATGTACAATAATATAACTACTATAATACTGCTCCTATGTACAAGAATATAACTACTATAATACTGCTCCTATGTACAGGAATATAACTACTATAATACTGCTCTTATGTCCTGCTATATAACTACTACAGGTATAATACTGCCCCCTATGTCCTATTATATAACTACTATATAATACTGCCCCTATGTACAAGAATATAACTACTATAATACTGCTCCTATGTACAAGAATATAACTACTATAATACTGCCCCTATGTACAAGAATATAACTACTATAATACTGCCCCTATGTACAAGAATATAACTACTATAATACTGCCCCCTATGTACAAGAATATAACTACTATAATACTGCTCCTATGTACAAGAATATAACTACTATAATACTGCCCCTATGTACAAGAATATAACTACTATAATACTGCTCCTATGTACAAGAATATAACTACTATAATACTGCCCCTATGTACAAGAATATAACTACTATAATACTGCTCCTATGTACAAGAATATAACTACTATAATACTGCCCCTATGTACAAGAATATAACTACTATAATACTGCCCCTATGTACAAGAATATAACTACTATAATATTGCTCCTATGTACAAGAATATAACTACTATAATACTGCCCCTATGTACAAGAATATAACTACTATAATACTGCTCCTATGTACAAGAATATAACTACTATGATACTGCCCCCTATGTCCTGCTATAGAACTACTATGATACTGCCCCCCCTGTATAGTTCGGTTGGTGACTCTTCATCTTCTCCCTTAGCCGTCCACCATGGTCCTACAATGTGGGCAGGCACTAACTCTGGCTCAGTTTTTGCTTACGCGCTGGAGGTCCCTTCTCGGGAGAAGTTCTCGGACCGCTCTGCAGAAGCCGTACTTGGGAAAGAGATCCAACTCATGCATCGAGCGCCAGTTGTTTCCATCGCGGTCCTGGACGGGCGAGGGAACCCTCTCCCAGAGCCCTTTGAGGTGTCGCGTGACTTGGCGAAAGCTCCTGACATGCAGGGGACGCACTCTGTGCTCATCGCTTCCGAAGAGCAGTTTAAGGTCAGTCTACATCACTTGGAGAAGACGCCGGGCTTTACGCAGCAGCCGCCTGGCATTGTTCCCGATCTCTGCCTTTTATTTTCTCCAGGTCTTTACTTTGCCCAAAGTCAGTGCCAAAACTAAGTTCAAGCTGACGGCGCATGAAGGTTGCCGGGTACGTAAGGTGGCTCTGTCCACCTTCACCAGCTCTGCGTCTGAGGATTACTCCGAGAACTGCCTGACGTGTCTGACCAACCTGGGCGACATCCATGTCTTCAGTGTGCCCGGTCTGCGGCCACAGGTGCGCTACGACTGCATCCGCAAGGAGGACATTAGCGGGATTGCGTCCTGCGTATTCACCAAGTACGGCCAAGGTCAGACATTGCGGGGGTCTTCTGATACAGGGGAAGCGGTGGGATCGCCAGAATATTGTCCGTCATGGACCTTTATTCTTATTCCCCCTCTTAGGCTTTTATCTGATCTCCCCCTCCGAATTTGAGCGTTTTTCTCTCAGTGCCAAGAATATCACAGAGCCGCTCTGCTTGGTGGAATTTGATCGCCCCCACGATCCTTTGTATATCAGGTAAGGAGCTGGGGGTCCCATTTGTTGTCCCTGGGGGGGAGCATTATTATTGGAAAGCTTATCGACTTCTCCTTCTTCCAGTAATAAGGAAACCTTATCCCCCAAAAACGCCCAAGCCAACGGCACGCACATTCCCCGCGAGTCTGACAGCACCCCGCTCGTATCTGAAGGTGAGCGTGATCCCTGCCTGTCTTGATCCCAGCCATTCTGCTCAATGTAAACTTTATACTCAGATTTGTGAGGTTAAACTTTTATTTATTTTTATTTTTTTTCAGCCAATTCCTGTGAGCACAGCACCACGTTATCGCCCTCGCCTCTGGACTCGCCCTTAAACAGCACAGACACCACTCTGGACACAACTGGGGACATTACAGTGGAGGATGTGAGGGACCTGCTGGGGTGAGTATCCACAATAGTCATCGTAGGTGACCTGCAGTACCCGACACCACCACGTCTATAAGAGTGGCGCTGTGCTACTCCTATAGCATGCATTTCTGGCCCTAGGGGTCCGACTCCCTCACATTGCTGATTATTGGCCTGTCTCTGCCTGGGGGGCTCTTTACTTGTTACAAGCGCAGGTTCTCCCCCTGTATACTGCTGAGGTTTAATGCTGCAACGTTTCTCTTACAGATCCAATGAAGAGTCGGAGAAAAACATGAAGAATTCAACAGACGAGACGCGGCCCCCGGAGATCCTGATTAAGTGAGGTCAGTGCCAGCAGTTCTCGGCCCTGGTGTCCATGTGGCATAATGTGATGGGCGCGGTTATGGTTTGTGCAGGAGCCATGCCGGTCTCCTCGGCGGCTGGGGAGGAGGCGCCGCTCAGGGCCTCGGCGGCTGGGGGGGAGGCGCCGCTCAGGGCCTCGGCGGCTGGGGGGGAGGCGCCACTCAGGGCCTCGGCGGCTGGGGGGGAGGCGCCGCTCAGGGCCTCGGCGGCTGGGGAGGAGGCGCCGCTCAGGGCCTCGGCGGCTGGGGAGGAGGCGCCGCTCAGGGCCTCGGCGGCTGGGGAGGAGGCGCCGCTCAGGGCCTCGGCGGCTGGCGAGGAGGCGCCGCTCAGGGCCTCGGCGGCTGGCGAGGAGGCGCCGCTCAGGGCCTCGGCGGCTGGCGAGGAGGCGCCGCTCAGGGCCTCGGCGGCTGGGGAGGAGGCGCCGCTCAGGGCCTCGGCGGCTGGCGAGGAGGCGCCGCTCAGGGCCTCGGCGGCTGGCGAGGAGGCGCCGCTCAGGGCCTCGGCGGCTGGCGAGGAGGCGCCGCTCAGGGCCTCGGCGGCTGGGGAGGAGGCGACGCTCAGGGCCTCCGCTGCAGACATGTGGAATTGCCAGGTGTATAAGAATTGGATTTGCATATAAAACATAACGTCCCCCCCCAGCCAGACTTCATCCCCCATCTTTCTTTTCCAGGGTTTTCCCGACCTGTTTTACATCCGTCTTCACGGCTGCTTCTCCATTGGACCTTTATTCTTAAAGCCTCATCCTGATGACACCAGCGCCCCCGCCTCCTGCACTGGTGAGCCCCCCTAATGTCCGGCTCCATCAAGTTGCCTTTTGCGTCGGTGGATGATCACCGCCATGTGCCTCATTCCATACGTCCGAATAGTTTCTTCATGATTCCAGAGTTGTATGGGACGGATCCATTCCCCCCTCCCCCACACCTGTCTCTTGAGCCATGGACCACCAAAGACTATGACGTTTTAGTATTGCAGCAGTCTGGAATACTTTTTTTTTCCCCTTTTCTTTCTTTTTTAATTCATTGCTGATAATTGCCATCATGGACGCCAACGAGGCCGCTGGTCATGTGATTGGCCCGCAGTTCCTTTTTTTTCTTTTCTATGGACTTTCTGCTCTATATCGCAGTCTGCATCTTGCACAAATTAAGCAAAAAAATTGTGTAAAATTGTTTAGAAACTTCTCCTAACCCAGCAATAACCCCGCTCGCTCGATATCGAGGCATGGACCCGGCGCCCGCTATTACCCGGTCATCCCTGCTTGGCGGCAAATGTGAATGTGAACTCTGGGCCGAGGACTGCTTGTCTGTACACAACTGTGAGTTATGGACCCCTGCAGCATTCGAGGGGTTAATCAACTTTTTTTTTTTTTTTTTTTTTTTTTTTTCCCTTTTGCGACCATTGGATCTATTTTTGTACGCCCTTTTTTGCCTTCCATTTCCGAGGCTGATTTTTTTTGGTACCGCTTTTCTGTGAAGCTACCAGGATTTGTAACAAGGGGCAGATCGACAGATTGGGGGGTGTAAGCGCTGGTAACGCCTGGCTCTGGAAGGAACTACTAGTCCCAGCGTGGCACTGGGCATCGGCAGCGTGGAGCCACAGGTTACCTCGCCGCGAGTAGAAGGGGGTGATTCGCTAACCTTTATTGTCTTTGACAAGATTCTTTTGAAGAATTTATCCAATTTACATGGATTTTATCTTTCTGTTTAGGATGTAATCTTATTTTATTGCATTTTGTTTGTTTAGCTTTTTTGTTTAGATATAAAATGGTTTTTATTAAATAAAATAAAGAATATTGTTAGTCTCTTTGTGAAATGAAGCATGTAAGTGGGAGCAGGACATGGTGGGGGTATACACAAATCGTAAGACCACTGCAAACCTGCTGTGGGGGAAATAAGTTGTCAACCAGCTCTCTAATATCATTGTAGGGGTTGGAGGGTTAACGCTCACACTGCTCAAAATCCTCTGCTTCCCTTTAAACCTTAATTAATAGAATTTTGGCTACACAGCTGCCACTAGAGGGAGCTCACTCGCTGCATGTAGATGGTGCTTGATATACAGCCGCCACTAGAGGGAGCTCACTCGCTGCATGTAGATGGTGCTTTATATACAGCCGCCACTAGAGGGAGCTCACTCACTGCATGTAGATGGTGCTTTATATACAGCCGCCACTAGAGGGAGCTCACTCGCTGCATGTAGATGGTGCTTCATATACAGCTGCCACTAGAGGGAGCTCACTCGCTGCATGTAGGTGGTGCTTCATATACAGCTGCCACTAGAGGGAGCTCACTTTCTGCATGTAGATGGTGCTTGATATACAGCCGCCACTAGAGGGAGCTGACTCGCTGCATGTAGATGGTGCTTCATATACAGCCGCCACTAGAGGGAGCTCACTTTCTGCATGTAGGTGGTGCTTCATATACAGCTGCCACTAGAGGGAGCTCACTCGCTGCATGTAGATGGTGCTTCATATACAGCCGCCACTAGAGGGAGCTCACTTTCTGCATGTAGATGGTCCTTTATTTACAGCCGCCACTAGAGGGAGCTCACTCGCTGCATGTAGATGGTCCTTTATTTACAGCCGCCACTAGAGGGAGCTCACTCGCTGCATGTAGATGGTGCTTCATATACAGCTGCCACTAGAGGGAGCTCACTTTCTGCATGTAGATGGTGCTTGATATACAGCCGCCACTAGAGGGAGCGCACTTTCTGCATGTAGATGGTCCTTTATTTACAGCCGCCACTAGAGGGAGCTCACTCGCTGCATGTAGATGGTCCTTTATTTACAGCCGCCACTAGAGGGATCTCACTCGCTGCATGTAGATGGTGCTTCATATACAGCCACCACTAGAGGGAGCTCACTTTCTGCATGTAGATGGTGCTTTATATACAGCTGCCACTAGAGGGAGCTCACTTTCTGCATGTAGGTGGTGCTTCATATACAGCTGCCACTAGAGGGAGCTCACTCGCTGCATGTAGATGGTGCTTTATATACAGCCGCCACTAGAGGGAGCTCACTCGCTGCATGTAGGTGGTGCTTCATATACAGCCGCCACTAGAGGGAGCTCACTCGCTGCATGTAGATGGTGCTTCATATACAGCTGCCACTAGAGGGAGCTCACTCGCTGCATGTAGATGGTGCTTGATATACAGCCGCCACTAGAGGGAGCTCACTCGCTGCATGTAGATGGTGCTTTATATACAGCTGCCACTAGAGGGAGCTCACTCGCTGCATGTAGATGGTGCTTTATATACAGCTGCCACTAGAGGGAGCTCACTCGCTGCATGTAGATGGTCCTTTATTTACAGCCGCCACTAGAGGGAGCTCACTCGCTGCATGTAGGTGGTGCTTCATATACAGCTGCCACTAGAGGGAGCTCACTCGCTGCATGTAGATGGTGCTTGATATACAGCCGCCACTAGAGGGAGCTCACTCGCTGCATGTAGATGGTCCTTTATTTACAGCCGCCACTAGAGGGAGCTCACTTTCTGCATGTAGGTGGTGCTTCATATACAGCTGCCACTAGAGGGAGCTCACTCGCTGCATGTAGATGGTGCTTCATATACAGCCGCCACTAGAGGGAGCTCACTTTCTGCATGTAGATGGTCCTTTATTTACAGCCGCCACTAGAGGGAGCTCACTCGCTGCATGTAGATGGTCCTTTATTTACAGCCGCCACTAGAGGGAGCTCACTCGCTGCATGTAGATGGTGCTTCATATACAGCTGCCACTAGAGGGAGCTCACTTTCTGCATGTAGATGGTGCTTGATATACAGCCGCCACTAGAGGGAGCGCACTTTCTGCATGTAGATGGTCCTTTATTTACAGCCGCCACTAGAGGGAGCTCACTCGCTGCATGTAGATGGTCCTTTATTTACAGCCGCCACTAGAGGGATCTCACTCGCTGCATGTAGATGGTGCTTCATATACAGCCACCACTAGAGGGAGCTCACTTTCTGCATGTAGATGGTGCTTTATATACAGCTGCCACTAGAGGGAGCTCACTTTCTGCATGTAGGTGGTGCTTCATATACAGCTGCCACTAGAGGGAGCTCACTCGCTGCATGTAGATGGTGCTTTATATACAGCCGCCACTAGAGGGAGCTCACTCGCTGCATGTAGATGGTGCTTTATATACAGCTGCCACTAGAGGGAGCTCACTCGCTGCATGTAGATGGTCCTTTATTTACAGCCGCCACTAGAGGGAGCTCACTCGCTGCATGTAGGTGGTGCTTCATATACAGCTGCCACTAGAGGGAGCTCACTCGCTGCATGTAGATGGTGCTTGATATACAGCCGCCACTAGAGGGAGCTCACTCGCTGCATGTAGATGGTCCTTTATTTACAGCCGCCACTAGAGGGAGCTCACTTTCTGCATGTAGGTGGTGCTTCATATACAGCTGCCACTAGAGGGAGCTCACTCGCTGCATGTAGATGGTGCTTCATATACAGCCGCCACTAGAGGGAGCTCACTTTCTGCATGTAGATGGTCCTTTATTTACAGCCGCCACTAGAGGGAGCTCACTCGCTGCATGTAGATGGTCCTTTATTTACAGCCGCCACTAGAGGGAGCTCACTCGCTGCATGTAGATGGTGCTTCATATACAGCTGCCACTAGAGGGAGCTCACTTTCTGCATGTAGATGGTGCTTGATATACAGCCGCCACTAGAGGGAGCGCACTTTCTGCATGTAGATGGTCCTTTATTTACAGCCGCCACTAGAGGGAGCTCACTCGCTGCATGTAGATGGTCCTTTATTTACAGCCGCCACTAGAGGGATCTCACTCGCTGCATGTAGATGGTGCTTCATATACAGCCACCACTAGAGGGAGCTCACTTTCTGCATGTAGATGGTGCTTTATATACAGCTGCCACTAGAGGGAGCTCACTTTCTGCATGTAGGTGGTGCTTCATATACAGCTGCCACTAGAGGGAGCTCACTCGCTGCATGTAGATGGTGCTTTATATACAGCCGCCACTAGAGGGAGCTCACTCGCTGCATGTAGATGGTGCTTTATATACAGCTGCCACTAGAGGGAGCTCACTCGCTGCATGTAGATGGTCCTTTATTTACAGCCGCCACTAGAGGGAGCTCACTCGCTGCATGTAGGTGGTGCTTCATATACAGCTGCCACTAGAGGGAGCTCACTCGCTGCATGTAGATGGTGCTTGATATACAGCCGCCACTAGAGGGAGCTCACTCGCTGCATGTAGATGGTCCTTTATTTACAGCCGCCACTAGAGGGAGCTCACTCGCTGCATGTAGGTGGTGCTTCATATACAGCTGCCACTAGAGGGAGCTCACTCGCTGCATGTAGATGGTGCTTGATATACAGCCGCCACTAGAGGGAGCTCACTCGCTGCATGTAGATGGTCCTTTATTTACAGCCGCCACTAGAGGGAGCTCACTCGCTGCATGTATATGGTGCTTGATATACAGCCGCCACTAGAGGGAGCTCACTCGCTGTATGTAGATGGTGCTTTATATACAGCCGCCACTAGAGGGAGCTCACTCGCTGCATGTAGATGGTGCTTCATATACAGCCGCCACTAGAGGGAGCTCACTCGCTGCATGTAGGTGGTGCTTCATATACAG
The DNA here is from genome assembly GCF_051348905.1 of Ranitomeya variabilis. Taxonomy (NCBI): domain Eukaryota; kingdom Metazoa; phylum Chordata; class Amphibia; order Anura; family Dendrobatidae; genus Ranitomeya; species Ranitomeya variabilis. Next base: position 18,837,253 of record NC_135238.1, read on the forward strand.
CCGCCAATAGAGGGAGCTCACTCGCTGCATGTAGATGGTGCTTTATATACAGCCGCCACATATGTCAAACTCTGAGCCAAGGGTGAGTAAGTATTTGGCCTGCGATACTGTGCGGATCGCCCTCCTTGCATCGACCTTTAAACTATATTGGCGTCAAAGATCCTGATGGTTGAATGCAATGATGATGGTGACGCTGCCTCTCACATCATTCTGCCTCTGACGTCTCGGAGCAGAGAGCGCGTTGATGTCGTTACAATGCGCCCACTATACAGAAAAGTGCAGAAGATCTGAAGAGACCGGCACAGAGGGGAAACAGGCAGAGGTGTGGTGTTTTTATATAATAAAAAAAAAAAGTGGGGCCATTAGACTGTAAGGAAGGCAATGCAGGGCCGTGGTCTTCTAGAGGGAGAACTTTGTGGCAATTATACTGTATGGGGGGCTGTGTGGGGAATTCAGTTGTAGTCATAATGTAATGGGGTTCTACATTATTATTTTTTTTTGGGGGGGTGGGGGGCGCGCACGGTAGGGTCATCATATTGTGTGTGGAGGGTTCCATACTGTTTGGTGACACTTTTTTTTTTTTTTTTATGCATCACACTTCCTGTGTTTTTTTTTTTTTTTATATATAATTCTTTGTTAATGCAAGTTTAAATTGGGCCGTATGCTGCTCGCATCACAGATACAGCTGCCACTAGGGGGCGCTCCCTCCATGTAGATGCTGGTTTATATACATCTGCCACTAGGGGGCGCTCCCTCCATGTAGATGCTGGTTTATATACATCTGCCACTAGGGGGAGCTTGGTGCATGTAGATACTGATCTATATACAGCCGCCCCTAGGGGGAGCTCACAGCACGTAGATTTATATACACCTGCCACTAGGGGAGCTCCCTCCATGTAGATGCTGATCTATATGCAGCTGCCACTAGGGGGCGCGTGTAGGACGTAGATTTATTTACAGCTGCCACTAGGGGGAGCTCAAATGTAGATTTATATACAGCCGCCACTAGGGGGAGCTTGATGCACAGATTTATATACAGCCACCACTAGGGGCGCTCTCACCCTTTTAGATGCTGATTTATATACAGCTGCCACTAGAGGGCGCTCGCAGAACATAGATTTATATAGAGCCACCACTAGAGGAGCTCTCCCCATGCAGATGCTGATTTATATACAGCCACCACTACATTGTAGATTAATATACAGCCACCACTAGGGGGAGCTCTCACCCTTTTAGATGATTTATATCCAGCCGCCACTAGGGGGAGCTCATAGCATGTAGATGTATACAGCTAGTGTTAAAACACAATTGGAGCTGTAAAAACAAACTAGGCCGTGGGCTCCCTCTAGTGGTGGGTCAGACAGGTCCTGCCAACAGTTGGAGCCAGGATTCTCATCCTTCTCACGCTCCAGCCCACAACTCCCAATGTGCCTGGACAGCTGCTGACGGGAATCTGGAGCGCCGCGGGTTGCTGATGCCTTTAGATTTTTGCTGTTTTGTTGCTGTACACAGATCACATTTATTTCCAAAGTTTTCTTTCTGATTTTAGTTGCAATTGTTTTCTGAATTAAGACAATATATTCTTAAAGGGGCGTTCTAGCGCGCTGTCACCCACCGCTGATCACATGCAGCATCGTCTAATGACTAGTCCGTGTGCACTGGTGGTCTCACCGCAGCAGAGAGCCTAACATTGATCAGATACATCCCCCCTCTATAACACCACGCTGCGATATTTGAAAGTGAAGTGCAAATTTTATTAAAATATATAAAGCTCATACAGTAAAAGTCTACTCCCTCCCCCGACTGTAGGGTCGTCGGCCTCTCCTCTAGCGGGCGCTGGGGTCCGTAGTCTGACCCGGGGGGATTAGCACCTTCTCCAGGAAGACGGCGGCAGATGAACCCTGTGATCTGCACATGGCTGGTACTGTGGCAACAAACCACTACGATAAGTTATAATCTACAGTTATTACGATGCATGCCCCCTCCCACCAGGAGTGCTATGGCCGCTGCGGTGCCCCCTGTTGGCATCAAAGTGCAGGCTGCAGCTTTGGAAGAAACATCGCCCTTAGTGTGCATCACCCAACCGGTATTAACACTGTAGAAACGGAGTCACAGAAGAGAAGCAGTAGTGCAGTCATGGCGGCCGTCGTTCTGTCCCAGCGCTTGTACAGTAAAGAGTCGGCCAGGAAGTGTTAAATATATTAACGTCATTTGTGCCAGTGCTGCCCATGGGGGAAAAGCAGCCGTTGCTGCGCAGGAACAAGGTCCACGTTGCTTTTGGATTGGACTAAGCTGGCGGCTTGCGAAAGGCACCCCAGGCGTGGAAGCAGCGAGTGAAGGCGTGAGGCTCGTTTCCCTTTCGGACCAGGCGCAGTTTCCGAGGACGATCAGGATCCTTGGCTCTCATGTGCTGGATGTAAACCTGTAGAGAGAAAACTTAGATAAGGCATACATACAGCACAGCAGAGTTTAACTGTGCCACATTACAAACCTTTATCAATCAGCTCTCCTCCGCTCATTGTACTGTCACCTCTGATGTACTTCCCCTCCTCCACAGTGCATGGCAGCGTCAGTAATCACTTATGAGCACATATGTTTGACTCCACTCTGGACAAGCAGTACAGCAGAGGTGACAGTGCTATGAGAGATGGTAGAAGCTTTGTAATGTGAAAGAGCTGAACTCAGCTATGCTGCCGCTTCCCCCACGGAGATCTTACGTGAAAGGTATTAGTCAGCTGCACTTTCTAATCACGCAGGAGGTTAGACCAGGCGATCACAGCTCCATTTGGAAAGCACAGGCTCCAGTGCTGCTATGTTTCCTCAATTACATACTCTTCTAATCATTGGACCACTGCAGCCAATCACAGGCTACAGTGGTGCTGCGACTTCAGAACGGGGCACAGACCCCACTTCCGGAGCGGCCTGCGCTAGATTCTCTATTTGTCATTTTTCAAACAATCCTTACTTCATGAAAAAAAAAATGATTTGCCTGTCGGACACCTCCATTATGGGAAGTCCCAAGGTACATAATAATTTGACAATTCCCGCTATAGGGCCACAGTAAGAACCCCCAAATACGTTAGCTGAAGCCGAGACTGCCATACTGACACCACAATGGACGTGACGTAGGACTGCGCAGCAGATCCGTGTGGTGGACAAGGAGTCCGTGTGGAGCCACGTACCTGACAGGCCTTCAGGCTGAGCTTTATCTCCACCTGGCTGGTCTGACTCCCGACCCACATATAGACCTGCGGACAGGGAAAGCATTAGGATGGATCCAGGGTGGTTCCCCATCCCAGGACCCTCGTTCTGCCCTCGCTCACCTCTATGCCATTGTCCAGGAGCATGATGTCGTCATCGGCGAGGTCGTCCTGACAGAAGTCGGAGCATTTCTCAGACACCGAGAAGTAGCCCTTTTCATTGGAGCATCTGCGTGAAAGGGTTAATTACACATCGAGAGAACATCTAATGGTGCATTGTCCTATATGGTCACTATTAGCGCCCCCTATTGATAATAGGAAGTGGGGGTCTCCGAGCTCGGGGTAATTGCTACCACTTGACTGGAATTAACGCTGCCATCTTGTCTGACCACGTACCTGAATAACCGAGAGAACTTCATATACTCGGCATCCTCATCATAGGACTTCTGGCCTCCGATGCCCACCCAGAAGAAATTCTCAGGTTCTTCTCCTTCATCTATAACCTGACGGATAGAAGAAAGCTTCATCAGTCCCATCTCACTCGTCCATCATCATCAAAGACCCCAAAACGTCCCCTCGAACATTGCACCTGTTTACTGTACGTGTCGTCGAACATGGTGTTCATGATGTCCTCGGCAAGCTTGGCCTCGTCGGGGTCTGCTGCCCTCCCGACCCAGGTGTACACAATGCCCTGGTTATCAGTGCTTTCAAAGGGGACCTGGAAGACACGAGCAGGTGAGGAGGGAATGGGGTGAAGGGTGTGGAGGGGACGCAATGGCCGCAGCGGGCTCACCTTCAGGAGGAAACAAAACTCGGAATTCAGCAGACTGCAGTCGGTGTTGATCTGGATGACCCTGCGGGGCAGAACCGAGAACTGTGAAGCCGCATGTCTGAGCGATGGAATATCCAAGGGGGTCGTAGTTGCCGCCATACTGACGCATCCCCCTCCTCACCTCGTGCACAGAGAACTCCCGTTAGTCCTCATGTGGTATAAGTTCGGCTGCAGCCCCACGTCCCTCATCTTCCTCTTCCCTTTGTGAATGATGAACTTTCTCTTGAAGTGAGAGAGGAACTTTGCGTTTTCTTGCTGCTGCGTCATCCTGACGACCTAAGAGGGGAAGAACAGAAGGATGAGGCTTAAAGGGATGGTACAGGATAGGCGATAACTTGCTGATTGGCAGAGTCCAACCGCTGGAGCCAACACTGACTGGCGAGGTTACAAAATGGTGACCGATCGTCGCTCCATATATTCTCCATGGAGCTGCCAGAAAAAGCGCGTAGCGCTTAGATGCCACATAGCGAATGGATGGAGCGGTTGTCAGACAGGCACCAACAAAAATAAGTGTCGCATGCAGCCGATCAGTGCGGGTTTCAGCGGTCAGACCCCCACTAATCGACAACCCCTTTAAGCTTCCGGTCTTATCTACAGCCCATTATCAAGTCAGTACTGATATAAGGTGGTCACCTCCAACTTTCCTGGGAACAGGCTCTCAAACTTCTTCTGCAGGCTGAAGGTGAATGTCAGCCATCCCATGTTGGAGGCCTCTCGCCCCTGCCAGAAGTAGACCACACACTGGAAGTCCTCCTCCGGCTGCTTCTCCTCATCCTCGTCCTCCTCCTCTTCGTCTCCGTCGATCTTTCTCTTCTTGCTTTGCTGCTGCTCTTCCTTTTCTTCGTCGCGTTCTACCGGAATCCAATATCTGAAGGAACAGATCGGACATGAGGTCCTGCCGTGACCGGACTGCATCCACCAACCATGAATATGGCCTCCCGAATTACCTGCAGAGGAACACGTAGCAATCCTCCGTGTGGAAGTGGCCAAACTCTTCTTCTGGTAGACGGGCAAACTTCTTCCCCTCGAGCACAAATCCCTCCATCCCATCCAGATCTTCATTCCACTCCTCCATCAGCTGCTCGGCCTACGAGACAAATTTATTGCCGATCTGACAGTTTGCTGGAAGTTGTAGTTCCACACCAGAAAAAAAAATCATCTAGAGAGGAGATTGTAAAGCAGTTGTTGGCCATGAAGCGCTCACCTCTGAAGCCGGCATTGGAGGCTGGCGTAGCAGAAAGAGCGCGGTGAGGTCGGCCTTCATCTGGTCCTTCTTTTCTGCATCTTTCTTCACCTTGCCCTGCAATCCGCCGCTCTGCTCCACGCTCTCCGCGTTCCTGGTGTAATCCACCTTGAGGACGTCGTCCCAGTTTCTAAACTTGGATTTGAACACCTAAAACAAGTGAATGAATACAAGGTCGTTCCCGCTGCTCAGGGTAGAGAAAGGTTTGGCTGCAGTCGGCCATGTTGGCCTCCGTACCTGACACTCCGTGCCCTCCAGGTTTCGGATCACCATGGAGTGTTTGGGTCGGTGCAGCATCCCGCACAGCTCCTGTCCAAGCTTTAAGGCAGCGGCTCTCACCAAGCGGGAGGACTTTCTTCCAATCCAGATGAATATGTCGCTGTGACAGTCCAGGATGTAGACGGCCTTAGTGTCCAGCAGACTCTGAAGCTGGAAAATAGGAAGCAACGAAGAACTCAACTACCGCTATGTACCACCATCATGGCGCAGTATACAGAGGTTGTGTCCTGTGTGGTGTAGTATATAGAGCATGTGTGGTGTAGTATATAGAGGATGTGTCCCGTGTGGTGCAGTATATAGAGGATGTGTCCCGTGTGGTGCAGTATATAGAGGATGTGTCCCGTGTGGTGCAGTATATAGAGGATGTGTCCCGTGTGGTGTAGTATATAGAGGATGTGTCCCGTGTGGTGTAGTATATAGAGGATGTGCCCCGTGTGGTGTAGTATATAGAGGATGTGTCCCGTGTGGTGCAGTATATAGAGGATGTGTCCCGTGTGGTGCAGTATATAGAGGATGTGTCCCGTGTGATGCAGTATATAGAGGATGTGTCCCGTGTGGTGCAGTATATAGAGGATGTGTCCCGTGTGGTGCAGTATATAGAGGATGTGTCCCGTGTGGTGCAGTATATAGAGGATGTGTCCCGTGTGGTGTAGTATATAGAGGATGTGTCCCGTGTGGTGCAGTATATAGAGGATGTGTCCCGTGTGGTGCAGTATATAGAGGATGTGTCCCGTGTGATGTAGTATAGAGAGGATGTGTCCCGTGTGGTGCAGTATAGAGAGGATGTGTCCCGTGTGGTGCAGTATAGAGAGGATGTGTCCCGTGTGGTGCAGTATATAGAGGATGTGTCCCGTGTGGTGTAGTATATAGAGGATGTGTCCCGTGTGGTGTAGTATATAGAGGATGTGTCCCGTGTGGTGCAGTATATAGAGGATGTGTCCCGTGTGGTGTAGTATATAGAGGATGTGTCCCGTGTGGTGCAGTATATAGAGGATGTGCCCCGTGTGGTGTAGTATATATAGAGGATGTGTCCCGTGTGATGCAGTATATAGAGGATGTGTCCCGTGTGGTGCAGTATATAGAGGATGTGTCCCGTGTGGTGCAGTATATAGAGGATGTGTCCCGTGTGGTGTAGTATATAGAGGATGGGTCCCGTGTGGTGCAGTATATAGAGGATGTGTCCCGTGTGGTGCAGTATATAGAGGATGTGTCCCGTGTGGTGTAGTATATAGAGGATGTGTCCCGTGTGGTGTAGTATATAGAGGATGAGTCCCGTGTGGTGCAGTATATAAAGAATGTGTCCTGTGTGGTGTAGTATATAGAGGATGTGTCCCGTGTGGTGTAGTATATAGAGGATGTGTCCCGTGTGGTGTAGTATATAGAGGATGAGTCCCGTGTGGTGCAGTATATAGAGGATGTGTCCTGTGTGGTGTAGTATATAGAGGATGTGTCCCGTGTGGTGTAGTATATAGGATGAGTCCCGTGTAGTGCAGTATATAGATGCTGTGTCGGCTCAGCTGTGCCGTGTAGTGTGACGTTCTCACCAGCCTCATCTCTGGCACGAGGTCGATCTTCGGTCTCTTTTTATGCTCCACACAGATCTTGTAGTTAATCTGTGGCAGCTCCAGATAACCCAGACCCAGTCCAACCTGCAGGGGGGCAGCACAGATGACTTATAAGGGTATGTGCACATGTATTTGTGAGGGCTGCGGATTTTTCCGCAGCGGATTTGATAAATCCGCAGGGCAAAAACACTGTTTTTCTTGCGGATTTACCGCAGGTTTTGTGCGGATTCCACTGCGGTTTTCTATTATGGAGCAGGTGTAAAACCGCTGCGGATTCCGCACAAAGAATTGACATGCTGCGGAATGTAAACCGCTGCGTTTCCGCGCGTTTTTTTCCGCAGCATGGGCACAGTGACAGAGTTTTCGGTTTCCCATAGGTTTACATTGTACTGTAAACTCATGCGAAACTGCTGCGGACCAGCAGCTGCGGATCCGCAGCAAAATCTGCATCGTGTGCACATAGCCTTAGGCAGCTGACATGGGACTGCGCCGCCGCCTATACAGCTGCAGTGTCAAGCAGAATTTTCTGTGACTCACGTCCTGGTCAGATACCTTATAAAGTTTGGGGCGAAGTGGCTGGAAGTCCTCGGGTACCCAAGGTCTGATCTCATCAGGCTGTCCCCCCAACACTTCCCAGAATTCTGGGGTCTCCTGCTCATCTGTAAGTAATACGATCTCCGCCTTCCCTTTCCGCTCATTCTTGTTGATCTTCTCGGCAAACAGCCTAGAAAAAACAATTGTGGAAAAGGAAATGAATTCATGACAGACGCACTGCAATACATCTGCAGAACTATACGGCCGGAACTGTGCGCCCCCTGCTGGCAGCATAAACAAGAAAAATAGATCACCTGCATTATATGCTGCCATCTAGTGGCCCCCACCGAACACACACTGATCACACAGTAAATTGCGCTTAGTGTTCCAGACGACACGCGTAGTGAGCGCTCAGCACCGGAGCACGTACCTGGCTTTGGTCGTGTTGCTGAGCGAGGCTTGTGCTCCTCTCCAAATGTAAATTTCCAGACCGTGGTCCAGGAGGAACACGTACCTGAAACAGAAGAAATGTCAGATACGCGAGGCCTCAGATTACCAATGATCAAGTCATTAATATGAGGTGAAGGCCCTGACCGGGGGTCCAGAGACGAGCCCTTTAATGGCACAGGCTCCAAGCGGATATTTTTCTTGCCGTAAATTCTGTAGAGTCTGGAGGGAGAGAGAAAAAAAACAAACAAACACAGGAAATGTCAACCTATGCCTTTAAGAACAGCGCCTCCTCCTGAACAGAATTGTACATATCCTATTAAAGTGAATAGGGGCTGAGCTGCAGGACCCAAGAACGGCCATCGCACAGTGTACGGAGCCATGATGCCCCCCACCTTTGTGCACTGCACATCTCAGAAGTCAACTAATAGCCGATTAATGGGGGTGTCAAGTTTCAGACCCCCACCGATCTGATGACCCATCTTGAGTTCTGGACAAGCCCGCAAACTGCTGCCAGCATGCCCTGCACACAAAGAACAGTGCTGCCCTCACCTGGTGATGTACTGAGAGTCCTCCACTGTGTAGAAGCCGCTGGCTGAACCTCCTTCAATGTAAGAAATCTCGTTCTCAAACACCTGCAGAAAAAAAGTTTGTAAACAAAATTATATATATATATATATATATATATATATATATATATATATATATATATATATATATATATATATATATATATATATATTTTTTTTTTTTTTTAATTAATTATTAGAAAAGTGAAATTTATATGCCAGTAGATTTTCCCACCTGACTGAACTCTTCGCTCTCGTCTCCCATCTCTTCCCGGATGGTGCGGCACTCGGCTCCCAGGTAGTTGCGCAGATTCACGGCGTGGATGGCGGAGCAGGCCTTCTTATCCAGCGAGGCCTCCTGTCCGATCCAGTAATAAATCTCCCAGTGCAGACCGCCGTTATCATCCAGGAAAGTCTAAGGGGGTAAAGGAGAAATCATGTAGGGTGGGTGACATTTGTGACTCGGGGTGGGTGACCTGGGACCCCCTACTAACTGCCAGAGAGAAGGTATGGATTCTGGATTGTAAAAATCCATTGCTAAAGGGGTACTCCCAATCTCAGACATTTATATCATACCCACAGGATGTGTGGGAAAGGTTCCGCTATGGTCAGGACTCCCATAGATGTCGATGGAGAGAGATGCACATGAGCTGTGAGACAGGGGATCGCCTGTGAGATTAGGGGGTCCCTGGTGGTGGGACAGGATCTGGCACATCCTATGGCCCAGATGGGAATAATGGAAGTGTAATGTGCAGGTATCACAGACCCCTCACCCCAAGGACACGGTGTTTCCTCACCTTCAGCACTATGTAGCAGTCGGCTTCATAGAACTTCCCGTGTAAAGCCTCGTCCACCTGGATGGGGATAAAGTTCTCAATCTGCCAGGCAGTGATACCCGGGATCTGTCCTACGTCCTCAGTGAAGAACTCGGAATAATCTAAGTGTGGCTTCTCCAGCCCCTGATCCCACCGCCGGGTCTTCAGGTCTGTGTATCTTATGTCTCCGTTCTCCTGCAAGGAAGTGGTGAGAAATCAGAAGAGAAAAAAGGTAATAAAAATACAGGGAAAGGTCACATACTACACCGCAAAGATATACAGCCGAATAAAGAGACCTTTAGATAAGGGGTCACAGTAAGGACTACGATGGGTGCGGTGTTATCGTCAATCTTGGAATTTGGATGGAGGTGTAAATTAAGCAGTCGTGAGGCCACGTGGGTTGAGTTCTGGTCCGTGAGTGACACTTGCGCTCACCTGTATCTTCTTGTTCTTCTCTTCAGCCACATCCGACATCCCCTTTAGCACCTGCTTGGCCTGGTCGTCCTTGGCGGAGTCCTTGCGCCGCCTCAGACGCATCTTCCTCGCGGAGGAATCCTTTGTCGCGCTCCCAGCTGAAAGGTTAGACACGATCATAAACCCTACCCATAACCATGAGATGTCGGACCGGAGGATGAAACACACGAGAGGCCCACTTACTGCCCGCAGCGGCTGCAGCAGCAGCGACCGTGGCCGGCGATGCCCCCGCAAGGCGCAACTGGTTCTGCAAGGAGAAGTCAATGTTGTAGAACTCAGAGGTGCGGTCCACGGGTTTGGGCGGCATCACGAGGCTGGGGTTCTCCCTTACATCCAGAACCTGGAAGAAAAGAAAGAAATAATGCATTAAACCAGTGACAAATGAGGCTAGAAGACCGGACAGGCGGCTGCGACACCTACCTCCAAGTCTGGCAAAAAGTGGATGGCCTCTGGCAACGTGACCAGGCGGTTTTTATTTAGGACGAGCTTCCGTAATTTACCTGATCTGAATAAAACAGATAAGATCCATTAACCCTTAATGTTTCCCAGTTAGTCCCTGGATCCCCTATAGACGGCTGCTTTACCTGCACAGACTCTCCGGGACGAGCTCCAAGTTATTGTTAGATGCCATAAATTCCTCCAGATTGCCCAGTTTGCCTATACCGGATGGGATCCCATCAAAGTCCAGCTTGTTGGAGTTTAGGTAGAGTTTCTTCAGCTTGGATAGTTTACAGATCGCAGACTGGAAGCAGAGAATAAACATGGCCTATCATCTATTAAAGGGCATTTACCTATCATCTTTCCAAAATATACTGATCCTGAGGACAGAGACCTGAAATATCCCCAAAGAAATGCGCTCGGCTACCTCCTAGAAGACTCATGGAGAATCAATGCACATGTGCGACCAATGGGGCATTTCAGATGCCCATTCCTGGGATTGGCGAGGGTCCCTATCCACAAGACATCACCTGTCCCTTGGATCGGTGATAACTTTTAATGATTGCCTTTCATATGGTCTTGCAAAATTGGCTGTGATCTCTTGCCATTCGCATCCCGCTACCTGAAACAAGACTGCATACCGGAAGTGAGGTCAGCTGGTTGCGGGAGAGGTTGAGGGTCTCGAGCTGGGTCCACTGATCAATGCACAGCGAAAGTTCGGAGATTTGGTTGCTGCTGAGGTTCAAGCGTTTCAGGTTGGCGAGTGTGTACAGGCACTCCGGGACCCGGGTCAGGTCGTTCATAGACAAGTCCACATCTGTAAGGAAGCAACACTGGAAATATTCCCACCATAAGGCTGTACACTGTATCCCCCTAATGCAGGGCCAGTGCCCGGTCATGATACCCGCTGCGTACCTGATAGATTCAGGAGGCCTTCCAAGGACGTGGGCAGATTGCTCTGTGTTCGCTGTGTGTTCTTTACATGCAGCGTCTGCAGGGCGACCATTGCAGGAAGCTGCCTGTTATCACAATAGAGAAGCAGCGATTAGGAAACGTCACGCCGTTGGGTTACCTGAAATACCAGAGCACCGACAGGGCATGCAGACCTGAGCTGGGCGTGCATCAGGGGGTTATTATTGAGGATGAGGGTCTGCAGGTGCACCAGTCTCCGCATCTGCGGGGGCAAACTGTCCAGCTTGTTATCGCTGAGGTCCAGGTACAGGAGGTCCGTCAGGTTGATGAACAGCTGATTGGGAATGTTATCGATGCTGCGGAGAAGGAGAACAGAAAAACGTCACTGATAAAATAAATCTAAGTGGAGCACCACTTTTAAGATATATGTTTAGTCAAGTGCCAATCCAGAGTCTCATTTCTAAAAACTATCGTGGGCTATAGTAGGTATAAAAAAACGAGTATTACATACCCTCCTCCCCAGGTCCAGCACCGACTCTCCAACGCTGCCCGGTCTGTTTGTCTACAGTGGTGACATCACATAGACAGCTGCAGGCAGTCAGTGAGCTCAGCGGCCGCGCCGTCTGGCTATGCTATTGCAGCTGTGCACTCTCTCTTGGAAACCTGCATTGTTTCTGAGTTCACTGTGCACAGCTACAAGATCACAGCCGCCGAGATATGGAAAGCGTGAATCTCATGTCAGGTTCCCTTTAAAAGGGATTTTCCGGTCCGGAGAAATTCTGACCTATCCATGATAGGAACCTCTCTGATCACCAGAACGGTGCACTTGGGGGGCACAAGACCACTCTGCTCAGCAGTCTTCATCAGTAGTGGTACATGTGCCACCTGTGCTTCATCCACCTCCTCCAGGATGTGAGAACAATGGGGGACACAAATCCCCAACTACAGATATTGTTAAAGTTCTCACCGAATAACAGAGACCACTCATCCCGTGGATCAGTGATAATTTGGGTGACCCCTTTAGAATAATGGGCCCATCCCCATCAACAAGAGCAGCCCGTACACCACTGCACGCTCCCTACCCCCGTAATACATGGACAGCCGGTCTGTGTCAGTGTACCACCTCCTGTAATAACAGGTCACCTCTGGGCCTTCTGGGGGGACTGGAGAAGCCCCCTAATCCTCTGTATGGAGACCACTCACCTGTTATGGCTGAGGTTCAGCACCAGCATGTTCTTCGCATTTTCCAGCTCTCGTGGGCACTCTGTCAGCTGGTTATAACTCAGGTCCTAGAAAGCAAAAAAAGAAAGTGTTTTTTTTTTTTTTTACTATTACCTTTCCAGTTCATGATTTCTTCCAATGGTAGGAAAATAATGAGAAATAACCAGACGTATAAGATCAGTATATGGGATCCGACCAGCTCCCTGCACATTAATCACACATCCTCAGAACTTGTGGGTGCAGCCGTGTCTATATAGAACCTCCTATAGTGCCGACAGAGGGGCTTAAAAGCTGCCGATTACATGCCCTCTGCACGCTTAGCCTCAGCAGAGCCAGGAGGGGTCACATGCATCGCTTACCCCCTAATGGCACGGCGTCTGACGAGCCGGGATATAATGCAGAGACCATATAGCATCACACAGTTTCCCTTTACAAGTCATTTTATATTTCCTTTTCTGACAGTCCAGAATGTATATTTGGCTGCATGTCCTTCTGACGGCCACTAGGGGGCACACTAGCAGACCAGTATATCTTGGAGTGTGCAGGTTCTTGCAGTGCAATTTTTTTGGGGGGATTACAGGAAAGAGTCGGATTTGCATTAGCCACTTCTGTGGTATTCTACGAAGGAAACATTTGTCTCTTACCAATACGGACAGGTCATCCAGCTGGAAGATGTCGTCCGGGATCCCAGAATTCTTCAGGCTGTTGGCGCGAGCTACAATAGCCTAGGAAGGGAGAGAGGAGACCAACTAAGGAGCCGCACATGGATATGATGGAAGGCAGAAGTATCAGCAGAGCAGCCGCCCCGTAGGATACCGGGGCGAAGGCCGGCTACTTACCCGCAGGCAGGGCAGGGATGACAGCTCTCCGTGTAACGTGGTCAGGTTGTTGTGACTCACCGACAGGTGCTCCTGGAGAAGATGAACACAACTTATAAAATCGCATTATCAAAAAGGTCAATGCATCGCAACTTTCCAAAACGTTCAAAACTTCTACCGCTTTGGGTATACAGTTCCTAAGCTGACGTACGTGTCTCTATGGTAACAGACCACAAACAAACCTTGTGTAGTCTGATCCTGCAGTTATACTTTGGTCCAATTTCCAACTTCGATCACACATTTATAGACCAGAAATGGATGCAAAGTACAGAGCCTAAGCCCGCCGCATCGGAGACAGAATACAGGCTGCTGTAAAGGGCGGTCAGTACCAGGCTGACACTTCTGGAGATCATCCATGAAGAAGAGCGCCCTCTCATGGACGACCCTCATAATAACCCTTCCAAAAAACATCAAAGTCCTGTGGATGTATACACTAGGCGACAGCTGAAAAATCCTTTCAAGAGCCGATTAGTCCCTGCCGTCACCTGAGACACCAGATATTCCCACCGGCACCCGATATTCCCACCGGCACCCGATATTCCCACCGGCACCCGATATTCCCACCGGCACCCGATATTCCCATCACCAGATTCTTCCCGCCAACACTCGAAACGCCCGGCACCACATATTCCCCGCCGAACCCTGAGACGCCCGGCAGCGGATATTTCCCGCTGACAACCGGCACCGGATATTTCCCGCTGACGACCGAGACGCCCAGCACCAGATTCTTCCCTCCAAAACCCAAGACGCCCGCCACTGGATATTTCCCGCCGACACCTGACATCACTGTCACCTGATATACAGTATATGAGCACATGTAATGTAAGGAAGGCCTAAAGTGCTAACAATGAGAGAGCAGAGGATGGCGGTGGTGCGTCCACCTACAAAGAGCCATTCTAACGAGCTCTAGTGGACTGAATAAAGAATTTTTTTTGCGCACGTAAGAAAACTCTGATCATCCTGATCTTCTTGATACTCCCATGGAATAGCAGTAATACATAACGAACAGGACGGCTGTGGGGGAATGGTCCGGCATAACTATGGAGAATGACGAGAGCTGGGTGAGCGCCACCTATAGACACAGTGGCCGCAGTTACACTAAGCTTGTGTAGGGGCCATGATGCAAAAAAAATAAAAATTGACAAGATCGTTGCTAACTGCTAAGTCAGTGGACGTCCGACTGCCACGATTGGTGCTCAAGAGGAGCCGTGGTCGCAATCTGTGACTGCCGAATATAATGCAAGGTGTGGCCTGAATACCGCCAGCAATCCCATAAACTATAGGACAGAGCAGCAGCGCACAATCCGTGGGGGTCTCGGCAGTCTGACCCCGACCAATGGAGCCATTCCCATCCAGCTTGTCGGAGTGCCCCTTTATATCTTACCAGCTTGTGCAGAGAGGACAGCTCCTCCGGCAGGTAGCACAGCCCGGTCCTGTTCAGCTTCAGCCATCGCAGGCTGGACATAGACCTGACGTGTTCAGGAAAGTATCCACCCTGGAGAAAGGGAGAGAGGAAAACATGGAGGTCAACGGTGGAAGCCAAAAGTTTATAATGGGGAAAGAAGAAGCGAGCGAGCGACAGAGAGCGAGCGAGAGAGCGCGAGCGAGCGCGCGACAGAGAGCGCGCGCGACAGAGAGCGCGCGACAGAGAGCGCGCGACAGAGAGCGCGCGACAGAGAGCGCGCGACAGAGAGCGCGCGACAGAGAGCGCGCGACAGAGAGCGCGCGACAGAGAGCGCGCGACAGAGAGCGCGCGACAGAGAGCGCGCGACAGAGAGCGCGCGACAGAGAGCGCGCGACAGAGAGCGCGCGACAGAGAGCGCGCGACAGAGAGCGCGCGACAGAGCGAGCGACAGAGCGAGCGACAGAGAGCGAGCGACAGAGAGCGAGCGAGCGAGCGACAAAGAGAGTGAGCGACAAAAAGTGAGCGAGCGACAAAGAGAGCGAGCGAGCGACAAAGAGAGCGAGCGAGCGACAAAGAGAGCGAGCGAGCGACAAAGAGAGAGTGAGCGACAAAGAGAGAGTGAGCGACAAAGAGAGAGTGAGCGACAAAGAGAGAGTGAGCGAGCGACAAAGAGAGAGTGAGCGAGCGACAAAGAGAGAGTGAGCGAGCGACAAAGAGAGAGTGAGCGAGCGACAAAGAGAGAGTGAGCGAGCGAGCGACAAAGAGAGAGTGAGCGAGCGACAAAGAGTGAGCGAGCGAGCGACAAAGAGAGAGTGAGCGAGCGAGCGACAAAGAGAGAGTGAGCGAGCGAGCGACAAAGAGAGAGTGAGCGAGCGACAAAGAGAGAGTGAGCGAGCGAGCGACAAAGAGACAGAACATAGCATTCACTGCAAGCAAAAAGATCCTGAAAATGATTAGAAAGTTTAGAGCTTTTCATGATGTGACGTTCAGGCTCTGACACGAGGAGCAGATGTAATTAGGAGCATTACAGGCGGCCGATGCCTCGTCAGGGTGTGAGGTTTAATGGAGACGCTAATGACGCCGTGGGTGCAATAACGGATGTCACAGGGAAAATAGACCAAGAAGAGAGGTACGGTGGGTGCGCCTCCGCATATCCATCCTGCACACCAGACCAGCGCGCCCCATCTCCTTATCAGACACACAGTGAATAGTTTCCAACCTGCAGAACTCCAACTGGGCATGCTGGGAGTTATAGTTTTACAAGAGCTTATAATAAGAGGGTAGTGATCATAATACGGGGTGGTAACCCAGGCCCATAACGTCGGTATGAGCCATGCTAATAAACTGCAGGTAGCAGAGCAAAGAAGAGAAGCCGACATTTAAGCTCTGCCCAAAAACAATAAAAAGGGTCTGAAAACAGTCAGCGGACGCCCGGCTGCATCCATAGTGTGTGTCCATCAACTGCAATGCAGCGTCACAATGTGTCAGCCCTTCGTACTCCCAATAATCAGTGATTTTACAATATTGGATCAGGATACGGTGCCAAAAACGGTCATTCCAACCAATATCTACGACGAGTCCTTAAAGGGACATGTCAGGGTTTATTGAGTGCAGGGTAGGAGGGGGCGGAGCGTGACACCAAAGGAAGAGTCCCCGAGTCATGCTCCGCCTCCCTGACCCTGCACCAGATATAACAAAGCCTCATTTTTTGTGAATGCAAAACGGTGCAACTTTTTTTTAGGAAACCAAATTGCAAAACTTATTTTTAACCCCAAATACATGTATTAAAATAAAAAACAAAGAACAAAATCATCTCCAAGGGTGGAGAGACACTGACTCCGGTCAGGAGAACCCTTTGCAGTAAGAGGCTTGGCGTCGATTTCAGGCAGTGTCATACGCGGGAGCTCCCAATCTAATCCCCTTATCATAGACGCCGAGGAAGCCAAATATCTCAAGTATGTGCATGAAGCGTGGGAAGGAGCGCAAGAATCACAGGGCGACCGCCCCACAACTGCGGACCTGCAACCCCGGCATCCAGGAATAAGTCACTGGGGACCACACTCAGATTATTAGTCCTGACCGTGTCGCCCCTTTAGGCTGCCGTCACACGCTCAGTATTTGGTCAGTATTTTACATCAGTATGAGTGGAACAATTAGAGGAAAAGTATAATAGAAACATCTGCTCCACTTCTGTATTTATCACCCACTGCTGGTTTTGGCTTACAAATACTGATGTAAAATACTGACCAAATACTGATCGTGTGACGGCAGCCATATGAACAGAAGATATTGGCCCCTCACATGGACCCGGCCCCTCACAGTCAGCAGCTGTCGCCCTCCATCTTCACGGGGCTAAATATAATGTAGTGACGGCTGCGAACAAATCACCGGAGGAGAGAAAACTACAACCAGTTCCGAAATATAATGGTGCAGAGCTCACAGATGCCAGTGCGGTCCAGTGTATAACCTCTGGAAACTCGCCCCCCCCTGCCACTCCGGTGTATAACCTCCAGCCCCCCCACCCCTCTGATGTATAACCTCCGGCCCCTCCGCTGTACAACGTCCGCCCCCCCGATGCTCCACTGTATAACCTCCAGCCCCCCCCCATGTATAACCTCCAGCCCCCCGCCCCTCCGGTGTATAACCTCCAGCCCCCCCGCCCCTCCGGTGTATAACCTCCAGCCCCCCCGCCCCTCCGGTGTATAACCTCCAGCCCCCCCGCCCCTCCGGTGTATAACCTCCGGCCTCCCTGCCCCTCCGGTGTATAACCTCCGGCCCCCCTGCCCCTCCGGTGTATAACCTCCGCCCCCCGATGTATAACCTCCAGCCCCCCACGCCTCCGTTGTATAACCTCCGCCCCCCGATGTATAACCTCCAGCCCCCCACGCCTCCGTTGTATAACCTCCGCCCCCCGATGTATAACCTCCAGCCCCCCACGCCTCCGATGTATAACCTCCAGCCCCCCACGCCTCCGTTGTATAACCTCCGCCCCCGATGTATAACCTCCAGCCCCCCACGCCTCCGTTGTATAACCTCCGCCCCCCCAATGTATAACCTCCGCCGCCCCGATTTATAACCTCCAGCCCCCCCGCCCCTCCGGTGTATAACCTCCGGCCCTCCTGCCACAGCGCTGTATAACCTCCGGCCCCCCTGGTGTACAACCTATGGCCCCTCTCCCCCCCCCGGTCTATGACCTATGGCCCCTCTCCCCCCCCCCGTGTTGCGACCTATGGCCCCTCTCCCCCCCCCCGGTGTACGACCTATGGCCCCTCTCCCCCCCCCGGTGTACAAACTATGGCCCCTCTCCCCCCCCGGTGTACAAACTATGGCCCCTCTCCCCCCCCCCCCCCCCGGTGTACAACCTATGGCCCCTCTCCCCCCCCCCCCCGGTGTACAACCTGTGCCCCCTCTCCCCCCCGGTGTACAACCTATGGCCCCTTTCCCCCCCCCCGGTGTACGACCTATGGCCCCTCACCCCCCCCCCAGTGTACAACCTATGGCCCCTCTCTCCCCCCCGGTGTACAACCTATGGCCCCTCTCCCCCCCCCCCCCGGTGTACAACCTATGGCCCCTCTCCCCCCCCCCCCCGGTGTACAACCTATGGCCCCTCTCCCCCCCCCCCCGGTGTACAACCTCTGGCCCCTCTCCCCCCCCCCCCCGGTGTACAACCTATGGCCCCTCTCTCCCCCCCGGTGTACAACCTATGGCCCCTCTCCCCCCCACCCGGTGTACAACCTATGGCCCCTCTCCCCCCCCCCGGTGTACAACCTATGGCCCCTCTCTCCCCCCCGGTGTACAACCTATGGCCCCTCTCCCCCCACCCGGTGTACAACCTATGGCCCCTCTCCCCCCCCCCCCCCCGGTGTACAACCTATGGCCCCTCTCCCCCCCCCCCCCCCCGGTGTACAACCTATGGCCCCTCTCCCCCCCCCCCCCGGTGTACAACCTATGGCCCCTCTCTCCCCCCCCGGTGTACAACCTATGGCCCCTCTCCCACCCGGTGTACAACCTATGGCCCCTCTCCCCCCCGGTGTACAACCTATGGCCCCTTTCCCCCCCCCGGTGTACAACCTATGGCCCCTTCCCCCCCCCCGGTGTACGACCTATGGCCCCTCACCCCCCCCCCCAGTGTACAACCTATGGCCCCTCTCTCCCCCCCGGTGTACAACCTATGGCCCCTCTCCCCCCCCCCCCGGTGTACAACCTATGGCCCCTCTCCCCCCCCCCCGGTGTACAACCTATGGCCCCTCACCCCCCCCCCCCCGGCCTATGACCTATGGCGCCTCTCCCCCCCCCCGGTGTACAACCTATGGCCCCCTCTCCCCCCCCCCCCGGTGTACAACCTATGGCCCCTCTCCCCCCCCCGGTGTACAACCTATGGCCCCTCTCCCCCCCACCCGGTGTACAACCTATGGCCCCTCTCCCCCCCCCCGGTGTACAACCTATGGCCCCTCCCCCCCCCCCCCCCCCCGGTGTACAACCTATGGCCCCTCTCCCCCCCCCAGTGTACAACCTATGGCCCCTCTCTCCCCCCCGGTGTACAACCTATGGCCCCTCTCCCCCCCACCCGGTGTACAACCTATGGCCCCTCTCCCCCCCCCCCGGTGTACAACCTATGGCCCCTCTCCCCCCCCCCGGTGTACAACCTATGGCCCCTCTCCCCCCCCGGTCTATGACCTCCGACCCCCCACCTGGGTTTGGTGAATGCCAGGGGAACATTCCCCATATGAGTGGGGTCTTGGGGCTTCGCCCCCTGGGCACACGATACTCAGTATGTACATACACCTCAGTACTGGGCTCCTGCCTCTGTTCTCTCACCACACGGGACTGATAGTGGTCCCTAGGCCCCTAATCTCACCCCTCAATGTCCCTCTGGGGTCTTCTTGGACCCTTCCGTCCCCCTCACCTTAAAGTCATTTCCGCTCAGGTCCACCCCTCGGATGAAGGGCAGCACGCCGGTGGCCGCCATGTCCCGGTGCTAGGGAGAGTCTGACCGGACCGGAGAGAGCAGCAGGAAGCGCCTAAGCCCCGCCCCCTCCGCTCACACAACCCTACACGACGTCCTGTCACTGGCGGTACACACCCTAACCCGGCCACATTCTAGCCCCGCCCCCTAACGCTAGCTGCCACTGGATATGATTGGCAGGTGAAGGAGCCAATAAACAGATCTAAATGTCTCTTGTTTATTCACTAGTCCCGCCTTCAGACCGACATGGCAACCAGTGACGTCATGTGAAGGTCGTCCGTTGATTGAACCTTGCAGCTTCTATTTTGAGATAAATATTTTTTTTTCTAAATTACTGCGATAATGATTGGTCAATTCTCTGCTCTTTCTCAGTGATTGGCTCATTCTTTTTCGCCTCCCCTTTGATTGGCTGCTATTCTTTAGAACTTCCGTAATTAGTAATGAGGCTTTACAATGACACTTGTGATTGGTTGGCAGGGGACGATGGAGGTGTGTGATTGGTCAGAGAGCTCTGCGAGCGGAAGGAGAAGGAGCAGCAGCCGCAAGGGCCGCGAGAAAGCCCGGTGAGGTCGCTATGTCATCGGTGGGGTCAGAGATGGGGAGACGGGCGGCGGGGTGATGGCGGGGTGTAGGGGCAGTACGGGTGAGATGCGAAGGAACGCCGCCAAATAACTGTGCTTGGCCTTGGTGGAGAACTACAACTCCCAGAATTCCCTGTCACTATAGTACGTAGAGGCTGGTAGCTGGGCATGCTGGGACTTGTAGTTTTACAGCGATTATTTTTTACAGAATTCTGCTATAATTTTGCTCTTTTGCCAACAATGTAACAAAATATTCTTATTTTTTAGGTTTTTTTTAGTTTTAGGGGGGGGGGAATCCAAGCGGATGGAAATGGTTAAAAAAAACCTAAAAAATGTGATTCCACCACGGCTTCTCGGATTTTATATTTCTGCCGCTAATTGTGCAATTAAAAATGATCCAATAACGCGGGTCACCGGTCAGGGCGAGCAGTGGTCCCAAACTCAGAAAAGGCGTTTTTTTTTATAATAGTGGCTTAACAAAATTCTGAAAAAGAAAAAAAAAAAAGTTTGTCTTCAATTTTTCAACCCCGCATTGTGTGGGTGCTGCTGTATCTGGACAGTTTGTTGCGGGGCGACCTGGTGCCATTGTAGAGACCATGCGATGTTTACTGCATTTTTTTTGGTGTGAGAAATAACCAAAAAAATCATAATTTTGTTTTTTTTTCCATTTACAGAACATTGGACGAATATAACAATTCTATAATTTAATGACGAACTTTTAAAGATGCAGCAATGCTAAATTGCTAAATAGTCTAATATTTATATTTTTATATATTTTGGATTTTTTTTATTATATATAATTTTTTTTTTAATTTCAACTTTCCCTATATATAGAGTCTATAGTGGGAATATATAAAGTTCAGCCTACAGTAAGACTTCACAGGAGTACCAAGACGACGGCCTTTAGCAGCCCCCTGATGACATGGCAATTAATTGGTCACATCTCAGGTGGGACAGTGGGCGCCTGAACAGATGCTTGGGTGGATTCGCGCACCGTCAATGCTGCTGGCATTTGCTTTACGGCAGTGTTCAGAGCTCCGCTCCGATTTCTATTGTTTCCATTTAGCCTTTTTTTTTTCCAATCCGATTGTCCTCTAGAAGTCTGGTGTAGTGATGGCGTCATCTGGTGTGGAGATGACATCATCACACATTATGGAGTGACAAAATGACATCATCTATAACGTGATGACATCATCACACATTAAGGAGTGACACAGTGACATCATCTGCAATGCGTTGACTTCACACATGAAGCAACACAGTGACATCATCAGTAACACGATAACATCATCATCACACATGGAGTGACACAGTGACATAATATGCAATGCGATGACATCATCACACATGGAGTGACACAGTGACATCATCAGCAATGTGATGACATCATCAAACATTATGGAGTGACACAATGACATCATCACACATGGAGTGACAATGACATCATCTGCAATGCGATGACATCATCACACATGGAGTGACACGATGACATCATCACACATGGAGTGACACAGTGACATCATCTGCAATGCAATGACATCATCACACATGGAGTAACACAGCTACAGACGTGACTTGCCATCTGCTCTTCTGTCCTCTGCAGGGTTATCATGGCCGAAATGCAGCTCCAGAAAAAAGGCAAGAAGTCCGAAGATGGCGTCGGCAGCATGGTGGATTTCTTACTGGCCAATGCCAGGCTGGTCCTGGGCGTTGGGGGAGCAGCACTGCTGGGCATCGCCACGCTGGCAGTAAAGCGGGTGAGAACCATTGGGGGTCCGATCTCTGGATATAAGGGGGGCTGCCGCCAGCTTTGCCATTGCTGCGACGCTGATCCCTGTGCCTGACTCTTCTGTTTCCGCAGCTGATTGACCGAGCAGCGTCGCCTCCGGGCGAGAAAGAAACCGATGAGAAAGTAGAACAGAAATCCATCGAGGAAGCCTGGAAGGAAGCCGTGCTGCTGAAGGCCTCCCCGAAACTTGTGCGACAAGCAAAGCGCTCGGACCTGAGCTCTGCGCTGCCAGCCCCCGAGCCCAGCCAGCCGGTCACAGGTCAGCGCATGTGGACGCCATGTTGGCTGTATCGACTCCGGTCACACGTTCAGCTTTACATCCAGCTGTAGCGCGTTATCGGAGGGCTGCTGCTAGGAATTCAGCAGGAAGTTTTCCTGCAGCTTTAGATGTGATTGGAGTATAAAATGAAAAGGTTAACCCGGTGGCATTGTCTACTGTAATGTTAAAGCGCTATAAATGTCCGGCGCCCCCTGAGGAGCTGGCTCCGCACCACCGTATAGTACAGAGGACTCTGCTGCAGTGGTCGGGGTCAGAGACCACTCTGATTGCGGCTGTTACCCCCTTAGATGCTGTGGTGAATAGAGACCACCACATCTATGCGGTTAGGCATGGGGAGGCCGCTCCTTCTCTCAGCCATCAGCAGCCCAATGAGCAGGGAGGGCATGGATGCCCAGGGAGGGGGCTTTTGCGGCGGCCGGGGAGGGGGCTCTTGCGGCGGCCGGGGAGGGGGCTTTTGCGGTGGCCAGTGAGGGGGCTTTTGTGGCGGCCAGCGAGGGGGCTTTTGCGGCGGCCAGTGAGGGGGCTTTTGTGGTGGCCGAGGTTATAGTGACGAGAAGGTATCACAGGTGCGTGGCAATCGGGGCTGACGGAATCTGATATTTCTATTTCTCCAGATGTCGCAGCACCGAACAATGAGCCTGAGCAGCCCCCCGTGTCAGAGAAGACCCCCCTGTGCCTCACCTTCCAGGAGACCCTCTTGCATTACTACACCCACCAAGCCATTATGCCAGCAGCCCAGATACAAGCGGCCAAGCAGCTGGTGCTGGACATTACCAGCGAACTGCAGGACTTCCTGAAGGCCAAACACCCCGAAATGCCTTTTTCCGCCATGCAGTTGGGGGGCTCCCTGGGCACTGATCTCCCCGTTACCAGTTTGGACCAGGCTTACATTTTGCTGCCCCTGATTCTCGAACCGGATTTATGGACTTTTGTCCCAGGACAGGACACCATTCTCAATGATCCCCAGTTTTGGATGATAAAAAGAGTTAACCTGGAGTACACTGCGAGGGGGAGCAGTCCATGGGACAGGTTCATGTTGGGGGGCTACCTGTCCACCAGGAGGATCGTGGAGTCTTTGCACAAGACCGTGGTGGGCTCCATTAACTGGCCGGCCATCGGGACCGTGCTGGAGTGCTGTGTGCGCCCCGTCATTGCACCTGATGACCTGAGGCTGGAGGTCGTCCACCAGGACTTCACAGGCACCATCAACTTCCTCCTAGTGGCTGAAGCCAAAGCTGTGGTCCTGCTGGCGTACCCCCACCCCACAGCCCCGGCCGAAAATCTGTGGCGGCGGAGCTACTACCGAGAGGAGACCCTGCGGCTCCAGGAGCTGGACCGCGGCGACTCCGGCGTCCGGCAGAAGTGTCTGCACATACTGAGAAGTATTTGCCACCAGCGCCCAGAACTTCGCCAGCTGTCCCCTACCCAGTTAAGACACGTCCTCCTACACTTCAGTAAGGAGGCGTCTGATTGGTCGGAGTCCAGCCTTGCTGACTGTTTCCTGCAGATCATAGCGTCGATCATCGGCTATCTGGAGAGTGGGACCCTCCAGTGCTATTTTGACGAAAAAGTCAACTTGTTCTCCGGCCTGACGGACGACGAGATTGATGAGATCGGATATGGACTGTATCAGATTTTTTCCGATCCCAACTCGATACTGGCGAAGTGAGATTATCGCG
The DNA here is from genome assembly GCF_051348905.1 of Ranitomeya variabilis. NCBI lineage: Eukaryota > Metazoa > Chordata > Amphibia > Anura > Dendrobatidae > Ranitomeya > Ranitomeya variabilis. The sequence continues at coordinate 18,861,360 of NC_135238.1, forward strand.
ACATATGGATCTAACTGGCGGCGGGCACCACTGGGCGCTGAAGACTTGGCATCCTATCATAAAAAGTTCTGCCACTTGCTAATATACTCTGTGAAGCTGATCCTTAGCGCTGTCAAGATCTCTGCTTGCTGTTTGCAAACGAAAGCTTCCACAAGTCTGAAACTCTGTCTCCATTCACTGACAGCAAGCAGAGATCTTCACAGTGATGGGAAATTAACACAGAAAGCTCGTTAGGAAGTTGCAGAACTTTTAATTAGATGACGATGAAGGGAATGTGCAGGAAAGTGAGTGGCGTCCATGGCTGCCCTGTTGTCAGGGTAAATGCTGTGATTAATTATGAAGGCGAGCGCATCCCGCCCTCCTATTAACTTTATCTGTACAAATTTGGGGTGCCTCTTTAATTACCTTAAGAAGATCTAGAAATAATTATTTTTTGCTGCCTTTCTTGTGATCTCACTTGCCAATGATACAGAGCAGATCCGCCGCGTACATAGCCGGCTCTGTCAGCCATTAATTCTATTGTTGTTGTGTGCTTTAATTATTCGTTTGAAGTTGGTACTTTTAAAATGTACCTTACCTGGGCGGATGCAGCCATGTTGAGGTCCTAAAAAATATGGCCGCCGTGATGGCTCAACAAAGTGGCTCCCCAGCTTGTCTGACAGGATATCTTGTTACTGTGCAGGAAAGCTAGGTTTTTTTCTGGAAGGGAGTTGTAATGGCGGCCATATTGGGTGTCTTCCAGCTTTCCTACAAGTGCTTGGCTGAGTTTTCTAAGACGAGGCCACATCTTATTACCGGCATGACTACTGACGATTTAGATGGACTACGTACCGGATAAGCTGCCCTTGCTATGTATAGGCTCACAGTATGGCAGCCTTCACTGTGGAGAAGGTGACAATATGGCTGCCCTTGCTATGTATAGGCTCACAATATGGCAGCCTTCACTGTGGAGAAGGTGACAATATGGCTGCCCTTGCTATGTATAGGCTCACAATATGGCAGCCTTCACTGTGGAGAAGGTGACAATATGGCCGCCCTTGCTATGTATAGGCTCACAGTATGGCAGCCTTCACTGTGGAGAAGGTGACAATATGGCTGCCCTTGCTATGTATAGGCTCACAATATGGCAGCCTTCACTGTGGAGAAGGTGACAATATGGCCGCCCTTGCTATGTATAGGCTCACAGTATGGCAGCCTTCACTGTGGAGGTGACAATATGGCCGCCCTTGCTATGTATAGGCTCACAATATGGCAGCCTTCACTGTGGAGAAGGTGACAATATGGCCGCCCTTGCTATGTATAGGCTCACAATATGGCAGCCTTCACTGTGGAGAAGGTGACAATATGGCCGCCCTTGCTATGTATAGGCTCACAATATGGCAGCCTTCACTGTGGAGAAGGTGACAATATGGCCGCCCGCACTGTGTGGGTGCAGGGTCCTGGTTTTGACTCTTGAGTCCCTGCAATCTGCACATATATTGTAAGCGCCTCGTCGTTTCAGTATTTCCCTCTTTGTCTAATGGCCGACCTCCTGGAGTCCTGTAATAATCTGGTTGCTATGGAGTCTCCCCCTAACAACCGCAGGACTTTCTGTTGTCGCTGGGCAGAACCTCCCTAGTAACCAGTCTGCTATAGATTACTCTGGTCTTAGGCCGAGAGCGGCCATTACTGAGGTCAGGCTTCGGTAATAACGCGGAGACTCTTTGTAACTCAGTGGGTCTCGAGCTCTCCTGCACTACTACTCCCAGCTTGCCCGACCATCTCGCGAGGACAGCAGCGGAGTCAGTTTTACGGGCCGCACCGAGCACCGGCGAAATATAAAGTATACGAAGCACAGTATGGTGGCACTGTGGGCACAATGGGCACGATGCGGCACTGACGATGGCACTAGTTCACTAGATCTTCCATGTAAGCTGATACTGGGGGAGTTTGTGCACATCACTGGGGTGGAAGGTCTCATCTGGCAACATGCAGATTGTATACTCTAGTCACATACAAAGCTGCATTCTGTGGCTCTGTACTCTAATCCCTTCCAGAGCTACAGGACAACTTGTGTACACTAGTCACATACAATGCTGCAGGGTGATGTGTATGCACTAGTCACATACAATGCTGCAGGATGACGTGTGTGCTCTAGTCGCATACAATGCTGCAGGATGATGTGTGTGCTCTAGTCGCATACAATGCTGCAGGATGATGTGTGTGCTCTAGTCGCATACAATGCTGCAGGATGATGTGTGTGCTCTAGTCGCATACAATGCTGCAGGATGACGTGTGTGCTCTAGTCGCATACAATGCTGCAGGATGACGCGTGTGCTCTAGTCGCATACAATGCTGCAGGATGACGCGTGTGCTCTAGTCGCATACAATGCTGCAGGGTGACGCGTGTGCTCTAGTCGCATACAATGCTGCAGGGTGACGCGTGTGCTCTAGTCGCATACAATGCTGCAGGGTGACGCGTGTGCTCTAGTCGCATACAATGCTGCAGGGTGACGCGTGTGCTCTAGTCGCATACAATGCTGCAGGGTGACGCGTGTGCTCTAGTCGCATACAATGCTGCAGGGTGACGCGTGTGCTCTAGTCGCATACAATGCTGCAGGGTGACGCGTGTGCTCTAGTCGCATACAATGCTGCAGGGTGACGCGTGTGCTCTAGTCGCATACAATGCTGCAGGGTGACGCGTGTGCTCTAGTCGCATACAATGCTGCAGGGTGACGCGTGTGCTCTAGTCGCATACAATGCTGCAGGGTGACGCGTGTGCTCTAGTCGCATACAATGCTGCAGGGTGCCGCGTGTGCTCTAGTCGCATACAATGCTGCTGGACGACATGTATGTAATGTCTATAGCGGAGTTTGGCAGTACAGGTCTGGTGGGTCTCAGGAGGCAACTAGAATTCTGAATGCAGCTTTGGATGTGAGTGGAGTATAGTATCTGATCTGTTTCAGGTTCAGTAGAATGAAGATTTTTTTTCCTGTTATGAATTGTCGCCTTTGTGCCAAACTCACCGACCGTTGTCCCCTAGCCATAGTGGGGGTGAATGCTGTGTGTCCCGGGGTGGTCTCCTCCTCTCGGGGGTATTCGCTTCGGTTGCTGCTTTCAATTGTGGATTTTGCTGCTCTAAATTCTATTTTTTAACATTATAAATTGTCATAATAAAGATTTTGTCTCAGTTCCAGCGAGTAGAGGATTCATCATTAATTTTGGCTAATCTGTACAGGAAAAAAAATACATGTCCATTGCATCCGTATCAACACACAGCCCAGTAACCAGTCAGAACTGGAGAAAACGACGCGATCCATTAGAGTATAAAAACAATTAATATAAACAAACAGGAAATGTCCCAAAGAGGAGGAAGGCTGCACAAATCCAAATGTCTAGAAGCGATCGACACTCACCAATAACAGAGATAGCATGAAGTAGTGGAAAGGATTGGCGTCCCCGCGCCCCGACGCACGTTTCGCCGTCGGCTATCTTCTTGATACAGATGATGGGTGAAATGCTTAGCATAATTATGCATGTGCAATAGTGATATGCAAGTGCTAGTTTGAGGCCACTAACTGGCGTGACTGACAGCTCTTATATACTCAGCTGTGCATAAAGTCACTATATACCACATAGTAGTTTCTTGTGACTACACTGATCTTCATGCACTGACTACTCATAATATCCGGTGGTTTTATTCCCCATAATCTTGGCAGCAGTAACATTATTCATATACATTGGATTGTGCATATAATTACAGTCATGTAATATTTCATGGTTGCATCTGATGTTGATCGCGTCTGTCTTCACCAGGGTAGCTCTGTATACAGGGAGCTCCCCCTAGTGGTGTCTGCAGACAGAATCTTATCATGTATCTGTATAGAGGGAGCTCCCCCTAGTGGTGGCTGCAGACAGGATCTTATGTATCTCTGTATACAGGGAGCTCCCCCTAGTGGTGGCTGCAGACAGGATGTTATGTATCACTGCATACAGGGAGCTCCCCCTAGTGGTGGCTGCAGACAGGATCTTATCATGTATCTCTGTATACAGGGAGCTCCCCCTAGTGGTGACTGCAGACAGGATCTTCTCATTTATCTCTGCATACAGGGAGCTCCCTCTAGTGGTGGCTGCAGACAGGATCTTATCATGTATCTGTATACAGGGAGCTCCCCCTAGTGGTGACTGCAGACAGGATCTTATGTATCTCTGTATACAGGGAGCTCCCCCTAGTGGTGGCTGCAGACAGGATCTTATGTATCTCTGTATACAGGGAGCTCCCCCTAGTGGTGACTGCAGACAGGATCTTATCATGTATCTCTGTATACAGGGAGCTCCCCCTAGTGGTGGCTGCAGACAGGATCTTATCATGTATCTCTGTATACAGGGAGCTCCCCCTAGTGGTGGCTGCAGACAGAATATTATGTTTGATGTGGTGCCATTTCAGTATGGCTAGAGCTCATATTTTAAAAGAATCACATTTGCCTTTCAATGATATTCCCAGCTTTCCACAATGGCTATATGCTCTGCTGTGTTATACGATGACAGGAGGGTGCAGCTAAACTAAGGAAGAAGGCTGGGGACTATGATGAACAACTGGTCTAGGATGTTATTTTAGGATACAGATTGCAGAGTAGCAGCGACAGCCCGTGGCAGCTTTCCAGACTCTCTGGCATACAAGCCAAAATCTAGGGCAACAAGATGTTTTGCTCTGTCAAGTCTCCAAAATAATAAAATCTCCATATTTGTCCATCTTCAGGGAACAAGACGTGTCCAATAACAAACACCTTGAGACGGAACTAGTGAGATTTATGCATTGGATTTTATGGTTTAACATAACTACATTTTCCATCTTTCATAATGCCTTCATGTTGTCTGTTGCCCCCACTAGAAGCAGCTAATAAGATTACGGCATCATTTAATTTCATTACTGATTTCAATGCAAATACTGCATACAGGGAGCTCCTCCTAGTGGTGGCTGCAGACAGAATCTTATGTATCTCTGTATACAGGGAGCTCCCCCTAGTGGTGGCTGCAGACAGAATCTTATGTATCTCTGTATACAGGGAGCTCCCCCTAGTGGTGGCTGCAGACAGGATCTTATCATGTATCTCTGTATACAGGGAGCTCCCCCTAGTGGTGGCTGCAGACAGAATCTTATGTATCTCTGTATACAGGGAGCTCCCCCTAGTGGTGACTGCAGACAGAATCTTATGTATCTCTGTATACAGGGAGCTCCCCCTAGTGGTGGCTGCAGACAGGATCTTATCATGTATCTCTGTATACAGGGAGCTCCCCCTAGTGGTGGCTGCAGACAGAATCTTATGTATCTCTGTATACAGGGAGCTCCCCCTAGTGGTGGCTGCAGACAGAATCTTATGTATCTCTGTATACAGGGAGTTCCTCCTAGTGGTGGCTGCAGGCAGAATCTTATCATGTATCTCTGTATACAGGGAGCTCCCCCTCGTGGTGGCTGCAGACAGGATCTTATCAGGTATCTCTGTATACAGGGAGCTCCCCCTAGTGGTGACTGCAGATATAATCTTATGTATCTCTGTATACAGGGAGCTCCCCCTAGTGGTGACTGCAGATATAATCTTATGTATCTCTGTATACAGGGAGCTCCCCCTAGTGGTGGCTGCAGGCAGAATCTTATCATGTATCTCTGTATACAGGGAGCTCCCCCTAGTGGTGACTGCAGACAGAATCTTATCATGTATCTCTGTATACAGGGAGCTCCCCTCGTGGTGGCTGCAGGCAGAATCTTATGTATCTCTGTATACAGGGAGCTCCCCCTAGTGGTGGTGCCACAAGTCCAAATATGGTAATGCAAAAATTGTTTTTGCAAAAAAAAAAAAAGCATTTTTTTTGTGTGACAGCAGCTAAACATAAAAAACTGATTTAAATCTGGTATCGCTGTAATCGTACTGACCCGAAGAATAAAGTCAGGTAATCACTTATACCGTCGTAAAAAATAAATACAACGGATTCTTTACCTGCTGTGATTTGTTCTGCCTCCCAAAGATCGCAGTAAGGCTCTGCGCAGATTTATCCTGCACTCTACGCTGAGCGCTTACACAAGGTTTTCCGTGTAAATCTCTGAAATACGTTATTCAGACAGAACCCCCGGCAGAAGATTCCCTATTAAGCAGATGGAGGCAATATGGACGCCATAGGACCTGTGATCTGGCATCGTCGTCCTTCTAGGCGTGCATAAAAGTGTCGTCGGCCACAGTTTTGTGCACTTCTGAAAAGAAAGGACATTGCTGAACAGAGGCCAGATGGAGTCCAGAGTAAACTGTGCTGCCTCATTATAGTGAATGGATCGGTTGTGCGTGTTGTCTGAATTACGTCATTCAGAGATTTAGATGGAAGCCTCAATGTAAGTGCTCAGCGTAGAGCGCAGGATAAATGTTCTGAAAAATTTTCCCAATAAAACCTTCAACTCAATCCACAAAAAAAAAACCTCCCCACTGAGGTCTGTCATATGTTAACAGAAATATAGGGGGCTTCCACATTACTGGTCACACAAAGTGAAATGGCTCCTTACGCCCCCCAAAAAATTTAGCAAATTTTGCACCCCCCAAATTCATATGCCCCTCCATTCTGAGCCCCACAGTGTACCGAAACCACATATAGCGTCCATGTTTGGCATTTCTGTAGCAATGAGAGCCCGCCTAATTTACAGGTGCAGGTCTTCAGAAGAAACATACTGGTGACTATAACGTACTGGTCAGATTTGCAATTTTCATTCAGCAACATCCAATACTGCTTGTTTTGGAAAACACCCATGGATTCAAATCATCACTACACCTGTATATTCCCAAAGGGATGTCATTTCCAAAATAGGGTAACTTAAGGGGGAGGGGTTCTGCTCTTCCAGCACGTAGGGGCTTTGTATATGGAGCAGTGAATGCGCCGCACAACGGGGGCAGCGGATGCATTTTTCCAGCGCATCCGCTGCCCCATTGTGAGGTGCGGGGAGGTGGGGCGGAGTTCCGGCCGCACATGCGCGGTCGGAAAAAGCGGACTGTCGGCAGCAAAAAACGTTACATGTAACGTTTTTTGCTCCCGGCGGACCGCCACAACACGGCGCAACCGTCTCACGACTGTTGCAACGTGTGTCAATGCGTCGCTAATGTTAGTCTATGGGGCAAAAACGCATCCTGCAGACAACTTTGCAGGATGCGTTTTTTCCCCTAAACGACGCATTGCGACGTATTGAAAAAAATGCCAGTGTGAAAGTAGCCTTATCCTTGCGAAAATAAAAAAAAAATTGGGGGTTAAAATAACGTTTGTGGGAATATTTTTTTTCATTTTCACAGTTCAACGTTGTAAAATTCTGTAAAGCACTTATAGGTTCAAGATGCTCACCACACATTTAGATAAATTCTTTGAGGGGTTTAGTTTCCAACATGGGATCACTTGTGGGGGAGTTTCCACTGTTTAGGTACATCATGGGCTTTCCAAATGCGACATGACACCCACAGACCATTCCATCAAAGTCTGTATTTCAAATCGTCACTCCTGCTTTTCCGAGCCCTGCCGTGCGCCCAACCAGTAGTTTTTCTCCACATATGGGGTTTTGGCATATTCAGAAGAAATATCACAATAAAGGTTGGTATCAATTTTCTCCTGTTAACATTGTGAAAATAAAAATTTGGAGGCTAAAAACATTTTTGTGGGAAAATGTGTTTTTTTTTTATTTTCATGGCTCTGTTATAAACTTCTGTGAAGCACTTAAGGGTTCAAGGTGCTCACCACACATCTAGAGAAATTTCCTGAGGGGTGTAGTTTCCAAAATGGGGTCAGCTGTGGGGGGTTTCCACTGTTTAGGTACATCAAGGGCTGTCCAAATGCGGCATGGCGTCCGTTCTCTATTCCAGCCATTTTATTTTCAAAAAGTCAAACGGTGTGCCTTTCTTTCCGAGCTCTGCCATGCACCCAAACAGTAGTTTTCCCACACATATGGGGTATCTGTGTACTCAGGAGAAACTGCACAAGTTTTGGAGTTCATTTTCTCCTTATCCTTGTGAAAATAAAAAAAAAATTGGGGCTGAAGTAAAATTTTTGTAAAGAAAGTAAAGTGTTCATTTTTTTCCTTCCACATTGCATTAATTCCTGTGAAGCACCTGAAAGGTGGTTTTGAGCAGTTTGAGGGGGTGCAGTTTTTAGAATGGTGTCACTTTTCGGTATTTTCTGTCATATAGTCCGCCAGTCACTTGAAATAATAAGAAATGCATTATTTTAGAGGATGGCTGTTCTTATTAACCATTGCAAATTGAGATTTCTGCAAACGATTCGTCAGCTGTCGGACTGGAGTTCCCAATCACTGACAATAAGCGGAATTTTTGAAAACTGTGAATTTGAGTCCTCAGTGATTGATAACTTTTAATGGCTAAATGAAAAGATGGAAACAAATTGCAGCTTTCCAGACTACTCAGGTCTCTTCATCAGGCATAGAATAAGAAAAAAAAATCTGAAGAGTCACATATTTATACACAACAGGATACAGGAAGAATGCTATAGATAAGACAAGTCTGAAGCAGAACTATAGACGTGGGACGAGGAGAAAACAGTTGTGGCCATAAATATTGGAACAGTTGATAGATAAAGGCGTGTATAAGTTTTATTGTCCTGTGATTGAGGTCTGGTCCATGATTGTGATGCCCCCACAAGGTCTGAGGAGCACATTCCTTAGTCGATATAGAAAGACATAAGTTGTGTCCTGAATGTAGCTGGTTGTAGCCTTTACGAGGGGTTTAAGAATACCCGCTACCCATCCAGAACACAATTGACCTACTGAATAAACTATAAGCAATAGGTCCTCAACCAGAAGAAGCCATCCTGGCCACCACGGATGTAGAATCTTTGTACTCGAATATCTCACACCAGGATGGATTAAATGCCTGCAAAGTCTTCATGTAAAATTTAGGAATTGATACTTGTTCTGTGGTGAAGCTTACAAAATTCATCCTCACCAATTACCTTGAATTTGGTAAGATATATGTATAGGAGACTGGTACAGCGATGGGAAGTAAAAGGGGCCACAGTACGCAAATCTTTTCATGGCCAGTGACTTCTTGTCCCATGAGGCCTCTGGGCTATCGTCGTTACATTGACGATATTTTTGTCGTCTGAGCAACAGCTAAAGACGTTCCATGAACTCTTAAATCAATTTCATCCCATAAACAACTTTACTATTGTACTGCAATTAACTAACAAGAACAATGAAATAGAGACGACCCTGGACCAGAAGAATAGACTATGAAAACAGTGAGGAACTGATGGTACATGGTAGATTACAAAGTTGAAATTCGCATCATACAATTACTTAGGAGGATAACCCTTAGGAATATGTACAATATTTCTCATAGTTTTATTTGTACATTAAAAACAAGAAAAATAATATATTACAACAAACGTCACGAGACTGAGCGAACTCCGCACAAAAAGCGGTTATAATTCTGGCGGCACCTTCTGTAGACGCTCGGGGGAAGATGATCTCACAGAATATTGCATCGTTATATTAAAATAATTTATATATAAAAAAAAAAAAGACCAAACCTACCGGAGTCAGTCATGGGATCTGCAATATCAGGCGCGTGCTACGTGAATTTTCCTCCTTTACAGGGATTCTTACACTTCCTTTAAGTTAGTAAGGTGATCCAATAATAAAATGATCACTAGGATCTGGGCAAAATTATTTGCAGGACTCTGGCTCGGTGATGACGTTTCGACGGGGCCTAACTAATCAGAAGGGGGTGCCGACAAATAGGAAGAGGTCTGCAGGAACCTGGAAGCAAGTGTTAAATTTCCCAGCAGCACCCCCACAGGGGAAATTAAGCATTGGACTGTCGGGTCCTCCAGATAAAAAGACGCTCTTTGTAGCTGCTCACTACTCCGGATGACATATGAACCCCCTTCCCTAATAGATTTTATGACTTTTTATTTTTTTTTAGAGTGGGCAAGACTAAAAAAAAAATAAATAAATTGGTAACTAATGTATAAACTGAACTCTGGCTCTTTTGACCCCATCATAAAATATTTTATTTCTTCTTTTTGGTTTTTGATATAAGAGACGTCACTGGGAAACCCATCTCCTAATTAGACACAGAACCTCCTGAGATGGGGACAACGACTTTTCATAATGGCCGATTTTCCACGACACCGCTGTCGGTATGAAGCCAAGCCAGAGTCCGGTCCGACAGTCTGATTGGTAGGCATTCACATATCTGGGCTTTAGGGTACGACATGATTTGCTCAGGAGACCCTGTGGCCGGTGGTCCTTCCATGGATACGTGAATCCGGCACAACAACCAAGGGGTTGTTAACGCCTAAAATATAGAACATCCATGTAACAGGAGTAGATGGATGGAGGAGGAGGATGATGATGGTTTTCCATTCTCGAGCACTCTGCTCCAGTAGGGACGTACAAGATAAAATATTAGACGCTCCTCATCTATTCTGCGGACAGTTGGTCCTGTTGTGTCCGGGCTGGTGACATACACCACAACTCCGTGGTTTTTTCGCTGTCGGCCCGCGATCTGAAGAGTTGTGGTCAGAACGCTTGCTCTTGGTGCCAGAATTGCGTTGCGCTGAGAAGCTTCCTCCAAATGCACTGGGATAGTCGCCGGAGCCTCCTGGAGGGGATCAGGGAGAGATACAAGGGGTTAAATAAAAGTCTTAGTGTGCAGATAGTCGCCCTGGAGCACTTGGGACCCTAGGACCACCCCAACCCCTTACCTGGTGGCACATTTTCGTCAGCCCACTGGAAGAAGCTGCACTGCTGCTCTCTGGGTTTGGAGCAGGTGTGGAATTGTCGCCCCTTGTTGGCGCCGTCTTTCTGCACCGTACGAGTGACCGCGGGCTGATTGCACATACAAGAAGCCTGACCGTCGGATGCATGGTCCCCACTTCCACCTCCAGACTCCCGTGGACTAGTGAATGAATTTGAGGGACGTCCTCCAGATATCTGCAGGGGCGGCGCACTTCTGCCAGCGTCGCCCTCCTGATCCGCCCACAAAAAGAAGTTGCAGTTTCCGCCGTTGCATTTGTAAAATGGGCGTCCTTGATTGGGCCCCTCCTTGCGAACAGTCAGCTGCACAGCGCTAACCCCACAATTGCAGACCACCTCGTTCTGATCAGTGCCGGCCGCTACGGACGTCCGGACGGCGGGGGTCACAAGTTTTGGATTCCTCTCCTTCTTGGCGGGCGGCTGGCGACTTTGCCTTTCTCTGGAATTACCCACTTGGTTCCTCTCCCTCGGGCCGGACTGAGGGGCCGCTCGGTTACCTCCCTGCAGGTACTTGAGATCTAGGACTTCCCGCAGAGTTTCGTCACAACCGCCGATGCACCCAACAAACTCAAGAGGCATCAACGGGGGGACACTGCCGCGCTTAAATTTAAACTTCAGCCTAGAGGGGGAGAAGGAAGAGGGAACATCCAAAAAATAAGACACTAGCTAGGATTGCCTTCACTGATACAATGTAACGAACTGAAGCTGTGATAGATCAGAACGTTTCCATTCAATGACAGCAGCAGAGTTCCTAGAATCAGCTCGGACCTATACAGATATAAAGTGTCAGCTTACTTGTGCACAGGGTGGGGTCCGCACACGTCACACACGCTCTCGTCTCGTGACACCTCCAAGACGGAGCTGGGGAGCCAGATGGATGTTTTACAACTCGGATATCCCAGGCACGAAATGTAGAACCTAAACACAGACACGGGACAGTTACCGGTGGAGACTTACGAGCTGTTACCCTCCATCCTGAGGTTTGGGGTCTTTATCCTTTTGATACCGCATATTCTCTCTCTCTGGCAGCTGAGTGGGCGGGCTCTCCCTGGTGTGATGCATCACACTCAACCAATCAAATGCCTCCAAACTCAACCCCTCCCATCTGACACAGTGAAGCTGCAGCATCATCTCCCTCCTCCTCCTCCACTTTATGGTTTTGGGATGATTCAGAAACTTTAAGGACTTTTGTGGGAACTACGGTGTAAGTCTGGGAACCTCATAAAAGGGTTGAGCTCCGGCATAAACCCTATTATCGTCGTACCCGCCATCTCTCTTAGTTTTCAGAACCATATCCCGGTTGCACTGAGGACATTTTCGTACAGGAAGAGGAGTCTCTGCGTAAATCTCCTGCTGTTCCACGGGTTGCGCTGCCTGTCCAAAATACTGAGACAAAGCCTCGTCCAACCTGTAGAGATGGACAAATCCAGAATAAATGACCTAGGAACTCTGCTGTGAATAGGATGGCAATCCGAGGACTACTCACTTGGTGGCTTTGGCCACAGCTTCGATGAAGACCTGCTTGTATTTCTCAACCTGCTGTCTCAAGACAGTGAACTTGTCCTTCTTGCCTTCACAGACCAGCTTGAGGTCGGCCTCTAATTCAGCACGCAGGTTCGGCTTGGACATCTCGAAGCCCATGGAATCGTATCCTGTGGAAATGATCAATGTAAAGCAATGGGGGCAACAGAGATGGAGTAATTGGTAGGATGAAGATTATGTAGATTTATAACGGTCTCAGGGTGGAGGGGGTTCATTACAAAACAGAGGTAATAAAACCACGGGACGCGGCCCCAGGAGCCATGGAGGGCACAGGAGGTGGTCCACGGAGGCAGGGAAGGCTCGCGAGGCAGCCCGAGGAGGCAGGGAAGGCAGCCAAGGAACGGAAGGCAGCCAGAGGGGGAAGGGAAGGAACGGGAGGCGGCCCGAGGGGGCAGGAACAGCACAGAAGGCGGCCCGAGGGGGCAGGAACGGCACGGAAGGCGGCCCGAGGGGGCAGGAACGGCATGGGAAGCGGCCCGAGGGGGCAGGAACGGCACAGGAGGTGGCCCGAGGGGGCAGGAACGGCACAGGAGGCGGCCCGAGGGGGCAGGAACGGCACAGGAGGCGGCCCGAGGGGGCAGGAACGGCACAGGAGGCGGCCCGAGGGGGCAGGAACGGCACAGGAGGCGGCCCGAGGGGGCAGGAACGGCACAGGAGGCGGCCCGAGGGGGCAGGAACGGCACGGAAGGCAGCCCGAGGGGGCAAGAACGGCACAGGAGGCGGCCCGAGGGGACAGGAACGGCACGGGAGGCGGCCCGAGGGGACAGGAACGGCACGGGAGGCGGCCCGAGGGGACAGGAACGGCACGGGAGGCGGCCCGAGGGGGCAGGAACGGCACGGGAGGCGGCCCGAGGGGGCAGGAACGGCACGGGAGGCGGCCCGAGGGGCCAGGGAAGGCACGTGAGGCGGCCCGAGGAGCCAGGGAAGATGGCCCGAGGAGGCAGGAAAGACAGCCCAAGGAGGCAGGCAGGGCACGGGAGGCGGTCCGAGGGGGTAGGGAAGGCACGGGAGGCGGCCCGAGGAGGCAGGCAGGCAGCGTACGGGAGGCGGCCCGAAGAGGCAGGGAAGGCAGGAGAGGTGGCCCGAGGAGGCAGGCAGGGGATGGGATGCGGCATGGTAAGGTGACAGGAAGCTGTGTGAGGAGCTGGGGAGGAGACAAAAGGTGGTGCAAAAAGTCTGGGGAGAGGAGAAAAAAGGTTGTGTGAGGAGCAGTGGAGGGGATGAGAGGCGACATGAGAAGCCACGGAGAAGGGAATACTCCAGGAGATGACACAGAGGCGCGAGGCTGCCTTGTAGGTGACGGGAGGCACATGGCGTCTGTGCCACCTCCCCACTTACAGAAGCAGTGACACTGCGGGCTAAGTACATGCCTCAGAGATGACCCCGTATCAGACACTTATGGCAAATCCACAGCAGTGAAAAATCTGTATCTTACTAATTTCATCATCGCTGATTTCGTTGATAGATCAGTGATCTATCCACACCGGATCCTCACCTTCCACCAACCCCATCCCCAGCTCTCCTGGGAGGAACCTCTGCTCCGGGGTGAGACCCACATACATACGGGACTTGATGGTCTCGATGTGCTCAGCGTGGGTGGCGTCGGTCCCTGGAGGAGACAATGAGGACACGGGCAGGTTAGAGGCTTTGTGGTGCTGATTGCTCCTGGTGGGTGCAGAGTTTCTGTTCATCTACAGCCACGTACCTATGCCGTGTTTTTCCATCAAGGAGATGAGATCTGCCTCTGTGAGAAGCTGCGGAGGGCTGGTCTCTCCATCCAGCATCTCCACCGTGGTGGGCTGAAACCTAGACCCCATCTCATACACCGGGATTATCTAACAGCACAGCAAAACTAGTTACCAAGATAGGAAAAGAAACACCCCAGCAGGGGGCGCTGCTCGATTATTGTGCTTAAAAGTATAATATAATGCTCCAATCCCTACCTTGGTGTTCCACTTATCATAGGGGTAAACGTCCAGATAATTCCTGGCAATGATCATCAGTCCGTGAGCAAAAAACCTCTCAGCGGCAATGTCAATCTCAACTGTGGTCTCCTGGCCCTGAGCATCCTGAGAGCAGCAGGCCAAGAAGTGGCGCACAATGAACTCGTAGATGCGCTGCTCATTACCCTGCATGTAACAGCAAGAAACACGTGATAAAGTGGTATAGCAGTTATATTCTTGTACATAGGGGCAGTATTATAGTAGTTATATTCTTGTACATAGGGGCAGTATTATAGTAGTTATATCCTTGTACATAGGAGCAGTATTATAGAAGTTATATTCTTGTACATAGGAGCAGTATTATAGTAGTTATATTCTTGTACATAGGAGCAGTATTATAGTAGTTATATTCTTGTACATAGGAGCAGTATTATAGTAGTTATATTCTTGTACATAGAGGCAGTATTATAGTAGTTATATTCTTGTACATAGGGGCAGTATTTATAGCAGTTATATTCTTGTACATAGGGGCAGTATTATAGTAGATATATTCTTGTACATAGGGGCAGTATTATAGTAGTTATATTCTTGTACATAGGAGCAGTATTATAGTAGTTATATTCTTGTACATAGGAGCAGTATTATAGTAGTTATATTCCTGTACATAGGGGCAGTATTATAGTAGTTATATTCTTGTACATAGGAGCAGTATTATAGTAGTTATATTCTTGTACGTAGGAGCAGTATTATAGTAGTTATATTCTTGTACATAGGGGCAGTATTATAGTAGTTATATTCTTGTATATAGAAGCAGTATTATAGTAGTTATATTCTTGTACATAGGGGCAGTATTATAGTAGTTATATTCTTGTACATAGGGGCAGTATTACAGTAGTTATATTCTTGTACATAGGAGCAGTATTATAGTAGTTATATTCTTGTACATAGGGGCAGTATTATTGTAGTTATATTCTTGTACATGGAGCAGTATTATAGTAGTTATGTTCTTGTACATGGAGCAGTATTATAGTAGTTATATTCTTGTACATAGGGGCAGTATTACAGTAGTTATATTCTTGTACATAGGAGCAGTATTATAGTAGTTATATTCTTGTACATAGGGGGCAGTATTATAGTAGTTAAATTCTTGTACATAGGGGCAGTATTATAGTAGTTATATTCTTGTACATAGGGGGCAGTATTATAGTAGTTAAATTCTTGTACATAGGAGCAGTATTATAGTAGTTATATTCTTGTATATAGGAGCAGTATTATAGTAGTTATATTCCTGTACATAGGGGCAGTATTATAGTAGTTATATTCTTGTACATAGGAGCAGTATTATAGTAGTTATATTCTTGTATATAGGAGCAGTATTATAGTAGTTATATTCCTGTACATAGGGGCAGTATTATAGTAGTTATATTCCTGTACATAGGAGCAGTATTATAGTAGTTATATTCTTGTACATAGGGGCAGTATTATGTTAGTTATATTCTTGTACATAGGGGCAGTATTATATTAGTTATATTCTTGCACATGGGGCAGTATTATAGTAGTTATATTCCTGTACATAGGAGCAGTATTATAGTAGTTATATTCTTGTACATAGGGGCAGTATTATAGTAGTTATATTCTTGTACATAGGGGGCAGTATTATGTTATTTAGTAAGGGTGTGCTGTTACACCTCACCTGCAGACTGTTGGTATACTTTGTGGGGTGGATGGGCGGATGGGCTTGATCTGTCTTATTCCCGTTTCTTGGCGTTGGCCCACCCCTTTCCAGAATACGTTGTGCAAATCCTCCCCACTGGGGATCCTGCGTCTGCTGCTCGACCAGCGTTGTGAGGTTTAGATCTTTAGGAAAGATATTAGTCTCTGTGCGGGGATAGCTGATATAACTGTAAGAAAAAAAAAAAAAAAAAGGACACTATGATGAGGGAAAAAAAATGAAAAGTTTAGTCTGATCACGTAGATCCGCTGTTGCGGTCGGTCCCGCTCTCGGTGGCTGCCCTTACCCTTGCGTGTAGAGTTTCTCTGCAATCTTCATGGTTTCTTTAGCTCCGATTTTCAATTTGCGAGAAACCAATTTTTCCATTTCCTGCACAGAAGAAGTGAACACGATGTGGAGACAGTCAGTGACTTATTACAGTGAGTGCGACACAATTCATGGTTAAGGAATGGCGCTTTCTATGGCGGCGCGGTGTCCGGAGCCATCATTACTAGTGTGGTGGTTTCCAATCTGTGGCTCTCCAGCTGTTGCAAAACTACTACTCTCAGCATGCTCTGATAGCCAATTGCCCGAGCATGCTGGGAGTTGTAGTTTTACAACAGCTGGAGAGCCACAGATTGGAGACCAATGCTCAGGTGTAAAAACCAGTATTGGTATCCGTCCACGTACCACAGTGTCCAGCGCCACCGGCCTCCATTTACTTTTTGGTTTACTCCCGACCTGAACAACAGTTGCTGTGGGATCCTAAAAAACAAAGCAACAAACAACGTTTCATTATTTAAATCAAATTTTTGCCACATTTTTTTTTCTATTGGTATCATGATCCGTATTAGAATTAATTAAAAATGAGATATCTTGCAATTTTCACACTTACTATTAAACATTGCACACGTACATTAGCAGCAATGAACTTAGCTTATATCAAAGCAACTAATGAGCGTGTGCAAAATTCATTGTGAAGGGAGGATTCGGTTCTGATTGGTGGATTCTGTGTTATCAGCTGTTATTATTCATTGCAATCTTACCTCTGATAAGGAGCCTGCTGAAAAATATATACTGCTGTAAAAATATATAGGCTCAGCGCTTGTAAAATAACCAATTCTTTTGGCCTTGAGGCCTATAAATTTACAGAAAGTAGATTACAAGGCCATTAAAGTGTTAATTACCGTCTTGATAGATAAATATTGTTGGATAGATCTTGTAAATATGAACAATTTTGCAATTTTCTGCGTGATAAAATTGTCAGCCGTTCTTGTGATATTAACGCTTTTCTTTACAGCTCATTGCCTTGGAGACCGACCACCGATTCTAGAATATGCGTCATGACTACAGGCTCTTTCCTACGGAGCTTATAAACACTGTTTTGAGTCACTGGAGTGTGTTGTTTCCTCCTAATCCCGAAGAGCCTAAGCGCAATGCTTACAAGCTAAGACGGCAGCGGTGGTCGGTCTCCGAGGTAACAAGTTGTAAACAAAACAAAAGTTTTAATGTCTCTAGAACGGCTGCAAAATTTTAACAAGCAAAAATTTGCAAAAGTGTTTGTATTTACATTTACTTTCCTGACAATATCCATCTATAAAAATGAGACTAACCCCTTAAAGAGACAGAACCATACCTCCATACAGATCTGATAGAGAACCAGGCAGGCCGTATGATTGAAGAGACGATTTCTTTTCCAGTTAAACTCCACCATTCCGTCTTCATGGTCATGAGTCACTGAACCCAAAGAAGATGATATACGGTAAGTATATAGGATTATAACAGAGGCATAAAGAGCAACAGATTCTAAACAGTTTTAAGGGGGTTGTCCAAGATGAGAAAAAAAGGGTCTAATATCTCCCAAAAACAGTGCCACGCCTGTGCAATACCAGACACAATAACATGATTCCTGGCCTCTATATCCTGCATTTACTAGAAAGAAGCAGCAGAGAAAACATTATAAAGCAGTACTAACCAATGTAGCCCTGAATCCAGCACTGATGTGAGATAAAACATTTACTAGAAAAAAAGAGCAGGGAAGACATTGTACAGCAGCACTGAGCGGTGTAGCTGTGAATCCAGCACAGAGGTGAGATAAAACACTTACTACAAAGTACCATGTAAGACATAAAAGAGCAGTACTGAGCAGTGTAGCTATGAATCCAGCATTGAAGTGAGATAAAATATTTACTAGAAAAAAATATCAGGGAAAAAGTCATGCCCAAGGATTGTGAGACCTTGGTTAGGTCGGCGATTGACTGAGATAAGTGGGGAGAGTGTGCGCTATCCTCATGGGTAGTAGGGGGCTCCTGTGGGGCCTTCATTGTGGGGGGAGAGGAGGAGACGAATATGCACGCCTGAAGCTGGATAGGTGAGAAGAACTACGCCGTAGATAGGCTGATGGAACTGGGCCAGGGAGGAAGAGCGGGAGAAAAGCTTGCAAGAACTATATTGGGTGGTGGAGAGAGTGACCAAATCAGAAGTAGGCCTCAATGAAGCTGTGGACTAAATTTTGACACTGGCGGGGCCTGAGAAAAGCCTGAAAAAAAAAGCTGTCCTGTGAAAACCTGCCAAAGTCTGAACGCAGACCCATGTCTGCCTCCTTTGGACACTAAACAAAAACTGACTAGCTCGGTTCCAGTTGGTGGGTGGAGTTAATTTTTTTCCTGCCTAGTGTCAGCAGCATGTTTTCATGTGTCCATCAAAGAGGCGAGAGGATAAACACTTAGTAGAAAGAAGTGTCATGGAAGTCATAACAGACCAGTACTGAGCAGTGTAGCTATGAATCCAGAACAGAGGTGAGATAAAACACTTATTAGAAAGAAGTGGGAGCCTTGAGGACAATATACAGTAGTACTGAGCAGTGTAGCTGTGAATTCTGATATAAAACATCCACTCTTAAGCGGCTATTCAAGCTGTCTGCCTGCCTTTCTTATTGTATTCCTGACTTCCCTATACACTTTAAAAGGCAGCTGTAATCTGATCCCTCAGTGAGCTGGCAATTCATCTTGTATTACCAAAGACACTTTTTAGCAATTTTTCAGAGTAAATGCAGAGTTCTTAAGGCCGGAGTGGGGGGTATTAGTGGATGGAAAACAAAAAAGGCTCATAAGTGGAGAAAAAGCCTTGTATTAGGTAGCATGCAGACAGGTTCCCTGTAAGAAAAGAGCCCAGATAAAGAAGAAAGCTTCGCGTACACGTTCTCGCCACTTACCCTTGATTTTATAAAAGGCTTCGGGAATAAAAGCCTGAATGGCCTTAAATCTCTCGACTACAAACCCCAATGTGGGGAACTGACAACTCCCATAACTGATGAGCTGGCTGGATAACACGGACGGAAAGATCTTCTGGAGGCGCAGAGTCTGGAAGCGGGTGAAGGCAGCTCCTGGAAATAACAAAAAAAGGAGCGGATGTCTATGGGGTAACAGGACAGGGAGTAACGCTGACCCCTACTACTGCCTGCTGCCCACCTATCCGAAGGTCCAGCTCCATCCGTACATCCACAGCGTCGCTGACGTTCTGGTCGGGTGGGCTGAGGTTCTCGCAGGCGGCTCGGATGGATCGCGGGGTGATCTCAGAGAAGCGCGCTCTGAATACCTGCAGATTGGGTTTCACTATAAGAAAAAGTAATGAAGGGGTTAATGTTTGGAGCCGCCGAAAAGTCCGGGCAGCATGGAGGGTGAGGCCGTACCCGCTTTGCAAACGTGGATAATTTCAAAGCCGATGTTCTCCCCTTCTCGGTCACAATCCGTCCATATAACGAGAGCCTGGCACTGCCGCACCTCCCGCTCCAGGGTTTTCTACAAGCACATACACAAGACAGGTTTCAGGCACCAAAAATCACAGCGCTTTCCCTGGGGACAAAAGTGGCGAGAAAGCTGCAAAAACATCATCAAAAGTTGTCTGTGACTCATCCCCCATGCGTGAAGCTGGAGGACACACACTTATCGGTGTCGGACCACCACACACCCGATAATGAGGACCCCTCCTAAAGACGGGTCCATCAATATATCAGTACTACGTAATAACCATACCAAATATGTTTTCATCTGACATCTCTGTCTAACAGGAGCGGATGCAGTTGAGATCTGATCGCTGCTGTCAACCATTTAGATGCTGCTGTCAATCTGATAGCAGCATTTAGATGTAGCGCTCGCCAGACAGCAATGTCTGCAAAACAAAAGGATGCCTTCACCTGGGTTATGCAAAAATTGAAAAATAAAAAAATAAAAAAAATAAATTATATATATATATATATATTTTTTTTTTTTCTTTTTTAGATTTTCCGGTCATGACGGGTTTAAACATGATGGAAGACTTACCTTAATGTTCAGGAAATCGTTTGGGCAAAATTTCTCCACTTCTGCATCAAATAGTGAAACTGGGTTGCAGCTGCGCCTGCAAAGTGAGACACTGAGTCATTACCTGAAGTGGTGCAATTAGTGGAGGGCTCAAGACGCGGACCCCCGCTGAGCAACAGTGCTGAAAAGCATCAGCGATATAGCAGAAGTTAGATATATACAGAGCGCCAAATTTCTACATTCTAAACTGGTACAAAATTGGAGCTCTTCCTTAAAAAAGGCTGCCCACTACCTGGACAACTCCATCATAAATGTGACTGTACCCTATAAAAATAGTTTACAAACACATGCCGAACCGACACCGTCCCAGCGATGTCTGCCAGCACTCGAGTGACATTACCATGCGGCGCTCACACTTCAATCAACAGTCTGAGCTTCTATTTGATGGTGCAGGAAGCGGATAATCTCTTTAAAAAGGTTATTCCATTCTTCAGAAATTGATATTTTCAAATAGAGCTTTTCCAATTTACTGCTTGTTAAAATTTGCAGTCATTCTTGAGATAGTTTCTTGAAATGTTTTATTTAAAGGGGTTATTCGTTTTTTTCATAGTTAGCATTGCCAGACAGAGCTTATAAATACAAGTAATTTTGCAATTTACTGCTTGTTAAAATTTGCAACCGTTCTGGAGATAGTACCACTTTTTCTTTTGTTTACAGCCGGTTGCCTAGGAGACCGACGAGCTGTAAACAAAAGAAAACTGTTAATATCTCAAGAACGGCTGCAAATTTTAACAAGCAGTAAATTGCAAAATTACTTGTATTTATAAGCTCTGTCTGGCAATGCTAACTATGAAAAAAGAATAACCCCTTTAAATAAAACATTTTTATCTGTTTAGTTTTCATTAGAATTATCTGATGTCTCTGATAAGCTGCGCTGACACCGACAACATTGCAGATCTCTGTCCATCAGTTCTAAAGATTTTCAAAGAAGAAACCAACCAGGACTTCAGGTGACTCTGAAAATCCAGCGCCAGCAAATGTCCGGACACAGAAGTCATAATGACGGAGACGTCCTGCGGAGAAATGATAAAATATACGATAATAGAATAATATGATAATACAAAAGATATACAAACACCCAAACCAAGAACACACAAGGCCAAATAGTTGGCGAGTGTCTGTAAAATAGCGCAAATCACCAAGCACACTGCAAATCGAAATCTCTGCCTGCAGTCAGTGAATAGAAACAGCTTCTGGCAGCAAACAATGAACTATCGTGGTATACATATATTCTTCCCTCTCTCATTTTTATCACTTACCCTTCCAAAAAGGTGATATTCGTACTCATAGATCTTGTTAAACTTCGAAAACCCTTCTCTCTGTAAATATATATGTATGAAAAAAAAAAATGGATGACTTTTGGGTTCTCATTGGCTGTAAGCCATAATCATCGACATTAACAGAAAAACACGTGAAATAGATCACTCTGTTTGTAATGACTCTATATAATTTATGGGATTCACTTTTTGTATTGAAGATCTGAAATAAATTAACTTTTTGATGACATTCTAATTTTGTGAGAAGCATCGGTATATCCTATGCATGCAAATATGACATGCAAGAAGAATTTGCAAATTTTCCATGTGGGAAGATGAGCATCAGTCCCCAATGAATGACATCAGGGTTGATGCGAAAACAGATGTCCCGCAAACCAGTGACTGATCGTGAGCCATAGATTTCTTACATGGATCTTGTAGGAAGGTGTGTGTGATATTGGCATATGTGACCGTGCCCATTACGGTCCCCTTTTTATTAAAGAAATTGCCTTCAATGACCTCACCCTCCTCATCCTCCCGCTGGACATAAGATCGGCGATCCCCTTGGCGGCATCATTCTTCTCAGCCACACACAGGACCTTCTGAACAGGGATTCTTAGAGACATGTCGATGGAGTTTACAGAACAGGAGCGAATGCCGAAACGTGTCAGTTGTCTGCTAAAAACGAAAATACTTCTCTGGAGGATCATTACGCGAGGTGACGGCGGTGTTCATGTCTGAGCGCTACAGAAAACCGATGAGGTCAACGCATCCCTGTAAAAGAAGTAATACTAATCAAACCATGCCTTAGTCACAGAGTCACCCAGACCTCACAGGAATGCACGGCCCTGGCTCCCTCTCCTCCCCATCCTTTACAACCGGACGATTTTCCATTTCTGCGCTTTTGTTTTTTTTTTCTCCAAGTTAACGCAATTACAGCGATACCAAACTTATATATAAATGTATTTCTTTTATCGGTTACAAAAATATCTGAAATTTGTAGAAAAAAAAAATAAAATAATTGTGTCATATTCTAACATCCATAACTTGTATTTCTCCGTTGATGGAGTCTCGTTATGTTCCACCTCGAGCGGTAGAATTATAGGTACCATTTTGGAGAACATTCAACAATTTAATCGCCTTTAATTCTATTTTTCTGAGATGACCCAAAAAAAAAACAAAAAAAAAAAAACAGCTTTGATTTTTTTTTTAATTTTACAGTTAATTTATTCGTAGATTTTTACAGATCCAAGGCATATGCATATAATGTATATATATATATATATATATATATATATATATATATATATATATATATATGTATATTTTCTTTGACTGGGAGACTAATTTTTTCCAATATTAAAAAAACAAACAAAAAAAGAACACCTTTTTTTTTATTGTGTTCACTTTTTTTCTCCTTTTACAGGATTTGAGTCTGTGATTCCCTGTAATATATACTATGGTATATAGTAGAAAAAAAATTGCAATAAAAATGGCGGCGATGGGGGCTTTGAGCAAGGCGCCAGCTGCCATGGTAACCAGTCGGCACTCCACCCCAAGTAAAATGATTAAGGGCCGCTCAAGGAAAGACATTGGCATCTAAATAGTTAAGCAGCAGTGATCGGAGTCGGCTCTGATCACTGCTGGCGACTGTGTCACCGGCCCCGCACCGGGAAGGGGTTAATAGGCTGCCATCCCACAGCCCTGAATACCTGGATTCCCCACACCCCAGGCCTTGCGGACCCAGTCCTCACCACTCTCCTCAGCTCTGCTTGCTGTCAGTGAATGGGAGCACTCTCAGTTACACGACTTTCTCCTCCCCCCGGTATAACACAGGGAATCCATAGCAGAGACCCCCACTGACACATTGTACCGGACGCTCAGCTGTTGTGAGCAGCAGGAGGCCAATATCAGCGTCTTCTCTTATAAAGAACCACGTACTAATAAGGAGTTGTCAATACTTACACTCCATGTCGCTTCCCGCGCAGGCCAGGCATTCGCTTGCTGCTGCAGAATGACCCTCTTCGCGCAACGTAGCGGCGCTGAGAGACATCACGTGATCAATGTGAACTACAAGTCCCGGCATGCCTTACCGTATTTTTTTCCTATTTGTTTCACGTCATTCCCGTCAGGGCTCATTCATTATGGCGTCTATCAGCTGCGGATCCGCTAGCTTAATAATTCGGGAATGTCTGAACGAGCTCCGGCACAGCAGTGACGTCACGATTTAGTCACGTGATCGGCCTTCTAAACTACAACTCCCGTCATGCATTAGTGTTATTTTTTACTTATTTTTTTTTCTCAACGTTCATGTTGTCTTCAGGGTTACTAATGAATAAAACTTCTTAATATGCATGATATATTCTAATTTGATGCAAATAAACATTCTCCTGCGAGAGTGACGTCAGGAAGTGGTCACGTGACCTTTATCTGAACTACAATTCCCGACGTGCATTGCTGGTAATTTTTCTTATTTCTTTTTATTTTGTTACGTTTTACGGAATTAGTAAAGAAGACGTAACCTTGTTGTGGATACAGGAGCCTAATTTGAGAGAGTTCGTTCTGACTCGCTCAGTAGTGACGTCACTGGTTGATCACGTGACCTTCTTCTGACCCTTGCCGGACTCCGTACTAAGTCATGTGATCGTGTCAGAACTACAATTCCCGGCATTCGTGTTTCTCCGGTGATGCGGAAGGAAGGTCGTTATCTCCCTGGCTGCCGGGTTTCTCTCTCACACGCTCCGGACTTGTGCTACTTAAGCGGGAATCCGTGACGTCACTGGGATGTCATGTGGTTCGCAATTCAAGATGGCGTCCTCCCTGTGAGGTGTTTGTGACAAGATGATCGGCTCTCCGGATGTGGTGGCGTTTACCCGAGATGAGGAGTATGACTCCCCCCAGCAGGGCTCCCCGGGGCTTCCAGAGGAGTACTCGGTGCCGCTGTTTCCAGAGAGCAGCCCCTGGTCCCGGCTTTCGGGGGCCCAATTCATCAGGGACTTCATCCTGATCTCGGAGTTCTCGGAGCAGGTGGGGCCGCAGCCTCTCCTCACCGTCCCCGACGACCCCCGCGTCCGCGGCGCCTTCGACCTCAACTACTTCTCCCTGCGCATCATGTCGGTGGACTACCAGGCCTCGTTCGTGGGTCACCCCCCGGGGTCTTCCTACCCCAAGCTGAACTTCGTGGAGGACTCCAAGGTGGTCCTGGGCGACTCCAAGGAAGGGGCGTTCGCCTATGTGCACCACCTGACGCTGTACGACCTGGAAGCGCGAGGCTTCGTGCGCCCCTTCTGCATGGCCTACATCTCCACCGACGAGGACAAGATCATGGAGCAGTTCCTGCAGCTCTCGGGCGACTTCTCCAAGGCGTCCGAATGTCTCAAGACCGGAAACCGCAAAGCGTTCGCCAACGAGCTGGAGAAGAAGCTGAAGGACCTGGACTACACCCGGAGCGTCCTCCTGGACGAGATGGATGAGCAGGAGAAGACGGACCACCAGGGTTTCTACACCACCCAGGCCATCGAGAAGGCCAATGAGCTGGCCAACGTGGAGAAGTCCATGATCGAGCACCAGGACCTTCTGAGACAGATCCAGTCCTACCCATACCGACACCTAAAGGGGGAGGACTACCAGCCGTACGTGCCGGACCCGGTCACCACCTCTGACCATGAAGGTGACGACGATGACCCTGAGGTCTACACCCCTCGCTCCTCCTACACCCCCAAATTCATCAAAGCCAAGTCTTCCAAATGTTTCGATAAGAAGCTGAAGACCTTGGAGGAGCTGGTGGACGTTTACTTCTTCACCCAAACGATGGACCTCTTGACAGCCATCGAGAAGCGCTATCGGGGCGACGTCAGCTACTTAATCATGAGTCACCTGGACAGGACCCTCCTGGGCCAGCAAGCCATTACAAACTTTCTCTTTGAGGACGTCTCCACCTTGGATCCTAAACCCATCGCCAGGCAATATTCAAACCAGCCGAGCGCTGCTAAAGTGGAGGAAGACATGAAGCCGTCAGTCAGTGTGGAGTCCTATAAGTCCAGCGTGGAGTCTGTGCGGATTAAAATTGAGCAGGAGGCGTTTGACGATGACCAGGATGAGGCGACCAGCAACACAGAGGGTCTCGAGGCGGAGACCAAAGGGAGTGTGAGCAGTGGAGAGAGCATCGAGGTTTTACAGACGGAGAAGTCTACGCTCCTCGTCCATTCAGAGAGTCAACCGTGCCTGACGCTTCATCCGAGCCCGCAGTCCAGGCGGAAATCCGGCAGCCGGAGGACCATCAGCGAGGACAGCATTGAAGTCCTTAGTACTTGTACATCCGAAACTGTGATCCCCGAAGATTTCCGAGCATCTTACCAAATAGCCATTAACGAAGAGGAGACCTCCGCCGAGGGCGAAGACTGTGCCATTTTCGAGGACAACGATAAAGCCAACGAGGTCGATCTGACGGTGGACCCGGCTTGTTGTATACGGACTGAGAGTCCCATCCTTGACGAGTTAGCCAGAGATCTTGTGCCAAGCGATGGCGTCGTAGTCAGCGTGCCGCCTCAGCCCGGCAGGCACATCAGCCATACATTCGGTCCGGTGAAATTCTGCGTGGAGCAAGTGGACGACCCATGCGGGGAAAGCTTCTCTGCTCCAGAGTCCAACTACCTATTGAGCAGCAGGGACGCTGGGAAAATGACTCTGGACGAGGACTCCACCAGCTACAGGAGCGGTGCCTCCACCTGCTCCGATAGGACCCCTTCCCCTCCCCCTGTCGCCACCATCACCGAGCGCCAAAAGAGGAAAGCTGGCCAAAACGCTCTGATGTTCATCAGGCAGTACCCCTTCTCTCACCCCGCCATTTACTCTCTGCTTAGCGGGAGGACCCTCGTCGTGTTGGGCGAAGACGAAGCCTTTGTGAAAAAACTTGTGACGGCGCTGTCCGTGTTTGTCCCCAATAATGGACACGTAGCCAAACCCATCAAGATGTGGGCGACCTCCCCCCTGCACGTCATGGACTTCCAGAAGTGGAAACTGATTGGACTTCAGAGGTAAAGACCCCGATAAACGTCCCCATACTTGTGCCAAAAATCTGGCTCTTAACGCGCGGTGCCAGCGGAGTACTGGCTGTGGGGACGAAATCTCATCCTCCGGGCGGTAATTGACCTGCGCTCAGAATCTCTGGAGAAAATATTCTCTGTGGATTTCATCTATTTCTATATAGAGGAGAAATGTGCAGTGAATTCATCTCCTGTTCTATCTGTGGATTTTCATCCCTTGCTACGTTATCCTTGAAGGTATTTTCCACTTACGGGAACAATATCTCTCTTTAAATGCCTGTACTTTGGACTAAATATAATTTTTGCAATTGGCTTTTTTTTTTTATACCTTTTGCTTTCATTTTCCTGTACATTTATATTTCCTGTGCTGCAAGAACATAAATCAGCCTAGAGGAGCTCAGAAAACAGAGCTGAAAACTCTATCAGCACGTGCTCACTGGCAGATTCTCAGTTAACTCATTCATAGCCAGCAAAAATACAGAGGCTCTAGAAATTTTAAATACAATCCAATTGCAAAAGTAATTTTTAGCTCAAAATTCATGCATTTAAGTAAAAAAAAAAAAAGATTTTTCTCCAGAGGTGGGCTTCCTACTTTATCCTTGGGGTCCAACTTCTATAAATGAAGTCCTCTCTCTATTTGATTATTTCTGCATTTTCAGTGTCCCGATGGCGGTAATGGAAGCCATTACACAACCTAATACTCTGTGTCCTCGACCTCCTGTCCTGTTTCTTCCCCCTTTGCAGGGAGTCGGTTTTTCTACATCACTGACATAATGTAAGAATGGTTTTCGCCGTTTTCTGATCCTCTGAAGTCGCCTTTCCACGTAATGGATTAATCTGAGCGAGTAGAGCTGCAGTGCAAAGTATAGGAGAGTGGGATCCTGACATAGGAGCTAGATTAGACTCCCAACAGACATCATGGCCTGGGTGGAGCAAAAGCAAAAAAAAAAATTTTCTTTGGGCAGAAATGGGGTTATGATGACTATTTCTGCTAGCTGTCAGTGAATGCAAACATTTTCCTGGTCATGTCCATCATGAACCGATGTCTATAAAAGTGAGTTTACATTCACAGACAGCAAGCACAACTCTTACATGGTGAGATGTACTTAAAAAGTTGCAGAACTTTATTACCTTTTAATAACTTTTTTTTCTTCCTCATCTCGTAGGGGGGTCTCTCCTTCCGGATCCAACACCCTGCACACCCTGAGCCGATACAGCCGCTACGCCAGCATATTGGATGCAGACAACAAGACGCTGCGGTGCCCGGTGTACAGGGGGACGCTCCTCCAGAGGGTGGCAGACCACCGCACACAGATCAGGAAAGGCAGCACTTACTACATGCACGTGCAGAGCATGCTGACCCAGCTCAGCGCCAAGGCCTTCCTCTTCACCTTCTGCCACCACGTCCACCTGCCCATCCGGGAGAAGGAGAGCGAGGAGTCGATAAGGCAGCGCCGCGCCGCCTTCCTGCAGCAGCTCCTCGGCCTCTCCCACGAGGACAGCAAGATCGTAGAATACCTCTCGGAACTGCTCAAAACGCATTATCTGCGGGAATCGGGGACGCAGCTGCTTCCTGTGCTCAGATTTGACTACATCCCCAGCATTTTATACAAGATTTGACCCATCGGTCGCCCCCTGTAGACACGTGTGGATGTATAAGACT
This sequence comes from Ranitomeya variabilis, assembly GCF_051348905.1. Classification (NCBI taxonomy): domain Eukaryota; kingdom Metazoa; phylum Chordata; class Amphibia; order Anura; family Dendrobatidae; genus Ranitomeya; species Ranitomeya variabilis. Next base: position 18,889,658 of record NC_135238.1, read on the forward strand.
GCGCATTATGGTGGGCTTCTCGGCCAAGAGAAGAATCTTGGGGGGCTTTATTTACTTTTTAGCCTTCTGTTTTTTTTATGTCACATTGCCTCCGCCAGTTTTTACTAGTGATGACCTAGGTCTGTTGTTTTCAACCTGTGGCTGTCCTGGCATTGCAAAACTACAACTCCCAGCATGCCCTGGGCGCCAGTCGTTGACAAATCTGGTGCCAGTAGCTCTCGAGGCATGCTGGGAGTTGTAGGTTCGCAACAACAGTCACAGTTTGATTATTATAGGGATAAAAAAGGAGCCGGTGGCCAGTCGTGTCAGATCTGCTGTTAAAGGGACCCTAAAGTCTAGCATCTATTAGTGCTGGTGAGTGCAATCTACTGTTCCCTGTTATCAGCCACTTCTGTCCACTCAGAAATCCTCTCCCCTCCATAATCACTAATTTGTCACATATCTTCAAAGACCTTTTCCTCCATGTTTGGGTTTACAGGGGCATTCTTTTTTTTTTTTCCGTTTTGGTGCTAAAGTTTTAGAAAAATCATGGCAAAACCCCCTCCCGTACAGGTGCATTTGTAAATGTATTCTTAGGCTGTGTTCACACACTGTAGTTTTCCAGGGAAATGTATTGTGTGATTACGGCGATAACGCTGGGTCCAGATGCAGAGCTTTTGCACTGATATTTACAGTAGAAGCAAAAGTTTTCACCCCAGTATCGGAGCACAAAAAACTCCTTTTAAAACTGCACATTTTAGTAATTTCCTAGATTTTATTTTTAGCGAGATCCGTCCTATAGGGGGCAGCGTTCCAGCAGTCTTTCCAATGTCGGAAACCATTTTTTTTGTAAATTTCACCTTCAGAATCTTTTTGGGATTGAATAATCTATTGTTCCCTGTTATCAGCCATTTCTTTACTGAGTGCAGGAACCTCCCCTTCTTATCACGTAGCTCTGGAGCAGAGATTTTTTTTCCCCTTTACATCACACCTGACTGATATATGCTGTTATAACGCTCCAGCACTATAAGAGTTAAACTTTAGCGGCCCCCCGCACTCGCCGTCCACCCGCCCAGTGTTATTTCTGTTTGCGTCTTGTAATTTATTATTTTCTTAGCCTCCCGTCCATGCGGTTTCTTATGTCATTACTTGCACTAATGGATCATGTGTGACCGACCGTCGGGCGCTCTGAGGAACGCAGCTCTGGTGCCAAATGTTGCCCGCTGTCAGGATCACATGCAGCCGATCACAGTCGCACCAGATGTTCTATTGTAGTGAATGGGGCTTGTAAGATCTGTGCTTCCTGGCAGTGAATGGGAACGGTCTCTTACTATGTGTAGTAATTAATGTCCAATCTTGGTTACAGGACTTGTAAAATCAGAGCGTTACAATCCCATCTGCCATTTAATTCTGACTTGGTCAACCCCTGCTTACTGTCAGTGAATGGAATCCTTTATCAGTTGTTTTTTGGAGATTTGTGAATTTTTTTATATCGGAGAATGTTTTCACTTGGTTTCGGCAAGCAGAGGTTTACTAATAGTCAGATTTGCATCAACGTCATCTGATTCTCTTTGTCTAGATCCACCTCTGCTTGCCAGCAGTGAGTGGAAACCATCAGTGAGGAATACTGATGGGAGAGTATACTCTTGGCTCGGGTTTTCCAGATCATGCTCGGGTGACCGAGTATTTGTTAGTGCTCGGAGATTTAGTTTTCATCCTGGCAGCTGAATGATTTACAGCTACTAGCCAGCCTGAGTACATGTGGGGGTTGCTAGGGAATCCCCACATGTAATCAAGCAGGCTAGTAGCTGTAAATCATTCAGCTGCCGCGATGAAAACTTACAACACTAACAAGTACGCGGAGACCACCCGAGCAACGTGTATATTCGCTCATCACTAGTGAGGAACTGAAAAACAAATGGGTGAATCGTTTCACTCACTGACAGCAAGCAGAGCATTTACCAAGAAGACAGGTTCCCAAAGCTGTTGATAAGGCATGAGTAAGTAAAAGCACTGCTTGCCATCAGGGAGTAGATGCATTCACAGATCTTTGAATGGAGTGATGCTGCCAGCACTTACAATCTCTTTCTATTGAACTTGTAAGCGCTGCTGCGATCTGTAGGGCGTGCCGTTACCTGCTAATCCTGGCCAAGCTGCGGTGGTCGGTTTCCTAGGACTCAATAATGGCTGTAAATTGCAAAACTGCTTTCTGTGGAAAACCCCTTTAAGCACAGAATTACACAACCTCTGTAGTGTTTTGTTTAGGACTGTCAGGGCATGGGGGAGAGTTATAGTTTCAAAATAGCTAGTGTTGCTGGCTGTTACCCTACACGGATGGATTGTTGCCCTCTCTTTATAGAGGTCCAGTGGGTGGGGCATGACACCAGGAGCAAGCTCCGCCTCAGACAGAACAGTGAACGGAGTTGGCACCGGTGACAGAGCGATGTCCGTCTGTCTGGGGTGTTCAGTCGGTTGCAGTCTTAAGTCCTAACTAAGAACAGTTCTCCTTTAAGAGGCTGCAGAGTCTTTAGGTGTCTTGGCTGCTGTGGAACTAAAATTCTCAGCAAGCGCTGCAGGAAGAAGGGCCCCTCAGCAGACCGGATGGTACTAGCGACTGCAGTGCCCTCTAGTGGAGATGTATATAGTCCTCACAGCTGGTGCGGGTGGCATTAGTGGACTTTCCACGGCACTGACTTTGCACTGCTGCTGTTTCGGTTCAGTTTCGTCTGTAAATGAGCTCAATGTGAAATGTATTTCTTTATAAAGCTGTGAACGCTCTGGGTATTTAACCCCGTACGTAGATGTGATTGCCCCCTTTATTTTTTTTTCTGTTTGTCCTTTGGCCAAGGCTCGCTGGAGGTGCAGGAGCCTCACTGCAACCCCACTGCTCTGGTGCCACCATAACACTCAGGGTTCATACCACCACTGCGGGGACAGCAATATAAACCTTCCGCTTCCTGCAGCTTTGTTACACCAGAGGATGATGGGAGTTGTAGTTGGAGATCAGCTGGTGTACCAAAGATATATCTCCGTTATATTGGTGCATGCAAGGACCCATCCGTGCTCACAAAAACCCGCTGCATGACCCCAAAACTGTGTCGTCTGTTGCCAAATCCACCTGAATAAATGACGGATTTATCTCTGGTCTCATGGACACTACTGATTATTGCATCCAGCGCTGTGAAAGATGGATGACGGCCGGCGTGGCTGCCAGTATGACAACCTGCTGAGGGGGTTGTTTTCTTTTTATTAGAATTTTGCTAAAGATTAGGTGGTCAGGGGTGTAAGATCCCCCCTCAATTACCTGGGAGTGCAGGGAAAGGGAAACAAGTTAGACCTCCCCTAATCATAAAGTGGTACCATATGCTATCACTTTTTAATGTGGGAATTAAAAAAAAAAAAAAAAAAATCACTTTTTCAAGGGAGACATTTATTCCAGCAGGATTGGTGGCGGCACAATGTGAACAGCACATAACGCCCCCACAAGTCACGCTGCCAGGATAATGGCTGCAGAATTGAGGACCCTCTGGCCACAATCATGAGGGATTTCCGATCCTCGCGGAGGACGTGTGACTACGGCCCCAGGATTGAATGAAATCACTTTTCCTAATTATAGTCGTGCTTCCTCAGCAGCTGATATTTGATATCTGGCTCTTGTATGACATCCTCCGTTATATCCCCACACATCACTCACAAGTCAGGCAGGCCGGGGATAGGAAAAGAGCTGGAGAACTGCTCCACCTCCTCCTTCAGGGACGAGATCTTCTCTCGGTGTTTGTCGTCCGACGCCAACTTGTCCTTAAACTCTTTCAGGGTCGCCTTGGGGTTCATGTCGTTCTGAATCTCCAGAGTGAGTAAAATACCTGAAAGGGGGGGGGGGGGGGGGGGAATAAAAAATTAAAAACCATCTTCCAGAAAACAGCACCACCCCTGACTACAGGTCATCTCTAGTATTGCAGCTCCCTTCTGTTCAAGTGAATTAGGCAGAGCTGCAATTCATCACCTGTGCAATACTAAGGAAATCCTAAAAACATGATCTTTTGGGGGCCGTGAGGACTGGAGATTGGGAAACCCTGGTCTACAACGGCCACCACCCACCTTGGTGAATGAAATGCGCAACTTTTTTAAAGTCTTCTTCTTTAAACCCTCGAGAAGTCAGGGCGGGGGATCCAAGTCGAAGGCCGCTGGGACGGAGGGCACTCTTGTCACCTGCCAGGGGGGGGTGCAGATAATGGATTAAGTCACTTACTAGTCAACATGCAGCATTCAGAGACTGTAGAATGGATTTTACAGCTGTTCCGCCTGACTGACGTCCATTATTAGAGCTGCGCGGTTCCTTGAGAGTCTGAAGGTTGCAGATTTTTTTGCCTTCAGGTCTATAGCAAGACTTGCACTCACCCGGGCAGGTGTTCTTGTTGCAGGCGATGGCGCAGGCTTCAAGGACCTTCTCGGCTCGTCCTCCGTCAGTCTTCTTGTCCTTCAGGTTGACCAGAATGAGATGATTATCGGAGCCGCCTGTAAATTGACGGAGAAAAAAAAAGTTTCCTTCCAGAGATGACAACTTTCCTTTATAATGGGTTCAGTAACAAGTCCACTTTAGAAAGTAAATAACTTACTAATCATTGGGGAATCCCAGAAAAGGTCTCGAATGAAGATCTCCGCTATATCAATTGTCTATGGGACTGTGCGCGACTCTTACCGTATTCCCATAGACAATTATTAGAGCGGTGGTCTGCATCCATGGCCACTGCGGCTTTTAAGAGTCCTGTTGAAGACCTGTGAAGGTCCGACTGATGCGGTTAGGTGATACCCTTCAATTTTGGAAATGGCTCAAGTATTTGGTTTATGTATTTTTAAAAAACCCCCACACGATGACCCCTGGGATCCTAAGAACCACTGATTTTGGCCATTTATCCCTTTAATCATTCAGGCCAAGACAGACTTCAGTAATCAATGGATTCATCCATTTAGTCAGGTCACCAAGTTTCCTAGAGACATGGTTGGGGACCTCTGTGGAGTAAGCCCCTAGCCTCATGGCTGTGTTCACTAAGCCAGTGGCTTATGTCCAGGAGTACGATGCGATCGGCAGTCTGAAATCGGACATGTCCAATCGACATCTCCCCTGACCATCAGTCGGCCGGCGACCCCATGCCTATTAGACCAGTCGATATCGGTGCTACACAGTGGGTCAAGTTCCTTTCCCCATCATAACGGACAGAGGACCCGTCCCAGAACGTCGGCTTCTTACATCACCATGACCGGAACATCGGCTTTGTAAATCAATCGAGGCTTTCTTACTGGTGACGATGTGATAGCCCAGTTCTTCCAGTGCACTTGCCAACGCCCGGCAATTAGAGACCACCTGTGTCTGGTACAACCGGAACTCCGGGCTCATGGTTTGTTTCAGGGTCACAGCAATGCCTGTAATAAGTCAGGATGAATTTCTAAAAGCTCGGTGGTGGGTGATCCATGATCCTGTCATACAGGTAACAAGGGTGGGTCGTACCTGCAATAGCGTGATTATGGGGTCCACCTTGTAGGCCGGGAAACACCGCTTGATTAATTGGGCTCTCATAATTGTACAGGATTTCCTTCCCAGTCTTCGGATCCACGCTTCGGACTCCTGACGGAGAAAAATCAAGTGAATGCCGCAGTCGTTACTCCATTTTTCTCCTCCCCCGGTGAGGACTACTCACCCTTCCGGTAAAAGATCATGCCAGCACGGCATCCGCGCAGGGTCTTGTGCGTCGTGGTGGTGACGATATCGCAATGCTCAAAGGGAGACGGCACCACGCCGGCTGCCACCAAGCCACTAATGTGCGCCATGTCGGCCATGAGGACTGCATTGTTTTCATCGGCGATCGTCCTCATTCGGCCATAATCCAGATTCCGGGAGTAGCAGCTAACACCTTAGACATGAATGAATGTATTTTTTGTTTTTCCCTTTTTTTTTTATTTTTAATTTTAAAATTTAGCAAAAATGCCAGTCAGATATTTGGAAAGAATGTGACTTAATGATGGTGGTTGTAGTACTCACCGGCAATGATAAGTTTGGGATGAAACAAGCGGGCATTTTCCTCCAGTCTGTCGTAGTCTATATAACCAGTGTCCGGATTCACCTGCGATCAAGGTGAAGATAAATCAACATGTGAAGCTGAAATACTCTGTGCAGCTGGAGAGGGATGGGGGGAGGGGACGATCCTTCCATTTTCTTAAAAGACATTACCTTCCTCTTACATTTTATCCCTGCCCATGTAGCTCTGGCTTCACTAACATCAGGTCACTTTCCTCCCGCAAGGTCAGTGCACTCTTCTTCTGCTGTTATAGTCATTCCCATGATCTGACTGTCCGCAGACAGAGCGCACAAATCACTGGATCTTACATGCAGCGATGTGACGACTGCTCACCTTGTACGGCATGGACTCAAAAAAGATGGATGTGGCAGAGATTTTCTTCTTGTCGGTCATGAAGCCGTGGGTGAGGTGCCCCCCGTCAGGCAGGTCCAGCCCCATGATCCTCCCATGAGGCTCCACCAAGGCAGTGTAAACAGCAAAATTTGCAGGGGATCCTGGAATCGAAAATTACATTTTTTTTTTTTTTTGCAACGTATGGAGCAAAATCTGCAGCAAAATTCACAAATCATAAATGGAGATTTGCTGCAAAATCTGGAGGAAAAACATGCAATGTGCAGAAAACATCGGCATAATCATCTCTCACCTGAATACGGCTGCACGTTCACGCCCCATTTCTGGGGGTCCAGACTGTACGCCTCCAGTGCCCTCTTCTGGCACAGCCGCTCCAGCTCATCCACGTGCTCCGTGCCGCCGTAGTACCTGCGGGGTGACAACATTAAAATCCAATCTGGTCTCTACAGGAGGCAGGTCGTCTAGGGCCTCCTGTGTGAGGTCAGATTGACCTCTCTCAAAAATATGGCTTCTTTCTTCCAAAAACAGCGCCACACGGGTGCACAGGATGGGTCTGGAGTTACAGTTCGGGGCTATAGCACACACAACCTGGGGATAGAGGTGCTGCTGTTTTGTGTTTTTTTTTTTTTGGGGGGGGGGGGAAAGCCGTGATATTTTTCTAATCCTGGAAAACCCCTTTAAAATGTCCTGAGTAAGTCGCGGCCACAGATCGCCCCAATCCCATGCGACATGACATGCACATATGCTCTGGTGAAGAGCACCGGCGTCGCCCCTCACCTCTGTCCAGGGTAGCCCTCCGAATATTTATTATTCAGGCACGAGCCCAGAGCCTGCAAAACCGCGCAGCTGGCAAAGTTCTCGGAGGCGATGAGCTCCAGCCCGTAGCGCTGCCGGCGCTTCTCCTTCCGGATGATCTCGTACACCTACAAGTATAAGTATTAAACATAACCTGGGACTTCCTTAATGCAGTAGAGGTCCTGTAGTCCGGCATCTGATGGTCCAGAAATCCTGAGAATCCAGTACGCCCATCCAAGTGAATGGGAAAGCTACGAGTGTGCCGCCACCTCTGCATCCCCACCATAAGTCTCCCCCGATTTCTTACCTCCGGATCATTTGTTTCAAGAGGCTCCAGCACCATCCGGTTATGAGATGCCCACAGGTCGGCGTGCCCACCGTTCATCACCGGGGAGTCCGCCATTGGCCGGCCTCAGATACGTCACTTCTGGAACAATAAAAATAATTCATAACCATTTAAAGGGGAAGTTCGGACTTTGGTCAAAAGTCTGCAGTCACTTTATGTGACCGCTTAATCACGGCAGCGTAATGTGAAGATGCAAAAACTGTCCAGCGGGAATACCGGGAACAGGTATACAGCGACTGCAGATCCCTTTAAGGCCTCTGCTTGCTGTCAATGAATGGTAACGTTATTGTTTACAGCCGAATCCGACATGGATACATTAAATGGAAACTTATCGGTGACGGAAGGCTCGCCCGCCACAGCTCACCCGCATCAGTGACGGAGGCTCGCCCGCCACAGCTCACCCGCATCAGTGACGGAGGCTCGCCCGCCACAGCTCACCCGCATCAGTGACGGAGGCTCGCCCGCCACAGCTCACCCGCATCAGTGACGGAGGCTCGCCCGCCGCTGACTTCAGCTGACGGAGGGTGAAAACAAAAACTTACATATTAACTTTCCAAGGGCAGTAGAAAGTTGGGAGTGAAATTGCCTCAGTCTCATCCAAGTATCAAAGGTCTTCTGTGGAGACACAACAACCACACGGAGGGTTAACACTATTGGTGCCAGAAAGTCTCCTGACAACCAGGGTCCCGGGACAGAGGTGGAGCAGTGGGGGAGGGTCTCCTGACAACCAGGGTCCCGGGACAGAGGTGGAGCAGTGGGGGAGGGTCTCCTGACAACTAGGGTCCCGGGACAGAGGTGGAGCAGTGGGGGAGGGTCTCCTGACAACCAGGGTTCCGGGACAGAGGTGGAGCAGTGGGGGAGGGTCTCCTGACAACTAGGGTCCCGGGACAGAGGTGGAGCAGTGGGGGAGGGTCTCCTGACAACTAGGGTCCCGGGACAGAGGTGGAGCAGTGGGGGAGGGTCTCCTGACAACCAGGGTCCCGGGACAGAGGTGGAGCAGTGGGGGAGGGTCTCCTGACAACCAGGGTCCCGGGACAGAGGTGGAGCAGTGGGGGAGGGTCTCCTGACAACTAGGGTCCCGGGACAGAGGTGGAGCAGTGGGGGAGGGTCTCCTGACAACCAGGGTTCCGGGACAGAGGTGGAGCAGTGGGGGAGGGTCTCCTGACAACTAGGGTCCCGGGACAGAGGTGGAGCAGTGGGGGAGGGTCTCCTGACAACTAGGGTCCCGGGACAGAGGTGGAGCAGTGGGGGAGGGTCTCCTGACAACCAGGGTTCCGGGACAGAGGTGGAGCAGTGGGGGAGGGTCTCCTGACAACTAGGGTCCCGGGACAGAGGTGGAGCAGTGGGGGAGGGTCTCCTGACAACTAGGGTCCCGGGACAGAGGTGGAGCAGTGGGGGAGGGTCTCCTGACAACTAGGGTCCCGGGACAGAGGTGGAGCAGTGGGGGAGGGTCTCCTGACAACTAGGGTCCCGGGACAGAGGTGGAGCAGTGGGGGAGGGTCTCCTGACAACCAGGGTCCCGGGACAGAGGTGGAGCAGTGGGGGAGGGTCTCCTGACAACCAGGGTCCCGGGACAGAGGTGGAGCAGTGGGGGAGGGTCTCCTGACAACTAGGGTCCCGGGACAGAGGTGGAGCAGTGGGGGAGGGTCTCCTGACAACCAGGGTTCCGGGACAGAGGTGGAGCAGTGGGGGAGGGTCTCCTGACAACTAGGGTCCCGGGACAGAGGTGGAGCAGTGGGGGAGGGTCTCCTGACAACTAGGGTCCCGGGACAGAGGTGGAGCAGTGGGGGAGGGTCTCCTGACAACCAGGGTCCCGGGACAGAGGTGGAGCAGTGGGGGAGGGTCTCCTGACAACCAGGGTCCCGGGACAGAGGTGGAGCAGTGGGGGAGGGTCTCCTGACAACTAGGGTCCCGGGACAGAGGTGGAGCAGTGGGGGAGGGTCTCCTGACAACCAGGGTTCCGGGACAGAGGTGGAGCAGTGGGGGAGGGTCTCCTGACAACTAGGGTCCCGGGACAGAGGTGGAGCAGTGGGGGAGGGTCTCCTGACAACTAGGGTCCCGGGACAGAGGTGGAGCAGTGGGGGAGGGTCTCCTGACAACCAGGGTTCCGGGACAGAGGTGGAGCAGTGGGGGAGGGTCTCCTGACAACTAGGGTCCCGGGACAGAGGTGGAGCAGTGGGGGAGGGTCTCCTGACAACTAGGGTCCCGGGACAGAGGTGGAGCAGTGGGGGAGGGTCTCCTGACAACTAGGGTCCCGGGACAGAGGTGGAGCAGTGGGGGAGGGTCTCCTGACAACTAGGGTCCCGGGACAGAGGTGGAGCAGTGGGGGAGGGTCTCCTGACAACCAGGGTCCCGGGACAGAGGTGGAGCAGTGGGGGAGGGTCTCCTGACAACCAGGGTCCCAGGACAGAGGTGGGGGAGGGTCTCCTGACAACCAGAGTCCAACACAGCTTGTTTTATCTAACAACCATTGTTCCAGGTCAGGTGACGTTTCTGACCACCTTTGTGACTGCACTCCTGTCATACCCGCTCCTGACCTTATCTCAGGCCGCCCGCTCTCCGCAGGTACCGTCCGCCCCGGATCTCCCTTTCTCCGCTGCTGTCCCGGTGTCAGCTCTGCTCCCGACCACGCCACGTTCTCTCCCACACTTGTAGCTAGAAGCTGGCACATAGCCTAACCAATCACAGCCAGCCACTGTTTTAGCCAGTCCAATCATCAAGGGGCACACAAAACCAATGACCAATCACTGACAAGTACTCTATCAAGCCTGCCAATGAAAGAACGGCAGATTTTCCGCGGGAGGATGCACTTTGTGTAAAGCCTGAGTGATGTGACAGGAAGGAGAATGTGAGACCCTGAGGCGGCGGCCAGAGGTGAGGGGCGGCGGACCCCGAGCGGCCACAGGTAAGCGCCACACATACCTGCGGGAGGAGCCCGAGCGCCACACATACCTGCGGGAGGAGCCCGAGCGCCACACATACCTGCGGGAGGAGCCGCACCTTATGTGTCCATCCCCTCACTTGTATGAGGCCTGTATTTTTGGAGATAAATTGTATTACTAATTTATAATATATTATTACTGAGCTATAATATATTATTATTATTATTATATGCCACCAGTATAATATACTGAAAAGCTGGAAAAAAACTCCCAGTGCGGTGAATGGTAATTTCAGGCCGCTCCCACACAGTACTGTGAGTTTCCGCCGTTTCCTGTGCGGTAATAATGGACCAGTGATCGGAGTCTCAGGACGGCGGCACCAGGCGGGACAAGGTTCATACACTGCTCAAAAAAATAAAGGGAACACTTAACAGAATCTAACTCCAAGTAAAAAAAAATTCTGTGACATCAAACTGTCCACTTAGGAAGCATCACTGATTGACAATCAATTTCACATGCTGTTGTGCAAATGGAATAGGCAACAGATGGAAATTATTGCCAATTATCAAGACCCCCGCAATAAAGGAGTGGTTCTGCAGGTGGGGACCACAGACCACATTTCAGCACCAATGCTTTCTGGCTGATGTTTTGGTCACTTTTGAATGTTGGTTGTGCTTTCACACTCGTGGTAGCATGAGACGGACTCTACAACCCACACAAGTGGCTCAGGTAGTGCAGCTCATCCAGGATGGCACATCAATGCGAGCTGTGGCAAGAAGGTTTGCTGTGTCTGTCAGCGTAGTGTCCAGAGGCTGGAGGCGCTATCAGGAGACAGGCCAGTACACCAGGAGACGTGGAGGGGGCTGTAGGAGGGCAACAACCCAGCAGCAGGACCGCTACCTCCGCCTTTGTGCAAGGAGGAACAGGAGGAGCACTGCCAGAGCCCTGCAAAATGACCTCCAGCAGGCCACAAATGTGCATGTGTCTGCACAAACGGTTAGAAACCGACTCCATGAGGATGGTCTGAGTGCCCGACGTCCACAGATGGGGTTGTGCTCCCAGCCCAACACCGTGCAGGATGCTTGGCATTTGCCACAGAACACCAGGATTGGCAAATTCACCACTGGTGCCCTGTGCTCTTCACAGATGAAAGCAGGTTCACACTGAGCACATGTGACAGACGTGACAGTCTGGAGACGCCGTGGAGAGCGATCTGCTGCCTGCAACATCCTTCAGCATGATCGGTTTAGCATTGGGTCAGTAATGGTGTGGGGTGGCATTTCTTTGGAGGGCCGCACAAACCTCCATGTGCTCGCCAGAGGTAGCCTGACTGCCATTAGGTACTGAGATGAGATCCTCAGACCACTTGTGAGACCACATACTGGTGCGGTTGGCCCTGGGTTCCTCCTAATGCAGGACAATGCCAGACCTCATGTGGCTGGAGTGTGTCAGCAGTTCCTGCAATATGAAGGCATTGAAGCTATGGACTGGCCCACCCGTTCCCCAGACCTGAATCCGACTGAGCACATCTGGGACATCATGTCTCGCTCCATCCACCAATGTCACGTTGCACCACAGACTGCCCAGGAGTTGGCGGATGCTTTAGTCCAGGACTGGGAGGAGATCCCTCAGGAGACCATCTGCCACCTCATCAGGAGCATGCCCAGGTGTTGTAGGGAGTTCATACAGGCACGTGGAGGCCACACACAATACTGAGCATCACTTCTTTGATCCTGAGGCATTTCCACTGAAGTTGGATCAGCCTGTAATTTGATCTTCCACTTTGATTTTGAGCATCATTCCAACTCTAGACCTTGATGGGATATTAGTTGTGATTTACATTGATCATTTTTATGTTTTATTCTCAACACGTTCCACTATGTAATGAATAAATATTTGCAACTGGAAAAATTAAAAAGCGTATATTTTCTGAGCTCTGAGTGTTGTGTGGAGCCGATGGTTTCACCATCTCAGATAAGATGTTTTTCTATTGCTTTTTATTGTACTTATAAGGTAGGCCGGACTGGGACTGAAAATCAGCCCTGGCACACAAGCCAAAGCAGCCACATTCAAATCCGCTAACTAGGAGTGCATCTTCTATGCAGCCTTTTTCTGTATAGTTTGTGGGTGAGAACACTAAGGGAGTTAAATAGGTGAAAAATTACAATATATGTCCCTCCTTGTCTTTAAAAGTTGGGAGATACGGCATTTTATGACTGTGCATATGCCCCGTGACCATGCTGACATTTTTGGTCTTGAAAGGAAAAAAAATTGCAGCATGCTGTGAGTGGCTCCCACATTCGGATCACGCGCACCTACAGGTGTATCTCACAAAATTAGAATACCATAAAAAAAGTTAACGTATATACTCGAGTATAAGCCGACCCCCCTAAGTTTGCCACAAAAAACTGGGAAAACTTAATGACTCGAGAATAAGCCTAGGGTGGGAAATGCAGCAGCTACCGGTAAATGTCAAATGTAAAAATAGATACCAATAAAAGTAAAATTAATTGAGACATCAGTAGGTTAAGTGTTTTTGAATATCCATATTGAATCAGGAGCCCCATAAGTTGCTCCATATTAAAATATTCCCCATATAATCCTGCATAAAGGTTAATAATGGCCCCATAAGATGCTCCATAGACACATTTGCCCAATATAATGCTGCACAAATGTTGATTATGGCCCCATAAGATGCTCCATAAAGATATTTGCCCCATATAGTGCTGCACAAACGTTGATTATGGCCCCATACAGACACTTGCCCCCCACAGTGCTGCACAAACGTTATGGCCCCATATACAGTAGTGCTGCACAAACGTTATGGCCCCCATATAGTGCTGCACAAACGTTATGGCCCCCATATAGTGCTGCACAAACGTTATGGCCCCATAGATGCTCCATACAGACACTTGCCCCATTTGCTGTTGCTGCGATAAAAAATAAAAAATCACATACTCACCTCGCACTTTCAATATTCACCTGCTCCTCATTCCGGTTACCGCTCCGTCTTCTGTAATGACGTTCAGGCAGAGGGCGCACACTAACCACATCACCGCGCCGTCTGACCTGAGCGTCACTGCTGAAGACAGAGTGGCGGTGGAACGAGGAGCAGGTGAATATCGTGCAGCGCTCCCCTCCCCGTTATACTCACCTGCTCCTGGCGCTGTGCAGTCCCTGCTTCCCCGTCGCCGGCAGCTTCATCCTGTCTTGAGCGGTCACCGTTACCGCTCATTACAGTTATGAATATGCGGCTCCACTTCTATGGGAGGTGGAGCCGCATAGTTGTAGCGCCCCCACCGCCGCAGGGCCGAGGGGTACCCGGTACCGGGCCTCTGAGTCTCTGCTCCTGGGGTTGTCACGGCGGCTAGGCCCCGGTCCGTGACCCTGCCGTGGGGCGCACAATCAATGCTAGGTGTGGATGTTGGTGGTGCAGTTGTGGGGTGCAGGTCGCGGTGAATAACGAGGACACCAGGTTGCAGTCTCTTTACCTCTTTACTGGAGATCTCTGAGTCCTCAGTCCAGAATATGGTTCACCAGGCTGCGCAAGTCCGGCCGGTCCAATGGCACCTCCAGAGTTCACTTCACAGGTGGAAATCGGTGCCTTCCTTCTTAGCGCTATGTGTTGTAGTCCTTCCCTGCTATGCTTACGGAAAGTACCCCACAACTGTTGTGTCTGTTTCTTAAGTTCCCTCACAACTCGATTAAATGATGTTCTTCTAATCTTCCGTCCCTTCCTGATGTTACAGTTAGAACGGCACCCGTTTGTCGGATAGGCCTGGAGTTCTTCCGGGACCCTAGAGACGCCCCTCTCCCGCAATTGCCTCCCAAGACTTCATAGGTGATATGTGTTAGACAGCCCGCCTTAAACTGACTGTCCTGCCGCTGTTTAGAGTATTGCTTGAAGCTGGTTATTGTAATACTCCCTCGGCGTTCCGGCCACCGGTAGTGCGCCTCAGTAGGGTGTTGCTCCGGTCTTACAGTACGACCCCTACTGGTATTCTCCTATTGCTTGATCTCGTTTCTCACTCAGCACAATCTATCTCGCTTCTAGTCCTTTCTTGGGTCCCGCCGCTTCCCGGAGCTGGCGCGGACCCGTTACGTTCTTTCAATGCCAAGCCTCTGTCAGGATCCCACCCCTGACAGAGACCCTACTGTCTCTTCCTCCACAACACCCTCTGCCACTAGGTGTTGCTTCGTCCAATCCAGTCAGCTTTCTGATCTAACTTCCTGCCTGACCCCCAGTTTACCCACTATGGTGGGGAGTGGCCTAATGAATAGAACCCTTAGCTCCCCCCGGAGGCCCAGCTGTGAAATGTATTGGTGTCTGTGATACCTGATCAGATGAACTCCTTCAGTGCCATCGGACGCACCGCAGCTCCCCTTAGTGGCGGAGCCACAGTACTGCAACGACCAGGACTCTGGGGCGCTGCATATTCATTACTGTAATGAGCGGTACCATGTGATCGCTCACTACAGGAAGAAGCTGTTGCCGGCGACGGGGAAGCCAGGGACGTGCAGGGACCGCTCCAGGAGTAGGTGAGTATAATTAGACAGCCCCCGCTCCCCCTCCCCTGCCGACCCCTTGGGTATGACTCGAGTATAAGCCGAGAGGGGGACTTTCAGCCCCAAAAAATGGGCTGAAAATCTCGGCTTATACTCGAGTATATACGGTAATTTATTTCAGTTATTTAATACAAAAAGTGAAACTCATATATTCTATAGAGTCATTACACAGAGTGATCTATTTCACATCTTTATTTCTGTTAATGTTGATGATTATGGCTTACAGCCAATGAAAACCCAAAAGTCATTATCTCAGTAAATTAGAATACTTTATAACCCCAGCTTGAAAAATGATTTTAAAATCCGAAATGTTGGCCTACTGAAATGAATGTTCAGTAAATGCACTCAGTACTTGGTCGCGGCTCCTTTAGCATCAATTACTGCATCAATGCGGCGTGTCATGGAGGCGATCAGCCTGTGGCACTGCTGAGGGGTTATGGAAGCCCAGGTTGCTTTGATAGCAGCCTTCAGCTCGCCTGCATTGTGGGGTCTGGTGTCTCATCTTCCTCTTGACAATACTCCATAGATTCTCTATGGGGTTAAGGTCAGGCGAGTTTGCTGCCAATCATGCACTGTGATACTGTTGTTTGTAAACCAGGTAGTGGTACTTTTGGCAGTGTGGACAGGGGCCAAGTCCTGCTGGAGAATGACATTTCCATCTCAAAAAAGCTTGTCGGCAGAGGGAAGCATGAAGTGCTCTAAAATGTCCTGGTAGACGGCTGCACTGACTTTGGTCTTGATGAAACACAGCGGACCTACACCAGCAGATGACATGGCTCCCTAAACCATCACTGATTGTGGAAACTTATACAGCCCCATATACAGTATGATGACCCCACATATAATGCCCCATATACAGTATGATGGCCCCACATATAATGCCCCATATACAGTATGATGGCCCCACATATAATGCCCCATATACAGTATGATGACCCCACATATAATGCCCCATATACAGTATGATGGCCCCACATATAATGCCCCACATACAGTATGATGGCCCCACATATAATGCCCCATATACAGTATGATGGCCCCACATATAATGCCCCATATACAGTATGATGGCCCCACATATAATGCCCCATATACAGTATGATGGCCCCACATATACCACCACCCCCTCCATATAGTATGATGGCTCCAAAAAATGCTGATTGATTAAAAATAAATAAATAAAAATACTCACCTCTCTTCTTTATTCTCCGCTGGGCCGCGGTTGCGACTGCAACAGCAACGTTACTAGGGCAGGAGAGCAGAATGCAGACTCTCTACCCACAGGACGTGCTGACATATGTAAGTGTCAGCGTGTCCCTGGCTCCAGCCACATGTGCATTGCAACGTTCAGTGCGTGTGCGCACCCCGTGCCCGGGTTCCGGAACCCCAGCAGGGGCCCAGAAAATTAAAGGGGCCAGCAGCCGTAGAAACGGTCTGGCGGCCCCCCAAACAGCGCCACACCGCGGCCCACCGGGAAAGTGCCCGGAAGGGCAGATTAGCAGTCCGGGCTTGCGATAGGCGCCTTTATTCTGGTGGTAACCCTGAGAACTTATAGCCCAGGACTGGGGCGGTAACCCTGACAACTTATAGCCCAGGACTGAGGCAGTAACCCTGACAACTTATAGACCAGGACTGGGGCAGTAACCCTGACAACTTATAGCCCAGGACTGGGGCGGTAACCCTGACAACTTATAGCCCAGGACAGGGGCGGTAACCCTGACAACTTATAGCCCAGGACTGGGGCGGTAAGCCTGACAACTTATAGCCCAGGACTGGGGCGGTAACCCTGACAACTTATAGCCCAGGACTGGGGCGGTAACCCTGACAACTTATAGCCCAGGACTGGGGCGGTAACCCTGACAACTTATAGCCCAGGACTGGGGCGGTAACCCTGACAACTTATAGCCCAGGACTGGGGCGGTAACCCTGACAACTTATAGCCCAGGACAGGGGCGGTAACCCTGACAACTTATAGCCCAGGACTGGGGCGGTAAGCCTGACAACTTATAGCCCAGGACTGGGGCGGTAACCCTGACAACTTGTAGCCCAGGACTGGGGCGGTAACCCTGACAAGTTATAGCCCAGGACTGGGGCGGTAAGCCTGACAAGTTATAGCCCAGGACTGGGGCGGTAACCCTGACAAGTTATAGCCCAGGACTGGGGCGGTAACCCTGACAACTTGTAGCCCAGGACTGGGGCGGTAACCCTGACAACTTGTAGCCCAGGACTGGGGCGGTAACCCTGACAACTTGTAGCCCAGGACTGGGGCGGTAACCCTGACAAGTTATAGCCCAGGACTGGGGCGGTAACCCTGACAAGTTATAGCCCAGGACTGGGGCGGTAACCCTGACAAGTTATAGCCCAGGACTGGGGCGGTAACCCTGACAAGTTATAGCCCAGGACTGGGGCGGTAACCCTGACAAGTTATAGCCCAGGACTGGGGCGGTAACCCTGACAAGTTATAGCCCAGGACTGGGGCGGTAACCCTGACAAGTTATAGCCCAGGACTGGGGCGGTAACCCTGACAAGTTATAGCCCAGGACTGGGGCGGTAACCCTGACAAGTTATAGCCCAGGACTGGGGCGGTAACCCTGACAAGTTATAGCCCAGGACTGGGGCGGTAACCCTGACAAGTTATAGCCCAGGACTGGGGCGGTAACCCTGACAAGTTATAGCCCAGGACTGGGGCGGTAACCCTGACAAGTTATAGCCCAGGACTGGGGCGGTAACCCTGACAAGTTATAGCCCAGGACTGGGGCGGTAACCCTGACAAGTTATAGCCCAGGACTGGGGCGGTAACCCTGACAAGTTATAGCCCAGGACTGGGGCGGTAACCCTGACAAGTTATAGCCCAGGACTGGGGCGGTAACCCTGACAAGTTATAGCCCAGGACTGGGGCGGTAACCCTGACAAGTTATAGCCCAGGACTGGGGCGGTAACCCTGACAAGTTATAGCCCAGGACTGGGGCGGTAACCCTGACAAGTTATAGCCCAGGACTGGGGCGGTAACCCTGACAAGTTATAGCCCAGGACTGGGGCGGTAACCCTGACAAGTTATAGCCCAGGACTGGGGCGGTAACCCTGACAAGTTATAGCCCAGGACTGGGGCGGTAACCCTGACAAGTTATAGCCCAGGACTGGGGCGGTAACCCTGACAAGTTATAGCCCAGGACTGGGGCGGTAACCCTTGTGGAGACACAGCATTGTATCTTAATTAACCAGATGACTATTTTTTAGCAAGCTAAGAAGAATAGACTGTTATCTGTATGTTGACTTTTGATTTCATGTGTTTCTTTCTGGCTGTTCAAGAAAATAGACTTGTTTGTGGAAGCCTGGAATATTGACTTGTAAGCTGATATGCGATATGACCTAGTGTGCTCTTATCCTTGATGACTACTGATATGCTAATTATGCATTGGGTAGCCCAGATAGTTTGTTGATTTTTAAAATGGAGGAAAATCTCTGCAAATACATTATATAATGAAACAAGGTGACATGGTTGTCCTCATTCTTCTCCTTATCTCTGGTGCTGGACTGAAGGACACTTGTTTAAACATAAAAAGAGGTAATATGCCTCAATGAGACACAGAGACTGAGAGGCAGCCAATACATCCAAACATCCAGGGGACCCTACAGGACTGCTGCCAATATATCATGGCCCCATCACGAGGAACACAGATCTACCATTCTACAGGAAACAACCTAGGGGACCTCAGTCCTGGTTGGAAGGATACAGATCTGCTCCATTGACCATCTCTAAACCATGGATACGTTTGGAGAAAGCCAGGATTGGGACCCGACGGTCACCTGGCTCCATGAAGATGTTCGGAGAAGCCAGGTTGTGACCATCAGGACAACTGGCCTTGTACCTGAATGGACTGCCATCTTCCTAAGCTTGTTGTTACCTCTTCTCTGTGTGTGTGCCACAAGTGGGGTAGTCGACCCTGGAAGCTCTGAAGTCACAGCTGCTCTTATCCCGGCGAGTCTGCGGAAGGGTGAGACTCGGTAATGTGCACCATCTTTGGGTACTGTGCTGCGACTGTGCTACGTGTTATCTGTCTATTTGGTGGTTCAATAAAGCATTGACACATTGTTATACCCTCACCTTGTGTTGTCTGAGTAGCATTATGCCCACTTTAAACGGAGAGCTGGCGTTCGGCGGGACGATCCCTGGTCCATGCCTGCCGACCCCCCAAACCGCGCCCCTCCGTGTCTCCACAACCCTGACAACCTGTATCCTAGAATAAGGAATATAACCCTGACAACCTTTGTCCAAGGATTGAGGCGGTAGCCCTGACAACCTATGCCTCTTGACAGGCGGTAATGCTGACAACCTGTGTGTCAGAACCAAAGCCGTACCTCTGACAACCCATATCCCAGGAAATGTGGTTACCATGACAACTCAGGGCAAAGACCGTTCCCCTGACAACCAACAGTAGCAGTCACATTATCAAAACCATTGTAAGGAAAAGTGGATGAGTAACCCATAGCAACCAAATCAGCTCTTTGGTATCGCACTAATCGGAACATCCCTATCTGTGTGCTGCTATACCCGAATTCATCCAGCAGGGGGCAGTGCAGACTACATTATATTTTTACACTTTTTTTGTATACATTTCAGGATAACTAAACTTTTAAAAAAATCTAAAATAACTTTAGAAAGTCTGTATGTCCGCGCATCGCTCTCCAAGGACAAGCTGTGAGCATTACACGGGGCTTCAGAACCTGACCATGCACAGATCAAAACTACTGATCCGTGGCTACAGCACATTTTTCCATGAGACATGCGAACCGCACTTACAAGCTCTTTCCTATTGAGCTTGTCAGCGCTATTTTAAACCTGATCAGGATCGCTGGAGAGCGCTGTTACCTGCCAATCCGGGACAGCTTCAGCTACACAACAGCGGTGGTCGGTCTCCGAGGTAACAAGTTGGAAACAAAGGAAAAGTATTCATATCTCAAGAACGGCTGCAAAGTTTAGAAGAAAAAAAAAACAGTGAATTCCAAAAGTGCTTATTTTCACATGTATTATCCAACAACATCCATCTATGAGGATGGGAATAACCCTTTTTAAAATGCAGGTAAAATTCAATTAGTAGATGATAATTAGTTGTCAACAATCAACACTCACTCATACTGATGAGTAGCACTTCCATACTGTCTTAGATACATATAGAAAAACATTTGCCATAGAAACCAAAAATTAGCTGCGTAGGAGCAAAAAATTAGAAGTGACAAATTAAATTAAAATTAATATATTTTATTTATACATGAATTAAAAAAATTATGACATATATTGAAAAATCAGGAATAGGTACAAGGGGAGGCTGGAATAACTCAATGCATATATGATTAGCAGCAAGGTGCAATGGGCGCTATTTATTTAGTTTTTTTAGGTGAATATGCCTAATTTTAGTTGCCATCAGTGATAAGAGATCTCTGATATTAAGTTTTAAAGGACTTTGATATTTTTCTATTTAAGCCCAAGCACTTTAGATTATCACCAAGTGTTATTTGATGGTTAGCTATTATTAATATAATATAAACTGATATCCTTACTGCTAATCATATATGCATTGAGTTATTCCAGACTCCCCTTTTTCCTAGCACTTTTTCCTGTTTTTTTTTAATATATGGTCATCATTTTTTAATTCATGTATAAATAAAATATATATTTTAATTTAATTTCTCACTCATATTTTTCTATAGGTAAGTAAAATTCAATGTTGGCGGTGCTACATCAAGAAGATGGCGTGGTGATGATGTGCCACCTACAAAGTTCAGCGGTCAAAAGGCCAAAAGAAGCCTAAGCAGCAGCTGGAAGATGGCATGGGGTCCGACACCAGGAGTACCCTGAGCGAAGGGTCGCATGGAAAAAAATTAGAAATGTTGCAATTTTCACACTAGTAACTAAGTCTAATACTAGACTCCTATACTGTAGTGAATGGTGGATCCTGTGTTATCTACTGTATATAGAGGTGTTATCAGTCATTGTACAGGAGGAGGAGGTGAGCTGTGACATCACCTATTGTGGATGGTGGATCCTGTTATCTACTGTATATAGATGTGTTATCAGTCATTGTACAGGAAGAGGAGGTGAGCTGTGACATCACCTATTGTGGATGGTGGATCCTGTGTTATCTACTGTATATAGAGGTGTTTGTTATGATCTGGTGGCCTAAGAGCAGCATGAGACGTACTCTGGAGAAGGTGGTACCTTTACTGACCGCAGACCCTGAACTTAACACCGCAACTAGAAGTAGCCGTGGAATGTACCTATCACTCCCTAGACATCTCGACACAGCCGGAGGACTAATTACCCCTAGAGATAGAAAAGGGAAAACTATCTTGCCTCAGAGAAAATCCCCAAAGGATAGACAGCCCTCCACAAATATTGACTGTGAGAGGAGAGGGAAATAACATACACAGACTGAAATCAGAATTTAGCAAAGGAGGCCACTTCTAGCTAAATAGAAAGGAAAGGACAGAGTACTATGCGGTCAGTATTAAAACACTAGAAAATCCACCACAGAAAATACAAAATCTCCAGATCTAACTAAAGACATGGAGGGTATATCTGCATCTCCAGAGATACCAGCTTGGCTAACAAATCCTTATACAGACCAAGCTGGACAAGACAAAACATGGAAAATAACTTGAACGATCAGGCCCACAGCATGTGGACTGCAAAAAACAAGCAGAACTTATCTTTGTTGAAATGAACAGCAAGCAAGAGAGACCAGGCAGGGAAGTGAATCCTCCAGGAAACAATGGACAACTGGCACTAACTAAAGGGTCAAGCAAGACTAAATAGCCCAGTCAGATTTGCAATAAGTGGACACACCTGATGAATGCTGCGATCCAAAGACAGCAGCGCTACCACTTATAACCACCGGAGGGAGCCCAAGAGCAGAATTCACAACAGGTGTTATCAGTCATTGTACAGGAAGAGGAGCTGAGCTGTGACATCACCTATTGTGAATGGTGGATCCTGTGTTATCTACTGTATATAGAGGTGTTATCAGTCATTGTACAGGAGGAGGAGGTGAGCTGTGACATCAGCTATTGTGGATGGTGGATCCAATGTTATCTACTGTATATAGAGGTGGTATCAGTCATTGTACAGGAGGGGGAGGTGAGCTGTGATATCACCTATTGTGAATGGTGGATCCTGTGTTATCTACTGTATATAGAGGTGGTATCAGTCATTGTACAGGAGGGGGAGGTGAGCTGTGATATCACCTATTGTGAATGGTGGGTCCTGTGTTATCCACTGTATATAGAGGTCTTATCAGTCATTGTACAGGAGGAGAAGGTGAGCTGTGATATCACTTATTGTGAATGGTGGATCCTGTGTTATCTACTGTATATAGAGGTCTTATCAGTCATTGTACAGGAGGAGAAGGAGGTGAGCTGTGACATCACCTATTGTGCATTGTCACTAGTCAACTACTCTTATGCTGTCATGAGAGCACATCTTAGAACTCGACATCCACTGACTCTAATTAAGGCTAGGTTCAGATCGCGTTAGGGCAATCCGTTAAGCGCTAGCTGATTGCGCTAACGCAATGTCTTTTTTGGGGTAGCGTTAAACGTCCCCGCTAGCGCAGATCCCCGATCTGCCAGAGCGGGGAACGGACCTCGGGCGCGCCGCGGACGCTGCAAGCAGCGTCCGAGGCACGCTACAAAAGAACGACACATCACTAGCGCGTGCCGAAAATGGCACGCGCTAGCAATGCGCTTTAACATTGCTGGCAATGGGAGCGCTAACGGACGCGTTGCACGGCGTTAATTTCGCCGTGCAACGCTGTCCGTTAGCGCTCACACAAAAACGAAATGAGAACCTAGCCTAACCCCTCTCTGACCTTGGACGTATTATCCCGTCGAGGTTACCTGGGCCTATCTGACCCTCGACAGGATAGTACATCATATGCGATCGGCTGCGCTCACAGGGGCAGCGCGGCCAGTCGCCACCGGGTGTCAGCTGATTATCACAGCTGACATCCGGCACTATGTGCCAGGAGCAGTCACGGATCGCTCCTGACACATTAACCCCCAGAACACTGTGATGAAACATGATTGCAGCGTTCCGTCAGCATAGGGAAGCATCGCGCAGGGAGGGGGCTCCCTGCGTGCTTCCCTGAGATCCTCGGAGCAACGCGATGTGATTGTGTTGCTCCGAGGGTCTCCTACCTCCTCCTCCCTGCAGGCCCGGATCCAAAATGGCCACGGGGGGCCTTCCGGGTCCTGCAGGGAGGTGGCTTCCAAGCGCCTGCTCAGAGCAGGCGTCGGGAAGCCTCCCTGCACTGCCTGTCAGATCGCTGATCTGACACAGTGCATTGCATAGTGTCAGATCAGCGATCTGTCACTATAATGTGATGTCCCCCCTGGGGCAAGGTAAAGAAGTAAAAAAAAAAATATATATTGTTCCAATAAATACATTTTTGTCTAAATAAAAAAAAACAATAAAAGTACACATATTTAGTATTGCCACGTCCGTAACGACCCGACCTATAAAATTGTCCCACTAGTTAACCCCTTCAAAGATCACCGTAAAAAAAAAAAAACCACGATGCCAAAAGCAATGCTTTATTGTCATACTGCCGAACAAAAAGTGGAATAGCACGCAATCAAAAAGACGAATATAAATATCCATGCTACCGCTGAAAATGTCATCTTGTCCCGCAAAAAGCGAGCTGCCATACAGCATCATCAGCGAAAAAATAAAAAAGTTATAGTCCTCAGAATAAAGCGATGCAAAAATAATTATTTTTTATACAAAATCTATTTTATTTTTTTAAAGTGCCAAAACCATAAAAGCATGATATAAATGAGGTATCGCTGTAATCGTACTGACCCGAAGAATAAAACTTCTTTATCAATTTTATCAAACGTGGAACGGTATAAACCCCCCCCCCCCCCCAAAAGAAATTCACGAATTGCTGGTCTTTGTTCATTCTTCCTCACAAAAATCGGAATAAAAAGCGATCAAAAAATGTCATGTGCCCGAAAATGGTACCAATAAAAACGTCAACTCG
Source organism: Ranitomeya variabilis (assembly GCF_051348905.1). NCBI lineage: Eukaryota > Metazoa > Chordata > Amphibia > Anura > Dendrobatidae > Ranitomeya > Ranitomeya variabilis. Next base: position 18,913,689 of record NC_135238.1, read on the forward strand.
TCCTGCAAAAAACAAGACCTCACATGCCTCTGGACCAAAATATGGACAAATTATAGCTCTCAAAATGTGCAGACGCAAAAACTATTTTTTGCAATAAAAAGTGTCTTTTAGTGTGTGACAGCTGCCAATCATAAAAATCCGCTAAAAAACCCGCTTTAAAAGTAAATCAAACCCCCCTTCATCACCCCCTTTGTTAGGGAAAAGTAATAAAATTTAAAAAATTTATTAATTTCCATTTTCCCATTAGGGTTAGGGTTGGGGCTACAGTTAGGGTTGGGGCTTAAGTTAGGGATGGGGCTAAAGTTAGGGTTGGGGCTAAAGTTAGGGTTGGGGCTAAAGTTAGGGTTTGGATTACATTTACGGTTGGGATTAGGGTTAGGGGTGTGTCAGGGTTAGGGGTGTGGTTAGGGTTATGGTTGGGATTAAGGTTAGGGGTGTGTTGAAGTTAGGGGTGTGGTTGGGATTAGGGTTAGGGGTGTGTTAGGGTTAGGGGCATGTTCGGGTTAGGGGTGTGGTTAGGCTTATGGTTAAGGTTGGGATTACGGTTAGGGGTGTGTTTGGATTAGGGTTTCAGTTATTGGGGGGTTTCCACCGTTTAGGCACATCAGGGGCTCTCCAAACGCAACATGGCATCCGATCTCAATTCCAGCCAATTTTGCGTTGAAAAAGTAAAACAGTGCTCCTTCCCTTCCGAGCTCTCCCGTGCACCAAAACAGGGGTTTACCCCAACATATAGGGTATCAGCGTACTCAGGACAAATTGTACAACAACTTTTGGGGTCCAGTTTCTCCTGTTACCCTTGGGAAAATACAAAACTGGGGGCTAAAAAATGATTTTTGTGGTAAAAAAAAAATAATTTTTATTTTCACAGCTCTGCGTTATAAACTGCAGTGAAACACTTGGGGGTTCAAAGTTCTCACAACACATCTAGATAAGTTCCTTGGGGGGTCTAGTTTCCAATATGGGGTCACTTGTGGGGGGTTTCTACTGTTTAGGCACATCAGGGGCTCTGCAAACGCAATGTGACATCTGCAGACCATTCCATCTAAGTCTGCATTCCAAACGGCGCGCCTTCCCTTCCAAGCTCTGCCATGCGCCCAAACAGTAGTTTTTTCCCACATATGGGGTATCAGTCTACTCAGGAGGACAAATTGGACAACTTTTGGGGTCCAGTTTCTCCTGTTACCCTTGGGAAAATACAAAACTGGGGGCTAAAAAATTATTTTTGTGGAAAAAAAAATAATTTTTATTTTCACGGCTCTGCGTTATAAACTGTAGTGAAACACTTGGGGTTTCAAAGTGCTCACCACACATCTAGATGAGTTCCTTAGGGGGTCTACTTTCCAAAATGGTGTCACTTGTGGGGGATTTCAATGATAGGCACATCAGGGGCTCTCCAAACGCAACATGGCGTTTCATCTCAATTCCATTCAATTTTGCATTGAAAAGTCAAAAGGCGCTCCTTCCCTTCCGAGCTCTGCCTTGCACCCAGTGTTTTACCCCTACATATGGGGTATCAGCGAGCTCAGGACAAATTGCACAACAACTTTTGTGGTCCAATTTCTTCTGTTACCCTTGGGAAAATAAAAAATTGAGGACGAAAAGATCATTTAAAAAAAAAATATATGATTTTTTATTTTTACGGCTCTACATTATAAACTTCTGTGAAGCACTTGGTGGATCAAAGTGCTCACCACACATTTAGATAAGTTCCTTCGGGGGTCTACTTTACAAAATGGTGTCACTTGTGGGGGGGTTTCAATGCTTAGGCACATCAGGGGCTCTCCAAACGCAACATGGCGTCCCATCTCAATTCCAGTCAATTTTGCATTGGAAAGTCAAACTGCGCTCCTTCCCTTCCGAGCTCTGCCATGCGCCCAAATAGTGGTTTACCCCCACATATTGGGTATCAGCGTACTCAGGACAAATTGCACAACAACTTTTGAGGTCCAATTTCTCCTGCTACCCTTGGTAAAATAAAACAAATTGGAGCTAAAATAAATTTTTTGTGAAAAAAAGTTAGATTTTTTTTTAAACATTCCAAAAATTCCTGTGAAACACCTGAAGGGTTAATAAACGTCTTGAATGTGGTTTTGAGCACCTTGAGGGGTGCAGTTTTTAGAATGGTGTCACACTTGGGTATTTTCTATCATATAGACCCCTCAAAGTGACTTCAAATGTGATGTAGTCCCTAAAAAAAAAATGGTGATGTAAAAATGAGAAATTGCTGGTCAACTTTTAACCCTTATACCTCCCTAACAAAAAAAAAATTGGTTCCAAAATTGTGCTGATGTAAAGTAGACATGTGTGAAATGTTACTTATTAAGTATTTTGTGTGACATAACTCTGTGATTTAAGGGCATAAAAATTTAAAGTTGGAAAATTGCGAAATTTTCAAACTTTTCGCCAAATGTTTGTTTTTTTCACAAATAAACGCAGGTAATATCAAAGAAATTTTAACACTAAGATGAAGTACAATATGTCATGAGAAAACAATGTCAAAATATATGGGATCAGTTGAAGCGTTTCAGAGTTTTAACTTCATAAAGGGACAGTGGTCAGAATTGTAAAAATTGGCCTGGTCATTAACGTGCAAACCACCCTTGGGGGTAAAGGGGTTAATAAATCATGCAAAATCCTAATAAAGTAGAGTGTGTTTGTTGATATGTCATCATAATAATGGCTCCACCAGTCAAAGACCAGATAACTCTAACCTGCACCCTGCGGGAACCACCACAGCTGTGTGTATACAGCAGCATCACCTTCATATGCACTCCACAGAGCCACATGCAGGTGTACCAAGAAAGGGCAACTCAACCCAAGTTCAATAAATCCAGTATAATACTGCTCCTATGTTCAAAACTATAACTACTATAATACTGCCCCCTATGTACAAGAATATAACTACTATAATACTGCTCCTATATACAAGAATATAAGTACTATAATACTGCTCCTATGTACAAGAATATAACTACTATAATACTGCTCCTATGTACAGGAATATAACTACTATAATACTGCCCCCTATGTACAAGAATATAACCACTATAATACTGCCCCTATGTACAAGAATATAACCACTATAATACTGCTCCTATGTTCAAAACTATAACTACTATAATACTGCCCCCTATGTACAAGAATATAACTACTATAATACTGCTCCTATATACAAGAATATAAGTACTATAATACTGCTCCTATGTACAAGAATATAACTACTATAATACTGCTCCTATGTACAGGAATATAACTACTATAATACTGCCCCTATATACAAGAATATAACTACTATAATACTGCCCCTATGTACAAGAATATAACCACTATAATACTGCCCCTATGTACAAGAATATAACCACTATAATACTGCCCCTATGTACAAGAATATAACTACTATAATACTACTCCTATGTACAAGAATATAACTACTATAATACTGCCCCTATGTACAAGAATATAACTACTATAATACTGCCTCTATGTACAAGAATATAACTACTATAATACTGCCCCTATGTACAAGAATATAACTACTATAATACTGCCCCTATGTACAAGAATATAACTACTATAATACTGCCCCTATGTACAAGAATATACAGTTAGGTCCATATATATTTGGACAGAGACAACATTTTTCTAATTTTGGTTATAGACATTACCACAATGAATTTTAAACAAAACAATTCAGATGCAGTTGAAGTTCAGACTTTCAGCTTTCATTTGAGTGTATCCACATTAAAATCGGATGAAGGGTTTAGGAGTTTCAGCTCCTTAACATGTGCCACCCTGTTTTTAAAGGGACCAAAAGTAATTGGACAATTGACTCCAAGGCTATTTCATGGACGGTTGTGGGCAATCCCTTCGTTATGTCATTCTCAATTAAGCAGATAAAGGGCCTGGAGTTGATTTGAGGTGTGGTGCTGCATTTGGAAGGTTTTGCTGTGAAGTAAACATGCGGTCAAAGGAGCTCTCCATGCAGGTGAAACAAGCCATCCTTAAGCTGCGAAAACAGAAAAAACCCATCCGAGAAATTGCTACAATATTAGGAGTGGCAAAATATACAGTTTGGTACATCCTGAGAAGGAAAGAAAGCACTGGTGAACTCATCAATGCAAAAAGACCTGGGCGCCCACGGAAGACAACAGTGGTGGATGATCGCAGAATAATCTCCATGGTGAAGAGAAACCCCTTCACAACAGCCAACCAAGTGACCAACACTCTCCAGGAGGTCGGCGTATCAATATCCAAATCTACCATAAAGAGAAGACTGCATGAAAGTAACTACAGAGGGTTCACTGCACGGTGCAAGCCACTCATAAGTGTCAAGAATAAAAAGGCTAAAAAACATCTAAAAAAGCCAGCACAGTTCTGGAAGAACATTCTTTGGACAGATAAAACCAAGATCAACCTCTACCAGAATGATGGAAAGAGAAAAGTATGCTGAAGGCGTGGTACAGCTCATGATCCAAAGCATACCACATCATCTGTAAAACCCGGCGGAGGCAGTGTGATGGCTTGGGCATGCATGGCTGCCAGTGGCACTGGGTCACTAGTGTTTATGGATGATGTGACACAGGAATGAATTCTGAGGTCTTCAGAGCCGTCATACTGTGTGCTCAGATCCAGCCAAATGACGCCAAACTGATTGGTCGTCATTTCATATTACAGAAGGACAATGACCCAAAACATGAAGCCAAAGCAACACAGAAGATTATTAAATCAAAGAAGTGGAATATTCCTGAATGGCCAAGTCAGTCACCTGATCTCAACCCAATTGAGCAGCATTTCACTTGTTAAAGACTAAACTTCAGACAGAAAGGCCACAAACAAACACCAACTGAAAACCACCGCAGTGAAGGCCTGGCCGAGCATCAAAAAGGAGGAAACACAGCGTCTGATGATGTCCATGAGTTCAAGACTTCAGGCAGTCATTGCCAACAGAGGGTTTTCAACCAAGTACTAAAAATGAACATTTTATTTAAAATTATTGAATCTGTCCAATTACTTTTGGTCCCTTTAAAAACAGGGTGGCACATGTTAAGGAACTGAAACTCCTAAACTCTTCATCCAATTTTAATGTGGATACCCTCAAATGAAAGCTGAAAGTCTGAACTTCAACTGCATCTGAATTGTTTTGTTTAAAATTCATTGTGGTAATGTTTATGACCAAAATTGGAAAAATGTTGTCTGTCCAAATATATATGGACCTAACTGTAACTACTATAATACTGCTCCTATGTACAAGAATATAACTACTATAATACTGCCCCTATGTACAGGAATATAACTACTATAATACTGCCCCTATGTACAAGAATATAACTGCTATAATACTGCCCCTATGTACAAGAATATAACTACTATACTACTGCTCCCTATATACAAGAATATAACTACTATAATACTGCTCCTATGTACAAGAATATAACTACTATAATACTGCTCCTATGTACAAGAATATAACTACTATAATACTGCTCCTATGTACAGGAATATAACTACTATAATACTGCTCCTATGTACAAGAATATAACTACTATAATACTGCTCCTATGTACAAGAATATAACTACTATAATACTGCTCCTATGTACAAGAATATAACTACTATAATACTGCTCCTATGTACAAGAATATAACTACTATAATACTGCCCCTATGTACAGGAATATAACTACTATAATACTGCTCCTATGTACAAGAATATAACTACTATAATACTGCCCCTATGTACAAGAATATAACTACTATAATACTGCTCCTATGTACAAGAATATAACTACTATAATACTGCTCCTATGTACAAGAATATAACTACTATAATACTGCTCCTATGTACAAGAATATAACTACTATAATACTGCTCCTATGTACAAGAATATAACTACTATAATACTGCTCCTATGTACAAGAATATAACTACTATAATACTGCTCCTATGTACAAGAATATAACTACTATAATACTGCTCCTATGTACAAGAATATAACTACTATAATACTGCCCCTATATACAAGAATATAACTACTATAATACTGCCCCTATGTACAATAATATAACTACTATAATACTGCTCCCTATGTACAAGAATATAACTACTATAATACTGCTCCTATGTACAAGAATATAACTACTATAATACTGCTCCCTATGTACAAGAATCTAACTGCTATAATACTGCTCCTATGTACAAGAATATAACTACTATAATACTGCCTCTATATACAAGAATATAACTACTATAATACTGCCCCTATGTACAAGAATATAACTACTATAATACTTCTCCTATAACGTGTGTAGAGCAGCCGTTCGTGGCGGTGTTCCCGGTGACACAGGACAGGTGTATATACCTATTACTCGCACATATGTCGGGCTTGGTTCCCCTGTAGTTATTTGCTGCCTGTATTTTCAGCTTCTGCTCACACATCGATGCGCTCGGCGATCCCCATCACTTCTCCCTGCCATTGACATCCTCTCGCCCGTGACGTCACGCACATGGGCGGATGGGAAGGGGGGCACGGGGCAAAGTCTGGGCTCTGGTTGATGCTTTCGGTGCTCGTCAGGCTCTCGCGGCGCCGCCATTTTCAGTGTCTGAAAGCAAGTGAGAGGAGAGGAGGCAGAGACCGGGGACCGGGAGCGGCGGTGCTGAGGTCACTGGAGGGCCGGGTGACAGGTAACTACTGGGAACACACGACCCCCCTCATCTCTGTACGTCACGTCTGCCGGGGCCGCGGTGGCGGAGTGTGAGGTGCAGGATCCGTTATCCCTGTGTCAGTATCAGCCTGACATCCCTGATCACGTGTCCGGTGCTACCTGTTATCAGACTTGTTCTTGTTCTAAATCCATCTGTGACCTCACATTGTTTACATCATTGTACATGTAACACATCACCTATGTATGTTATATATATATATCGTGTGCATGGTGGGGGTTTCGTAGCAGCTGGGTTTGGCCCCTCGCCGTGCCTCCGGAGCGCCTCAGTTCGCCTGTGCCTCCGGAGCGCCTCGGGTCGGCTGCGCGCTGTGCCTCCGGAGCGCCTCGGGTCGGCTGCGCGCTGTGCCTCCGGAGCGCCTCGGGTCGGCTGCGCGCTGTGCCTCCGGAGCGCCTCGGGTCGGCTGCTCTCTTCCGGAGTGCCTCAGTTCTGGTGTATTTCGGGGTACGTGTCACTTGCGTATGTTTAGTTGGGTGTGCAGTGTGTGCATACCAGGAGTGAGCACTGATAAGCCAAGACCCCTGTGCAGTGCTTGTCTGGCCCCGGCTTTCGCCATGGTGTATACGCTCTCGAAGTGCTCGTGTATGTTCCCTTACGCCGTGCCCACTGGTGTATACGCTCTCGCAGGGCTCATGTATGCTCCCTTACGCCGTGCCCCCTGGTGTATACGCTCTCGCAGTGCTCGTGTATGTTCCCTTACGCCGTGCCCCCTGGTGTATACGCTCTCGCAGTGCTCGTGTATGTTCCCTTACGCCGTGCCCCCTGGTGTATACGCTCTTGCAGTGCTCGTGTATGTTCCCTTACGCCGTGCCCCCTGGTGTATACGCTCTTGCAGTGCTCGTGTATGCTCCCTTACGCCGTGCCCCCTGGTGTATACGCTCTCGCAGTGCTCGTGTATGCTCCCTTACGCCGTGCCTCCTGGTGTATACGCTCTCGCAGTGCTCGTGTATGTTCCCTTACGCCGTGCCCCCTGGTGTATACGCTCTCGCAGGGCTCGTGTATGTTCCCTTACGCCGTGCCCCCTGGTGTATACGCTCTCGCAGGGCTCGTGTATGTTCCCTTACGCCGTGCCCACTGGTGTATACGCTTTCGCAGTGCTCGTGTATGCTCCCTTACGCCGTGCCTCCTGGTGTATACGCTCTTGCAGTGCTTGTGTATGTTCCCTTACGCCGTGCCCCCTGGTGTATACGCTCTCGCAGTGCTCGTGTATGTTCCCTTACGCCGTGCCCCCTGGTGTATACGCTCTCGCAGTGCTCGTGTATGTTCCCTTACGCCGTGCACCCTGGTGTATACGCTCTCGCAGGGCTCGTGTATGTTCCCTTACGCCGTGCCCCCTGGTGTATACGCTCTCGCAGTGCTCGTGTATGCTCCCTTACGCCGTGCCCCCTGGTGTGTACGCTCTCGCAGTGCTCGTGTATGCTCCCTTACGCCGTGCCTCCTGGTGTATACGCTCTCGCAGTGCTCGTGTATGCTCCCTTACGCCGTGCCCCCTGGTGTATACGCTCTCGCAGTGCTCGTGTATGCTCCCTTACGCCGTGCCCCCTGGTGTATACGCTCTCGCAGTGCTCGTGTATGTTCCCTTACGCCGTGCCTCCTGGTGTATACGCTCTCGCAGTGCTCGTGTATGCTCCCTTACGCCGTGCCCCCTGGTGTATACGCTCTCGCAGTGCTCGTGTATGCTCCCTTACGCCGTGCCCCCTGGTGTATACGCTCTCGCAGTGCTCGTGTATGTTCCCTTACGCCGTGCCTCCTGGTGTATACGCTCTCGCAGTGCTCGTGTATGCTCCCTTACGCCGTGCCTCCTGGTGTATACGCTCTCGCAGTGCTCGTGTATGCTCCCTTACGCCGTGCCCCCTGGTGTATACGCTCTCGCAGTGCTCGTGTATGCTCCCTTACGCCGTGCCCCCTGGTGTGTACGCTCTCGCAGTGCTCGTGTATGCTCCCTTTCGGCGCACATTGCTCACGGCTCTGTGAGATGCTTGTACGTTACACACCGGCATATCCTTGTGAGCGAGGCCGGAGTGATGTGAGACGCAACGTTTGTAATTTAATCCTCGTGCTAAACTTGAGATGAAAAGAATTTGTTTTTTCATCTTTAAACTTTTATGCCCGTGTTTTATTCTTTACTTTTAAGTAACCATGATTATTTGAGGTCTGTTTTTATTTTTCGTGCTGCTTTATTTCCCAATTACCATAGGTCGGGCTCCCTGCGTGGGGTCCAGATTACGGGGACCCTGACTATTCCTGTATTGTTTACTGGTTTGTGACTCAAGTATAAAAAGTCTATAACAGAACAGGATCAGTGTAATTATTGTTGCACCTATTTTTAATTTATACCAAAGCTATTCAGCTTAAAATAAAAAGAAAACTCTGCATTGTCTGATCCTGCTGTCTGATACTTTTCCTTCACCCAGAAACATCAGTTGCTCAGTTTCCCTCCTTGCAGTGACAGGTCGGGTAATGAGGCGGATTTTCTTATGTGTTGATAACGCTGTATGTAGTGTGTGTGTCAGGCCGGAGACACACTGGTGCGAGATACGGCCGAGTCTCGCTGGTTAAAAGCAAGCTGTGGCACCGGCACTCCGGAGCGGAGCGTGCAGCTGCATAGCAATACATGGAGCCACACGCTCCGCTCCGGAGTGCCGGTGCCACAGCTTGCTTTTAACCAGCGAGACTCGGCCGTATCTCGCACCAGTGTGTCTCCGGCCTAAGGGGTGAAGTGATAGGAGGCGCTCAGGCTTTTATCTGCGCCGCTTTCTGTAAATTCTGTAACCAAATTGTTGTCGCTCAGTTCCAGTCTGATGTGCATTAGAAAGAAGTGGTTGTAATTCATGATCCCTCCACTCATGATCCTGTTCTGGCAGCGAAACAAGATATTAATACATTTCTAGAATGTGCAGTATAGACCCAGAGAGTCCTACAGTGAGGAAGAGAATATAGAAACGGGTCAGCTGTGCACCCCAGCTCAGTGTGTGTAAAATATATAACCTCACACAGCATGGAGTCTCTGTGTACATACATTACTGATCCTGACTTACCTCCTGTATTATACCCCAGAGCTGCACTCACTATTCTGCTGGTGCAGTCACTGTGTACATACATTACATTACTGATCCTGAGTTACCTCCTGTATTATACTCCAGAGCTGCACTCACTATTCTGCTGGTGCAGTCACTGTGTACATACATTACATTACTGATCCTGAGTTACCTCCTGTATTATACTCCAGAGCTGCACTCACTATTCTGCTGGTGCAGTCACTGTGTACATACATTACATTACTGATCCTGAGTTACCTCCTGTATTATACTCCAGAGCTGCACTCACTATTCTGCTGGTGCAGTCACTGTGTACTTACATTACGGATCCTGAGTTACATCCTGTATTATACTCCAGAGCTGCACTCACTATTCTGCTGGTGCAGTCACTGTGTACATACATTACATTACTGATCCTGAGTTATATCATGTATTATACTCCAGAGCTGCACTCACTATTCTGCTAGTGTCCATGTGACTTCTTGTACTGTAGCACACACATCTCTGGCTCATCCTGTCCTCTATATATTGTATAGTTTTTGTCTCTGCCCCCCCCCCCCTTACAGTGGACCTTGTGTTATTTTCGGTTCCTCTTTTGGACACAAATTCCAAGTGAACGTAGACTGCAAATATTGCAAAATAAACCATCTTCCGGCCCCGATTCCAGCTCCCCCCTCTCCTCCTTCCCTGTTGGTGTACATGTCTGTACGCTCTGCAGTCCCGGTATTCTATTCATGGACCTGAAAGATCATTCCTGACACTTGTTCCTCAATTTAGTTGTTTCCTTTGGAAAAAATTTTTTTCCATAGTGCGTAATGTACCACAGGAATTGCAGTGTGTCACATCGGATGCTGGCCGCTGCGGAGCCGCTGAGTGCTAATCCGTGCTCCGATGTCTAGCAGTCCAGACCGACTACATGTAACGATCAGATCCATAGCTGTGGCTGCAGCCCAGACCCGGCCTTTTCTGTACACAACCAGCGCTCATGTAGAGATTTGTTTGTCTGACAGGTGATTTCAATGTTTTCTATATTTTCTTCGCAATGGTTCTTTATATCTCACGTTTCATCCTTGTGTCATAGTCTGACATCAGGATACAAATGTATTATTCAGGGGATGTGTCTGATGTGCCGCAGCTGCTCCCACCCTGGGACCCATCCTGAGATCAGGCTAAAAATAAGCCGGGTATGATCAGCCAGGACCAAGTAATATGGTAATGTATGTACACAGTGACTGCACCAGCAGAATAGTGAGTGCAGCTCTGGAGTATAATACAGGATGTAACTCAGGATCAGTAATGTAATGTATGTACACAGTGACTGCACCAGCAGAATAGTGAGTGCAGCTCTGGAGTATAATACAGGATGCAACTCAGGATCAGTAATGTAATGTATGTACACAGTGACTGCACCAGCAGAATAGTGAGTGCAGCTCTGGGGTATAATACAGGATGTAACTCAGGATCAGTAATGTAATGTATGTACACAGTGACTGCACCAGCAGAATAGTGAGTGCAGCTCTGGGGTATAATACAGGATGTAACTCAGGGTCAGTAATGTAATGTATGTACGCAGTGACTGCACCAGCAGAATAGTGAGTGCAGCTCTGGGGTATAATACAGGATGTAACGCAGGATCAGTAGAGGTCCATATAACATATCTACAGTGACTCCTCTCTTTGTAGTTTTTTCTATGTAGATGGTAGGTGGGTGTTAGGTTGGCAGCTTCCTCCTCTTCCAGTCTACGACTTCTTGTCAGTCTGCTCTCCGTCTCTGGGGGCTGACGGCCGTCTCCCCCTCTAAACTGTGGTGTTGTGAGATCCAGCTGTGTCACCGGCTCATTATGGTGTCCGTGTATAAGTAATTGCTACGGTATTTTGTCTTTTTTACAGATTTATTGCAAAATCCGAGTCAGATTTCTTCCGCCTGATTTCCGTCCCGTGTGTCCTCACTCCGCTGATCCGTTCATGAGGAGATGTAATTTTTGGCTTTGGGTGGAGATTTGCTGTGAATTGTCTCCTTCCTCTGAGTCATTGGTGGCTGAGGCCACAGTAATCCGTATGTTGCTGCACAGACGACATTAGTTTTATGTCTGTATTTGTCCTTTTCCATTAATAATCCACTTCGATATATAGTGGAAATTTTCCCCTCCTCCTAGGTCTCCAGTTTGCTCAGTATTTCCCTTTGACCAAGGTGACCGATCATACATTAACCTGGTATTTCACTTATCAGTGTGAATCTGCTATGTTCAGCCAGGGCCGGTTCTCTCCTGCTCTGATAATTCTCATCCACAGAGGGGGGTAACATTTTTTTAATTATTGTAAGGATTCTGTTCTCAGAAAGCGTCTTCTTCGGTCCGGTCACAACATTGCCTCTTCTTTCCACCTGCTGCCTTTCTGTAGCCGTCACTGTCGGGCGTATAGTAGGGTTGTCCGGACCGGTTTACCTCTGGTCTCCGGCTGCTGACACTTTACATTCACATTAGTGTTGCTCGGTTGCTTTCACCACTTTCTGCTGAGTGATTACTGTAAACTTTGCTGGAGGTAAAAATTTGAGGATAAACGATCTGCAAGGAATGACGACGAATCTGTCCACCAGACCTCCCCAGTGATCAAACATTTTTCATCTATACTATGGAAATGATACGTGTTCTTTAAGATAGCGACCAGTTTTCTGGGATTTGGTGCCTCACAACCCCTCATAAAACACTCATTTGTTCTTTTTTGTATCCATGACAGTGAAGTTGTCAGACAGGATCCACTGGGTTGTCCACTGCGGTCGCACATGCTCACTGTTCTCGTGTACCGTGGTGGTCGTAGTAATGGTCGTACCTCCCCTTTAGGGTCTCCTGTGGCTCAGGTTCTTGTTTTCTGCTGCAGCCTATGAACCTTAATCTCCTGGAGTCGTAGACTGATTAGCATAGATGTTATAGATGTTTCAGACCTTTGCTCCCCTCATCTATAGGAGCAGCGGTCAGGACAGGAAAAGGCGCTGCTACCGACTTCCTCTCTGTAGAAGATCGAGGTAGAAAAGTTCTATCGTGCAGGAGGATGTGACGGCGCAGAATCTACTTTGTTCCCTTGTATGAGTAGCAGGATGATTCCACTCATCAGTCACATGCTTATATCCTCGGGGTGACAGTGTGGGGGGGTCTGGGTAGTGTCCCTCCGCGCCTGCAGAGTCATAGTGGAGCGCTGCCATCCACCAGGATGCTCCACATTTTCACACTTCACTTCTTGTAAAGAGCTGATGCCAGAAGGGAAGATTTTGGTGGCCTCAGCGTCGTCCTCTACCCCCTGCTCCTTTTCTATAAGCCGCACATACATTCACACATTTGCTTTCTGCATTACGATCATTCCTGTGCAAGTGCTGAGAGGTTATAAGCAAAGTGATAATCTGCACCGATGTCACAGTGTATCACATGTACCGCAATTTGTAAATAGATCTGCTGCGGTGTGTGGAAGTATGAGACGGATGACAACTGTCATAACGGCTGGAAGTAATCCCATCATTGTCTGACAGCGACCACTGCAGTAATGTGAAAAGGATCCTGGGTTACATCCTCCAGAGCTGCACTCACTATTCTGCTGGTGCATTCACTGTGTACATACATTACATTACTGATCCTGAGTTACATCCTGTATTATACTCCAGAGCTGCACTCACTATTCTGCTGGTGCAGTCACTGTGTACATATATTACATTACTGATCCCGAGTTACCTCCTGTATTATACTCCAGAGCTGCACTCACTATTCTGCTGATGCAGTCACTGTGTACATACATTACATTACTGATCCTGAGTTACATCCTGTATTATACTCCAGAGCTGCACTCACTATTCTGCTGGTGCAGTCACTGTGTACATACAAACATTACTGATCCTGAGTTACCTCCTGTATTATACTCCAGAGCTGCACTCACTATTCTGCTGGTGCAGTCACTGTGTACATACATTACATTACTGATCCTGAGTTACATCCTGTATTATACCCCAGAGCTGCACTCACTATTCTGCTGGTGCAGTCACTGTGTACATATATTACATTACTGATCCCGAGTTACCTCCTGTATTATACTCCAGAGCTGCACTCACTATTCTGCTGGTGCAGTCACTGTGTACATACATTACATTACTGATCCTGAGTTACATCCTGTATTATACCCCAGAGCTGCACTCACTATTCTGCTGGTGCAGTCACTGTGTACATATATTACATTACTGATCCTGAGTTACCTCCTGTATTATACTCCAGAGCTGCACTCACTATTCTGCTGGTGCAGTCACTGTGTACATACAAACATTACTGATCCTGAGTTACCTCCTGTATTATACTCCAGAGCTGCCCTCGGGAAAAATCAAGAGTTGCAATAACATGAACCTAATGATAGTAGGTTCATACCCACCATTGGATCATTGTCTGATTTTCCCCCACACTTTTTGTTCTAGTTTTTAAAAACCTTTGCACATACTTCATTTAACACTTGTTGTAGGTGAAAGTAACAACAACATACACGTGGCAGAAATTTCATCACGTTGGTACCACGTGTAGCCGCAGGATATTGTTTACAGATGCTGCAATCTGTTTGTTTTCCTTATGAGTATTTGACTAACCCTTTACGTGACACACAGACTGCAGAGCGGTGATCTGCAATATAGCATCACATCTTATCATTTTCATCTTCTTTGTTTCAGATTCCATTTAATTAGAAAGATGCTTTTGTTTTCCTCTTATATAGGAAAATATAACTTCTATAATACTGCTCCTATGTACAAGAATATAACTACTATAATACTGCAGCTATGTACAAGAATAGAACTACTATAATACTGCCCCCTATGTACAAGAATAGAACTGCTATAATACTGCCCCTATATACAAGAATATAACCACTATAATACTGCCCCTATATACAAGAATATAACTACTATAATACTGCCCCTATGTACAAGAATATAACTACTATAATACTGCTCCTATGTACAAGAATATAACTACTATACTACTGCTCCTATGTACAAGAATAGAACTACTACAGGTCCTTCTCAAAAAATTAGCGCATAGTGTTAAATTTCATTATTTACCATAATGTAATGATTACAATTAAACTTTCATATATTATAGATTCATTATCCACCAACTGAAATTTGTCAGGTCTTTTATTGTTTTAATACTGATGATTTTGGCATACAACTCCTGAAAACCCAAAAAACCTGTCTCAATAAATTAGCATATTTCACCCGTGCAATCAAATAAAAGTGTTTTTTAATAACAAACAAAAAAACCATCAAATAATAATGTTCAGTTATGCACTCAATACTTGGTCGGGAATCCTTTGGCAGAAATGACTGCTTCAATGCGGCGTGGCATGGAGGCAATCAGCCTGTGACACTGCTGAGATGTTATGGAGGCCCAGGATGCTTCAATAGCGGCCTTAAGCTCATCCAGAGTGTTGGGTCTTGCGTCTCTCAACTTTCTCTTCACAATATCCCACAGATTCTCTATGGGGTTCAGGTCAGGAGAGTTGGCTGGCCAATTGAGCACAGTAATACCATGGTCAGTAAACCATTTACCAGTGGTTTTGGCACTGTGAGCAGGTGCCAGGTCGTGCTGAAAAATGAAATCTTCATCTCCATAAAGCATTTCAGCCGATGGAAGCATGAAGTGCTCCAAAATCTCCTGATAGCTAGCTGCATTGACCCTGCCCTTGATGAAACACAGTGAACCAACACCAGCAGCTGACATGGCACCCCACACCATCACTGACTGTGGGTACTTGACACTGGACTTCAGGCATTTTGGCATTTCCTTCTCCCCAGTCTTCCTCCAGACTCTGGCACCTTGATTTCCGAATGACATGCAAAATTTGCTTTCATCAGAAAAAAGTACTTGGGACCACTTAGCAACAGTCCAGTGCTGCTTCTCTGTAGCCCAGGTCAGGCGCTTCTGCCGCTGTTTATGGTTCAAAAGTGGCTTTACCTGGGGAATGCGGCACCTGTAGCCCATTTCCTGCACACGCCTGTGCACGGTGGCTCTGGATGTTTCCACACCAGACTCAGTCCACTGCTTCCTCAGGTTCCCCAAGGTCTGGAATCGGTCCTTCTCCACAATCTTCCTCAGGGTCTGGTCACCTCTTCTCGTTGTACAGCGTTTTCTGCCACATTGTTTCCTTCCAACAGACTTACCATTGAGGTGCCTTGATACAGCACTCTGGGAACAGCCTATTTGTTGAGAAATTTCTTTCTGGGTCTTACCCTCTTGCTTGAGGGTGTCAATGATGGCCTTCTTGACATCTGTCAGGTCGCTAGTCTTACCCATGATGGGGGTTTTGAGTATTGAACCAGGCAGGGAGTTTTTAAAAGCCTCAGGTATCTTTTGCATGTGTTTAGAGTTAATTAGTTGATTCAGAAGATTAGGGTAATAGGTCGTTTAGAGAACCTTTTCTTGATATGCTAATTTATTGAGACAGGTTTTTTGGGTTTTCAGGAGTTGTAGGCCAAAATCATCAGTATTAAAACAATAAAAGACCTGACAAATTTCAGTTGGTGGATAATGAATCTATAATATATGAAAGTTTAATTGTAATCATTACATTATGGTAAATAATGAAATTTAACACTATGCTAATTTTTTGAGAAGGACCTGTATAATACTGTCCCTATGTACAAGAATATAACTACTATAATACTGCTCCCTATGTACAAGAATATAACTACTATAATAGTGCTCCTATATACAAGAATATAACTACTAATAATACTGCCCCTATGTACAAGAATATAACTACTATAATACTGCTCCTATGTACAAGAATATAACTACTAATAATACTGCCCCTATGTACAAGAATATAACTACTATAATACTGCTCCTAT
Organism: Ranitomeya variabilis; assembly: GCF_051348905.1. NCBI lineage: Eukaryota > Metazoa > Chordata > Amphibia > Anura > Dendrobatidae > Ranitomeya > Ranitomeya variabilis. The sequence goes on from NC_135238.1 coordinate 18,930,323, forward strand.
ATACAAGAATATAACTACTAACAATACTGCCCCTATGTACAAGAATATAACTATATCACTTCTGTATATTAGGTTGTGAGTTCCTCTTTTCCTTAAGTCTGTCTTGTTCTCTCTTGCAGGAGGACATTCGGTCCTGCCATTTGCATGTGACAGCCGTCCTCTCCCAAGATGAACGTTACCAAGGGTGGCCTGGTGCTTTTTTCTGCCAATTCCAATGCGTCCTGCGTCGAGCTGGCCAAGAAGATTGGAGAGTACGTATGCTGCTGGTGGGACGTATTGTCCCGTCATTCTGTCTGACCTTCAGCTTGATTACATTTTCCTTCTGCTTTTGGCTTCATCTCCCTCTTCTCCCATACGTTGCCTCTTGTCATCGGGGATGAGTGTGTTTGGAAACATTTCATTATGGAGCTGGAAGTAATGTCTCCCCCTGACACATAAATACATCAGATGTCATCTCGTTTGCCTCCGTTGGCTTCCAGAATATGCCGTCATTCTGCAGGGAGACTGGTCAGGAACTTCCTCCATACGACTTCCTCGCTTGTACACTCTGTAGACACTTGACGTATAATAAGGATGTGGCTGGAATAGAAGTGATTCCTCTTATAATACTGTGTGGCATCAGATCGCTCTGGGTGACCTCTGGGCATGAATCTCTTACTTGGGCTTTCTTTGCTTTACTTTTGCAGACGCCTAGGGATTGAGCTTGGCAAGGTCCAGGTGTACCAGGAACCAAACAGAGGTAAGGGTGCAGTCAATGCCCATTTTCCTGTCTTCATGTCCTTGCAGAGCAATATGAACCCTCTATAGCGGTTTTGACAGATTTGGCAGCTTTTTCTGTAGGATGTTGTGTTAAATTCCTTTAATCCAGCATGTAATCTGTTAATTTGGCATTGCAATATGTTAATGATACTGGAGAGATCACGCAGATCCCAGCGCTGCCACCTATTGTCAAAGATCACAGCCTGGGTGGGTCACGCTGAACCCAAAACGCTGTTAGTTTTTTTTTTTTGTCTATAACAGCCCTCTGGTGCGGTGTCTAACTCCAGAAAAACCAGAGAACTACTTGCTGTCAACACCAATTGTTTTTTACAGGCTGATCTGACTCCTGGTTCTGCTAGCGTATGGCTTCAGGGGTGCGGTTTACGGAACAAAACGATTACATTTTCTACTTAATCCAGAACGATGGGCAGTGTTTATAGAAAACATATATATATTTATACCCTATATACTTGTGTATAAAACGAGTTTTTCACCCTTTTTTTTTTTGCTGAAAATGCCCCCCTCGGCTTATACACGAGTCATTGTCCCAGTTTACAGCGGGTAACAGGAGGCAGGATTTTAGTGTTTTCTATCACATAATATATTACGTAATTTCACAAGATCTTAAGAAATTACCGAGGATATAAAGTGCTGTGTAAAAAAATAACACTAAATAAATAATAAAATAATAATAATATACTGTAAGAATACTTTAGAAAATAGATAATTTTTTCTAATCAATTAACAAAATGCAAGTCATTTACTGAAACAAAAACAGCTGTGTAGGAGGCGTAATACAGGGCAAGGAACAGACGAACTCTACTAGAAATGTGAGGTTGTGGCAAATAATTTCGTGTCACAGGTAGTGATACTGCATCAGCAAGTCGTCCCCCAGGATAATATTTCACAGCACGCTGGATTTTCAGGATGTGTTATTCAAGCTCTTTTGAAGAAGAAACAAGAAATGAGCAATGTTGAGAACTATAGACACAGGGAACTGCCAAATAAACTTAGTGCATGAGATGAGACATCATGTTACTTCCGTTGAAATCGGAAAATGTCCAGCAGTGCCATCAGCTCAGAATGGGGAGAAACCAGTGAGACCGAGCTGCCCCATCTACTTTTCAGAGAAGTCTGACCAGTCTTCTTCTTTATGGAAGAAATGTGGCGAAAAACCTTACCTTCTCCATACAAGGACAAGTGACTCAACTACGCACGAAAACATAGGAGCTAATAATGGAGGTGACGGGCGGTCCCCGGATACTGATGAAGGAGGTGACGGGCGGTCCCCGGATACTGATGAAGGAGGTGATGGGCAGTCACCGGATACTGATGATGGAGGCAACGGGCGGTCCCCGGATACTGATGATGGAGGAAATATATAATTAATAAATATCCACAACATTAACTATTATTCAGTAATACTGAGAATCTGATCAATCTGATTTTTGGTGCCAGATTAGAAAAAACATATATTTCTGTATTTGGTCACTGCATTGAAGCAGCCTCAGCACTTTATTTTGGTTTTTAGGCGGCCATTAGCTGGGGACAGTGAGCTGGTAAATTGCCTAAATGGCAGATCCCCAATATATGGAGTATGGGTGTCTATAATTTCCTATCAGATGTGTCCCATATTTTTAGGTAGCGTCAGATAATATCTGTGGCACTCCTTCTGTTTTGAAACTACAACTCCCATCATGCCGGCTGATTGCCCAAGAATACTGCCCCCTTGGACTATGTGTTATGAATGTTTGATCATTGCTCCAATGTAGAATAACAAAACTTTGCAATAATGTTAATTTTGTATTTCATGTATACAGCTCCGATTGTACATTTTCACCAGAATCTCATGTCAATAGCATCTTTAGAAACGGATTTACTTAGAAACTTGACATATTCAATGCTCATTTCATCCACAATATATACTCAGGATGAGAATAAATATAATATAATGTCTAATCGTGTGCTCCTGTCTTCAGTTTTCCTCCTCTTCTCCTGTCTGTTGGTTGTCATTGTCGTTGGCATTTGACAGAGCACATAGCCCTGCATAGGAGCTGTGTACACATAACGGTAGAGCAGTCAGGCTTCATACAGAGGTGTGAATGGAAGGTTATATGACATGAGACCGTCGTGCGGAGAGTAATCGATTTGTGACGGCGCTGAGCTCCCCGTGTCCTGCCGTCACCTAATGAGCAGCTGTCTGCTGGTTATTTATAATTTCTATAATGAGGCTGATGGCCGGCCTCATTAGTTAATGAACATTAATCCGCGCTTCTCCTCCGGCCCGTCGCTCTTCATTTCTCCTGCAGGACGCGCCCGCGTCATGTGATATGTATTCGGATAGTCGTGCCTCGGGTCCTGTGACCTTGGTGATAGCGTGGCCTCCGGCGCTCGGGGATGTTGTGGCTGCGTGGCCTCAACATCTGCCCTAATCTCTCCGGCTCCCATCGAACGCTGCTCTCCCCCCAGGAGGGATTTTTTTTTTTTTTTTGTATCTCTCTTTTACAAAAAGGAGACTGCAGCAAATGAAATAAATATCTCCCTTCTCCCTCCTTTTTTTTTTTTTTTTCTTTTTTTTTTCCCCCTTTCATTTTTTGTTATTCTGCTTTGATGGTGCTTTTCTCCAGATAGTATGTGCCCCTTCCACATCCCTAATGCAGGGGTTTTTCTGACCTCCAGTTCTATCCTTCCTCCGCCACACTGTACATCATATTATACACCAGGGTGCTGGTGGCCTTAGGTTATATTGCGGGGGAGGGTGCGGGGGGACGGAGGTTATACAACAGGGAGGGTGCAGGGGGCCAGAGGTTATATTGCGGGGGAGGGGGCCAGAGGTTATACAGCGGGGGAGGGTGTAAGGGGTCGGAGGTTATACGACAGAAGGGTGTGAGGGGCCAAAGGTTATATTGCGGGGCAGGGTGCAGGGGGCCGGAGCTTATACAACGGGGGAGGGTGCAGGGGGCCGGAGGTTATACAGCGGGGGAGGGTGTGAGGTGTCGGAGGTTATACGACGGAAGGGTGTGAGGGGCCAAAGGTTATATTGCGGGGGAGGGTGCAGGGGGCCGGAGGTTATACAGCGGGGGAGGGTGTGAGGGGCCGGAGGTTATACGACGGGAGGGTGCGGGAGGTTGGAGGTTATACAGCGGGGGAGGGTGCGGGGGGATGGAGGTTATACAACGGGGAGGGTGCAGGGGGCCAGAGGTTATACAGCAGGGGAGGGTGCGGGGGGGCCGGAGGTTATATTGCGGGGGAGGGTGCAGGGGGCCGGAGGTTATACAATGGGGAAGGGTGCAGGGGGCTGGAGGTTATACAACGGGGAAGGGTGCAGGGGCCGGAGGTTATACAACGGGGAAGGGTGCAGGGGGCCGGAGATTATACAGCAGGGGAGGGTGCGAGGGGCCAGAGGTTATACAACGGGGAGGGTGCGAGGGGCCAGAGGTTATACAACAGGGGAGGGTGTGAGGGCCAGAGGTTATACAACGGGGGAGGGTACGAGGGGCCGGAGGTTATACATAACGTACATATATTTACTTGCATGTTTACTTCTAGTCTCGTGCTGATTTATAACTAATCTGTATTATTTTCCTTCTTTGCACAGAAACCCGGGTTCAGATTCAAGAGTCGGTACGAGGAAAAGACGTTTTTATCATACAGACAGTTTCCAAGTAAGTGATGGCTGACAGTGTTTACCCCATTTTCATCTGGAGCACTAGGAGTTAATATTTTCACAAGAAACTTGGCCGAGAGGATTGCGGAGAATATCAGAAATGAGCTCACCCCATAAAGACGTTGTGTAATAATCCATCTTTACCGCACAGATACAGCCTTATATAGGAATGTGCCCGCGCCAATCTAACAGCGGGCAAAGCAGCTGGCATTGTGTGATCGGGGAGGGGGCCGAGGTACATCCCGAGCAAGAAAAAACTGAATAGTGCATCCAGAAAGGCCCGGAATAAAGCTTGCCCTGTGCTCCATTTCTTTAGCAGAACAAGTCTTGTAATTGCATAGGAAAAAATCTGGCAAAACCTGGATGCAAGCTTGCATGAATCCGTACAGACACGTCCTAATGGTCCCTGTACACAAGTCCGCTCTGGATTTTGTGTCATTATCGCTATGATTTTAGTCCAGACGTCACCCGACTTATTATCTGCTGTATTAATTGTGCGACCCCTTCGTCTACAGGGATGTGAACACGACAATCATGGAGCTTTTAATCATGGTGTACGCCTGCCGGACCTCGTGCGCTAAGACCATCAGCGGCGTCATCCCCTACTTCCCGTACAGCAAGCAGTGCAAGATGAGGAAGAGAGGATCCATCGTCTCCAAGCTCCTGGCCTCCATGATGTGCAAAGCCGGTAAGTGGGGGAATACAAAAGGAAGGGGGCGCTACATGCAGGACCGTGCAGCGTCAGTCACTCCATGTCACAGGCGCTAAAACAGTGCGAGGACCCCGACATACAGCTCCTAAAGGGAAGCACAATATTTGGGTTCATTGCAGTTAATCCTGGAGTTCGGGCGAAGTTAAGCTTTACTTTCGGAGACATCCAAGCAGCACCCCACACGTAGACCCGTGGGAATCGTCCCATCATCCTCCACAGAGAAATCCATTAGCGTCTGTTTATTTGTTCACTTTATCCCCTGTGTAAACTTGGCTCCTCGTCTTTATGTAACTTAAGATCTAGTTTAATCAGTCGTCGGGTGGAAATCAAATCTCAGCTGCCGGCTGATGACTGGGGAGGGATTGTGTCTGATCTCCAGGCGTTCGCTGTTGTCACCATTTCTCTATTCTCCTTCTCCCATGAAGGGTTAACTCACTTCATCACCATGGACCTGCATCAGAAGGAAATTCAGGGCTTTTTCAATATTCCAGTGGACAATCTTCGAGCGTCTCCGTTCCTCCTGCAGTACATCCAAGAAGAGGTGAGCGAGCGGCAGACGTGAAGTCGCTGCCCTGGCGCTAAAAATATGTAGTGAAATGCCATGTTTACTGATGTGAACTTGTCAGATGCCGCCGGATAATGGTTAATCCCTTCCTGCTGGACTCCGAGGAAGTGGTCAGGAAGGTACCGAAAGCCGATCCCTGTCGTAATAATACATCACAGTAATAGTCTGGAGGGGGGCTGTGGGTTCGCCGGCTCGCCCCCCCGGGGGCTGTGGGTTCGCCGGCTCGCCCCCCCGGGGGCTGTGGGTTCGCCGGCTCGCCCCCCCGGGGGCTGTGGGTTCGCCGGCTCGCCCCCCCGGGGGCTGTGGGTTCGCCGGCTCGCCCCCCCGGGGGCTGTGGGTTCGCCGGCTCGCCCCCCCGGGGGCTGTGGGTTCGCCGGCTCGCCCCCCCGGGGGCTGTGGGTTCGCCGGCTCGCCCCCCCGGGGGCTGTGGGTTCGCCGGCTCGCCCCCCCGGGGGCTGTGGGTTCGCCGGCTCGCCCCCCGGGGGCCGTGGGTTCGCCGGCTCGCCCCCCGGGGGCCGTGGGTTCGCCGGCTCGCCCCCCCGGGGGCTGTGGGTTCGCCGGCTCGCCCCCCCGGGGGCTGTGGGTTCGCCGGCTCGCCCCCCGGGGGCCGTGGGTTCGCCGGCTCGCCCCCCTGGGCTTCGCCGGCTCGCCTCCCTGCTAGATTTCAGGAGCCATAATAAAGTAAAAGATGTCGCTGCAATCTAGACAACTGCATCGTCTGCTGTCAAGAAGTGGGTGGTTACTAAATGGTGCATTTTACCAAATTTGTAAGTTATTTCCTATCGATTGGATAAGTGATAACTCAGTAATGGCTATACACCTGCCTGCGCGCTGATTTGCGGCCATGTATCTGGCTCTGCATACACATTATACCGCTTGCTGATCATGATTAGGAGCCTCCATCCCGGAGATGACAGAAGATCTCTGCTGCGTAATTACAGCACAGATATAGGATGCCGTGCATTTTAAATGCCATGGCTGGCACGCCGGGGGCCGATCACATTTCTGGCTGAACAATGAGCGAGCATCTCATTTACTGCAAGCCAGAGATCCGGCCGGAGGTGAGGAGTAAGAGTCCGTCCAGGATGCCCCCCACATCAGCGGGGCAGAGACCATCCTGGTCACCACTAAACATTACATTTATGCATTCAGTATAACGAAATGAGCTCAATCTATATGGCCGCCCGGCCCAGAAACGTTCTCATTCTTTCCATAATTAAGTGGCCGAGACAATGAAAATTGTACAGACATAAGTATTTACAAAGCAATATGTGATCGTCAAAACTGCCGGAAACGCTGAAATATTTTATTCATGGAGTTGTGTAAATGTTTGTTTTATTTTTCACTAAATGATCACTTTGGGTCAGATGAGAGAGTTGCACAGGTCACTTACATTACCTGGGAAAAGCTCGAGCCCCCTGCTGACTAACATACAGTACACGACCTGCAAAAGAGGGAAAAAGAAAAGAAAAGTGACAACCATTTTGAGCACATTTTTAGTTCTTTGAAAGGACGTTTACGCACTCTGACTACTTCATGACTGCTTCATCTCAGCCAGAATATTACTAATGTACTACTGCCCCCATATACAGGAATATAACTACTATAATACTGCTCCTATGTACAAGAATATAACTACTATAATACTGCTCCTATGTACAAGAATATAACTACTATAATACTGCCCCTATGTTCAAGAATATAGCTACTATAATACTGCTCCTATGTACAAGAATATAACTACTATAATACTGCTCTTATGTACAAGAATATAACTACTATAATACTGCTCTTATGTACAAGAATATAACTACTATAATACTGCTCCTATGTACAGGAATATAACTACTATAATACTGCTCCTATGTACAAGAATATAACTACTATAATACTGCTCCTATGTACAAGAATATAACTACTATAATACTGCTCCTATGTACAAGAATATAACTACTATAATACTGCTCCTATGTACAAGAATATAACTACTATAATACTGCTCCTATGTACAAGAATATAACTACTATAATACTGCTCCTATGTACAAGAATATAACTACTATAATACTGCCCCTATGTACAGTAATATAACTACTATAATACTGCTCCTATGTACAAGAATATAACTACTATAATACTGCTCCTATTTACAAGAATATAACTGCTATGATGACGGATGTGACATTTAGCATACCGTTTTCGGTGTATACGGCAGCCTTTCAGTCGTCCTGTGGCGTTTGTCTGCGCTGTGGATCGGCCTGTGCCCCCTATAGACAGACTACATATAGTGTTGCTGCCGGACTTCCAGGCTATACATGTATATATGTAGATTTGTTTTTCCTTCTGTTTTATCTATGCAGATTCCTGACTACAGAAATGCAGTTATTGTAGCCAAATCGCCGTCATCTGCAAAAAGGTGAGAACACCACCCTCCTCCCCTGACGTTTCGCCTCTATACCAAGGCAGAAGAACGGCGTCGCGCTCATCTTGTAGTACCATTTCATCCCACTATGTGGCGTCGCAGCAGAGCAGACAGTGGAATCTTATTAGGAGCGTTAGGCGCGTCGTCCTCCGCTGCACGGAGGATTGAATATTGTTGTGTGTTTAAGCAGTTGACTGCACTCCGCTGCTTGTTTGTAGCCAGTGTCGGTTTATAATCTTAGTCCTGAGGAGCACCATTTATTAGCCGTATGTAATCATTTGTGTGTTTGCACTCCCCGCAGGGCTCAATCCTTTGCTGAACGGTTGCGGCTAGGAATCGCTGTCATCCATGGAGAAGCTCAGGACGCAGAATCAGACATGGTAGACGGAAGACATTCACCACCAGTTGTCAAGAATATCGCCGCCATTCACCCGTCATTGGAGATACCCTGTAAGTAGAGCCTCTCTTGACGTCACCGGATTATCAGATGATAATTAACCCCTTCACGACCTTGCTGTTTTCCATTTTTGCGTTCGTTTTTCGCTCCCCTCCTTCCCAGAGCCATAACTTTTTTTTTTTTTCATCAATATGTCCATGTGAGAGCTTATTTTTTGCGGGACAAGTTCTACTTTTGAACGACATCATTGGTTTTACCATGTTGTGTACTAGAAAACTGGAGAAAAAAATTCCAAGTGCGGTGAAATTGCAAAAAAAAGTGCGATCCCACATTTATATTTTGTTTGGCTTTTTTGCTAGGTTCACTAAATGTTAAACCTGACCTGCCATTATGATTCTCCAGGTCATTACCAGTTCATAGACACCAAACATGTCTAGGTTACGTTTTATCTAAGTGGTAAAAAAAAAAATTCCAAACTTTGCTAAAAAAAAAAAAAAAATTGCACAATTTTCTGATACTCGTAGCGTCTCCAATTTTTGTGATCTGGGGTTGGGTGAGGGCTTATTACTCTGTCGCCTCATTGGGGGACACAGGACCATGGGTGTTATGCTGCTGTCCACTAGGAGGCGACACTATGCATAATCTGAAAAAGATTAACTGTGGCTCCTCCTGTGCAGTATACACCCCTGGACGGCATCAGCCTTCTCCAGTTTTTGCTTAGTGTCGCAAAGGAGGCACACCTAAAGATTTTTACTCCGTTTTACTCCGTTTCCCGTTTTCCGACGGGATTACAGATGAAGAAAAGAGGGTCTCCTGTGAGACCCCCGGCATGGCTCCTTCCTCGGCCCCCTATTAGGGGTTGCCCAGTTGAAGTTGAGAGGGCTATTCCCCATGCTGCTCCTTCCCCAACCCCTCGGGTGTTGGTTCGAAGTCGAGTCCCCCCTCCTTCCCCAATTCCTTTTGGTTTCTGGGTTGAGGTCGAGGTGAGGATAAAGGCCCCTGAAGGTGTGACAAAAGCACCCTCCCTATCCCCCTCTGGGGGTATTAGGTTGAGACACCTCAGGTAGGGCCTGTACAGGCAGCATCCTACAGCTCCCAGCAATGGGCCAGCACACTGCGCCTGCATCCAGGGACCCCAGCCCAGCTGCGGGCTCCTGTTGGGGCCGGGGGGAGTGCAGGCAGGCATGGCACATACAGACACAGGGCTCCCTGCGTCCCTGTCTCTGCGGCAGCACCAGCTCTATACTGCCTCAGGGGGACCCCAGCCGGGCTCCCCCTTCCGCTTATAGCCCCACCGCCATCCTGCCTTCAAATCCGGAGGGGTCCGGTTCAGATCCGACCCCCTCCCGGACTTTCGCGCCGGCCTGGAGCCCTTCTGGGCCTCAGGCATCTAATTTAGGCCCCGGCTTCGGCCTAGCTGAAGCAGCAGCCTCCTCTCCGCCCCCCGGCCCGCCCCCCGGATGACAAATATGACACTCTACAGTGTCATACAAGGGGCGGATCGAGACAGAAAGGGCGGGTTTTTTATAGCCTTGCCGCCTTTTTCCAGCTCTCCGCCCCCTTCTCCTCCTCTCTCCTCTGTCTCTGCAGCCATTTTCGGCTGCAGATTAACCCTGCATCTCCCGGTCTGCAGGACCAGGACCAGGCAGCCAGTCTCCGGGGGGGCACAGGACTGTGGATTTTTGGCGCTGGACCTAGGGGTACACTGGTGGGGTAAGATCACAGCTGGGTTATCTTTACTCAGCTGTGAATCCATATTACCTATAAGGCTCCCCTGTAGGTTCTCTACCCCTGTAAGGTCCATCTGCTGGCAGCACTTCTGCACTCTGTGCACTATGCCGGGCTCAAGGTCTAAGAGAACCAGGCAGAACTGCTATTATGCATTCTGCACAGCCTGCGGGACCGCTCTCCCCAGTAGTAGCACGTACCCGCATTGTCAGAACTGTATACAAACTAATGTGTCAGAGCCCCAAGAAGCCCCTGCCAATGCCTCGGTGTCTAATGCCACGCCGGAATGGGCTACTCAGATATCACAATCTATGACGCAGTCTATAGATAACCTAACCTCCACATTGCTTCAGGCTCTGCAGGGTCATGCCCCGGCTATGACCGTTACCCAGCAAAGGGAGAGCTTGACTCAGGAACAAGATGACCCTGGCACATCCACGTTTAGGTCACAACGCAAGCGGATCCATAGATCAAGTCCATCTGCGTAATCCCATAGCACACGGTCATCCCCCTCTAGGGAGAGACACCGTTGCTCCAGGTCATCTAGACCATCCCATTCCAGGGACAGACAATGCAGATCTCCGCAATCCCCAACCAGAGAAGGCCTCCTCCCCAGCTCACCCAGCAGGGGACGCCTCAGTGATATACAGGATTCGGAAGGCATCTCAGACAGAGAAACGGAGGGGTCCCTGATCCCAATCCCTCCTAGCAATGCAGCGCTAGTTGAGGACATAATATCGTCCATCCATCGGGTGCTGGACATTTCTGATCCGCCACCAGAGGCCCCAGAACATCAGATTTCCTTTGAAGGACCTCTGAAGCCGCCTAAGGTTTTCTCTAACCACCCAGAGTTTAAGGCGATCCTTAAAAACAGCTCTCACAGCCTGAGAAAAAATTCGCTAATCGCAAATATCTGGAGACGAGGTACCCCTTCCCACAGAAGGACACCAAGGAATGGACAGATCCACCTGAAGTGGATCCCCCAGTCTCCAGGCTAGCAGCACAGACCCTCCTTTCACTGCCAGATAGCTCAACCCTAAGGGACGCAGCAGACCGGCAGGTAGAACGCATGGCTCGTTCAATTTTCGAGGCAGCAGGGGCATCCCTGGTTCCCGCGTTCGCCTCCGTTTGGGCTGCCAAGGCTATCCTGGCCTGGGCAAAGAATTTACAAGCCTTCCAAGCATCCGCTCCTGAACTGTCAGACCAAGCGGTTCAAATTGCTGTTGTAGCAGATTACATGCTCCATGCAGCTCTGGATTTAGCAAGGGGAGTCGCGGGGATAGCATCAAACGCCATCACGATTCGGCGTATCCTCTGGCTGCGGGAATGGAAAGCGGACGCAGCCTCAAAGAAGTCCCTCACGCACCTCCCCTACCTCAGTGGGAGACTTTTCGGTGAACAGTTGGACACTATGATATCCAACGCCACAAGGGGTAAGAGTACTTCTCTTCCCCAACTGAAACCTAAACGCACTTACAAGAAGCGTAACCAAACTCGATTCCGATCCTTTTGGAATTCCTCCGGCTGGTCCGTCTCATGTCCAGTACAAAATCGTAACCGTTCCCCACGCAGGGACAACTCACGATCGACGCAAAGGTCGGACAAGACCTGGCAGTCAAAAGCAGGCCAGTCTAAGCCCACAGGAGGAAAATCTCAGACTTTCTCCTCCTCATGACTCACGGACTCCGGAAGACACCACACCAGTAGGTGGCCGACTTTTGCTCTTTCATCATGTCTGGCTGCCTATTACAGAAGACAGGTGGGTCACGGAACTAGTGTCTTCCGGATACAAAATAGACTTCACCTCCAACCCACCGGACCGGTTCTTCCTCTCTGTCCCCCCAAAACCGCCAGCCAAGGCTCGAGCCTACCACCAAGCGGTCTCCTCGCTTTGTCAATCAGGAGTCATAGTACCGGTACCCACGACCGACCGCTTCCGAGGGTTCTACTCCAATCTGTTCGTAGTTCCCAAGAAAGGAGGCAGCGTACGGCCCATACTAGACCTAAAACAGCTCAACAAATATGTACGGGTCCGTCATTTCCGCATGGAGTCCCTTCGGTCCATCATTGCGTCCATGGAGAAGGGAGAATATCTCGCCTCCATAGACATACAAGACGCATACCTGCATATACCCATTGCACCTGCCCATCAGAGGTTTCTCAGGTTCGCAATAGGCCAGGACCACTACCAATTCGTGGCTCTCCCCTTTGGACTCGCCACGGCTCCCAGAGTGTTCACCAAGGTCATGGCAGCCACCATGGACGTCCTGCACTCCAGAGGCATAGTAGTCGTTCCATACCTGGACGATCTACTCATCAAGGCTCCCACCTTCAAGGACTGCGAGCTCAGCGTCTCAATCACAACCGATACACTCAGTCGCATGGGCTGTTTAATCAACCTACAAAAGTCATCACCAACCCCGAGTCAGTCCCTGACCTTCCTGGGAATGTTATTCAACACCTCCAGGGGTCTAGTGCTCCTTCCCAAGGACAAGGCACTGGCTCTCCGACTTGCAGTTCGCACCCTCCTCCGCAAACCCCCTCGATCTCTCCGGTTTGCCATGAGAGTCCTCGGCAAGATGGCAGCGGCAATAGAAGCTGTTCCATTTGCCCAGTTTCACCTCAGACCTCTCCAACTAGCCATTCTCAAGTCCTGGGACAGGAATCCCTTTTCTCTCGACAGGGAGTTCCAGCTAACGTCGTCAACCAGGAGGTCCCTGCACCGGTGGCTCAAGCCAACCTCGCTAGCAAAGGGGAAATCCTTTCTCTCAGGTCAATGGAAGGTCCTGACCACCGACGCGAGCCTGACGGGTTGGGGTGCGGTGCACCTACACCACAGGGCGCAGGGCAAGTGGTCCCCAGCGGAAGCGACCATGCCCATCAACATCCTGGAAATTCGTGCCATCCTACTGGCATTGAGGGCCTTCCATCACTTACTGGCAGCCTCTCACATCAGGATACAGTCGGACAATGCCACGGCTGTGGCATATGTGAATCATCAAGGGGGGACCCGCAGTACCCAGGCGATGCGTGAAGTGTCACATATCCTCCGCTGGGCGGAGGACACAGGGTCGGTTCTTTCGGCGGTCCACATTCCGGGTGTGGACAACTGGGAAGCAGACTTCCTCAGCCGACAAGGAATAGACTCGGGAGAGTGGTCTCTCCATCCCGAGATTTTTCAACAGATCTGTCTCCGCTGGGGGACCCCTGATGTGGACCTAATGGCATCCCATTTTCAATGCCAAGGTCTCCAACTTCATTGCCAGAACACACGATCCGCGGTCGCTCGGAGCAGACGCTCTGGTTCAGGACTGGACCCAGTTCCAGCTTCTGTACATTTTTCCACCTCTCCCCCTGATATCCAGAGTGGTGAGGAAGATCAAACAAGAGGGAGTTCCAACCATCCTCATTGCACCGGACTGGCCCAGACGCACATGGTACGCCGACATCGTACAACTCACAGCAGACGCCCCTTGGCGTCTCCCCGACCGCCACGATCTTCTATCACAAGGGCCGTTCTACCACCAGAACTCAGGGGCTCTCAATTTGACGGCGTGGCCCTTGAGACCTGGGTTCTAACCCAGGCAGGGCTCTCGGCAGATGTCATTGGAACCATGATCAGAGCACGGAAACCAGCCTCTGCCAAGATTTATTACCGTACCTGGAAAGTTTTCTTTACCTGGTGCGAATCTCGTGGCCAGATCCCACTCCCTTATTCCATACCCAAAGTACTTGGTTTTCTCCAATCGGGTCTGGAGGCGAGGCTGTCATTGGGCTCGTTTAAGAGCCAGGTGTCAGCCCTCTCAGTGCTTTTCCAAAAGCGCATTGCTACCAAGCCGCAAGTAAGGACTTTCCTTCAGGGGGTTTCCCGATTGGTTCCCCCCTACAGACGACCACTAGAAACGTGGGACCTCAACCTGGTCCTGACAGCATTGCAGGAACCACTCTTCGAACCTCTTAAGGAGGTCCCGCTCCGCCTTCTTTCCCAGAAGGTGGTTTTCCTGGTGGCAATCACCTCGCTACGCAGGGTGTCTGAACTGACAGCACTCTCCTGCAGACGGCCTTTCCTAGCATTTCACCAGGACAAGGTAGTTCTTCGTACGGTCCCATCCTTCCTCCCGAAGGTTGTGTCCGACTTCCACCTCAATGAGGAAATTTCACTACCATCCCTTTGTCCGGTTCCGGTTCATAGAGTGGAGAAGGCTCTGCATACGCTTGACCTTGTCAGGGCTTTGCGTATATACGTGTCTAGGACTGCGTCCTTCCGGAGGTCTGATTCCCTTTTCCTCCTTCCGGAAGGCGGCCACAAGGGTATGCCAGCTTCCAAAGCTACTCTTGCCAGGTGGATCAAATCCACCATACAAGAGGCGTACCGCCTTAAGAATTCTCCTCTTCCAGCCGGTATTACGGCACACTCTACACGGGCGGTAGGGGCCTCCTGGGCCATTCGGCACCAGGCTTTGGCACAACAAGTGTGTAAGGCGGCCACTTGGACTAGCTTACACACGTTTACTAAACACTACAGGGTTCATACCCAGTCCTCAGCAGACGCGAGCCTGGGTAGACGTGTCCTGCAGGCGGCGGTGCCCTAAGTGTACGGGCCTGTCTGCACAATATTCGTCCATTGCTTCCCACCCAGGGACTGCTTTAGGACGTCCCATGGTCCTGTGTCCCCCAATGAGGCGACAGAGTAAAGGAGATTTTTGTGTACTCACCGTAAAATCTCTTTCTCTTAGCCTCTAATTGGGGGACACAGCTCCCACCCTGTTGCCCTTTCCGGGCTGTTGTAACTGTTGAGTTCTCATATTGTTTCTTGAGCTCGTACATAGTTGCCTTCTTACAGGCATAATTATGTTATTCATGTTACGTTCCTCCTACTGCTTTTGCACAAAACTGGAGAAGGCTGATGCCGTCCAGGGGTGTATACTGCACAGGAGGAGCCACAGTTAATCTTTTTCAGATTATGCATAGTGTCGCCTCCTAGTGGACAGCAGCATAACACCCATGGTCCTGTGTCCCCCAATTAGAGGCTAAGAGAAAGAGATTTTACGGTGAGTACACAAAAATCTCCTTTTTTTGCGTCCCGAGCTGACGTTTTTAATTATACCACTTTTGTGCAGATATGTTTTTTTGATCGCCCATTATTGCATTTTAATGCAGTGTCGGGGTGACCAAAAAAACCGCAATACTGGCGTTTTGAATTTTTTTCTCGCTACACTGTTTAGCGATCAGGTTAATCCTGTTTTTTTTTTTTTTTTATTGATAGATCGGGCGATTCTGAATGCGGCGATACCAAATGTGTAGGTTTGATATTTTTTTTTTATTTTTTTATTGTTTTATTTTGATTGGGGCGAAAGGGGGGTGATTTGAACTTTTTATATATTTTTTATTTTTTTAATATTTTTAAACACATTTTTTTTTCCATATGAGGCTAGAAGCATGCACAACGCGATCGCCTCTGCTACATAGAGGTGAAGCACAGATCACCTATATGTAGCAGAAATGCAGCATTGCTTTGAGCGCCAACCACAGGGTGGCGCTCAAAGCAATTGGCCATCAACAACCATAGAGGTCTCAAGGAGACCTCAGGTTGTTATGGCAGTGCACCGCTGACCCCCGATCATGTGACGGGGGTCAGCGGTGCGAGCACTTCTAGCCGTGCGGCGGGTGGCGCTTGTTAAATGCCGCTGCAAGACTTTGACAGCGACAGTTAACTAGTTAATGGGCGCGGGCAGATCGCGATTCCACTCGCGAATGGGCGCGGGCGGATCGCGATTCCACTCGCGCCCATTGCGCGCACATGGCAGCTGTTGAAAACAGCTGACATGTCAAGGCTTTAACCCCGTCGCGCCATTTGCCGTACTAGTACGGCGCTGCCGGCACTGCATTTGTGCCAGCCGCAGTACTAGTACGGCGGATCGATCACCGCGGTCTCTCGCTGAGCGCCGCGGTGATCGGGTGCGGATGTCAGCTGTATATGACAGCTGACACCCCGCAGCAATGCCCACGATCTGCGCTAGCGCCGATCGCGGGCATTTAACCCCTCTGATGCCGCTGTCAGTAGTGACAGCTGCATAGAGGTGGATCGCGCAGGAACGGGTGCTCCCTGCGCTCTCCCACCGGAGCAACGCGATGAGATCGCGCTGCTCCGGTGATCCGGAAGGAGTCCCCGGATCCAAGATGGCCGCTGGACTCCTTCCGGGTCATTTACTGACCTAGCTTGCCGGCGCCTGCTGAGAGTTCCTAATAGCAGGCGCTGGCAAGCCTCTGTAAGTTGCCTGTCAGATCGTTGATCTAAAACAGTGATGTCCCACCCTGGGACAATGGTAAAAAGTAAAAAAAAAAAAAAAAAAAATACAATGTATAAAAAATAAAATAAAAAAATCCCCAAATAAAGAAAAAAAAAAAAACATTTCCCAGTAAATCCATTTATTTTTGTAAAAAAAAATAAAAGTACACATTTGGTATCGCCGCGTCCGTAACGACCCGCTCTATAAAACTATCCCACTAGTTAACCCCTTCAGTGAACACCGCAAAAAATAAAAAATAAAAAACAAGGCAAAAAACAACGCTTTATTATCATACAGGCGAACAAAAAGTGGAATAATACGCGATCAAAAAGACGGATACAAATAACCATGGTACCGTTGAAAACGTCATCTTGTCCCGCAAAAAAAAAAGCCACCATACAGCATCATCAACAGAAAAATAAAAAAGTTATAGCTCTCAGAATAAAGCGATGCAAAAACAATTATTTTTTTTATATAAAATAGTTTTTGTGTAAAAGCGCCAAAACATAAAAAAATTACATAAATGAGGTATCGCTGTAATCGTACTAACCCGAAGAATAAAACTGCTTTATCAATTTTACCACACGTGGAACGCTATAAATGCCCCCCCCTAAAAGAATTTCAGGAATTGCTGGTTTTTGTTCATTCCGCCTCCCAAAAATCGGAATAAAAAGCCATCAAAAAATGTAATGTGCCCGAAAATGGTACCAATAAAAACGTCAACTCGTCCTGCAAAAAACAAGATCTCGCATGACTCTGTGGGCCAAAATATGGATAAATTATAGCTCTCAAAATGTGGTGATGCAAAAACTATTTTTTGTAATAAAAAGCGTCTTTTAGTGTGTGATGGCTGCCAACCATAAAAAAAGCTATAAAAGTAAATCAAACCCCCCCTTCATCACCCCCTTAGTTAGGGAAAAATAATAAAATTTTAAAAAATGTATGTATTTCCATTTTCCCGTTAGGGCTAGGGTTAGGGTTGGGGTTAGGGTTAGGGTTAGGGTTGGGGTTAGGGCTTGGGTTAGGGCTGGGGTTAGGGTTTCAGTTATAATTGGGGGTTTCCACTGTTTAGGCACATAAGGGGCTCTCCAAACGCGACATGGCGTCCGATCTCAATTCCAGCCAATTCTGCTTTGAAAATCTAAAACAGTGCTCCTTCCCTTCCGAGTTCTCCTGTGCACCCAAACAGTGGTTCCCCCCCATATATGGGGTATCAGCGTACTCAGGACAAATTGGATAACAACTTTTGTGGTCCAATTTCTCCTGTTACCCTTGGGAAAATACAAAACTGGGGGCTAAAATATCATTTTCGTGGAAAAAATAATAATTTTTATTTTCACGGCTCTGCGTTATAAACTGTAGTGAAACACTTGTTGGTTCATAGTTCTCACAACACATCTAGATAAGTTCCTTGGGGGGTCTAGTTTCCAATATGGGGTCACTTGTGGGGGGTTTCTACTGTTTAGGTACATCAGGGGCTCTGCAAATGCAACATGACGCCTGCAGACCAATCCATCTAAGTCTGCATTTCAAACGGCGCTCCTTCCCTTCCGAGCTCTGCCGTGCGCCCAAACAGTGGTTCCCCCCCATATATGGGGTATCAGCGTACTCAGGACAAATTGGACAATAACTTTTGTGGTCCAATTTCTCCTGTTACCCTTGGGAAAAAAAAATTGCGGGCTGAAACATCATTTTGTGGAAAGAAAATTTTTTTTTTAATTTTCACAGCGCTACATTCTAAACATTAGTGAAACCATTGGGGGTTAAAAGTGCTCACCACACATCTAGATAAGTTCCTTAGGGGGTCTTCTTTCCAAAATGGGGTCCATTGTGGGGGGTTTCCACTGTTTAGGCATGTCAGGGGCTCTCCAAACGCGACATGGGTTCCGATCTCAATTCCAGCCAATTTTGCATTGAAAAGTCAAACGGCGCTCCTTCCCTTCCGAGCTCTCCCATGCGCCCAAACAGTGGTTTATCCCCATATATGAAGTATCAGCGTACTCAGGACAAATTGCACAACTACTTTTGGGGTCCAATTTATCCTGTTACCCTTGGGGAAAATAAAAAATTTGGGGCCAAAATATCATTTTTTGTGAAAATTAATATGAAATTTTTTTTACGGCTCTACATTATAAACTTCTGTAAAGCACTTGGAGGTTCAAAGTGCTCACCACACATCTAGATTAGTTCCTAAGAGGGTCTACTTTCCAAAATGGTGTCACTTGTGGGGGTTTCCACTGTTTAGGCACGTCAGGGGCTCTCCAAACACGACATGGGTTCCGATCTCAATTCCAGCAAATCTTGCATTGAAAAGTCAAATGGTGCTCCTTCCCTTCCGAGCTCTGCCATGTGCCCAAACATTGGTTTACCCCAACATGTGGGGTATCGGCATACTCAGGACAAATTGTACAACGACTTTTGTGGTCCAATTTCTCCTGTTACCCTTGGTAAAATAAAACAAATTGGATCTGAAGTAAAAATTTTGTGAAAAAAAAGTTAAATGTTCAATTTTTTTTAAACATTCCAAAAATTCCTGTGAAGCACCTGAGGGGTTAATAAACTTTTTGAATGTGGTTTTGAGCACCTTGAGGGGTGCAGTTTTTAGAATGGTGTCACTTTTGGGCATTTTGTGTCATATAGACCCCTCAAAGTCACTTCAAGTGTGAGGTGGTCTGTAAAAAAAAAAAAAATGGTTTTGCAAATTTTGTTGCAAAAATGAGAAATCGCTGGTCAACTTTTAACCCTTACAACTCCCTAACAAAAAAAAATTGTTTCCAAAATTGTGCTGATGTAAAGCAGACATGTGGGAAATGTTGTTTATTAACTATATTATGTGATATAACTCTCTAATTTAAGGGCATAAAAACTAAAAGTTTGAAAATTGCTAAATTTTCATAATTTTCGACAATTTTTTGTTTTTTTCACAAATAAATGCAAGTCATATCGAAGAAGTTTTACCACTATCATGAAGTACAATATATCACGAGAAAACAATGTCAGAATCACCAGGATCCGTTGAAGCGTTTCAGAGTTATGACCTCATAAAGTGACAGTGGTCAGAATTGTAAAAATTGGCCCTGTCACTTAGGTGAAAAAAGGCTTCGGGGTGAAGGGGTTAAGGTGGGCTCACCGCCGGAGCCCACCTCAAAGCGGGGAAGTCTGCCAGCTGACATTCTATCTATCCCGTCAGCTGGCAGAAAGGGGTTAGGCTACGTCCACATTTGCGTTGTGCGCCGCAGCGTCGGCGCCGCAATGCACAACGCAAACAAAAACGCATGCACAACGCTGCGTTTTGCGCCGCATGCGTCCTTTTTTTCATTGATTTTGGATGCAGCAAAAATGCAACTTGCTGCGTCCTCTGCGCCCGGACGCGGGCGCCGCAGGGACGCATGCGGCGCAAAACGCAAGTGCGACGCATGTCCATGCGCCCCCATGTTAAATATAGGGGCGCATGACGCATGCGGCGACGCTGCGGCGCCGACCGCAAATGTGAACGTAGCCTTAACAGAAATAACCACGTGAAATAGGTCACTCTGTAATGACTCTATATAATATGAGATTCACTTTCTGTATTGAAGAACTGAAATTCACTTTCTGATGATTCTAATTTAGTGAGAAGCCCCTGTAGCTGCGTGTAAGTGCCAGTTTAAACCTCAGCGTTAATGAGGGTAACGATGGGGCTTCTGAGCCGTCACTGTAATGTATAGGGACCCATGTCTGACTCTCTCCGCCGTGTAGTGATTTTCCAGCCTGGTATAATGCGCTATTGTCCGCCACATGGGTTTATTTATGAGGGCTGACCTACATAAGTCAGTGGCAGAAAATCGCCTGAAAACCTTTATGAAGTGCGACAGATTTATTTCAATCCTTATATTGAATTCTCGGCCCATGTCTTTGTGAGGTGCCATCCCGTGCCGTTCCTTCAGGATAGTAAACACCATCTGCTGGCTTCGCTGTGAACCTCCAGAGTCGGAGGCACGAAGCGACCATCTTTGATTTTCCTCAGTTCCCTTCCCTCTTCATAGAGTGATAGGCGAGCTGAAAGTTCGTTTTAACTAGGCGATAATGGGTGACAACTGCCCGACACTTGTTTTTCGCGTATTCTTTGCTAAACTGGTCCCTGGCGTGTTCACAAATTTTGCATACAAGCAAAGAAGACGTTTTGTAATATATCTTTGTTAGAATCAATGGTGCTAGATCCCAGAGCTGGATTCACATCTTCACTGGTCAGTACTTCTTTATAATGCCCTACATGCTGCTTCTTTAATGGGATTGTTTTGCAGGATTAGTCACTTTTTAATTTGGGACTCTCTTGTTGCTGTAAAACCAGAAATGTAGTGTTCTCTGTTATCAGATCTCTGCTACCTAATAAGAGGGTCCCGAGAGGACCATCCCATAATATCCAAATGCAGTAATAGGGCCCCAGTTGCAGCACAGTCAGATGTATGGACTGCTATGTAATTCCTGGTCCGGCAGAGTAGGAGCTGCTCTTTGTAATCTCTACAGAGTAGAAACACAAAGAGCTGATAATAAAGGAACGAGGCGCTGCGTTCCCAGCCTCCTCAGGAGAAATGAGCGATAAAACATTAATGCAGCGATCAGCCAGCGGTTAGTACAAGCAATATGAATCTTTCATGCAGCAAGCGCCGCTGCGTCCAGGCCATGTAAGGTCTAATATATATTTTAAGCCAAGCAGCACAGGCTTCAATGAACTTGGTGACAACCGAGACTGCCCCTGTAAATGGAAACATAGGTGGAAGGTATTGTCAAGAAGCTGGCACTGATGACATCCTGACGACCGATGCCTCCTAAGACACGTGCGTGGTTGGCACACGTACATTTGACCTGGCAGGCATTTGTGAACAGCATGATGTCCGCACTTGTCGCCGCCAAATGTGAGAATGAGTGGTTCCGGAGATACTCTATAAAACTTGCAGGGTTTCGCTCTCACCAAATTGTATATTTACAATCTGTGATCCAATGATTGATGGTCTCCTGTGTTTGTGACACATGTTCATAAGTAGCAGCAACAAGGAGGACATTATACAGCACTACTGAGCAATGTAGCTGTGAATCCAGCTCCAACTTGACAGGGGGCACTTCTTTTCCTTTCTCCTGTCTGTAGACTTTAGTAGGCAGGTCTACTTTTAATGACTGCACCAAATGTTATAGCTATAAAGTCTTTGATCCAATGACTCCTACTCTCCTGTGTCTGTGGCACATGTTCAGAAACAGCAGCAAGGAGGACAGTATACAGAGGTACTGAGCAGTGTAGATGTGCATCCAGCTTTCTGCGCTTCTCCTCTCTATATACTTCAATAGGCAGCTGTAATCTGTTCTCTCAGTCCATCTTGGTATGACCAGAACGAATAACAAGTCTAGGAGGCAAAAGGACAAGTGGAGAAAGAATGAAAATTGATTGGATAAGATAAATTAGGATATGTTGTGCTGTTAATTTGTGCAATGCTGGTTGAAACGACGGTGACCATTTAATGTTTGCATATAAAGGGCATGCACAATATTCCGAGAGCACAAACAGGAGCGACCGTCGGCATCGCGCCCCGCACCATGCAGTGTGATACATGATCCAGGTATCGGCACCCAGTCTCCATACGGCCCAAATTAGGCAGCAGCATTTATCATAAGAAAACCTCTTGTTCTCCCCTCTGGAAGCTGAGGGATTAGACTGTAATCCTGATCACAGATTGGAAAGATTTGGTTCCAGATAAGGATTAATGTCTCCGCAGTTTGGCTTTCCCTTCATTTCTGCCTGTATGAAACATTGAGACATGAGTTTTGGGGGAAGGCGATCTGGTTGATCTGGATTACTGCCTCTGACATTTCTGCTTTATTCACAGTGATGTTTCCCAAAGAAAAGCCGCCTATTACTGTCGTGGGTGATGTCGGTGGAAGGATAGCCATTATCGTAGTAAGTGCAAACCTGTATTGTTATGGTCCAAGTGGGGGACCCTCTACTGTTAGTAATGTCCTCTCATTATGGGGACAGGTTTCAAGTGGATCTAGCTCTTCTGAGAAAAACTATCATAAGACTTTTTTTCTCAAATATTTATTATTAGCAAATCAGATGATTTCCCTCTGGGCTGTCTCATTTTAGACTGATGTTCCTTTTTGTCCTTCCTGAGAAATGCCACCTGCAAAGATGTCTGCCAGCGGGCTCTCATGGGTAACACATGAACGCTCAGCAGAAAGCCATATAATAAGTTGTTCCTGTGTGTTTTGAAACCCAGATGAAAGAGAAGAATGCAGCTTTTTTTTCCATACAGCTAATCTACAGGAAGAGGACATAGCTGCTTCTAAACTGTTATTAGAGGACATAGATGCTAGTAAAGGGTAACCTACTATGGAGAAACATAGCTATGTCAAAAGGGATAATATGAGTCTCTCTTACACAGAGCCACAGCAGGCACAGAGTAAAAGCTTTGACAGGTTTTACCTATGTAGTTATTTCTTCCATCCTTCACTACCTCCTGCTGCTCCATAATACACAGGAATCCACTGCAGCATGAATCCAGCAGCACAGATCTTCTCTGTATTTACACGCTGCACACTGTCATCCATTTGTCCACTCCCACAGGGGTATTTTCCCAGCTCAGCGACAGGAAGTCTCACACAGGTGTCCACATAGTGAGACAATGGATGGCCCAACTTCAACGTCCTTCTCTTTAAAAGATCACAGCTTTTATTAGTAAATTACAAAGGAATTTTATGTTTCTGAATTATATTATATTTGAGAAAGAGAATACAGTCATGGTTGAAAGTGTCGGCACCCTTGAAATTGTTCCAGAAAATGAAGTACTTCTCGCAGAAAATTATTGCAATTACACGTTATGTTATACACATGTTTGTTTATTTTGTGTCTGTTGGAACAACACACAAAAAAGGAGGGAAAAAAGGCAAATTGAACATAATTTCACAAAAGTGGGCCAGACAAAATTGTTGGCACCCTCAGCTTAATATTTCGTTGCACTGGAATTGTGAACCACTTTTTTTTTTTTTTCCCATACTCCTCCAGGTCTCTCATATGTGAAGACTCCTAATCCCAACAGCAATTTTCAGATCTCTCCACAGGTGATCAATGGGATTTAGATCCGGACTCATTGCTGCCACTTCAGAACTCTCCAGCGCTTTATTTCTATCCTTTTCTGTGGATTCTAGATGTATGTGTTCATTGTCCTGCTGGAAGCCATGACCTAGGACGCAAACCCTGCTTTCTAACACTGGGCACTACATTGCGACCCAAAATTCAGATTTCATGATGCCTTGCATACAGTCAAGTGACCCAGTGCCAGAGGCTGCAGAACAACCCCAAAACAACTTTTATCCTCCACCATATTTGACTGTAAGTGCTGTGTTCTTTTCTTTGTAGGCCTCATTCTGCTTTCAGTAAACAGTAGAATGATGTGCTTTACCAAAAAGCTCTATCTTTGTCTCCTCTGTCCACTAGACTTTTTCCCCCAGAGGGATTTTGCCTTAATCTCATACATTTAGGCAAACTGCAGTCTAGCTGTGCAAGTCTTTGTGTCAGCAGTGGGGTCCAACAGGGTCTCCTTCCATAGCGTTTTTTCTTTCACATGTCGATGGATAGTTCGCGCTGACAGTGATGCACCCTGAGCCTGCAGGACATTGATTGGAGCTGCTTGTCCTCCATTCTGACTAACCTGCGTTGCAACCTTTTCATCAGGTTTTTCTCTGCCGTCCAGTTAGAAGAGCTACAAGGCCATGGGTTGGAAACGTCTCACTTATGTTGCGCACCGTGGACACAAGAACTTCGCAATCTCTGTTGATGGACTTTTAACCTTGAGATTGTTAATATTTTTTAACAATTTTGGTTCTCAGGTCTTCAAACAGTTCTTTCTGTTCTCCATACTTAGTGTGACACACACACGGCAAAGATTGAGTAAACGTATCCCCTTTTTATCTGGTTTTAGGTGTGATTTTCATATTGCCCACACCTGTTACTTGCCACAGGTGAGTTTGAACCCTCATCACATGCTTGAAACAAAGTTGTTCACTCACAATTTTGGAAAGATTGCAACAATTTTTTCCTGCCTATTTTTGGTGTTATGTGTGAAATTATGTCCAATTTGCCTTTTTTATTCAGTTTTATTCAGGAAATTAACATGTATGTAACAAAACGTGCAATTGTAGTAATTTTCTGGGAGAAATACTTCATTTTTGGGCAATAGTTCAATGGTGTCGTATGCATGTTTATGTATGTATGTATTTGTGTATGCATGTATGTGTGTGTATATGTATATATGTGTGTGTGTGTGTATATATATATACACGACACCATTGAACTATTGCCCAAGAATGAAGTACAATATAATCTTTTTTCATCATGACCTGTCCCAAGTGATGGTGATGATGAGTCCTCTCTAAGTCGGGGGTCTAAAGTCGTCCCCCCATTGATTCTGCACACTGCTGCACCTTTCAGTTTCCGCCATATTGCCATCCATCGGCAGAGTATTATAGCCATGTGGCTTCCATCTTTCTGCAGCCTCCACGTTAGGACGACCATTGTTTGACACCACTTTCTTACGCTTTCCACAGGACGACATCATCGACGACGTAGACAGTTTTCTAGCCGCAGCCGAAACGTTAAAAGAACGAGGAGCCTACAAAATTTTTGTTATGGCCACTCATGGACTCCTGTCCTCAGACGCTCCCAGGTTAATAGAGGAGTCGGCCATTGACGAGGTAAGGGGGACATCACTGTAGAGCCAAGCTCCGAATCCTCCACTAATAAAAAGAAAGCAACTTTCAGAATAGTCTTCATAAAAAAAAAAGTATCTCGTTGTTTGGTACATTGAGCTCATATACAGACTCATGCGATTCTTGCCGACCAGATCGGACTATGTGCAGTCCTATATTACAGCTCTGCAGACTCCTGCCCGCCATCAGACGTCCGTATAATGGGCATGTGGGCACCAGGCCTGGACCACCGAGCCATGGAAGAAGACTCCATCATTGTTTTTTTTCCGTTACGTGGACGGTCGCTCTTCCTAACCACTTCCTCACGTTCTCTTTTCCATTTCAGGTAGTTGTCACAAACACGATCCCCCACGAAATCCAAAAGCTGCAGTGCCCCAAAATCAAGACGGTGGACATCAGCATGATCCTGTCGGAAGCCATCCGCCGGATCCACAACGGAGAGTCCATGTCATACCTCTTCAGGAATATAGGAATGGACGATTGACCCTTTTTTATTTGCCGTCTTTTTTTTTTTTTTTTTTGTCTATATAAATATATATATATATATTTTTTAGGAATCATACCAAGGGCCAAAACTGGAATTGTACAGTGTCTCTGTGCCGTATAAGCGATAACCTTAAGATTTCCACACAAGCCATTTGTTTTTTTTCTTCGTCTACCCGTAGGTTCGCCAATCAATGACGTCTTTAGAGGGTTTTGTTTTGCTAAAAAAAAATTTTGCAAACAAAATTCTCACGAGCAAAATGAAATAAACGAATCTGCCTTTATGTGCACTAGGGGACGGTCTCTTAAAGCAGCAATACTAGAGAATATCTGCACTTAAAGGGATTGTCCTGACCTTGGATACTGGTGAGCTACCCAGAGCTGAGGTGTTGGACCATTAATGATCTATGGTATCTAAGTTCTGGACCACCCCTTTAACCTAAAAAGCGAATTAAGTCAGTCTTTCCCATTTACCTCCCATTTACCTCCCCCTGCCATTATAGCTCACCCAGCTTTCCATGGATCCTGAATGGAAAGATCACCTAGTTTTAAATGGATGGGTAATCTGGGGCTATATCTCTGATTTGGTCAGACGTATTGGCAGCCATGTTGCTCGGCACCCAAGTCTTCAAATTTTTAGCGACTTGATGGGTTTTTTTTATGTACTTTTTTTTTTTTTTTGCGGGGGGGGGGTTCCTTCGTTTTCGCCTTTTTATTTTAGGGGTAGATGCCTTTTTATATTTGTCTATTTTAACCCAATGAATAGGTAGCTGGGGATCACAGCCAATCTCTGGTTCGAAGCCACTGTTGACCGGGGCTCATGTATGAAATTGCAATGGCGCCGAGACGTCGGAAACGATGGAGGTCGAAAATGTGTAATTTAATAAACGCCAAAAACTGTCCCAACCCCTTTCAATGCTGGCGGTTTCCATTCCGAAGTCTTTTCAGTCAGTCATACCACCGTCAATGCATTTTATTCTACACCCTAATTCTTAATGGGGTGGGCGGATGGTTTGGGATGTCTGGAGCCTCGTGTGTGTCTGTTAATGGCGGCCTCCGCTGTGCAGAGCGATAGTTTGAAGCGCCAGGAGTACAGACACCGCCGCCATGAGCTTAGCGCTTCGGTTTTGCGTACCTAGTACTGCTGCTTTTGACCTTATGTTCTGCTGCAGGCAGTGAGGGGCGAGGAATAAGCCGCCGTAGGCGAGGGCCTGTAAAGCATTGCTGAGCAATGTAGTATGTGTGGATCAATGTACTGCAGGCCCCCCGAGCAGCACAAGGGCGTGAAGCAAGAGTTACGTGTTTTTGTTAGTTTTTTCCCTTTCCCGTCCCAAATTTGACTTCAACCCCCCTCCCCCTGCGCCGATCAGTAGAGCTGCTACAGCGTGTTAATGGGTTGGGGGAGGTGGGATGGGGTTCTTCGTAGTGATGCTTTTTTTTGTTTTTGTTTTTTTATTTTTTCAGTGGTGCTTGAAAGTTTGTGAATTCTTCAGAATTTTCCAGATTTCTGCATAATTAATTTAAAGACCAAATTAAACTTCAAACAAATGGTCCAAAAATATAACTTTTTTTTTTCTTCTTCTGTGGGGGGTGTCCCAGAGCTGTATGAGCACTGTGAGGCTCCTGGGTCCCTCGCTCCCCCCGCCTGACGCCGTGGTCGCCACACTGTGACATGCCTGGCAGGTTAGGGACCCACTGAGTGCTTCGCCGTGACATGGCAGTGGGATTACACATTCTGATTAGGTTTTTTTTTTTTTTTGCTTTATCCGTAGTAGATTAATAAGTGGCGTGAGTGTGCGATCCTTGTCGTCTTCTAACGTCCTGTTTTATGATCCAATATAAAACGTCTGTGAGTGGCAAAATTATGTGAACCCCTTAGGATTAGCAGATAAACTTTCAAGCACCACTGTAAGTAAAACATACAGAAAATGTGCACTTGTATTTATTTTCTGCAAAAGATGAGGGAACATGTAATAAAATTTGTGAATCGTGGTATTTTTTTTAATTTTTTTTCTCCTTATTTTGTCCTGCAAAGGTTAATGATAAAAATCCAACTCCCTGCGACCAGGAGAGGGCCGGCCTCCCTGGGGCCGTCACTGGAGGGGGCTGGTCACCCTGGGGCCATCGCTGGAGGAGGGGGACGGTCTCCCTGGGGCCACGGCTGGAGGGGGACGGTCTCCCTGGGGCCATCGCTGGAGGGGGCTGGTTATCCTGGGGCCACGGCTGGAGGGGGACGTTCTCCCTGGGGCCACGGCTGGAGGAGGGGGGCCGGTCTCCCTGGGGCCACGGCTGGAGGGGGGTGTGCCGGTCTCCCTGGGACCACGGCTGGAGGAGGGGGACGGTCTCCCTGCATACTGTGTTGATTTATGAGTTCAATGTATTGACCGCAGGAGTTAGGCTCCCCCTAGTGGAGGCTGCTGGGAGCCAGATTTTCCCGATTTCATTTTTGCATCCATATGCAGGGGGTTTGGAGCTTTTGTTTTACAGAAATACTGACCGCTATACAGATATATTAGGAAATTGATCATGGCCAAATTTTGGACCTAGTCAGAAATGAATGGTGATCAGGGGCAGATGAAGCAATCACCTTTCTTTTTGACCGTCATCTGTAAAATGCCAAACATATATATTGAGGAGACACGACTATAATAAATTTCATACATATTTATTAACGTGGTAGAAATAATAAACATTGACCTGAAATATCTCAACAGAAAGTAAATGCGGAGAGTGGGAAGGAATTAGAGATGTGCGTATAATGCATGATTTCATTCACAGCCAGCAGAGTAAAACATTGCCAGATCCTGTGGTAAGTATGGATAAATAACAGGATAACCAGTAATAAAGTATAATCAGTATTGATAGTAAGATATTATTAAATGTACATAAAAATCCTCATTGGATAGAAGTGCCAGGATGAACGAGCCAAGTGTCCTCTGTGACATGGGACTTCCGGTCCTGACGGCTCTGTACCCAGGTCTGCCCGATGAGCGACGCTCTGCCTGGTTTTTTTGCTGATAAGGCGTCAGCTGGCTGATGGCCGGGGCACAGATGTCCTCTCTATTGTGTTTTCCTGACCTCTGCTCCATTACACCAATTTGTAGCATTCGCTGGTTGCGTGTTTCCTGGTCCTTAATTTTACTGCGCTCCATTAGAAGTGAGTCGCAACGTCCACAACATAAGACGCTCTCTTATCTCTGCTGCTTGTGGAGCTGTCAGCAGATTCTGCCGTTCCCTCCTAGACATCCCACACAGATATGAACTGGCCGGTATCCAACATGGAGTGTAGAGCAACATCGTCTCATTACCAAGTTATCAGCGCAGCGCTTATAGGATGAGGGGGGTAGTTGTCCCGTAAGATTATAGCATCATCCACACTATTAGATGCTGGTAAACTTGGAGATGATCAGATGTGACCCAAAATTGTACTGAAAAATGGACTTCGGTTAGGGCGGTCCGACCACAGACATGGGACCATAGAAGGGTGGGCTTCTTATTAAACGTGTTGCATTTTAATAAACCAGTGGGGAATTGCACACAAAATTTACATCACAAGTCACATTGAAAATACATTATTTTACCCTTTTCTGTTCCTGAGATACATCCTGTATTATACCCCAGAGCTGCACTCACTATTCTGCTGGTGCAGTCACTGTGTACATACATTACATTACTGATCCTGAGTTACCTCCTGTATTATACTCCAGAGCTGCACTCACTATTCTGCTGGTGCAGTCACTGTGTACATACATTACATTACTGATCCTGAGTTACATCCTGTATTATACCCCAGAGCTGCACTCACTATTCTGCTGGTGCAGTCACTGTGTACATACATTACATTACTGATCCTGAGTTACCTCCTGTGTTATACCCCAGAGCTGCACTCACTATTCTGCTGGTGCAGTCACTGTGTACATACATTACATTACTGATCCTGAGTTACATCCTTTATTATATCCCAGAGCTGCACTCACTATTCTGCTGGTGCAGTCACTGTGTACATACATTACATTACTGATCCTGAGTTACATCCTGTATTATACCCCAGAGCTGCACTCACTATTCTGCTGGTGCAGTCACTGTGTACATACATTACATTACTGATCCTGAGTTACATCCTGTATTATACTCCAGAGCTGCACTCACTATTCTGCTTGTGCAATCACTGTGTACATACATTACATTACTGATCCTGAGTTACATCCTGTATTATACTCCAGAGCTGCACTCACTATTCTGCTGGTGCAGTCACTGTGTACATACATTACATTACTGATCCTGAGTTACATCCTGTATTATACTCCAGAGCTGCACTCACTATTCTGCTGGTGCAGTCACTGTGTACATACATTACATTACTGATCCTGAGTTACCTCCTGTATTATACCCCAGAGCTGCACTCACTATTCTGCTGGTGCAGTCACTGTGTACATACATTACATTACTGATCCTGAGTTACATCCTGTATTATACTCCAGAGCTGCACTCACTATTCTGCTGGTGCAGTCACTGTGTACATACATTACATTACTGATCCTGAGTTAGATCCTGTATTATACCCCAGAGCTGCACTCACTATTCTGCTGGTTCAGTCACAGTGTACATACATTACATTACTGATCCCGAGTTACATCCTGTATTATACCCCAGAGCTGCACTCACTATTCTGCTGGTGCAGTCACTGTGTACATACATTACATTACTGATCCTGAGTTACATCCTGTATTATACCCCAGAGCTGCACTCACTATTCTGCTGGTTCAGTCACTGTGTACATACATTACATTACTGATCCTGAGTTACATCCTGTATTATACTCCAGAGCTGCACTCACTATTCTGCTGGTGCAGTCACTGTGTACATACATTACATTACTGATCCTGAGTTACATCCTGTATTATACTCCAGAGCTGCACTCACTATTCTACTGGTGCAGTCACTGTGTACATACATTACATTACTGATCCTGAGTTAGATCCTGTATTATACCCCAGAGCTGCACTCACTATTCTGCTGGTGCAGTCACTGTGTACATACATTACTGATCCTGAGTTACATCCTGTATTATACCCCAGAGCTGCACTCACTATTCTGCTGGTGCAGTCACTGTGTACATACATTACTGATCCTGAGTTACATCCTGCATTCTACCCCAGAGCTGCACTCACTGTTCTGCAGACCATGTACATACATTACATTCCTTCCAATACCCTTCAGGAAAACCTGAAATAAATGTGAATGGTATAAACAGTTCTCTTCTGATGCCCCGTTTGTAGAGCGCAAAACCACCAGAAGGGGGCAGCAGATAAGTACCTTGTCTCCTGTACAAATCCACTATAGTTCTAATACAATCCATGGCTGGTGCTGCCCCGTCTTGGCAGAGCACTGACCTGTTGACGCTCTCTACCTCCTGCTCTGGTGTCTGGTTATTATCACCTTGGTCTCGCACATTCCTACAGTCATATCCATGTTCTAGAAATGGGGTTATGCCAAATCTGGAGAGCTGAAGTTTACTCCCCTCATGTGAAGGAGAACCCGTCCATGGCGTATCATATATAATAGGAAATGACTCGGTCATTATAATGGTCTCTGATAGGTTAAATATCCTTTTCACAAGAGCAGTTAGGTTTTATTTATTCTCTTTTCTTACTAGAAGCTGTAAATCCTTTTCCCCAATGATTGTCGTCTAAACCCCTTTAAAATCCCTTCAAAGTGTCGGCCACTAGGGGTCTCCCTTCTGTGTAATTTGCTGCCTGTTGTAAAGAATAATCCATCACAAGCAGCAGAAACCCCAACACGGATTACAGGAAGTGGGGGCGGGTCTTTGTTTCTCTGCAGGAAGTGGGGGCGGGTCTTTGTTTCTCTGCAGGAAATGGGGGCGGGTCCTCGTTTCTCTGCAGGAAGTGGGGGCGGGTCTTTGTTTCTCTGCAGGAAGTGGGGGTGGGTCCTCGTCTCTGCAGGAAGTGGGGGCGGGTCTTTGTTTCTCTGCAGGAAGTGGGGGCGGGTCTTTGTTTCTCTGCAGGAAGTGGGGGCGGGTCTTTGTTTCTCTGCAGGAAGTGGGGGCGGGTCTTTGTTTCTCTGCAGGAAGTGGGGGCGGGTCTTTGTTTCTCTGCATGAATGAAGGCAGTTTCTGGACATATTTTATTTGTATTGGCACAATGTATGTGGGGGATGAGGGCAGAAAAAAACCTTTTCTGCAAGTTTTGTGTGCCTCCACCTCAGGGGCCAGGTGTGCGTGCGCCCACCCTCAGGGGCCAGTCTTGCGCATGTGCCTCCACCCTTGGAGACAAGTCTTTGTCTATGCACCTCCACCCTCGGAGACCAGTCTTGCGTATATGCCTCCACCCTCGGAAGCCAGTCTTGCGTATGTACCTCCACCCTCGGAGGCCAGTCTTGCGTATGTGCCTCCACCCTCGGAGGCCAGTCTTGTGTGCGTACCTCCACCCTCGGGGACCAGTCTTGTGTATGTGCCTCCACCCCCAGGGACCAGTCTTGTGTATGTGCCTCCACCCTCGGAGGCCAGTCTTGCGTATGTGCCTCCACCCTCGGAGGCCAGTCTTGTGTGCGTACCTCCACCCTCGGGGACCAGTCTTGTGTATGTGCCTCCACCCCCAGGGACCAGTCTTGTGTATGTGCCTCCACTCTCGGAGACCAGTCTTGCGTATGTGCCTCCACCCTCGGAGACCAGTCTTGTGTATGTGCCTCCACCCTCGGGGGCCAGTCTTGTGTATGTGCTTCCACCCTCAGGGACCAGTCTTGTGTATGTGCCTCCACCCTCGGAGACCAGTCTTGCGTATGTACCTCCACCCTCGGAGGCCAGTCTTGCGTATGTACCTCCACCCTCGGAGGCCAGTCTTGCATATGTACCTCCACCCTCGGAGGCCAGTCTTGTGTATGTGCCTCCACTCTCAGAGACCAGTCTTGCGTATGTACCTCCACCCTCGGGGCCAGTCTTGTGAATGTCCCTACACTCCCCATTGACCCAGGAATGGCCAGAGTTGGATGGTGCGGGGCCCCCGCTCCTGATGTTCTTCACGTTGTTTCAGGTGAGTTGTGGGTCCGGCGGCTATAATTGGTGACTTGCACTTTGTGTCCCTTTTATATCTGCTTGAGAGCCTCCAACACCAGGGGCCGACCGTCCTGATTAATGATCAATCACCCCAAGCTGCTAACGAGTCGTCGGAGTCAGCACTTCTCCCGCTGCCGCTTCACACCTTGCTGCTTTCTCCACTCAGTACTGGGCGGCAGCAGGACGCAAACCATGGAGCGAAACGCCACGATAACGCAGAGCCTCATGGCGCAATTCAACATCTCCGATATTATAGTGATCGTGGCTTATTTCGTGCTCAACGTGGCCGTGGGCATCTGGGTAAGAGATCACTTCTTATCCTAAAGGGTCACTAATCCCAAAACCTCACTGTGCCGTTGAATCCAATCTGCTGCTTTCTGTTATCAGCCATATTGGGCTAGGGAGAAGCTCGCTGCACTCCGTGATCACTACTGGATGTCTCCTATCTCCATCCATTCCTGTTATAATGCTACGGTACCATTATAAACTCCAGCTTGGAATATTAATAGCTTTTTAGAGTCGGCAGCAATATTGCAGAATTTTTGCAACCTTTAACCCTTTAAAGACCCAGAGCGTTTCGGTCCCAAATGACCCAACTTTTTTGATTTCTTGTGCTCTCAAAATAATTTTTTTTTTTTTTTCCCTTTTCACCTGCATTATTTTTTTTGTCTTATAATTTTATTAGAGGTAAAATAGGCAAAAAGTAAAAAAAAAAGTTATTAAATTGCAGTAAATGGGGCAGCTGGCAATCACGTGATCGCTGTGACCAGTGGAGGCCAGGCCATTGTTTCTGACAGTCGGGAGTTTGATCTGCTGCTGCAGCAGTAAAGCAATGACTGCAGAAGATGTCCTTGCAGATTTAGGATCCAAATAATATGGGCCTTAAGGGTTAAGCCAGTAGTCCCCGATCTATTATTCATCAGTAGTTACATAATCTGATATAGTGAGCCAATGGTTAGCTCTGACTAGCAGATAGGTAATTAGCAATGGACAGAGAGGTCACTTGCTAATTATCTTGATATTAGTATGTCGCAATGTTTTGAATCCATTTTATTGTAATATTATTTACATATCATAATAGAATTAGTGCAGATGGACAGTTTATTGCCCTGTGAGGGCATTTGTTTTTATGCCATGTGGGACCCATCTAAGACCACGTAAAGGGAACGACAGGCAGCATTAACCAGAGCCTGGCACTACAATGGCAGCTAGGTGTATTTTTTATAGTTAGAAGATCCAGCTGGGGGTAGTGCCGGACTAGTGTCTTCTCTGCCTATGATTCCCGGCTCCAAGTAATTGATGGTACTCTCCCAATATACACACACAGAATAAACCTGTCAATTACCGGCAGCAGCGCTGGGAAGAGCCGGCCAAGGATGGTGCAAAACTAGTCTTTCTCCTACGCCTCATTGGCTGTGTCCCCCAATGATTGGCTCCAGAAAAGGATTTTACGGTGAGTACTCAAAAATCCCTATTTTCTCTGCTCTGATTGGATCTTCAAACTGTATTTTCTCTGATTCATGAGGCCTGATGCTTGGGCAGAATGAATAACAAGATTCCCTTTGAGTTGTATCCGATCATTTGCCCGCTGTGCCAGTATTCTCCTGATTATCCTTTTCTTTGGAGGGCGCTTATTGACATTCAGTAGAAAGATTTTTACTTGTCACTTTCTGAACTTCAATATATCGCCAAGCAGAGCTCCAAATCCCCGACTTTTACACCCGTCCTTCTGTCTGTCTGCTGCCACCACTAGGTGGTGCTGCCTGTACGCAGCTGTCAATAAAGTTTTTGCACTTAGATTGTTTGCTGGCGGTCCGACACATCTGACCCACACTCATCCTGGGAACGGGGTCTAAACCTGATAGAATACGTTTAATATTAAATCCATCTGCAATGATTCTGCAGGCTCCTGGGGATGGAAAATGCCTTTAATTCTTGGGCTTATAATGGTGCAGCAGCATTAGAGGAGCTGACATCACTGTCCACGGATGGAAATGTCTCTGGAAGCCACAATGTAGTGATCATGGGAAGAACAGTCTTCCAAATGAAGAACATCAGAGACTAAACTGGCTGATAACAGGGAACAATAGATTGTGGATATTACTCCCTAATGTTTAATACATCAGTCCCTAGTGTCTAGATACTTTGTATTCTGGTGCCTGGTATCCTTTGGTTTTATATCCCAGTCCCTGGTGTCTTGTGGTTTAATGTCCCAGTCCCTGGTGTCTTGTGGTTTAATATCCCAGTCCCTGGTGTCTTGTGGTTTAATATCCCTGTCCCCAGTGTCTTGGTTTAATATCCCAGTCCCTGATGTCTAGTGGTATAATATCCCTGCCCCTAGTAGTTTAATATCCCAGTCCCTGGTGTCTAGTAGTGTAATATCCCAGTCCTTGGTGTCTTGTGGTTCAATATCCCAGCCCTTTTTACTTGTGGTTTAATATCCCAGCCATGGTATCTAGTGGTTTATTTTCTCAGACCCTGGTGTTTAGTGGTATAACATCCCTGCCCCTAGTGGTTTTCTCTCCCAGTCCCTGGTGTCTAGTGGTTTTCTCTCCCAGTCCCTGGTGTCTAGTGGTTTTCTCTCCCAGTCCCTGGTGTCTAGTGGTTTTCTCTCCCAGTCCCTGGTGTCTAGTGGTTTTCTCTCCCAGTCCCTGGTGTCTAGTGGTTTTCTCTCCCAGTCCCTGGTGTCTAGTGGTTTTCTCGTTTTCTCTCCCAGTCCCTGGTGTCTAGTGGTTTTCTCTCCCAGTCCCTGGTGTCTAGTGGTTTTCTCTCCCAGTCCCTGGTGTCTAGTGGTTTTCTCTCCCAGTCCCTGGTGTCTTGTGGTTTAGTCTCCCAGTCCCTGGTGTCTTGTGGTTTTCTCTCCCAGTCCCTGGTGTCTTGTGGTTTTCTCTCCCAGTCCCTGGTGTCTTGTGGTTTAGTCTCCCAGTCCCTGGTGTCTAGTGGTTTAATATCCCAGTCCCTGGTGTCTTGTGGTTTTCTCTCCCAGTCCCTGGTGTCTAGTGGTTTTCTCTCCCAGTCCCTGGTGTCTAGTGGTTTTCTCTCCCAGTCCCTGGTGTCTAGTGGTTTTCTCTCCCAGTCCCTGGTGTCCAGTGGTTTTCTCTCCCAGTCCCTGGTGTCTAGTGGTTTAGTCTCCCAGTCCCTGGTGTCTTTTGGTTTTCTCTCCCAGTCCCTGGTGTCTTTTGGTTTTCTCTCCCAGTCCCTGGTGTCTAGTGGTTTTCTCTCCCAGTCCCTGGTGTCTAGTGGTTTTCTCTCCCAGTCCCTGGTGTCTTGTGGTTTTCTCTCCCAGTCCCTGGTGTCTTGTGGTTTTCTCTCCCAGTCCCTGGTGTCTTGTGGTTTTCTCTCCCAGTCCCTGGTGTCTAGTGGTTTAGTCTCCCAGTCCCTGGTGTCTTGTGGTTTTCTCTCCCAGTCCCTGGTGTCTTGTGGTTTTCTCTCCCAGTCCCTGGTGTCTTGTGGTTTTCTCTCCCAGTCCCTGGTGTCTTGTGGTTTTCTCTCCCAGTCCCTGGTGTCTTGTGGTTTAGTCTCCCAGTCCCTGGTGTCTAGTGGTTTTCTCTCCCAGTCCCTGGTGTCTAGTGGTTTTCTCTCCCAGTCCCTGGTGTCTAGTGGCTTTCTCTCCCAATCCCTGGTGTCTAGTGGTTTTCTCTCCCAGTCCCTGGTGTCTTGTGGTTTAGTCTCCCAGTCCCTGGTGTATAGACAATGGCTTAGTGTTTCTGTCCCTGGTGTCCAGTGGGTTTCTATCCGAATCCTTGGCGTTGCGGCAGTAATTTCTGACCCCAGTCCCTGTCACCCCGTTATCGTGCAATATAATCTCATCCCGTAGTGAACGACCCTCTCCCCCGCTCATCGCTTCCTTTCTTTTCTAGTCGTCTTGTCGTGTTAGCAGGAATACGCTGAGCGGATATTTCCTGGCCGGGCGGAATATGGCCTGGTGGCCGGTGAGTATGTGAAATGATACAGAGCATTTTATCACCTCCCTGTGTTTATGGAAGGGGTTAACGTCCCAATCCTGGGAATTACATGGGCACGGACTCAGATTTGTAAGATGGATTATTCAGAGCTTCTCGCCTTTTCACCCTCCTTGGCACAATGCGCCCACTAATGCCCGAGAGATGCCAAATGTGCAAATCTGCTGCCCCTGCTGGTGACAGGAAAGCACTGCACATGCTGCACAATAATCTGCACCCAGGCATGTAGCAGGCGCACTTGTGGCACTCGCTCCTGACCCTTTGCCAGATAAGAAATCACCAGTATAATAAATGACACATGCCAGATGGGGGCGCTGTTGCAGACTTTGCACACAAGCTTATGGGACGCAGGATGACCCTTCCATTCTGCACCCAGCCCAATGGGCATTTTGTTATTAACCATCTCTCCTCTGTCTCTTAGATTGGCGCCTCTCTCTTTGCCAGCAGTGAAGGCTCCGGGCTATTTATCGGGCTGGCGGGTACCGGGGCGGCAGGCGGCATCGCCGTGGCTGGATTCGAATGGAACGTAAGAGACTAGATACAATTTACGTCTCGGACGAGCAAAATAAAATGGGCAAAGTTTGGCCTTTCTCACCCGTTTCCGCCATTCGCCGAGTTCAATGGCGGCTTAAAGGCGTTTTCCGGTTGCACAGAATATTAAAGTAATTTAAAGCTGATCAGAAATGAAGAAACTTTATAATTTACTTACTGTTAAAATTCTGCTCTGTTCCTGAGCTGTCGCAGGTGGGGATGAGACCTCCAGCTGCTCACTTCACAGCACGAAGCAAAGCGATTCCCTGCCTGTGCTTTGATTGGCTCTGCAGCGGGCTCAGAATGGTGATGTCATGGGAGGCATGGCCTGTGATCAGCTGCAAGATTACAGTGACTGGGGATGTGCGCAGGAAGAGCTCATTGCAGGCCCAACACACTAGTCTTCAGCTTATGACTTTGGCCACAAGGGTTAGTGCTGGGCTTCCAATATCAGCCTGCAGAAGACTCAGTCACCTACTAGGTGAAAAGAGAGGAAAACTAGGAAGGGGAAACTATGTGCTGCGACTTATCCATCCTGAGACTGTAAGAGTCTCAGGATGGTGCTGGGCTTCCAATATCATCCTGCAGAAGACTGTCAGCCACGTACTAGGTGAAAAGAGAGGAAAGCTAGGAAGAGGAAACTATGTGCTGCGACTTATCCATCCTGAGACTGTAAGGGTACCGTCACACAGTGAAATTTTGATCGCTACGACGGCACGATTCGTGACGTTCTAGCGATATCGTTACGATATCGCTGTGTCTGACACGCTACTGCGATCAGACATCACGCTGAGAATCGTACGTCGTAGCAGATCGTTTGGAACTTTCTTTTGTCGCTTGATCACCCGCTGACATCGCTGGATCGTTGTGTGTGACACCGATCCAGCGATGTGTTCGTTTGTAACCAGGGTAAACATCGGGTAACTAAGCGCAGGGCCGCGCTTAGTAACCCGATGTTTACCCTGGTTACCAGCGTAAACGTAAAAAAAACAAACAGTACATACTTACATTCCGGTGTCTGTCCCCGGCGTCTCAGCTTCTCTGCACTGTGAGCGCCTGCCGGCCAGAAAGCGAGCACAGCAGTGACGTCACCGCTCTGCTTTCCGGCTATGGTGCTTACACAGTGGAGAGAAGCAGAACGCCGGGGGACAGACACCGGAATGTAAGTATGTACTGTTTGTTTTTTTTATGTTTGCGCTGGTAACCTGGGTAAACATCGGGTTACTAAGCGCGGCCCTGCGCTTAGTAACCCGATGTTTACCCTGGTTACCCGGGGACTTCGGCATCGCTCCAGCGCCGTGATTGCAAAGTGTGACCGCAGTCTACGACGCTGGAGCGATAATCATACGACGCTGCGACGTCACGGATCGTGCCGTCGTAGCGATGAAAATGGTACTGTGTGACGGTGCCCTAAGAGTCTCAGAATGGTGCTGGGCTTCCAATATCATCCTGCAGAAGACTCAGTCACCTACTAGGTGAAAAGAGAGAAAAGCTAGGAAGGGGAAACTATGTGCTGAGACTTATCCATCCTGAGACTGTAAGAGTCTCAGGAAGGTGCTGGGCTTCCAATATCATCCTGCAGAAGACTCAGTCACCTACTAGGTGAAAAGAGAGAAAAGCTAGGAAGAGGAAACTGTGCTGAGACTTATCCATCGTGAGACTGTAAGAGTCTCAGGATGGTGCTGGGCTTCCAATATCATCCTGCAGAAGACTCAGTCACCTACTAGGTGAAAAGAGAGAAAAGCTAGGAAGAGGAAACTGTGCTGAGACTTATCCATCGTGAGACTGTAAGAGTCTCAGGATGGTGCTGGGCTTCCAATATCATCCTGCAGAAGACTCAGTCACCTACTAGGTGAAAAGAGAGGAAAGCTAGGAAGGGGAAACTGTGCTGCGACATCCATCCTGAAACTGTAAGAGTCTCAGGATGGTGCTGGGCTTCCAATATCATCCTGCTGAAGACTCAGCCATCTACTAGGTGAAAAGAGAGGAAAGCTAGGAAGGGGAAACTGTATGTGCTGAGACTTATCCATCCTGAGACTGTAAGAGTCTCAGGTTGGTGCTTTGTAGTTGGAGGTGGGATGAAAACACCTATGGGATGGATACAGCTGCAGGGGCTGAAGAGGAGTTAAAAAAGGAAACTAAGCGTAACAAGGCTGTTTGTGGGCTCATTACAAGGCCAGCCAGATTGTCATTCCTTATTTTTTTTCCTTTTTGTGCCTGGAAACCCCCTTTAAGGGGCTGCAGAGGTCTGGTGCCTCGCTTCTCGGGGGGATGTGAAGGCTTTGTAGGCTCCAATGGAAAGTTCTGCTATTGGTTAATGGGTTTGTCCAGAATTAGGAAAACATGGCTGCTTTACTCCACAAACAGCGCCACCCCTGTTTACAGCTCGTCTCTGGTATTGCAGTTCAACGCCACTCTAATGAATTGTTCTGAGCTGCAATACCAGATGCAACCTGTGAACAGGGGTGGCGCTGTTTTTTTGTTTTTTTTTAAGATGGCTGCCATATTCTAATCCTGCACAACTCGTTCAATCTTGATAATCTCGCTTCTGCCAGTATATATTATATATGTGCAATTTATTATCTTACAGGCCACGTACATCCTACTCGCCCTGGCTTGGATCTTCGTCCCAGTTTACATCTCCTCCGGGGTAAGTACGTCACCAGCAAATAATCAGTTCCATCATATATTATACTCCAGTCACATCCAGAGCTGCATTCCGACTTCTGCTGTTTTTTTACATGTAGTATACTATCATTAGGAAGTATGAAAGCAGCTCTGGATGTGTAAGGAGTAAGAAAAAAACAATATTTGCTGTTTATTTAATGTCCTGCCTCTCTGTGTTTCGATTTTTTGCCATCACTTAGATCTCTGCTTGCTGTAAGTGAATTAAAAAAATAAATAAAATAAATATATACAGTATATAATTCTTTTTATTATTATTTTTCTATACAATTATATCACCACCTGGTGGTCACATCTAGAACTACAATAAGATCCCTGCAAAAATGAATGTTAGCTCCTACTTCACATTTATTCACACTGGATGCGTTGCGCAATTCTGTAACCTAGCAACACGGATCATTTGCATAGATTCGGTACTTTATAGGCATATATGTGCCCCCCTGTGTAATGTTCTGTAGGTATCACATTACCTGTATTATATTATTGGTGCTGCACTGCCATCTTCTGGCAGATAGTGAGTACTACAAGGTGTAAACAAATTTTACATTCTTTTCATCATCTATATATATTATTATTATTTTTTTGTTTAGTTAAACATTTTTGCGCCAGTTGGCTTTTACTGGCTTTTGGTTTAAGCTTTGATATGGTCATAAATCAGCTAAAAAAAAATAAATAAAGTTGCTCCACCTTAGACTGTCGGTGAGCTCACTGACCAATCCTCAGTTAACTCATTCAGCAGCAGAGGCTGTAGAAAGCAAACTGTGCAACTTTTTTTTTTTTTTTTACTAAAATCCAATGACAAAAATGATATGTTGGTGAATCTAAGCGGGAAAAAAAGTTCCGCAAAGGTGAACAACCCCTTTAAATGTGTCATCTGTGTGCTCTTGGGCCAGAGCTAAAGAACATGATCTGAAGAGGCTTATTCCTTGTGGAGTAGATTTTAGTATACTAATAAAATGTCTTAATATTTGTCCCAAACTATGAATAATGAAACAAGCAGAAAAAAATGATAATGATAAAATGGATTTAATATGGCGTCCGCATCTCGTGTGTGAATAACGGCCGACGTCTTCTCTCCGTCAGATTGTCACCATGCCGGAGTATCTGCAGAGGAGGTTTGGGGGTGAGCGGATCCAGATGTACCTGTCCGGACTCTCCCTGCTCCTGTCAGTCTTCACAAAGATCTCCGTGAGTATTTACCATGGCTGCAGACTTATCAGGCTATGATGGGAGTTGTAGTTCTCTCACAGCGGATGAGTCGCAGATTTAGGATCATTGGTTGAAATCTTTAAAAAAAAAAAAAAAATAAATTCTTTTTTTTTTTTTATTTTGTGTTTTTTTTTTCTTATGTGAAAGATTAGTTTTCTGGTCACATATAAAGCTGTCCGACATCCGACTGTAGCTTTGGATGTGTTTGGAGTATAATCCTAGATTTACCTTGTCGTATCTGTATATGGTGTTAAAGGGATTGTCCAGGATTGGGAAATAGTCTGCTGTCTTTCAGGTAGGTTGCGTCTGGTATTACTGCTGAGCTCTACTGAAGTGAATGGGGCTGCGCTGTAATACCGGACACAACCTATAGATGGGGTGGCGCTGTTTTTGAAGGAAGGTAACTATAAGTGGAGGTACAGTACTGTATACCCACCTGGATCAGGTCCTGATTCCTGACTCGCCCGTCTGTCCGCGGTCCTGATTCCTGACTCGCCCGCCTCTCCGGGGTCCTGATTCCTGACTCGCCTGCCTCTCCGGGGTCCTGATTCCTGACTCGCCCGTCTGTCCGCGGTCCTGATTCCTGACTCGCCCGCCTGTCCGGGGTCCTGATTCCCAACTCGCCTGCCTGTCTGGGGTCCTGATTCCCAACTCGCCCGCCTGTCCGGGGTCCTGATTCCCAACTCGCCCGCCTGTCCGGGGTCCTGATTCCCGACCTGTCCGCGGTCCTCATTCCTGACTCGTTCGGAGTCCTGATTCCCAACTCGCCCGCCTGTCCGGGGTCCTGATTCCCAACTCGCCCGCCTGTCCGGGGTCCTGTTTCCCGACTCGCCCGCCTGTCCGGGGTCCTGATTCCCGACCTGTCCGCGGTCCTCATTCCTGACTCGTTCGGAGTCCTGATTCCTGACTCGCCCGCCTGTCTGGGGTCCTGATTCCTGACTCGCCCGCCTGGCCCCGTCACATGTAGGTCTGAAGATTTCCCGTTTTCGGGCCGCAGCTCTGAAGAAAGTTTAGGGAAATTCAGAGAATCTATTTCAAGTGATGTAATGTGTAATCACATGTATCCGACTGAGTCTTAGATACAGCTTGATTAGATATAAGAGCTTTGTAAATGGTTTCACACATAAGATTAGATACTCTTTTTAGCAGACAGTATCACACAGGATAGGATTAGATACAGTATATGATGCACCCCCTGCAGTCCATCATTGCTGTGATTCCCGCCTGCTCCATGTACCAGCCTGTAATACCAGGCTCAGCCAGCAGTGGGCGCAGCAGGCAGGTGTATATATATATACGGTGTATATATATATATCACATGATGGCGGTGCCGCTCGCTCCGTTTCCTCTTGTCCGGACGTCACATCTAAGTCTCATAACCACTAATGATGTTTCTTGAAAACACAAATTAAGTTGCGGTTCACAACCACATGAAATCCCGCAGCGGAGCGTAGGAGCACTCAGGGCCGCTGTCCCTCCTGCGGCTGAAGGGTGGGAGTCCTGCCAGGCTTGTATATCAGGGGTGACTGAGCAGAGGAGGACAGACCATGGGTGCTGGGGCCCATGAGATAAGGGGCCACTTCCAGCTTCAGTCACAGGCGCATTCTTGGACTGTGAGCGGCCCATGTACTGTGCATGGACGGGGACCTGTTCTGTCTGTGTCCGCTCCTGTATGTGAGCAATGTTCTAGGCCTTCCCTAAAGTAGACAGTACAGTGGCTGATAACAGAGAAAAATAGCATTTTAAAAATATATTTAATGTCCCTTTAAATTCCGTTGTAAATAAATTTCTGGGATCTGTAGTTCCACAGTGTTTCTGCTGAACAGGCTCGTGACCGGCGGATGACACCGTGGTACAGCTCCGCTCTTTCACACAGGTCGTCCCGTGGTGCTGTTTTCGGGGCGCCGGCTCACGCCCTGCTGTGGCATTTGGATGCCTTTTATTCCCGAGGG
Organism: Ranitomeya variabilis; assembly: GCF_051348905.1. Classification (NCBI taxonomy): domain Eukaryota; kingdom Metazoa; phylum Chordata; class Amphibia; order Anura; family Dendrobatidae; genus Ranitomeya; species Ranitomeya variabilis. The sequence continues at coordinate 18,973,492 of NC_135238.1, forward strand.
CCGGTCACACCCGTCATATATAAGCGCAGGATCCATTGTCTGCATTATTCTCTGCCATAGTCCGAATTCATGGCCCGTATCCATTACCATGTGTCACTTTATCTCCCGGATCAGGTGACGTTCACTAATAATTCTCCTGTCTATATGGTCACATTTACTAACATTCTCATCACAGAGAGCTGTGAACACGTCAGCAAGAAATCCACCTGCAGCAACAGAGAACATCGTAAGCACGGAGGGGAGAGAGGGGGATGCAGCTGCAGAGACTCTCCTGTATTCTGTGCTGTGAGAGGGGAGAGGGAGCCGCACTATGGAGGCGGGAAACCTCACATTAGGATGATCCTGCCCACTGGGAAATAATTCAGGTTTCACATCTGCAGCTGCTGTAACAGTGATTGTGCAGAGCAGTCACTTATCGGAAATGGTGTCTTACCTGCCGCTCAGAGACTTTGGACTTTGCTCAGACAACATATTAATCATGAGATCAGACTGACAAACAGGAGAAAGATAAAGGAAGGAAAGGCGCAGGATATAGACTGCAAGGGCCATGTTATCTGTATGTTTAACGTGTGTCATTCCATCATACATGATTAAAGGGGATGTGCACATATAACTAATGTACTGATCCCGAGTTACCTACTGTATTATACCCCAGAGCTGCACTCACTATTCTGCTGGTGCAGTCACTGTGTACATACATTACTGATCCTGAGTTACATCCTGTATAATACTCCAGAGCTGCACTCACTATTCTGCTGGTGCAGTCACTGTGTACATACATTACATTACTGATCCTGAGTTACATCCTGTATAATACTCCAGAGCTGCACTCACTATTCTGCTGGTGCAGTCACTGTGTACATACATTACATTACTGATCCTGAGTTACATCCTGTATTATACCCCAGAGCTGCACTCACTATTCTGCTGGTGCAGTCACTGTGTACATACATTACATTACTGATCCTGAGTTACATCCTGTATTATACCCCAGAGCTGCACTCACTATTCTGCTGGTGCAGTCACTGAGTACATACATTACATTACTGATCCTGAGTTACATCCTGTATTATACTCCAGAGCTGCACTCACTATTCTGCTGGTGCAGTCACTGTGTACACACATTACATTACTGATCCTGAGTTACATCCTGTATTATACCCCAGAGCTGCACTCACTATTCTGCTGGTGCAGTCACTGTGTACATACATTACATTACTGATCCTGAGTTACATCCTGTATTATACCCCAGAGCTGCACTCACTATTCTGCTGGTGCAGTCACTGTGTACATACATTACATTACTGATCCTGAGTTTCATCCTGTATTATACCCCAGAGCTGCACTCCCTATTCTGCTGGTGCAGTCACTGTGTACATACATTACATTACTGATCTTGAGTTACATCCTGTATTATACCCCAGAGCTGCACTCACTATTCTGCTGGTGCAGTCACTGTGTACATACATTACATTACTGATCCTGAGTTACATCCTGTATTATACCCCAGAGCTGCACTCACTATTCTGCTGGTGCAGTCACTGAGTACATACATTACATTACTGATCCTGAGTTACATCCTGTATTATACCCCAGAGCTGCACTCACTATTCTGCTGGTGCAGTCACTGTGTACATACATTACATTACTGATCCTGAGTTACATCCTGTATTATACTCCAGAGCTGCACTCACTATTCTGCTGGTGCAGTCACTGTGTACATACATTACATTACTGATCCTGAGTTACATCCTGTATTATACTCCAGAGCTGCACTCACTATTCTGCTGGTGCAGTCACTGTGTACATACATTACATTACTGATCCTGAGTTACATCCTGTATTATACTCCAGAGCTGCACTCACTATTCTGCTGGTGCAGTCACTGTGTACATACATTACATTACTGATCCTGAGTTACATCCTGTATTATACCCCAGAGCTGCACTCCCTATTCTGCTGGTGCAGTCACTGTGTACATACATTACATTACTGATCTTGAGTTACATCCTGTATTATACCCCAGAGCTGCACTCACTATTCTGCTGGTGCAGTCACTGTGTACATACATTACATTACTGATCCTGAGTTACATCCTGTATTACAACCCAGAGCTGTACTCACTATTCTGCTGGTGCAGTCACTGTGTACATACATTACATTACTGATCCTGAGTTACCTCCTGTATTATACCCCAGAGCTGCACTCACTATTCTGCTGGTGCAGTCACTGTGTACATACATTACATTACTGATCCTGAGTTACATCCTGTATTATACTCCAGAGCTGCACTCACTATTCTGCTGGTCCCAGCAGGAAGTACGGCGGCGTCTAAAAATCACTAAAATTGACAAATCTCCGGGTCCGGATGGGATCCACCCCCGAGTACTGCAGGAACTAAGTACAGTCATTGATAGACCATTATTTTTAATCTTTAAAGAGTCCATAATAACAGGGTCTGTACCACAGGACTGGCGTATAGCAAATGTGGTGCCAATATTCAAAAAGGGAACAAAAACTGAACTCGGTAATTATAGGCCAGTAAGCTTCACCTCTACTGTGGGTAAAATCCTGGAGGGCATTCTAAGGGATGCTATACTGGAGTATCTGAAGAGGAATAACCTCATGACCCAGTATCAGCACGGGTTTACTAGGGACCGTTCATGTCAGACTAATTTGATCAGCTTCTATGAAGAGGTAAGTTCCGGTCTGGACCAAGGGAACCCAGTGGACGTAGTGTATATGGACTTTTCAAAAGCTTTTGATACGGTGCCACATAAAAGGTTGTTACATAAAATGAGAATGGGGATAGGGGAAAATATGTGCAAGTGGGTTGAGAGCTGGCTCAGGGATAGGAAACAAAGGGTGGTTATTAATGGAGCACACTCGGACTGGGTCACGGTTAGCAGTGGGGTACCACAGGGGTCAGTATTGGGCCCTCTTCTTTTTAACATATTTATTAATGACCTTGTAGGGGGCATTCAGAGTAGAATTTCAATATTTGCAGATGACACTAAACTCTGCAGGGTAATCAATACAGGGGAGGACAATTTTATATTACAGGCCGATTTATGTAAACTAGAAGCTTGGGCTGATAAATGGCAAATGAGCTTTAATGGGGATAAATGTAAGGTCATGCACTTGGGTAGAAGTAATAAGATGTATAACTATGTGCTTAATTCTAAAACTCTGGGCAAAACTGTCAATGAAAAAGACCTGGGTATATGGGTGGATGACAAACTCATATTCAGTGGCCAGTGTCAGGCAGCTGCTACAAAGGCAAATAAAATAATGGGATGTATTAAAAGAGGCATAGATGCTCATGAGGAGAGCATAATTTTACCTCTATACAAGTCACTAGTTCGACCATACTTAGAATACTGTGCACAGTTCTGGTCTCCGGTGTATAAGAAAGACATAGCTGAACTGGAGCGGGTGCAGAGAAGAGCGACCAAGGTTATTAGAGGACTGGGGGGTCTGCAATACCAAGATAGGTTATTACACTTGGGGCTATTTAGTTTGGAAAAACGAAGACTAAGGGGTGATCTTATTTTAATGTATAAATATATGAGGGGACAGTACAAAGACCTTTCTGATGATCTTTTTAATCACAGACCGGTGACAGGGACAAGGGGGCATCCTCTACGTCTGGAGGAAAGAAGGTTTAAGCATAACAACAGACGCGGATTCTTTACTGTAAGAGCAGTGAGACTATGGAACTCTCTGCCGTATGATGTTGTAATGAGTGATTCATTACTTACATTTAAGAGGGGACTGGATACCTTTCTGGAAAAGTATAATGTTACAGGGTATATATATTAGATTCATTGATAAGGCGTTGATCCAGGGAACTAGTCTGATTGCCGTATGTGGAGTCGGGAAGGAATTTTTTTCCCCATGATGGAGTTACTCTTACCACATGGGGTTTTTTGCCTTCCCCTGGATCAACATGTTAGGGCATGTTAGGTTAGGCTATGGGTTGAACTAGATGGACTTAAAGTCTTCCTTCAACCTTAATAACTATGTAACTATGTACATACATTACATTACTGATCCTGAGTTACCTCCTGTATTATACCCCAGAGCTGCACTCACTATTCTGCTGGTGCAGTCACTATGTACATACATTACATTACTGATCCTGAGTTACATCCTGTATTATACCCCAGAGGTGCACTCACTATTCTGCTGGTGCAGTCACTGTATACATACATTACATTACTGATCCTGAGTTACATCCTGTATTATACCCCAGAGCTGCACTCACTATTCTGCTGGTGCAGTCACTGTGTACATACATTATATTACTGATCCTGAGTTACATCCTGTATTATACTCCAGAGCTGCACTCACTATTCTGCTGGTGCAGTCACTGTGTACATACATTACATTACTGATCCTGAGTTACATCCTGTATTATACCCCAGAGGTGCACTCACTATTCTGCTGGTGCAGTCACTGTGTACATACATTACATTACTGATCCTGAGTTGCCTCCTGTATTATACTCCAGAGCTGCACTCACTATTCTGCTGGTGCAGTCACTATGTACATACATTACATTTCTGATCCTGAGTTACCTCCTGTATTATACCCCAGAGCTGCACTCACTATTCTGCTGGTGCAGTCACTGTGTACATACATTACTGATCCTGAGTTACATCCTGTATTATACCCCAGAGCTGCACTCACTATTCTGCTGGTGCAGTCACTGTGTACATACATTACATTACTGATCCTGAGTTACATCCTGTATTATACCCCAGAGCTGCACTCACTATTCTGCTGGTGCAGTCACTGTGTACATACATTACATTACTGATCCTGAGTTACATCCTGTATTATACCCCAGAGCTGAATATGTGAATTGTGAATATGGATAACCCGTTTATCGGAGCCTTATGACCTGCTAATTAACTTCCAGAATTGTGAGTTCAGCTCTGGATGATGTGTGCTAATTCTTTCCGTGTGTTTTCTTGCAGACGGACCTGTATTCCGGGGCGCTTTTTGTGCAGGTGTGTCTGGGCTGGAACCTCTACCTGTCCACGGTGCTGATGCTGGTGGTGACCGCTATGTACACCATCGCAGGTGAGACGTGGGGCGCCACTACTCATATGGCCACGTGTAGTCGGGCTCTGTGTATATTTCTCACTGACTTCCATGGACCAGTCTCCCCAGTACTGATCATGTGGGGTGGTTTCCTAAAAAAAATATCTGAGTGGTTTTCAAAATGATGCATGGCCTCGTAGAAGATGGAGAAGTTGTGTCCTCCTGTGACTTTCCTCTTCTGCTCTTTTCCAGTACAGCATTTTATAAGTATTTTCTCCCCTTCTCTAATTTTTTAAAGGAGCCACACACTTTTTATACCCGTTACATCAGTGAATATTGATGCTACGCCTTTGTCTTGATTTTTTTAGGGGGTCTGGCTGCCGTTATCTATACGGACGCCCTGCAGACGGTGATCATGATTGTAGGCGCCATCGTCCTGACAATCACAGGTATTCTCAATGTGACCTATCGGGAAAAAGGCACTTACTGCGTAGCGGCCATTTTGCTTTTCCCATAAACCAGTATCTGAACCCCACCCAGTCCTTTATATGTGCCCACACTGGAATATGGCTTCTAGTAAGGGTAATTAGTGTTCCCACAGGTATGGCAGTCCCTCAGTACAAACACCCACACAATATGATGTCCACACAGCCTCCGACACGGTGTGATGTCCCTGCGCACGGCGTGGTGACCCCATCCCTTGTGTTCGGGACACACAGCCCCCCAATATTGGCGAATGAGAGATCAGCCTAGATGGGGTGCGGGATGGCAAAGGAAAAGCTGTTAGAGGAATAAAATAAATCCCCCATTTTCACGAGACCCCCGATCTGCTGTTTGGACTTAAGGTACCTTCACACGAAACGACTTTGTAACAATATCGCTAGCGATCCGTGACGTTGCAGCGTCCTCGCTAGCGATATCGTTTAGTTTGACACGCAGCAGCGATCAGGATCCTGCTGTGATGTCGCTGGTCGCTGAATAAAGTTCAGAACTTTATTTGGTCGTCCGATCGCCGTGTATCGTTGTGTTTGACAGCAAAAGCAACGATACCAACGATATTTTACACTGGTAACCAGGGTAAACATCGGGTTACTAAGCGCAGGGCCGCGCTTAGTAACCCGATGTTTACCCTGGTTACCAGCGTAAAATGTAAAAAAAAAACAGTACATACTTACATGCGTCCCCCGGCGTCTGCTTCCCACACTGACTGAGCACCGCAAAGTGAAAGTGAAAGCACAGCACAGCGGTGACGTCACCGCTGTGCCCTGCTACTGCCGGCACTCAGTCAGTCAGTCAGTGCAGGAAGCGGACGCCGGGGGACGCGAATGTAAGTATGTACTGTTTGTTTTTTTTACATTTTACGCTGGTAACCAGGGTAAACATCGGGTTACTAAGCGCGGCCCTGCGCTTAGCAACCCCATGTTTACCCTGGTTACCCGGGGACCTCGGCATCGTTGGTCGCTGGAAAGCGGTCTGTGTGACAGCTCTCCAGCGATCAAACAGCAACGCTGCAGCGATCAGCATCGTTGTCGCTATCGCTGCAGCGTCGTTTCGTGTGAAGGTACCTTTAGGGTTTAATGCAGCAGGCGGATCTGGCGTCACACTCCTATTTGTCCTCCCATATCCTGCCGGTGAGCAGACTGCGAATATTTTGCATCGGGAAGAAACACATAAATGAATATTTGCACGTTGCACCTGTTCCATTTCAGCATAGACAGGCAGCATTTGCATTAAGAGACCCGCGGCGTGTACACAGCGACATGGCGGGAGAGTGGCCGCAGTGATCGGGTTAGATCAGGACAGTCATGGCTGACCATCACTACCACATGGGAAAGTGCAAAACATCATCATCAACCTGTAACAGAGCGACCCGACTGTACAGGGGACAAGGCGTCATGTGCGGATAGATGCAGGCGATGGTGCACTAACCCTGCGCCACTTCAGTATAATCCCCTTGTGATGACATCATGGTCTGTATGATTACTGTGTGCATTATCCCTGCACTGTGACGACGCTGTCCGTATTACTGTGTGCATTATCCCTGCACTGTGACATTGTTGTCCGTATTACTGTGTGCATTATCCCTGCACTGTGACATCGCTGTCCATATTAGGGCCTGTGCACACGATGCAGATTTAGTGCAGATTTAGTGCAGATCTGCAGCATTTTTTTCTGCTGCAGAAACGCTGCAGATCTGCACTGTAATTTACAGTACAATGTAAATCAATGTGAAAAAAAAAAGCTGTGCAGATGGTGCAGAAAAATCCATGCAGAAACACTGCGATTTCAAAGAAGTGCATGTCACTTCTTTTGTGCGGATCTGCAGCGTTTCTACACCCCTCCATTAATAGAAATCCGCAGTGGTAAAAACTGCAGAAAATCCACACAAAAACCGCATAAAAACCGCGGCAAATCCGCAGCTGCGGATTCTGCCAGGAGATGCGGATTTTGTGCAGAACATTCTGCACCTGTTTTTTAACGTGTGCACATAGCCTTACTGTGTGCATTGTCCCTGCACTGTGACATCGCTGTCCGTATTACTGTGTGCATTGTCCCTGCACTGTGACATCGCTGTCCGTATTGCTGTGTGCATTATCCCTGCACTGTGACATCATTGTCCTTATTACTGTGTATTATCCCTGCACTGTGACATCGCTGTCCGTATTACTGTGTATTATCCCTGCACTGTGACATCGCTGTCTGTATTACTGTGTATTATCCCTGCACTGTGACATCGCTGTCTGTATTACTGTGTATTATCCCTGCACTGTGACATCGCTGTCCGTATTACTGTGTATTATCCCTGCACTGTGACATCGCTGTCCGTATTACTGTGTATTATCCCTGCACTGTGACATCGCTGTCCGTATTACTGTGTATTATCCCTGCACTGTGACATCGCTGTCCGTATTACTGTGTGCATTATCCCTGCACTGTGACATCGCTGTCCGTATTACTGTGTATTATCCCTGCACTGTGACATCGCTGTCTGTATTACTGTGTATTATCCCTGCACTGTGACATCGCTGTCCGTATTACTGTGTGCATTATCCCTGCACTGTGACATCGCTGTCCGTATTACTGTGTATTATCCCTGCACTGTGACATCGCTGTCCGTATTCCTGTGTATTATCCCTGCACTGTGACATCGCTGTCCGTATTACTGTGTATTATCCCTGCACTGACATCGCTGTCCGTATTACTGTGTATTATCCCTGCACTGTGACATCGCTGTCCGTATTACTGTGTGCATTATCCCTGCACTGTGACATCGCTGTCCGTATTACTGTGTATTATCCCTGCACTGTGACATCGCTGTCCGTATTACTGTGTGCATTATCCCTGCACTGTGACATCGCTGTCCGTATTACTGTGTGCATTATCCCTGCACTGTGACATCGCTGTCCGTATTACTGTGTGCATTATCCCTGCACTGTGACATCGCTGTCCGTATTACTGTGTGCATTATCCCTGCACTGTGACATCGCTGTCCGTATTACTGTGTGCATTATCCCTGCACTGTGACATCGTTGTCCGTATTACTGTGTGCATTATCCCTGCACTGTGACATCGCTGTCCGTATTACTGTGTGCATTATCCCTGCACTGTGACATCGCTGTCCGTATTACTGTGTGCATTAAGCCTGTATAACAGAAGCACAATACCCAGCAATGAAGTAAAACAAGACGCAGCCTTAAATACAGCATTTATTTAAAACAGCTTAAAATCCATTTTACAACATACAAAAATAGTCTTAGGACTTCGCAGATGTCTCTCAGGTTCCCACTGCGACACAGAAAACCTCCTCTGCTGATCTTTGGTGCTTGAGGAAAAAAAATATTAATAAAATAACAAGTAAAATAAGATTGAATGTTCCCATCCATTCCAACATATGAATGTAAGTCACAGAACGAGCAGCCATTTTATTTTTCACGCATTCATGACTGTCGGTCGCACTCCTCAGCCGCCATGTTAGAAGCGATTCGCTCTCTCAGAAGGCAGCCCCGGGCTTTATCCATCGCGCCTCAGACTTCCACAAAAGTCTGGGGACAGTTCAGTGAGATGTTAGATACGGCTCCAGAGAACATGGCCGCCCGCCAAGCCTTCACCTGACAGAAGTGGATTTAATCCTCTCAGACAGAACATAATGGCCGCTGTGTATTTACTGAGGGACGTCATGGGTTACAATGACGAGGGACGTTTTATCCACACAAACTGTGTGCCAAGCATTAACTGCGAATGGTTTCAGCTAACCGCCATTTTGTTAACAGAAAATCTGAAAAACGGCCCATAGCAACCTATCAGAGCTCGGCTTACATTTCTTATACGGCTCTGCAAAGATGAAAGCTGCACCGTTATTGGTTGCCATAGACCACTATATCTCTTTTACCTGCCAACCCCCCCAAAAAGTGTAATTTTCACAAAATGGCCACCCCCGCCTTGGTGACCGATACGGCTACATTTTTTGTGTTACTAGTTCACATTTTTGTTTGTTTTTCACCTAGCTTTCAATGAAATTGGAGGCTACCAAAATCTAGAAAAAGCCTACGCATCGGCCATACCGGCCCTGGTGGTCCCGAATACCACCTGCCACCTCCCCCGCGCTGACGCCATGCATCTTTTCCGTAATCCTGTCAGTGGTGACCTTCCGTGGACGGGGATGACTTTCGGGTTAACCATCATCGCCGCCTGGTATTGGTGCACCGATCAGGTAGTTATCACCATTTTATTTATTTATTTATTTTTTACTGTAAATGTTTTATACACAAAACTAGAGGACAACCAATATATATGCATGAAACCGGCAGCAAAAGGCCTAATACAGGGCAAGGAAAAAGGCAAAATGTTTGTTCAAAGCGCCATTTTGTTTACATGCAGTAAACCAGCTGTCCATAGCAACCAATCAGAATCCAGCTTTCATTCATCTAGAGCAAGTTACTGCATGAAAGAAGAGATCCGATTGGCTGCTGTGTATAATGCCTCCACAGTCAGCAGGTAAAGGGTAGAGGAAATGCCCATAGCAACCAATCAAATCTCTTCTTTCATTCTGTATCCTGCAGTGGAAAAATGAAAGCTGAAACCTGATTGGTTGCTATGGGCATCCGTTTCTGTATTTGCCAGGAGGGGTTTTATTCACAAGGCCTAGTGACGGTACTAGCCTGGCAGTAGATGACCATTAACCCTATCAGCGCTGCTATCGCCCTAAAAACTGAGGCAAGCCTTTGTTTTCTGTTTACAATTGTGCTGTCTACTATATAACATCCGTCCTCTACCGTAAAATATCTGATGAGCGACGAAAACACGTGTAGATGCAGCCATAAGATCCGGCCTACCGATAGGAAGATTGCACCAAAATGAAGGACTATAACGGGAGGTGACAAATGAGGTGTCCCCTGTAATTGCAAATGTCCTCACGCCCCTGTCTGATATATACATACATACACACATATATATATACATAAAGTTACATATTCACATACATACAGTGGAAAATAACCAGGCAGGGAGAGAACGTGACACAATTCTGAAGTCGCCATTTTAGATGGTCATTGCACCCTCTCGAGGACACGCAGGTCTAAAATGGAGGAGAGAATGAACGCGCAAAAATCACAAACCGAGGCGGCAGCCATTTTGTAACCGCAGCATAAATATCATTGGGTCCCGGCTCTCGCTCCGACACATTGCCCTCAGCCTTTTAACGTCAGGATAATCTACCAAAACACACTATTGTGGCCTCTATGGGATCAGCGGAGCCCTATGGACACATTTAATATTTTTGCATGTATATGGCGGCATGTACGCTAAACGCAGGTCTCCAATGTTTTTGTGCACAAAGCGTCATCTTCATAGCCACGTAATACCGACAGGAGATTTACAGCCAGACAAATGAATCGGGGGCCTAGGCCAATCCCAATTTACAGGGGCTGTCTGTCGGCTTAACCTGTCAAGACTACTGAAACTAGTGGTGATAGTGTAGGCCATGATACTGGTCTCAAAGTAATCCAATGTGCCAGCGCTAAGAAATCAAGTATTAAAAGCTTAGGGAAACGACCCTGGCAGTGCACTGGGGGTGTGGTGATACAGACCAAGTGCATTGACACACCCACAATGCACCTCAAGGCTAATTTGAGTGTGGCCTTTCTCAACACTGGACCGTTGGATTCTTACAAGGCAGGTATCATTTTTATTCTTATACTAAGACCTATACAGCCATACTACTCGTTTACTCCCGACATGTTCCCTTTTCAGAAAAATATAAAAGGTATGTTCCATTAATGTGTTATCTATCGGAGATATGGAAACATGGAGAGATGGGGAGAATGGATTCCCAGGTCTGTCGGCCTGTAGCCACTGCGTAGTGCCTGATGTCATCAGCGGCCATGCCGACTAATCCGAGCTGCTAGAAGGTAGGCTGCGGTTCTCACGGCTCCCGTCCAGCAGCCATGGATTAGTGACCAGAACCTGATAATCAATTTGCACCAACTCTACAGACCAATGGACCCGACCCAAGACATTAATGCACAATCCAAAACATGGCTGCCTCCAGCCTTCTGTATTTGGAAGCCCCACTTGAAACCAATGTATAAACCCTTTAAGTAACTTTCTTAAACATTCTCATCACACTTTAACTCTCCATCCATTAACCTGCCCCTCTCCACCCAAAAAATAAAAATAAATGGCTGCCGCGTATTAAAGTGGTGGGAAGCGGTTTTGGGCCACTATGGGTAATTAGAGCCACCTGGATAGGAATCCTTTTAATATCACTCCATAAAAAAGACCTGGTTGGAATAAGAATGTAAACAGGTAGAGGAAAAAGTGCAGTAAATGCAGACCCTGCAGCCCCAGCAGCGATGGGCATCATAAAAACAGTTCAATATCCACCCAATCTAAACCCGCCTGCAAGCCTCACCAAGCACGTACACATCTGGGGCCTGCTAGCACCTCTATGGCGGTAAGGCCGAGCAGCACAACGGTGGCTTATTCCAGCAGCCTTATTACACCACAGTTGGCGTTATCCATCCTATGGGCATAGTACACAGTGTAAGACGGCATATGCCAGCAGGGACCTGTGCCCACAAACAAGAGTAACACCGAGAGCTTAATTAAAGGTCCTTGTGGCCAGGGGGACCATGCCCTCTCCTCCGAGAGTCCAGGCTGCTGGCTCCTAGCTTGCTCTTTAGATGTTTCGCTTGGGACAGCTTAGAATATGGAATCCCGAACGGCGTGGTCACGTTGTCGGGGGGTATGGCACTCTGGGATAGGGGACCGGTATAGCTGCTTCCGTAGTCCTTTCCGCTCCAGTATCCTGGTCTCGGATTGTCAGACTTCCTACTAAGCTGACGGTACGCTCCGGGACCCTCCAAGCTCTCCTTCTTGGCTCTGCCCCTGCCTACGCTCCGGGTGGCAGGGTGGGAGAGGAACCTGTCGAATCCTCCGGTGGGGCCGTTTGTGCTGTAATGGAAATGGGGTTTCGCCTTTAAGAGCAAGAAGAGAAGGATTAGGTGTTAGTATAAGTGCGTGTGCCAATTCTGCAAAGCTAGCAAGGCAAATATTAGTCTTTGCATCCCCCGCTCTTTATGCAAGGAAGGGTAAGACAAGGCATTTATTATGGTATAATGTCACGTCCACTTTCCCACCCAACAGGTCATCGTGCAGAGGTCGCTCTCAGCCAAGAACCTAAGCCATGCTAAAGCTGGGTCTATCCTCGCCAGTTATCTGAAGATGCTACCCATGATCTTTATCATCATGCCAGGAATGATCAGCCGTGCTCTTTACCCAGGTAGGAAAGGCACCTACGGCTTTTGCTATGGAGCCCATGATTATTATTTTTTTTCCATGTGTGAGATATACACAACCTCGCCTTGCTCATTCCCGTTCTTGAGCAAAACGCTTCCTTGTCAGCTAATTGGATTGTTTGTGTGCCCAAAAATCGTTGCTTTGGGCAGCACGTCGCCCAAAGTAAACAGGGACGTGCCGCCGACAATATGCAAACTGTCTGGAGACCAAAAGGCCATATAATGATTAGAGACGTCCCACTCCAGTTTGCATTTGGCTGTGTAAAAGGACCTTAAGGGGTTATTTCAACCATTCATTTTGGAGAGAGAAATATCGGTGTCTTCACGGTGACCATGGGAGGGAAGGACTCTGAAAAAGCTGAGCGGGCTGAGCTACGCTGTCTCGACAATCCCCGTAGAAGTGAATGGGAGTTGCAGAAGCGGCACAGCACAGCCCCCTCAGCTGTTTACACAGCCCCGGACACTTTTTACCCCCATAGAAAGAGATATCTCATTCTCAGATACATCATGCAACAAGTGGATCTGAGTATAAGTGTGCCAAACCCTCAGCAGTGAGACATTCTAGGTCCATACAGGTTTTACATCACAGCAAGCAGAGATATTGAATTAAAGCCCCACATTCTATTACAAAAGTTGCAGAGCTTTTTGTTGCACCATGTTTGTCACTTACATAAAAGTGGAAAAACCCAATTATAAGTCATTAATATACAAAGTCCTGAGTCAGAAAGTCTGTGTGACTCCGACTATTACGCTCGGAGGGGGACGTGTGAAGCCTTAAATCACCAGGAAGGGTGTGTGATGGGCAAGTGTTCCTTATAAACGTCGGAAGGAAATCATCAAACAATCATCGCGCCAAGTAATAAAGCAGAAGCGCTGATACATCCTTTGTGTAGGAATCGCACTGTACAGCTAAATACTACTACGCCTATCATTTAGCTCCCAAATCCCTGCACCTCTGGAGATGGACACAAATTATTCTGACGGCCAGAAATGCACTAGAATACTTGATCGACCCCCAAGTAAGGGCACAATTTAATAGGCTGATAATGTAAGAATGCACAAATATCGGGAATGCCCGTTACCAATTGGACCGTCTAAAGTGGCCGGCGATCATCTGATGAATGAGCAAGACTCTCGTTTGTTGAGCATGTTTTTAAACCACATCCTTCTCGACAGCACATTGCCCTGTGTAAACAGGGTATGTGCTGCCGAGAACATTACGTTCTTTGAGCCCAGAATGATCGTATTAATGATTGACCCTAATCTTGGGCCGCAAAGGCAGGACAAGGAGAAAGCCCTAATGAATGGTCAGTCTAAGAGAAAGTTGGTGGCCCCAACTTATAATGGGAATCATCAGGTTTCATCGTGTTTTCCGCCACTTTGAGGCTGCAAAATTCTTTCCGGCAAGTCGAATCCTCTGATGGACGTGTGAACAGAGCTTTACTATGGGTAAGGATTGCCCAACCATCTTGTCTCACTGGGCAGCAAAGACGCTGCCATAGTTTAGCCGTCAATGAAGGGGCTTGAAGTCACAGCGGAAGGGATCTGAGCAGCTGCCATATTTTTCACATTTCAATACAGTTCTTTATAGGGGGTATTTTTTAAAATTTTTCCATTACAAGCCCCTGGGGTGTAGAGGAAGTAGTCTCACCTGCCTCGTGGAGTCAGAGGGGGTCGAGAGGACCCTCTAACTCATAAGAAAACCCCATTCCAAGATCTGCAACTGCACTACACTGAAAAAAACCTAAACTGGCACAGGACGGTGCCAAGACAACCACCATCCCAGGGACGTGCAGGAGCAGGTGTATACAAGCCCTCATATTAAAGAAAAAGACAACCCACAGAATTCAGAAGAATTCAGAGAAATTAGGTGCCACGGTAAACAGGAACACCGTGTACCGCAGACATGGAGGGCAGATTTCGTAACGTGCCTATCTCCGGAACACCCTCACCCATAACACTGACACCCGCGCCACAGTGGGGCTTATTTGGCAATCAGATTTTTTTAAGGCCTCCGTATACAGATGAAAGTCATATTTTAGAGGGGCTGGCTGGCTATCTATGGGGGTCTCCTGAGTTTGGGGGACAATGTTAGGGTAAAGAAGGGCATGGTTAATTATAAAGGGGTTGTCAGGTGCCACTCAAATCCGCAGTGGTGGCAGAAGCCCACATACCTGCCGAGACGCGGGCACAATTGGCCGGTAAAGAGCACGCATCTCGCCAGTTATGTGGGGTGGTACAAAGTGAGAGGACACCTACATTACTCATGCGATCTAGAGGTGTCCAAAAAGATTCACAAGACTATGGTCTAGCTGCCACATTGACAATGCATTTACCGCCGGACAAGATGATTACGAATCTTCTCCTTGATGGCATCCTCTTCTGATTCTGATGACATCACGTGGGGTCTACTAATCAGAGGAGACATTGTGGATGCCGGGGGGCAACGGATTACCGACGTGCCCACTAGACCAGGCTCCAGCAAATCTTTTTGCACAACTCGAGTCTGATCCTTTTGTTCTCAGGTGTCCGACAGCCACTGACTACCCCTCTGCCCATTGGAAATACAAGCACGCTCAGCAAATCGAGCAGGCATGTGGATAGGAGGGCTGGGAGAAACAGCAGCAACTTGCTTGGCTTCCATGAATCCCAGTGTCCTCATCTCCACTAGTAGATTTGTAGGGTAGCTTAGCCGGACGTCCTGAGCATTGCATTCTGGGAGCTGTCGGCCATCTTGCCTCTCGCTATACAATGCCGGCATTCGCCTCCGGCTGCCGCGGAGTTAGGTAAATATTCTCATATGTATTGTTCAGGGACTTTGCCTGCAGGCAGCTTCATGTTAAAAAAAGGCTCGGAAACACCAAAGGGTCCAGAGGGCGGCCATTTTATTGGTTTTGTGTAAACATAGTGAACCTGTCGGGCAGCATTGGATCAGTGCATTACTCAGGCACAGCGGTAATACTGTATAGAGAAAATTCCACTTTTAAATATTAATTTTTCAACAATCCACAGATAAAATCTACAGATAATTCTGAGTAACTCTGTTCTCGTATTGATTCGGAGCTACGTGCAGATTTCTTCTCCGTTCAGAATTCTAACCTGTCCTTGTTGTCAGAGGTCCTATACAGCAATGGCCTCCACCTGGGGCTCTTGTAAAACTACAATTCCCAGCATGCCTACGCTGAGAGTTGTAGTTTTGCACCAGCTGACGAGCTCCAGGTTGGAGACCGCTGCTATCAGTCTGTCCTAGGAGCAGATTCCCTTTAAAGTCACATGTCTGACTACAGAGAGGAGCTGAACTGTAGTCTGTTTCCAAGGGCAACCATCAGAATTCTGTATATGAAGAAAATACCTTGAAATAATAGTATGCATGACGCCATCACTTTATCTTTTACAGTCTGATATAATACTGAAGTTGAAAGACATATTAACCAAGCCACACGCCCCAGTGCTACTGTAGTGAAAGAGCTTAATATCATGTCTGTATTTTTTACTAAATAGTAACCTGTTGCCACGATTTATGTTTTAACCAATGGCTATTACTCACAGGATCACACCAGAGTCTAGCAAACAAAGGATTTGCAGGTACTTGTTGCAGCGGCCCCATGGGAAGTCCATGGCCGCAGGACCAGAGCCCTGCAGACGTCCTACTGACATCCCTCGCGCCTCTTCTGAATAGTAGACCGCAACGATGTCATGGCGCAAAGTAAACGCCTTATGTTGCTAATACCTACTAATCAGAAGTGGTGCCGGGAATGTTTCGGATGGTTGGAAGATCGCGCTGCTCTGTCAGGTTACTGACACGACCACCGGATCAGGGTCCTGCGGATCTTTTTGTTCAGTTCTATTGCATATCTTACAAAAATGAGAAAATCTGCTGCGCCATGTGCAACTTGAGTCTTAAGTGTCCGCTGGGCGTTGCTGCACCATTCAAGTGTCCGGCTGCGCGAGCCTCCAGTATGTCGACAGGAACATCCTACGTTCAACAGTCTGCTATAAAAAAAATAAGTGGCGCATGCGCAATGAGTTTTCCCCTTTGAGGGCAGATGATTAGTTTCAGTTCAGCACACACCCCTTTGGCTAAAACAATGAGGTTAATGGAGGAAAAATGGCACACGAGGGAAAAAACTAAGCACGCGCCTCGTTGTCTCTGCGCTATTCAACGCACAGAAGAATCATCCAACATGAGTTGATTGACCAGGTCTCCGCTCAACAGGTTACTTTGATGGCCTCATACCACCCCAGACACCCAGTTTGTATATGGCGTGGGTGTCATTTTCACTTCTTATTAGGTATCCGGTGTTACTGGGAAGTAATAGCTAACAGTTTGGATACATGATGGAGGGAATGGTGACGGGTTCCCCAAAATATCTCATGACTAAGGTCAGAGCGCTTATTGGATTCAGTTTTTAAAAAAAAAAGTAAAATAAAGATGAGAAAATGTCTACAACAACATGTAGATACTCAGTACAACGTCCGTCAACATGTACGTCCATATACGTGTTCAATTAGTCATTTTTGAGGTTATTAAAACCCACCAATATTAAATAACGTGCATTCTACAAATCACATATTGGATAACGGGAGGTCACCTTCGTGGACATCGATACACACCTGAGAATGGTCTAAAGCATAAATCCGCTCATTCCTTTGCGAGGGGTTGTTAGACAGAACGTAGTCCTCCAGCATGCTTCTCCTCTTCCCGTTTTCTGTAGGATTCACTTCTAACAAGGTTTGAGAGATGTTGAGAGGACTCAAGAAGCTTCCTCTACTAATGTGACCGTCGCTAAGCTTCCGGCGAGGCGGAGGACGTTCGCCATTGGAGATTCGCTCTGAACTCCTCCTGTGAATGGACGCAGATGGGTAATATTCCTCGGACATGGAGGAGGCGTTAGATGGAGGTAGAGAACCAGAACCACTGGATGAATATTCTCCTGGGCACGGCCCATATATACCGGTGTCCTCTTCGTCTTGCTCGTCATTTGGTCCATTTTCAATGAGGATGTCGATCTCTTCGGATTCTCTTCCTTCGCAGTCCACCCCATTGACTGACGGCACTGTGTTTTCCTCTGTCAATGTGCTGGATTTGGTGTTTAATGTGTTCTTCATAGTAATGAAGTCCGTCACTTGTACTGTTCGAGGCTTCGGCACCGGAGGAGGATTTCCACCTGTTGGCCCCGAGCTTGTGTTACGGGACACTAAATGATTATTTGCGGCTAAAGATGCAATACCTTCTAGTGGCCTTTTTTGAGTAGGCATTTCTTGGACCGGAGAGGTGGCCGATTCCTCGCCGTTATGCTGCTTTGAAGTGCCATCTTCCACCTCTGATGATACTGTTTGCCTTGTATTCGAGAGAGGTCCATCTGGGCTATCCTGTTGTGATGTTCTATTTTCTGTACGACCTTCTGAAAGTCCATTATGCCTGGTCATCTCTTGACCTTTTCTGGACTCCTCAGGTGGAGCGCTCTTGTTTGCACATGGTTTCTGTGTGTGACCAGGTGGTCCGGAAGCATTCATGTTGGAAGATGAACTCTCTTGCTGCTGTTGCTTAATCATCTCGTTCTCCCTGGTCTGTTGCAGGTACTGAGCTGTTGCTTGAGAAGTGTCACAAATCTTGATCCGGTTCATCTGAGAGGGCTGTGCATTCTTGATGTTTGGGTCAATAATATTAATGTACCCTAAAATATCACTGCCCGGCTCGGGGTCCGGCTCCACCCATGTGGGAAGATACTCGAACATATCGGCTTTTTCCATGTCTTGTAGCGCCGGATGGATCTGGTGCTCATCCACCTGATGCTCAAATGCAGATACTCGTGGTTTAGTGGGCAACTTCTTGGCAATTTCAGCTTCTTTCTTAGAGTCTTTGTCGGTCTCACTGGCACTCTTGATGTTAACTAAACCATATTTTGGGTTGATTAGCTTCTTGGCAATGGATTCTGATGGTGCTGTGGGAATGGACACAGGCTGTATCACCGGTTCTGGTTCTGGTTCGTTATCCATTGGAACATTTTTTAGACTGATTCCTTTGGACAAGAGATAAAGTTCCTGGAACTGGCGGTCAAAGGACTCCACGACTTGGCCAGAAAGAACAGTGATAAGGTTTCGGTCAATCCTCGCTGCTGACCAGGTGAAGCTAGAAGATAAGGGTACAGTATTAAAAGGGTACAGTATTAAATAAAGGTGATTACAATTACTATACGTAATACCCCCTATTGATTTGAGTATTGATCAGGGTAGATGGATAGTAACCCTAGACAATGTCCTCAGTAACACGCACAATGCCCGCCCATCACCCTGCATTTGTAGCCGCTCACCTGTAAGACCCGCACATCGTTTTGTCTCCATCCACAAACATGAACTTCTGTCCTAGCGTTCCTTTAAACTTGGTGGAGAATCTGGTATAAAACTCTGATCCCCCGATGCTACGGATCCGGAGGTTCTGCAAAATAATCAAAAGAAGAATAGATTAATCCGGGTGGCTCTGGACAACGATCCGTCTTTAACCTACAATTATGGCACCATCTATAGCGTCTACACATAACGTTGCACAAGTTTCAAAACCACAAAAGATGATTCCAGACAAGTAAGAAACCAGAAGATACGTCACGTCGCTGACGAATCGTATCCTCCGTACTAGTAGATCTTTCCGCAAGTGCATGAGCAGCCGCCACCACCCTTTTCCAGGAGGAGCATGTGTCAAGGTTGCAGGAAACCTTCCTGACATACGCATGTGAAAGCCATCTCCTAAGTGGTACTGCGCTGTGGCGTTACAACTAGATGGGTTTATTACAGTGCTGGTTCCAGATTTATACCGACCTATAAAGCCTGATATACAAACATGACAGATACACAGGCCATGAGGAGGCCAGTGGAAACCCATAATTGCACTATGGTGGTGGCTGATGGACGTTGGAAGAGATATTTCCTTGCCCAAACTTCCAACTTCTTAAATGCAAGCAGTGCATACTCAGGCTATATTTTCAATGGTGTTATCGGCCGTACAAGTAAATCTGGACCAAGAGGTACCTGGCACTTGCTCAGGTTCACCAGGTGCTTATGCCTCGTTTCCATCCGGGGGTATTTAATGTCCTACCTCAGTTTTATCTCTAAAGCTGATCATACCCATAGGACTGTGATCAGTCTGACATGAGAACGATCCTGCGAACAACTGATCTGACACATAAGAAAAAAAAAGCATGTGAAACGCGCTTATTCAAAGGTGGCGGAGGATTGTCTCTAATCGAATGCTCACATCAGATGTCTAGTTTCAGATCTTCCACCGTGACAGATCAGATGATGATTTGTTGCAAAAGTTTGGGAACGACCATCGGCCGATACGATCAGGTCCCGTGGTCGCATTCGCATTTGAGCAAGACATTTAATTAACGTTCTAAATATACTCGGCACATCCGCTCCCGTCCACTCCGCCTATTATCCCATTCCAGATAGGAGGGATGAGTCACAATAAGGTCCCATGAGAAAACAGACACGATACCACCGGGTGTTGTAATGAGACACTGGAAGATCTGTTTACAAGGGAGGATGCCGTAACCCGCCGTGTGACTGCTCCGCGCAGTCCGACGCTTTGTAATGAGTGCTATTATGACAGCGGCCGAAGGGTTAATAGGTAAAAAATATGGCGTCAGAACAATGTAACCAGACCTGAAACCGGAGTGTCCCTGCGTGATTAGATGTCCCCCCCGGGTGTGGGGTGTTAATATTTTTTTGTTTCTGTACAAGGTGTCATGGACTCCTCACCCTCCAACCAAAACAGAGGCACGACTCATCTAATAAGGAGGTATGAATGTGAGGTTACAGTATGGTTTCTACAATGTGACACCCTCCCATGGTGCCATATGTGGATTTCAACAGGCTTGATTCCTTTGCTCCATTACAGAGCTCCCCTATCTCTGACAATCCCAAAAAAACAATAAAGGGAGTCTGAGCCGACAGTGGCGGGCGACTGCTGCTTCACTTAAATGTGGCACACAAGCCCCTTGTTGTTGTGATCAGTAGGACCCCCCAACGATCAGATACTGTGGGTAGGTTGTAAGGATTAATTGTGGGACCACCCCATTAATTTCAGTGATAACATAGTGTTTCTGAGAACCCCGACCATCACCACGGTCCTGAGATTGAGGGTCTCAAAGTCCCTTGTTAGAATGGAGAGGTGGAGTGGGGATTTGAAGTTTTGAATTCTATAACGATAAGTTAAAAAGTGAATCAAACAGAATTTTGGACATCAAAAAGTGGAGATTCCATTTAAGGATAATATTGGAAATTGAAGTAGATCAAGAGGGTTAAAGGAAATCAATCCCAAAGAATTGTCATCCATAGTATCTGGATTGTATGAGACGATAGCATGACAAGCTGCAATAGATTGTACGGTCACTGATAACTTATCTAGGAAGACAGGAATTTATGAGTATATTGATCAGGTTGCCAGTGTGAACAAAGGGTGCGACCGGCAATAAATCAGGAATCGAGGGCATCTGCCATGTACTGTCACTCCAGGGAAGTGATGTAAGGGTTAATATCTGCCATCTACTCTCAGGCCTGGGAAGTGATCAGAGGATTGATGCATCTGCCATCTACTGTCATGCCTTAGAAGTAATCCCAAGATAGATACATCTGCCATCTATTGTCACGTTTTAGAAGAGATCACAGGATCGATGCACCTGCCATCTGTCGTGCCTTATAAGTGATCCCAGGATCGATGAATCTGCCATCTACTGTCGTGCCTTAGAAGTGATGCCAGGATTGATGCATCTGCCATCTGTCGTGCCTTAGAAGTGATCCCAGGATTGATGCATCTGCCATCTGCTGTCGTGCCTTAGAATTGATCTCAAGATCGATGCACCTGCTATCTACTGCTGTACCTTAGAAGTGATCCCAAGATCGTGGCGTCTATCTACTGTCGTGCCTTAGAAGAGATCCCAGGATCGATGCACCTGCCATCTACTGTAGTGCCTTAGAAGTGATCCCAAGATCGATACATCTGCCACCCACTGTCGTGCTTTAGAAGTGATCCCAGGATCGATGCACCTGCCATCTACTGTCGTGCCTTAGAAGTGATCCCAAGATCGATACATCTGCCACCCACTGTCGTGCTTTAGAAGTGATCCCAGGATCGATGCACCTGCCATCTACTGTCGTGCTTTAGAAGTGATCCCAGGATCGATGCACCTGCCATCTACTGCTGTGCCTTAGAAGTGATCCCAAGATCCATGCAGCTGCCACCTACTGTCGTGCCTTAGAAGTGATCCCAAGATCCATGCATCTGCCATCTGTCGTGCTTTAGAAGTGATCCCAGGATCGATGCACCTGCCATCTACTGCCGTGCCTTAGGAGAGCTCCCAGGATTGATGCATCTGCGATCTACTGTCATACTTTAGAAGTGATCCCAAGATCGATGCATCTGCCACCTACTGTCGTGCCTTAGAAGAGATACCAGGATCGATGCACCTGCCATCTACAGTCGTGCCTTAGAAGAGATCCCAGGATCGATGGACTTGCTATCTATTGCCGTGCCTTAGAAGTGATCCCAGGATCGATGCACCTGCCATCTACTGCCGTGCCTTAGGAGAGATCCCAGGATTGATGCATCTGCGATCTACTGTCATACTTTAGAAGTGATCCCAGGATCAATGCATCTGTCATCTACTGTCGTGCCTTAGAAGAGATCCCAGGATCGATGCACCTGCCATCTACAGTCGTGCCTTAGAAGAGATCCCAGGATCGATGGACTTGCTATCTATTGCCGTGCCTTAGAAGTGATCCCAGGATCGATGCATCTGCCATCTACTGTCGTGTCTTAGAAGAGATCCCAGGATCGATGGACTTGCTATCTATTGCCGTGCCTTAGAAGTGATCCCAGGATTGATGCATCTGCCATCTGTCGTGCCTTAGAAGTGATCCCAGGATTGATGCATCTGCCATCTACTGTCGTGCCTTAGAATTGATCTCAAGATCGATGCACCTGCTATCTACTGCTGTACCTTAGAAGTGATCCCAAGATCGTGGCGTCTATCTACTGTCGTGCCTTAGAGGTGATCCCAGGATCGATGCACCTGCCATCTACTGTCGTGCCTTAGAAGTGATCCCAAGATCGATACATCTGCCACCCACTGTGGTGTTTTAGAAGTGATCCCAAGATCCATGCATCTGCCATCTGTCGTGCTTTAGAAGTGATCCCAGGATCGATGCACCTGCCATCTACTGCCGTGCCTTAGGAGAGATCCCAGGATTGATGCATCTGCCATCTACTGTCATACTTTAGAAGTGATCCCAAGATCGATGCATCTGCCACCTACTGTTGTGCCTTAGAAGAGATACCAGGATCGATGGACTTGCTATCTATTGCCGTGCCTTAGAAGAGATCCCAGGATCGATGCACCTGCCATCTACAGTCGTGCCTTAGCAAGTCCATCGATCTTGGAATCTCTTCTAAGGCACGACTGTAGATGGCAGGTGCATCGATCCTGGGATCTCTTCTAAGGCACGGCAATAGATAGCAAGTCCATCGATCCTGGGATCTCTTCTATGGCACGACAGTAGATGGCAGATGCATCGATCCTGGGATCACTTCTAAGGCACGGCAATAGATAGCAAGTCCATCGATCTTGGAATCTCTTCTATCTATTGCCGTGCCTTAGAAGTGATCCCAGGATCGATGCATCTGCCATCTACTGTCGTGCCATAGAAGAGATCCCAGGATCGATGGACTTGCTATCTATTGCCGTGCCTTAGAAGTGATCCCAGGATCGATGCATCTGCCATCTACTGTCGTGCCTTAGAAGAGATCCCAGGATCGATGGACTTGCTATCTATTGCCGTGCCTTAGAAGTGATCCCAGGATCGATGCATCTGCCATCTACTGTCGTGTCTTAGAAGAGATCCCAGGATCGATGGACTTGCTATCTATTGCCGTGCCTTAGAAGAGATCCCAGGATCGATGCACCTGCCATCTACAGTCGTGCCTTAGAAGAGATCCCAAGATCGATGGACTTGCTATCTATTGCCGTGCCTTAGAAGTGATCCCAGGATCGATGCATCTGCCGTGCCTTAGGAGAGATCCCAGGATTGATGCACCTGCCATCTACTGTCGTGCTTTAGAAGAGATCCCAGGATCGATGCATCTGCCATCTACTGTCGTGCCTTAGAAGTGATCCCAGGATTGATGCACCTGCTATCTACTGTTGTGCTTTAGAAGAGGTCTTATACAGTCTGGTCCCTGCCAAGTGTTTATCAGTACCCGATACAACTGCAGCAAACCTTCAGCTGTGTGAACAGGACCGATTTTATAGTATCTGGCTCTAACAAGTATACATCCATTCACTGACACCAAACAGAGATCTTGAAATGGTGAAGAATTGAACAGATCGTCTATTTAACAAAACAAAAAAAAAGTGGAAAGTTGTTTTGTTTTTTTGTTTCTTATTATACAATGATTAAACTTTCATTAGAATACTGGAATGTCAATTTATAGAGGGGAAATAAAAGAAATATCCCTGTAACCATATCCTGGGGATATCACACCGAATTACAGGGGATTTCCACGATACAGCTGAATTTCTGGTATTTTATTATAATGTGCAGGATGAATGAAAAAAAACTAATTTGTAAAATATAGATATATCTACATTCTTCAATAAGCAGAAAATTTCCACTGCCGCTACATCGTCTGAGATGTCACGGCACATGATTATGGCAACCAATCAAGGCAATGACTATTGATAAAACTTCAGTGTTGTGATTGGCTGCTAAAATCATGTGCTGGAGGATTAACAAACTGCAGCTCTGGGATTGGCTGCCGTAATCATGTGACATCACCTGGCGGCCATATTGAAGTACTGAATATTGAACTATTGCACTATGTATCACAAGCAACGGTTCGGGCGCCCTATGGCGACTAAAAAAAGAAATGGAAAATTTAAAAAAATAAAGTTTTAAAAACACTTAAATCAAATCGCTCAACTTTTCTTCATCAAAAAAGAAAAAAATTCTACTCGGCCTTGTGTCTGTAAAAGTCTGATCTATCGAAACCTAACAATTGTTTACAGCTCATCCTGCAAAAAACAATCCCTCGTACGACTACGGGGACGGAAAATTAAAAAAACCCTCTGTTTTGCAATAAGGGGATGAAAAAAAAACGAGTCGTTATGAGATGCATTAACCCTTTTGATACAAGAGAAGTTTGCACCATATGGGGCGACATGAGACCTCCTCCGCCCTATAGCAATAGCTGGGCTGGATCCCTCTGCTGCCGCGGGTGGGAACGTTCCTCATACAGATCACCTGGTAATAGCTTCCCAGACAGACAACAAAACCGCATTGTGGACCGGTCTGTGGGAATGTGCCCCCCCCCAATGACGACATACCCCCTCCCCTGACCTGCATTGTATGCATTGCACAGCCCGCTCCCTGCCTCCTGGACATAGACATCTCTGCATACGATCTGCGGAGCAGGTACTACTAGGGGCCATTCCGAAGGGTGGGAAAGCTGGGTGACAGTCCTTGGGGTGACCACGCCGCTCCTACATAGGGTGTCCCCCCCCCGATCCCACACTCCGAGCCATGAACCATTAACTTAGAGAGATTTACTATTTCGTCTTGCAATCCGCCCCGGGGCCGAATACAATCCATTCTCTTGCTGCAGGGTGAGCAGGTGAAAACGTGGCCACCTTCATTCCTGTCATATCAAACTGCGCACAAAGGAGGAGCCGCCATCTGGCTGTTTGCTTTCACATCGTCCTCGATAAGGGAGAGGTGCAGTGACTACAAAAGAGGCCTTTTCTCTTCCCTGTTCAGCTGATCCAAAGGATTGGGCATGTTCACATTCAGCATGACTGATCTACTAAGGCCCCTTTCACACATCAGTCTTTTGCCGTCAGTCTCAATCCGGCGAATTTTGAAAAACAGAAAAACGGATGCGGCGAATGTTGCCGCCGTATCTGTTTTTTTCTCAGACTTGTATTAGCGACGGATGACCTCGCGTTTCATCAGTCGTTCACCAGATCCATCGTAAATCGTTTATCCGGTGGCCGGAGAAAGCTGACATAGTAACGTTTTTGTGTCCGTCGAAAAAAACGGACAACGACTGATTTGTCGTCGTCCATCGTTTGCTAGAATGGAAGCCTATGGCGATGGATTCCGTTTATTTTAACTGAGCATGCTCCGATTTTTTTAGGATCCAATTAGCTGGATCAGCTAGTCGGATCCGGCGAAAAAACTGATCCATTGCATCAGTTTTTCACAATCTGCGAAGGATCCGTTTTTGTTTTTTTTCAACATTTGACAGATTGTGACTGATGGCAAGAAACTGATGTGTGAAAGGGGCCTAAGCCCGCCATGCAAGTGTGTGTCGGGTCCTGAGGAACAGATATAGACTGGGGTGTCACCACCTTTAGCCAATGTGACCTCTGCAGACATGCAAAACAAAGCGGCCATGACACTACAGGCGTGGAGGGCTTCTGAGGCCCCATTCAAGTGTGTTTAGCCCTTTCCCCACCCTTCTCAAGTGCATCGCCAGCGTCTGACATCACCCCCATCAATGTATAATCACTCAATCGTTTCTTCCCATTGAAGTGTCACTTATTACCATCTGAGTCTCTGTCACTGCTCTCCACGACTGCAGATCCTTTATAGTGCCCCCCAGCCACAGAGGAGAGCATGGACCCCCGCAGCAAACTGCCTGACTCCCCTTAGATCTACAGAAATAGGCCGAGTGTTATTTCTATCATGTCCTCACAAGCACGCCTCGCAGGCAGGGAGGCACCCACGGGTGCTCAGGAGACACCTAACGCGTAGGAGCAGCAGAAGTCAGTGTACCGGACAGGTGGCCCCCTAATCTAGGAATCTGGCAGCATGTAGACACGTGTTACATATCGCCTAATGATATATTGCTCAAATCCGAACATGCTGCACGTCCTTCCTTTATACTACATGACCTGCACAAACAAAGACTTCATAGTCCTCAATTCTGGAGCAATAGGGCCCCTTCCCTTCTCTTGAGTAGGGTGGTCAAAACTGCTGTAACCACCCATATCGGTGGGGATATGGGCACTGCACAACAAACTTCAGGGGCTCCCCTCGTCTTCAGGGCTGTCCCAAGGGCTGCAACTTTACAATATAATTTGTGCATCAATTGTTCCCTTTTTTCCAGGATCTCTTCTTGCTGTCAGCAAGTGAAAATGTGATCCTTCTACCAGCTGAGGGTTTGATAAAATGACATGTAGTCATCTCAGATAAACACAGCAGACATGTCATCTGTACTGATGGTTTGTTACAATGTATCAATTTAGGGATGGTAGTAACAAACTAATATTTCCAGGGACTGCGTACAGTACACAGCCTCTCTATACATCATAGGACGTTTTAAGGCCACCCCCCTTACAAATTCAGACATGAGGAGGCCGCCATGGGGTCCTAACTCACGACAGAAGATATCAGGGGAAGGATGAATTTCAATAACTGATCCTTTTATTATCAAGTGAGCTACGCGTCCACCAATCGAACGCGTGCATGTGATGTTGGGGTGATGAGGAGGGAAACAAACCACTATTGAAAGTATATGGACCCCATTACGGTACCCTCTAAAGTCCACAAATAAATGTGACTGACCCAAAATTAGGGAACCTTCTAGTCCTACCTTGAGGTGACCTTTGTGCATTTGAGCCTTTTCACACATCTGTAGGAAATACTTCACTTCTGACTCATTGAGAATGATGTACACTGAGACCTTCCTCTTGAATCCCGACTCAAGCAGATCCTTAAATATGTCCACATCAGTGAAGAGGTCCATGACCACCGCAATAACCTGAAGGGGGGAAAAAGGATTAAGATAGATTCAGTATAATAGCAGAATCCTCTCATTCATGGTCACTGCACATTGGGTATAAAAATGGCCTAAAGGGGACAGTGGAGCCAGATAATGTCCTGGTACATGGTTTGACCATTGCATTAGTCCTGGAAAAGAAATATGGGCACCATTTCAATTATTACACACCCTGACTGATATGGTATTGCCAAAATCTTAATGGCTCATGCAATAAAAAGTGTTATTAAAAGCAGTATAAAAAAGGCACAATTACCATTTTAATTCCTTTCAAAGTAAAAACAAAAACATCCTGCAAAAAAAAATTAAAAAAATTCCTAAGTTTGCCTTAAACAGCCAAGTTGTCAACTTTCCTTAAAGCTATCTTGACGTGGATGATAACCGTGTGATCGCTGACTGCTGAGACCCCCACACTGATCCCGAAAATGGGGGTTTCAAAGCCCCGTACGTGAACAGAGCAGTACTGAGCATGTGCAACAGACAGTAAAATGAGCAGAGGTTGCACATGCTCAGTATTGCTCGGTTCACACAGGGGACTTTGGACCTACGAGTATGTCCTTGGTGGTCAGACCCCTTCCTTTGTGCTGTTAATGGGACAATCTGATGTGACGCGTTTCGTCTATCGTGAAGAACAAGAACGTCCTCGTGTCCCACCACTGTTTGCACAGCTAAGTTGTGTGTTTTGACAGCGCACATTGACACTGTGCGTTACCATTAGCCATGATGATGGCTCACCAGGAGATGCTCCGCGGCATTAACCCTATCATGTTATGTCATTTGACATCTTCTCCAGTCACATCCAGAGATACTTTCAAAATTCTACTGGTCGCCCTTGGCAACAGACAACAGTTTGTCTTCACTCGTCGTCAGACATGTGACCTCCCACAATGCACAGTAAGAATAAAGCAGAACGCTCTGCTCTAGAAGAAAACAGGGGCCGTAGACATTACAGCGGGCCGGGCTGCCGCACGGAGAGAGCGGTTTCGGGTTTCTCTCCTAGCCTACTTCACACCATATCTTTCATCGGTGTCATTTTCTCACACGCCCTGCGCAGAACAATCCGCCAACGTTTAATTAATGCTCAGCCGGGGTGAGAACGGGAAACGGCATCCCCGCCCGGCATATAATTATTTTATGTAAGGAGACGTCACCCTGAGCTGCTGACAAGAAAAAAAAATCTCCAGGGATTTTATTTAAAGGGAAGGTGTCATCAGAAAAGTTTTTTTTTAAAGTTTTAGGCAATTTTTTGTTTTTCTTAAAGAATGGGGTCTAAAAGTCACCCATGTGAATAGTCATTGAGCATGTGCGACCACTGCCACTATAAATGGTGGTAATTGTTCATGCTTGCGGATGACTGCTCCTTTTACAAAGGGGAATTCAACTTTTAAGACCACCGCCGATCAAGAGAATGGGGTCTAAAAATGCCCTGTGTACGTGAAGCAGTACTGCACATGCATGACCACCACTCTTAACTCTGGTCGTACATGTCCACCCCCTCCCATTCAAGGGGGACTTCGGACCCCTTTATTTGTGGTATGGGTGAGGCGGGGTCTCAGCAATTGTACATTAATTACCGATCCTTTGTTTAAGGGACTACACCTTTAAGGTGATGGAAAGTATATAGCTAGGATAAGTCAGCACTTCCTAATGAATGGGGTCCGGCTGCCATGACCCCCTTGCCCACTGAGCCACACAATGAATGGAGTAGTTCCCTGCAGAGTTACTGTGCAGGGTAACTGACAAAAGGGATCTTGTCCCTCCGTTTTTGGGATTCTGGAGGTCAGAATGTTATAGCCCCTTTAAATGAGATGAAAAAGATCTTTGTTTTTTCCTCTCCACAAACAGCGCCACCCTGGTCATCTCAGGTATTGCAGCAGAGTTTTAAAAACTCCCTGCCAAAAATGAGTGGTCCTGTGGGGTCTGGCCAGGGCCATATTAATTGATATTTACAGATTTATTGCATCAGAGGGAGGAAATGCTCTGAAGACACCTCTTATTTCAGCCACCTATACCAGCCTAGGTGCCAACCACTCATTGTTCGGGCTGCTTTGTACAGTTTTTATCCCATGCTGTGCAAACTGGGGGGTGCTACCAACGTTACATGTCAATAAAGTTTTGCTTTGATATCAGACTAGAAGGGAGAAGATAAGAATAATGGGAGTTATCTTCCTACTTTGTTTGGCTGCAATACATTGGATTTTGCAATCATTACCTAAAATAGATATGCCCAATTATTAAAAATTATATTAACTGTGCTGCCCATGAAGCCAATCAGATATTCCAAAAGATTAAACTGCCTGTTGTACATTCCAAAGAAGCTTGGATAGGTGATAAGATGTAATTTTGGGAACACCCCTTTAAATAGGTTTCTTAAAGGCGATCTCCGCCCAAAAAGTAAAGCAAGACTACTTATTAGTACATCATAAGTTAAAGCGCTAGCCAAAGTCTGGCAATGATATCTGTTTTACTTTCAGAGATACTGGCATTTGTTTCTACTCTGTGGTAGCAGCCATTTTTTTTAAGAATGAACACAGGAAGTGCAGCCATGTTGGTCATTAGCTTTAATTTCACTGCTCTGAAAACTGTCACTTTATTACTGAGGGTACACTGAGATAAAATTATGAACTATTTTCAGTTTATGAGAGGTTGTTTCAAAAGAGACGACTAATAAAATTGCACTTCCTGTTTCCACGTTTGTTAAAATGGCCACCGCGAGTGAACAGAAAAATGCCACTATCTCTGAAAGTAAAACAGATATGATTATGAAATTTTGGATACTGTGCTAACTTCTCATGTTCTATCGTTATAATACCATTTTGTTTCGGGTAGAAATCCCCTCGAATTCTCGTAACTGATTGTGAGACTTCCCTCTTTAGGCTGCTGAGCCTGCATTTACCCGTTTGCGCACAAAGGAAATAAAAAAAGAAAATAATCTGTGTGTACCAGAGGATTAGCCGGCCGGCCGGGGCCTAGCACACAAACACTGCCTGTTATTCCCAGTCAGCAGATGGTGGCCTTGATCTTACTGCTCCTATCGTGACTAGTCAGCTCCTGTTCTCTGTCTGGGCCGGATAATAAGCGAGTGACAGATTTACTAAAAACAGATCCCAGCACTTCTGGACTCTGTTCACGTCCTCACTGTTGATTTTGGATCTCGCTCGCTTCCAACCGACCTCCTTCATACTGAAATGTTTTTCATTACTGACGTCAATGGACAGAAAAAAAAAACATTCAGAATCCAGAAAACTTCCATCAGGAGGAAGAAGGGAACTGACAACTGCACTGGGCTTATTTCTGTCCCAGAAAAGAAGTTGTCACACGGTTAAAGGAGTCAGTTCTCCAAACCGTAGCCTGCAAAGCACCGCTGCGAGAGCTCTTTAACCCTTCCCAAAAGAGGCAAATTTTGTTTTTGCGGTTTTGTCCCCCGCCTCCACTTTTTGTAATGTTTTTGTGGGGTGAGATGACTTTATTGCTAACGTTTTGATCATATTTTGTTGCATATTAGTGGGTAATTCTGGCATTTTAATTAATAGTTTTTCTTCTTTTACTTTAAGTGTTTACCATTCTGATTAAATAATTTGTATGGACGCAGCAATACCAGATGTTTAATTATTGTTTTTCTATTAGAATTTGTAGGGGTTTTTTCATATTTACTTTATTATTTATCCCCCTTAGGGGCCTTGAACCTGTGATTGCTTGTTCTATTTACTGCCATACCTCGGTAGATTTCGGGAAAGGGCTTTAAGGGGTTTTCCAGGATTAGAAAAATGTCTGCATTTGTCCTCAGCAGCAATCACTACCGCCGCCTACAGGCTGGGTGCGGTATTACAATTTAGCTTCATTGAAGTGAATGGTGCACAACTGCAATTACAGACGCTATTTGTAGTCAGGGTGGCACTGGTTTTTTGTGTTTTTTTTTAAAGTTTGTCTTTCATAATTAACCCTGGAAGAACTCTTTAAGCTGATCCCAGCTGATCATAAATGGAGGGGCAGCATTTTAGCAACTTGTGGGGGGTCTCGGTACCCGGCCTCTGGATCTGGTGAATTATTCACAAGAATTTCAGACTTGGCTGTTTTTTTTTTGTTTGTTTTTTGTATCCTAAAAAGCGCACCACACATGGGTTGTAGCCGGTATTGCAGCCCAGCTCCAATATGAAGATGACCAACATGTTTTCTTTCCCTTTAGACAAACCCTTCACCTTATTATCTCCCTTATTTAGAAGTATTGCGACTTCATCACATAACGACTTGGCTGTGAGGTCACCCGGTGTTTGGATGGCGGCAGGCAGATACAATCTGAGACTTTGTTTTCAGCAAGTTTTTGAAAAAAAATAAAACGTCCCTTTAAAGGCCTCTTCCCATCTTCATAAATGGGTACATTGTCAGATAGAACTTTTAATTATAAGCACTTTTGCAATTTACTGCTTATTAAAAATTTTCAGCCTTTCTTGAGATATTAACACTTTTACAGCTCGTTGCCCTGGAGACCGACCACCGCTGCTAGACAGCAAAAACGTGCAGTTCTTACAGGCACTTTTCTATTGAGCTTAGACGCGCTGTTTTGAAGCTGGAGCGCGGCGCTATCTCTTAATTCCGACCAGCTTCATCACAGCGCTTACAAGCTGTACAGCAGCGGTGGTCGGTCTCCTAGGCAACGAACTGTAAATAATATCAAGAACGGCTGCAAATTTTAATAAGTAGTAAATTGGAAATGTGCTTGTTTTTACAAGCTCTATCTTGATAATATCCATCTATGAAGATGGGATCAACCCCTTTATGTCATTTCGAAACCTTCAGATCTTTCTAATAATATCAGAGAGAACTGGGTGACAGGTATTTATTATTATCCGGTATGGGCCGCATCCATCAGGAGGGATAATTAAGTTTATTAAAAATCAGAGCCTTGGAGCAGATGAGCCCAGTGACGTCGGCCATCACAAAACTTTTTTTTTTTTTTTTACTTTAAAAAAAACTTTTACCGCACCTCTCATCTTGCTAAGTGAGAGAATTGCTGCTCACCGACAGGCAGATGTGACTTCACCACCCACCTAGACTGCGGTCAGCCAGGTGTGAGCCCCCTCGCCGTCAGCCAGGCGTGAGCCCCCTCGCCGTCAGCCAGGCGTGGGCCCCCTCGCCGTCAGCCAGGCGTGAGCCCCCTCGCCGTCAGCCAGGCGTGAGCCCCCTCGCCGTCAGCCAGGCGTGAGCCCCCTCGCCGTCAGCCAGGCGTGAGCCCCCTCGCCGTCAGCCAGGCGTGAGCCCCCTCGCCGTCAGCCAGGCGTGAGCCCCCTCGCCGTCAGCCAGGCGTGAGCCCCCTCGCCGTCAGCCAGGCGTGAGCCCCCTCGCCGTCAGCCAGGCGTGAGCCCCCTCGCCGTCAGCCAGGCGTGAGCCCCCTCGCCGTCAGCCAGGCGTGAGCCCCCTCGCCGTCAGCCAGGCGTGAGCCCCCTCGCCGTCAGCCAGGCGTGAGCCCCCTCGCCGTCAGCCAGGCGTGGGCCCCCTCGCCGTCAGCCAGGCGTGGGCCCCCTCGCCATCATCCAGGCGTGGGCCCCCTCGCCATCATCCAGGTGTGGGCCCCCTCGCCATCAGCCAGGTGACGAATGCCGGTGATGTCATCTGCCACCTAGCTCAGTTTCTGGTAAGGGCCTACACCCAATCATGTGATTTCCAACAAAAATGGGGGGTAGGGGCCAACAAATGAGTTCAACTGGATAATCAGTCTACAACAAGACTCTAGTCTGATAATCCGGAACTTCCAATGATACGGCACCAGGCAATATTGTGCGACATGAGCCGCCTCCATTACTAGGGACTCTCTGGACATATAGTCCCTCTGCCCAACCTATTCCTGAGCTTTACATTCCTGGATGGGGCGGTCGCCTCTTCCTTTCTGGTTCTGCAGACGTCATTGCTGCCAGGACTATAGAGCAGGTCTCCTGGTAACAGCATGCACATAGGAGCCATATTCAGGCTGCAGCAGCTAAATGGTTAATACATCTCGATTAGACGGTAATACACCCATAGCACACAGTGCAACAGCCGGGGCGTAGGAAACCCTGCAAATATCCGCATATACACACAGGAAAATAACGATAAAGACGCCTAAAGGTGGCCGCCGTACACTACGGCTGCTGACTCCTCACGCACATGCACGCTCAGGACGTCCGGGTGTGCATGTATTTATTATTGCCACAGAGCTATAGGTTGCTAGAAGCTAGGTCTTGTTCCGTTTTACTATTTTATTTTTTTAACAATATTTTATTTTTTTTGACAATTTATGGTTAAAAAAAAAAAAAAAACTAACGAAAACATTAAGAGCAAATATATATAAAAAAAAACAAAAACCTGTGCATAAAGCCTCATTCTGTGATGTTGTTACAATGTATCGGTCTGCAGTCCAGGCTGTGCAGCTTAGAGTATTTCCAAGAACAGATACAATTGTAGCAAACACTCAGCTGTGAGAAGTGTTACATTTCAGCTACAGCAGGACAGGACAGGTCTCTCGCCCTCGTTGACTGGTGGTCCTGCTACCGCTGGAGCCCCCTGGGCCATAAGACTGAAGGGCAGAGACCCCTTTTGCCTTTCTTTGCTCAGAGTTTAGCAGGAAGGGACATCCCCCTTTCCTAGCAGTGAGACCCCCTTCCCTAGCTGACCATGGCTTTCTCCCCCTTATGCACGCTCCCCTCCGCACTGCTGGCCGTAGAGTACAGCGCTCCGCCTGTCCTGGCGGTCCTATAGACAATGATCAGGGGGGCACATTTCTCAGGACTGCTGGGGGTCCTTGCTATTCTTTGGACAGGTGATCACTTTTATTCAAATTATCGCTTTTTTTACTGGGGGTTTTTTTTATGGTATTTTTTGTTTTCAATCATGCTACACATGTTCCAACGGATCCATATGGGTACAATTATTAATCCGGAGAAGTAGTATGACATAATTGTAAGAAAATGCCAAAAATGGCCAAAACAAGAATCAACTGAAAACAAGGCTGCTGGGAAAGGAGGCCACGAAAATGGCGAAGCACGCTTGTTCACTTCTGTGTGAGACGTATGAAAGACCTAAAATTAGAATAAAGAAAGCAAAACAAAGTAGCATAAAATAGGTGGTGACAACAACAACAACAAATGTAAAATAGACAGAAACTATAAAGGAAAACTCTAAACATCCATTTTCGACCATGAAGTCAGTACATAAGAGTGAATGAGCCCTTTAGGCGGTGGAAAGTGATGGCCATATTGCGAGGGAAGGCTGTCACTTGTTGTTTGGGGGCACTAGGGGGTCTGACCGCTATAACCACTATTTGAGTCAAGGGGCTGTGTCATCTTGGAGCACAATCTAGACTCCACAAAAAGGGGTCTCTGCCCATCATTCTCATGAACGAGGGGGCTCCAGCAGTGGCACGAGGGCGAGAGATGACTGAAATGTGAAATACTTCTCACAGCTGGGGCTTTGCTACAATTGTATCCAGTCTGCAATCCTCTGTGAGCTGCACAGTCTGGACTGCGGATTGATACAATTTACTGATACAGTGTAACAAGCTGTAACTAGCCTTTATTCACACTTGTCTTGGTTTTCCATGATTCATTTTTTTCTTATTTTTAACCAAAAAAGTGTCACTGAAAAGAGAAAGATGATCAAGAGGGAAGAAGCCAGTTCTTCTCCTAGTGAGTTCGGCCTGTGATTCGGACCCACGTAGGGCAAGTCGGAGAAATTACTAAATTGGATAACATTGTACCAAACTCCCATCTGTGATCCATTTCAGGTCTGCAGTGGTTTTTTGGACCGAAACAAGAATGTCCCCCATTAAT
This sequence comes from Ranitomeya variabilis, assembly GCF_051348905.1. Taxonomy (NCBI): domain Eukaryota; kingdom Metazoa; phylum Chordata; class Amphibia; order Anura; family Dendrobatidae; genus Ranitomeya; species Ranitomeya variabilis. The sequence goes on from NC_135238.1 coordinate 19,008,975, forward strand.
TGACCCCAAGATGTGATCTCTAAAATGGTGAAAATGTATTAGAAGAGCTTTTCATTATACGATGATTCGGATAAAAGTGGACAATCCCTTTAAGGCGAAAAAAAAATTAACACGAAATTGCGAGCGACACAAAGCCGAGAATATCTGAAAATATCTCCCCAACCCACATTCCAGGAATAGTAGCCGGTACCGGTACGCGCTAAGACTACCCGGAGCAGACTATAGAGATGGCGTGATTGCTCATGCTGATTCATAAGGGTTAATCACCGATCGGCGGGTCACATTATGCCCGGATTTCCTGGCACAGAACTTTCTGGGAATAGACTCAGATCCTGCGTGTAAGGAGAAAGTTCACAGGGGATCGGTGATATCTTATCAGGCGCACACATCTACACCAAAGCAAAGCTCCAGCGCGCGCGACATGTGAGGGAATAGCAATTTGAGCAATTTTCTCATTAGAACAAGGCAGAGTCTAAATATTTCCCTCGAATCCCCAACGGCAAATCTGACTGGTCATGCAGCAATATAAGAGCCGGAGGTGCATTCCTGTATAAAATCTGTCAAACGAGGATTTTTTTTGTGTTGGGGGAGGGGAAACTGATAGACATGCAAGGGCCCTGTAAGAAAATCTGCAAGTCCATAGAGCTGGCGAGCCGCAGTCTGCCTCCGAAGGGACAGTTTTCTGCAATGACGTGTCCCTGTTACAGCAAGTGTATATTTGTATAAAGGATTATACGTATCCAGGGTGAAGCCTCGCCATAAACGCAACCGTAGCTGCACCTACACAAATATATAAGGCAATGGCGTAAATAGTTACCTGGGGAAAGAACTACAGAGCGATCGCCAGCTATGCTATATGTGATAGGGACATGCAACTAGCAGTCCAGTTAAATGCAATCTGTTCCCTGTCATCAGCCAGTTCAGAGCTCTGGTTAATATTGGGGGGCTCCTGAGTGGGAGACGCCACGAGGGACTATGGACATGTAACACAGTTACCAAGGATCTTATCCTCTGTAATGAAAGATTTCAGCTGCACTAATCCTATGCTTTTACAACAACCCACCATCAAAAGTTGCCGTCCAGTCCCAGCAGCTCTATTATCTGCCACCTAAGCCCAATGTCCAACTAACAGAAAGCAAATTCTGTATATTTCTCTCTCTGTACACAGCTCGATCCCCTTTCCCCTGATTTCACAGATGGGTAATAAGAGACAGCATGGCTGTGGAATGTCACTGTCATTTTCATGTCGCATACACAATGCTATTACAAGTCATCCATCCGCAGGTCAAAAACCCCACTTTGATCACAAGTACAGCCACAATAACCCTACTGAGCAGGTTGCAAATCTGCACAGACAAGATTTCCTCAATGCTGCAGGGAATTATAACTTTTTAGGTACCGCAATGGGTACGATCCTAACCCCTACATAGGCCAAGGCAACTAATTTCATAATTACTGGACTCCATTTCTAAATCCTTTTTATATTCCAGATTTAATTTACCAAAATTTTGTCTTAGAAATAAAATCACGGGTACTTTAGTTACATGGATAGTGGTTCAACTCTACTAGGGAGTCTGTGACAAATCTTCATACCAAGCAGAACTCCTCGAGGACATGTAAGTAAACAAATTTCATGTAGCAGCAGTGCTAAAGATTTCAGGGACCAGATAAGGGCAGACAGTCTGTTACAGTGTGAAGCGCTTTTTTAAACCAGACAAACCCCTTTAATTAGGTGTAGGGGCAGATGTACAACTAATGCCAGGATAGAATCTGCCATTAAACTGGTACAACTGCATTGCTAATAATGATTCCATAGTAAGGACCTTTGCGTAGGACTACATCAGAGCCAATAATCCAATCCTGGACTCAAGATGACGTAGGACTGCCAACCAGTGAAAGGTCACATCAGCAGGCGAATCGAGCCACCTATTCTCCCCTTACATCACCCACACAAATATTGGGCTGCCGGCACTCTCATACGCTGACGCTTCCTCTGAGACCATGCACATAGTGAATCATCCAGTGAGGTCACGGGCCATGCCTAAACGCGTCATAGGTCGTGATCCAACATGTCAGGCACATCTATGAGCTATATGTTACCACAGGGATGTTGAAAACACATCCGGCGGGCATTAAAGTAGAGGGACAAGACTTGATCAAAACTTTGCGCATAGGGCACTAATATTATCCAGAAAGTCCTAAAACCAATGGTACCAAACACGGCTGATCAGGACCACATACAATCTAATCTAGTCAAAGAACACTACATCCCGACCAAAAAATCCCCAAATATATAGTTAGGCATTAGTGCTAAGACTGGGCACATCCACTAACCCAATGGACATGCCCTTTACTCTGGGTTGACACCTTGGCCCCAGAAAACCAAAATGATCCTACAGGGGTGGGACTGTAGCATCACCCATAGTCCAGGTGTGGCGATATATTGACCATGAATAGAGCTGATGGTCTTTATAGGTCTCCTACTGGGTCTTGGGCCACATATTTAGCCACCCCCCATCATGCTAAAATAAAATATAGTGCACCTGTTGAGATAAATAGGTATCCAACCTGCTTTCAACCAGTGGAGGGATGCCTCCAACATAGGAAAGGGTAAATCAGACTACCCCGATAAGAACAACAAAGATCTACAAGATGGCCTATGACCTACACTATGGGGTAGAACCATGAGCATACCCTAAATAGAGATGTGGGCACCCCTTCTTGGTGCTTGGCTGTATTGGTTTCCACCTATTAAGTTTGGGTAAGACGCCAAGTACTGCTAAGGGCCCCACGGTTACCCCACACTGGGGCATGTGCCATCTATTGGCACTGCACCATTCACAAAGTTTGATCTACACCTGGCACAGACAGCTAGAGCGATCAACCAACTGGACTCACCCTCTGGGCTTGTGTGATCATCTTCCTGACCACCTCTTTGATATGTGGCTGGCCATCGATGGGTGGCTGCATGTATACAGTAGCCCGGGTCACTCCTCTGTAGGCCACCGTGTCCGGCCACCCCAAATCCAACTCCGGAATGGGGCAATCTGACTTATCCGGCCAGTATTCCAAAGAATGTTCCGCACCTTCCTGGGGGTCCCCTTCTCCTTCCTGCTCAGACTTGTCCCCACTTTTCCTAAGGTGACTAGAGTCAGGGTCAAACGCTTCCACCCGGCTCACGATCTTGGCCAGCTCCAGCTCCGACAGGAAGTCTCTGATGTTCTCCTTCTTGACCACCTCACAGAAGGCATCTTGCCCTGTGGACACCAAGGCTTCCAGCGCCAGCCTCTGCTCCTCGCTGTAGAAGAACTCAGGCTTGGTCTCACTGGATCTCCAGTTCACATTGTTATTGTCCAAGCACTGGATCTGGGAGAGAGCCATGGTGAGGGATCCTCAGGACCTGCTGGAGGATACCCAAACTGGGAGACCCCCCAACTAGAAGAGACCCCCCAACTAGGAGAGAACCCCCAACTAGGAGAGAACCCCCAACAAGGAGAGACCCCCAACAAGGAGAGACCCCCAACAAGGAGAGACCCCTAACTAGGAGAGAACCCCCAACAAGGAGAGACCCCCAACAAGGAGAGACCCCCAACTAGGAGAGACTATATCTGATTCCTGCTGGAGGAGACCCCAATTGGGAGAGATTCCCCACTGAGAGACCCCCAACTAGAATAGACCCCAATCAGGACCTGTGGGAGGAGATCCCTGGAGAAGATCTATACAAGATAATCCGGTGTACAGAAGTTGATCCTGCTCCCCGGGTGGATAGAGCGGGATCTAGAGGAGTCCGGTGTTGTTGCTGCTCTGGTCTCTCCCTGCCATGGTGCCGGTAATGCCCCCCAGTGTCCGGGTCCCCGCCGTCCCGCAGCCGGTGCCACTCCCGGATCTGTGTGCAGTGTGTGCGGCAGCCGCTCCGGACTAGTGGCCAGGTGAGAGAGGCAGCGGCTCAGCTCAGCCCCCGCCCTCATCCACACGTGATCCGGACTCGTCATGTGATCTGTCCCCGGCGCCTCCTGCCGTACGCGGAGTGTGAGCTCAGCGGCTGCACAGACATAAGCCACGCCTCCAAAGACAGGACACGCCCCATAAAAAAAAAAAAACTGCCCCAGGACTGTGTGTGACTGCAACCCCATAAGTGCACCACTGTATCAGGCGGTATTATACACTGTATGGACCATTCTCCTGTGTCTCAGGCGGTATTATACACCGTATGGACTATTCCTCTGTGTATCAGGCGGTATTATACACTGTATGGACCATTCCCCTGTGTATCAGGCGGTATTATACACTGTATGGACCATTCCCCTGTGTATCAGGCGGTATTATACACTGTATGGACCATTCCCCTGTGTCTCAGGCGGTATTATGCACCGTATGGACTATTCCTCTGTGTATCAGGCGGTATTATACACTGTATGGACCATTCCCCTGTGTATCAGGTGGTATTATACACTGTATGGACCATTCCCCTGTGTCTCAGGCGGTATTATACACCGTATGGACTATTCCTCTGTGTATCAGGCGGTATTATACACCGTATGGACTATTCCTCTGTGTATCAGGCGGTATTATACACTGTATGGACCATTCCCCTGTGTATCAGGCGGTATTATACACTGTATGGACCATTCCCCTGTGTCTCAGGCGGTATTATACACCGTATGGACTATTCCTCTGTGTATCAGGCGGTATTATACACTGTATGGACCATTCCCCTGTGTATCAGGCGGTATTATACACTGTATGGACCATTCCCCTGTGTCTCAGGCGGTATTATACACCGTATGGACTATTCCTCTGTGTATCAGGCGGTATTATACACTGTATGGACCATTCTCCTGTGTATCAGGCGGTATTATACACTGTATGGACCATTCCCCTGTGTCTCAGGCGGTATTATACACCGTATGGACTATTCCTCTGTGTATCAGGTGGTATTATACACTGTATGGACCATTCTCCTGTGTATCAGGCGGTATTATACACTGTATGGACCATTCCCCTGTGTCTCAGGCGGTATTATACACCGTATGGACTATTCCTCTGTGTATCAGGCGGTATTATACACTGTATGGACCATTCCCCTGTGTATCAGGCGGTATTATACACTGTATGGACCATTCCCCTGTGTATCAGGCGGTATTATACACTGTATGGACCATTCTCCTGTGTTTCAGGCAGTATTATACACTGTATGGACCATTCTCCTGTGTATCAGGCGGTATTATACACTGTATGGACCATTCCCCTGTGTATCAGGCGGTATTATACACTGTATGGACCATTCTCCTGTGTATCAGGCGGTATTATACACTGTATGGACCATTCTCCTGTGTATCAGGCGGTATTATACACTGTATGGACTATTCCCCTGTGTATCAGGCGGTATTATACACTGTATGGACCATTCTCCTGTGTATCAGGTGATATTATACACTGTATGGACTATTCCTCTGTGTATCAGGTGATATTATACACTGTATGGATTATTCCCCTGTGTATCAGGCGGTATTACACACTATGGACTATTCCCCTGTGTATCAGGCGGTATTATACACTGTATGGACTATTCCCCTGTGTATCAGGCGGTATTATACACTCTATGGACTATTCCTCTGTGTATCAGGCAGTTTTGTACCCTGTATGGATTATTCCCTTGTGTATCAGGCGGTATTACACACTATGGACTATTCCTCTGTGTATCAGGCGGTATTGTACACTGTATGGACTATTCCTCTGTGTATCAGGCGGTATTATACACTGTATGGACTATTCCCCTGTGTATCAGGCGGTATTATACACTGTATGGATTATTCCCCTGTGTATCAGGCGGTATTATACACCTTACGGACTATTCCCCTGTATCAGGCGGTATTATACACTGTATGGACCATTCCCCTGTGTATCAGGCGGTATTATACACTGTATGGACTATTCCCCTGTGTATCAGGCGGTATTATACCCTGTATGGACTATTCCCCTGTGTGTCAGGCGGCATTATACCCTGTATGGACTATTCCCCTGTGTATCAGGCGGTATTATACACTGTATGGACTATTCCTCTGTGTATCAGGCGGTATTACACACTGTGGACTATTCCCCTGTGTATCAGGCGGTATTATACACTGTATGGACTATTCCCCTGTGTATAAGGTGGTATTATACACTGTATGGACTATTCCCCTGTGTATCAGGCGGTATTGTACACTGTATGGACTATTCCCCTGTGTATCAGGCGGTATTATACACTGTATGGACTATTCCCCTGTGTATCAGGCGGTATTATAAACTGTATGGACTATTCCCCTGTGTCTCAGGCGGTATTATACACTGTATGGACTATTCCCTGTGTATCAGGTGATATTATACACTGTATGGACTATTCCCCTGTGCCTCAGGCGGTATTATACACTGTATGAACCATTCTCCTGTGTATCAGGCGGTATTATACACTGTATGGACCATTCCCCTGTGTCTCAGGCGGTATTATACACCGTATGGACTATTCCTCTGTGTATCAGGCGGTATTATACACTGTATGGACTATTCCTCTGTGTATCAGGCGGTATTATACACTGTATGGACCATTCCCCTGTGTATCAGGTGATATTATACACTGTATGGACTATTCCTGTGTGTATCAGGTGATATTATACACTGTATGGACTATTCCCCTGTGTCTCAGGCGGTATTATACACTGTATGGACTATTCCCCTGTGTATCAGGCGGTATTATACACTGTATGGATTATTCCCCTGTGTATCAGGCGGTATTACACACTATGGACTATTCCCCTGTGTATCAGGCGGTATTATACACTGTATGGACTATTCCCCTGTGTATCAGGCGGTATTATACACTCTATGGACTATTCCTCTGTGTATCAGGCAGTTTTGTACCCTGTATGGATTATTCCCTTGTGTATCAGGCGGTATTACACACTATGGACTATTCCTCTGTGTATCAGGCGGTATTGTACACTGTATGGACTATTCCTCTGTGTATCAGGCGGTATTATACACTGTATGGACTATTCCCCTGTGTATCAGGCGGTATTATACACTGTATGGATTATTCCCCTGTGTATCAGGCGGTATTATACACCTTACGGACTATTCCCCTGTATCAGGCGGTATTATATACTGTATGGACCATTCCCCTGTGTATCAGGCGGTATTATACACTGTATGGACTATTCCCCTGTGTATCAGGCGGTATTATACCCTGTATGGACTATTCCCCTGTGTGTCAGGCGGCATTATACCCTGTATGGACTATTCCCCTGTGTATCAGGCGGTATTATACACTGTATGGACTATTCCTCTGTGTATCAGGCGGTATTACACACTGTGGACTATTCCCCTGTGTATCAGGCGGTATTATACACTGTATGGACTATTCCCCTGTGTATAAGGTGGTATTATACACTGTATGGACTATTCCCCTGTGTATCAGGCGGTATTGTACACTGTATGGACTATTCCCCTGTGTATCAGGCGGTATTATACACTGTATGGACTATTCCCCTGTGTATCAGGCGGTATTATAAACTGTATGGACTATTCCCCTGTGTCTCAGGCGGTATTATACACTGTATGGACTATTCCCTGTGTATCAGGTGATATTATACACTGTATGGACTATTCCCCTGTGTCTCAGGCGGTATTATACACTGTATGGACCATTCTCCTGTGTATCAGGCGGTATTATACACTGTATGGACTATTCCCCTGTGTCTCCGGCGCTATTATACACTGTATGGACTATTCCCTGTGTATCAGGTGATATTATACACTGTATGGACCATTCTCCTGTGTCTCAGGTGGTATTATACACTGTATGGACTATTGCCCTGTGTATCAGGCGGTATTATACACTGTATGGACTATTCCCCTGTGTCTCAGGCGGTATTATACACTGTATGGACTATTGCCCTGTGTCTCAGGCGATATTATACACCGTATGGACTATACATCCAAGCAGCTTTTCTTCTCCAGTTCCTATTTCTGAAATGTCTGCGGGTTCACTAAAGATTCCGGATTTTTGTGGCCTCCGGCCTCATTACTGTGTGTGAAGCAGACATGACATCATCTAGATAAGACCACTGATAACTGTAAGAACCAGTCAGTCCAGGTAACATGCAGGTAACATGCCCTTAAAGGGACAGTACACAGTAAGTGCAGCAAGCAGTGGTATACACATCACATAGCTGTGTGCTGACACTTCTTCAGGCAGCCGTCTCGTCTCCACGCACTTGGCTGAACTGCGGTCAGTAGACCTCCATTTCCCGGTAGATGGAGGTCTCAGACGTGGAGGCTCTCAGGTATGTATCCTATGGAGAGGCCACGCGTGGCTGCAGTAGGTTTGTATGACATCTCCTGTACTGAGGATTACAGATCTGATCCCCAGAGTATGAGACACCTGAGATATGTACACAGTGATAATGGCTCCTTATCTGTGACTGTCAATATGGCCGAAAGCCAGATAGCGGCATAGTAACTTGTGAGTGTAACAAGGTCATTCCTATTAGCCACTCCGAAATGTGAAGAGGTAGATATAAAAGACACTATGCCGGAAAGCACTCACTGAATCCTCCTCACTATGTTTATTTCTGCGCCTTTACCCACTACACTGAATCCTGCGCCCTTACCCACTACACTGAATCCTGTGCCCTTACCCACTACACTAAATCCTGCGCCCTTACCCACTACACTGAATCCTGTGCCCTTACCCACTACACTGAATCCTGCGCCCTTACCCACTACACTGAATCCTGCGCCCTTACCCACTATACTGAATCCTGCGCCCTTACCCACTACACTGAATCCTGCGCCCTTACCCACTACACTGAATCTTGCGCTCTTACTGTACTTAATCTTGCACCCTTACCCACTACACTGAATCTTGCGCCCTTACCCACTACACTGAATCCTGCGCCCTTACCCACTACACTGAATCTTGCGCTCTTACTATACTGAATCTTGCACCCTTACCCACTACACTGAATCCAGTGCCCTGACCCACTACACTGAATCCTGCGCCCTTACCCACTACACTGAATCCTGCGCTCTTACTATACTGAATCTTGCACCCTTACCCACTACACTGAATCTTGCGCTCTTACTCACTACACTAAATTCTGCGGCCTTACTACACTGAACCCTGTGCCCTGACCCACTACATTGAATCCTGCACCTTTACCCACTACACTGAATCCTGTGCTCTTACTCACTATACTGAATCCTCGCTCTTGCCTATTACACTGAATCCTGCACCCTTACTCACTACATTGAATTCTGTCCCCTGACACACTACATTGAGTCCTGCGGCTTTACTCACTACACTGAATCCTATGCTTTTACCCACTATTCTTAATCCTGCACCTTTACCCGCTACACTGAATCCTGTTCTCTTAACCACTATACTGAATCCTGCACCATAATAATAATAATTTTATTTCTATAGCGCTGACATATTCCGCAGCACTTTACATTACTTACTACGCTGAATTCTGCACCCTTGCCCACTATACTAAATCATGCTCACTTTCCCAATACAATGAATCGTACAACCTTACCCACTAGACTGAATCCTGTGCCCTTACTCACTACTCTGTATGGACTATTCTCCTGTGTATCAGGCGGTATTACACACTGTATGGACTATTCTCCTGTGTATCTGGCAGTATTATACACTATATGGACTATTCCACTGTGTATCAGGCGGTATTACACACTGTATGGACTATTCTCCTGTGTATCAGGCGGCATTATTCACTGTATGGACTATTCTCCTGTGTATCAGGCAGTATTATGCACTGTATGGACTATTTTCCTGTGTATCAGGCGGTATTACACATTGTATTGACTATTCTCTTGTGTATCAGGCGGTATTACACACTGTATGGACTATTCCCCTGTGTATCTGACGGCATTATACACTGTATGGACTATTCCACTGTGTTTCTGGCGGTATTATACACTGTATGGACTATTGTCCTGTGTATCAGGTAGTATTATACACCGTATGGACTATTCCCCTGTGTATCAGGTGGCATTATTCACTGTATGGACTGTTCTCCTGTGTATCAGGCGGTATTATACACCGTATGGACTATTCTCCTGTGTATCACTACAATGAATCCTGTGCTCTTACCCACTACACTAAATCATGCGCTCTTACTCACTACACTGAATTCTGCTCCCTTACCGACTACACTGAGTGAAGGTACCTCTGTGCCTGGTGATGCTCCCTGTGTGTATCTTGCACGGCACTGTTCCTGTGTCGCGCGGCTTTCTTGTATAATCTGTAGGCAGCTGTTGCAGCCCCACACCTCGCCTTCCCCTCGCCCGCACCTCGCCCTCTCCTTGTCCTCCCCTCGCCCGCACCTCGCCTTCCCCTCGCCCGCATCTCACACACCCACCACATCTCAGTTATACACCTGAGTGCGTCCTATAAGTGAGCACTCGGCACGACCATCGACTGAGACTTTTATTTGGGCCTTCCTCCTGTGTGACGCACTCGGCAGCAGTATGTGGGGAGAAGAGAGTCCAGAGAAGCCCGCGGAGATGATGGGATTTACACCTTATACACGTGTAAAGCTGCTGCCTGAATCCCCCCATAAAAAAGCAAGTCATAGGGACCTAATAATAGGATCCTAAAAGACTAATCCACAGTGCCCCCTTAATAAAAACATCCACAGTGCCCCTGTAACAGAGGTTTGGTGCCCATTACCAGTACCTGCCTCCTCCGTATGCAGTGCTGTTCTATGGGGCTACCAAAATTTAGTTTCCGTCACCTGAAAGGTTTAGCACCACATGTTCTGGGATCCGTTGGTTACGTCAGAGATCCAGTCTCTATTAACTTGGTGCCTTGGCCCTAAATATCAGATGACCTGGTGCCCTGTAGGTAGCGTCCGTTGCAATTATCTAAGGGGTACGGCCATCTTAAGAGTTAACCGCCGCCGCCCGGCACATACACAATGATTTGCCAGAGAATATTTTGTGTCGAGTCTGTCGTCTGGGATTCGTTATCTGGAACAAAGATTTCATACAATGTTGCCAGAAGATTTCAAATCCACAAATTCTTTCTCAAGTTCTGAGCTGGGAGATTAACGGGCAGGATTGCACTTGGCGTAAAGGTTTAGACAAGGGTACGGCTCCGTGTCTACCATCGGCTGGAAGGGGACGTTCTGGAGAATTTCTCCAACGCATAAACATAATGTGCAAAATGATGTAACTGAGTAATAAGCGAACCAAAGGCCAGACCCAGGGCTCGGTCATCAACTGGGGTCTTCACTGGAAACTACTCACATCCTCTGATACAAGAGAAGTATTTAGACATTACCTTTATACCATAGATGTGATCAATGCTAGAATTGTGAAGGTAATAACCACATGATGAACATTGCTCCTGCCAATTGACCCATAGACCGAGTAATCGGTGATCGAGGAAAGATCTGCTTCTCACTTGATCCTGATCAGTGGATGTCAGTCTTCAGTCCAAAGAGGACTCGATTATGCTAATGGCGCAGGCTAGTTTGATAGTGGGAGGACCTGGCATCTAAGGTGGCCTACTACAGGAGGAACAATCTGCTTTAAATGTGATCCTGATCAGTGGATTTCAGTCTATAATACAAATAGGACATGGCCATACTCCTAGGAAGGACTGACTGATGGGAGGAAAGAACATTTGAAGAGGTCTCATAGGAGCAACAACCTGCATTCCTCTTCATCTTGATTAGTGGATGTCAGTCTTGAGTCCAAAATGACCCAATTATGCTCTTAGGAAGGGCAGGACTGGCTAGTTGGACGGTTTGACGTTGGTTGGACGGTCAGTCCATCAAAATACAAATATCACTTATAGTAAACAAACTAATAATGACAGACTGATAGAGACGGAAGAGGACCCTGCCCTTGCATTCTACAGGATTATGGGGAAGGAGACAGTAGGTTGGGGGTTGCAGTATCTCCGATGGTGCTGGTGGCCGTGTGGTCATTACACGTTGTAGGCCTTCCTGAAGAGGTTGGTTTTCAGGTTCCGTTTGAAGGATCCAAATGTGGTGGATAACCGGACGTGTTGAGGCAAAGAATTCCAGAGGATGGGGGATATTCGGGAGAAGTCTTGGAGGCGGTTGGGTGAGGAACAAATAAGCGTGGAGGAGAGTAGGAGGTCTTGGGAGGACCGGAGATTACATGAGGGAAAACATTGAGAGATTAGTTCGGAAAATAGGAGGAGATGATTAGGGCATGCACAAGCATTTCGGTAGATTGACGGGTGAGGAAAGGACGGATTCTGGAAATATTTTTGAGCTGGAGGCGACAGGAGGTGGCGAGAGCTTGGATGTGCGGTTTGAAGGACAGGGCAGAGTCCAGGGTTACTCCGAGGCAGCGGATTTTGGGGACAGGGGAAAGTGTGATTTTGATTATTTTGACAGATAGGTCAGGTAGGGAAGATATGCAAGATGGAGGAAAGATAATTAGCTCAGATTTGTCCACATTGAGCTTGAGGAAGCGAGAGGAGAAGGAGGATCTGGCTGGGATTCTGGAGAGCAGAGAGGTGACATCTGGGCCAGAGAGGTAGATCTGAGTGTCATCAGCATATAGATGGTACTGGAAGCCATAGGACTTTGAGTTGTCCCAGCCGAAGGGTATAGACATTAGTGTCCAATCCCAACAGGACACTATTATGCTCTAAGGAGAGTGAGATCTAGCATCTCAGAAGGCTTCATAGAGGAGAAAGATCTGCTCCAATTCTGATCGTTTCTCATCAGTTTTCATAGACATGACCCTGGTCGTAGAGCTGAGATGATTGATTTCTTGAAGGGTCTGACATCTGAGGAGGCCTTATAGGCCCACTTTCTGCCCAGTATAGAAGACAGATAGAACTTTATGATGCTCAGTTGACTAGATCTTATATACATCTTTTTGGACATTACTGATACATCCCCATTTTCATTGCATAATGAAAGGCTCCATGACCGATTTTTCCATATATACTAAAATATCAATCCAACTGCTTGAATCCATTGTGATGTTGCAGTTTGTACTAAAACCCTAAAATCAAGCATTTGTCTCCAGTGATGACCACATGATCATGTGATCTTCATCTAATGTCGCATACTTTGTGTGCTGCAGATGCCGTTGGATGTGTCGTCCCGGAAGAGTGTGTGAAAGTTTGTGGGGCTGAGGTTGGTTGCTCCAACATAGCATACCCAAAACTGGTGATCGAACTGATGCCAAGTGGTAAGAAAACACCGGACAGACGTGATAACGGACCAGTCTGTTATAATATCCCACAGAAGACAGCACCTCTTTTATGTGCCCCTTTTTATTTCTCTTTCTTGTTTCCATTATTCTGAAAGGTCTTCGTGGTCTGATGATTGCAGTCATGATGGCAGCTCTCATGTCTTCCTTGACCTCCATATTTAACAGCAGCAGCACTCTTTTCACTATGGACATCTGGAGGAAGATCAGGAAGAATGCCAACGAGAAGGAGCTTCTTCTGGTGGGAAGGTGAGGTTACCCTATAGACCATCAATGCTAATAAGATCTAATGGCGGCCACCACCTTTTATACAATTTGTCCTGATTTGGGTTCCTACAAGCAAATCCTGTCCCTTTTGGAAAGAAGTACATATATAAGACCCAAACATTACCGGTGGGACACGGGACTTATCTCCGGTGAATTAAGCCGCAGCCTCCACTGTGGCCATTAAGCCCACGGCATGACTCTGTGATGGACAGCTCATATATTTGTTCAGGAGCCACCTCCTTCACCTGTAGCTGAGAGATCGTCCATTGTATATCTAGGAGAAAGTGGCTTCAAATCATTGAGTTGCAATGGAAATCCAGTGTAAATGCAGCAGAGGAACCGGCGTGTCTGAAACGTGTTGGTGAAACGGTATGCTCTCTTACCGTGTTTGCATCATGTTTGTAAATTATTGGAGAACAAAGAGATATCCCGTTATCTAGAGTTCTGGAGCACATTATTGGACCTTGGATCATCGCCTGTATAGCCGACAGGATCCTTTCCACTCTAGCAGGGAGCAGTAAGCTATATTGGACAAGAGGGGGTGAAACTGTTTTTAAATTGTACATTGGTTATCATTAAGATTGATTAGATTAGATATAATCTAAGATGGTTGTCCAAGATTTATCATAGGTCATTAATATCAGATCGATGGGAGTCAGACATCCAGCACTTGCAGCGGCGGCGGTCATCGGAGTAAATAGTGTACAGTGCTGGAACAGCACAGCTTTACATTATGTAGTGATTTTCATTTGTAGCTAAGCTCCCGTTCAATTAAATAGGAGCTAAGCTGCAGTAACTGACATACCTGACATCCGAGGACGTCTCAGGGTCTTAAGGGTCCTATACATATTAGGTAGCTGTAGGACAAATCATCATTTGCCCGACTCCCTCATACACAGGAACGGTTAGCTCGGCCTACTTTTCCTGTCTTCTCTGTGAGATGTCAGGCCAAACTGCCCAGGCGACAGTCGGGAGGTCCCCTTGTACATATGTCCTGTCAGTTGAGCCCCCCTGTATTGGTGGGTTTGCCCCACCCTTAGCCTAATGTGTATGGAGCTCCTCATATTTACTGGGGATTCGTTGCCTTTTGGCTGTTTTTCCTTTTCGGGCAGCCCTTCCATTCTCCGATTACTGGCGGCCCCTGACGTGAGGTGTAGATTAGTTTACATCCGCCCTTATTACAGTTCTCGGTTTTATGAGATCTCTGCAGATAAAAGGAAGATTTATACCTAGTTATTATGAGGGGGATGGGGCGAGGATTTTTTTTAAAAGGAAAGAGAAGAGTAGTTGATGTTTTCATCATCTGTGTGTTACTATCGGGTGTAGACTGGTGTCCGCTGTCTAAAGCGGCTGAGTAGGTGGTAACTGACTGATCGTGGGGGTCCGACCACTAGGGCCCCACACTGATCAGTAGAGGAAGGAATTTTTATTCCTAATGGGGCACTTTTAGCCCTGTTCCAAAATGAAGCTGCAGGTTGGATGCTCGACCGCCGCTCCATTCATTCTATATGGGGCAAGCGGTTTGGCAGCACGGCCACTTAATTTTGTAACTGGGTTAAAAATGCCCCGTTCTGCCGATTGGTGCAGGTTCCGGCAGTGCGACCCCCACTGATCAATAAGTTATCATCTGCCCTGTGGATTGGGAGGTCTCCATGCACATTAGATGCTGTACCGGTGCTGATGAGATTGTTTGGTTCCTCCAATTTTTATGTGTATTACTTATTACGGCCTTTAAACTGCCCGAACCCATTAGATTGATGATGGCTGAACCTGCGGATTTTGGTGCGACTCACCAACCACCTACTACCAGGAAAGATAAAAATGGGGCAATTGGATTTTAACTGCCCCATCTTTTCATTCTCCTAGGAATAAGACTCCTCCATGGCGGTCTGGCATCGGCGTTCTCCCTTTGTTAAAACACAGACATGCTGAGCCAAGCATCCACGTGTACAGAGGACAGGCGTCTAATGTGTACGGCAGCTTTATTGGGGTCTCATCCCCACAATATGAGGTGCAAGATTTCAAAAGAATGGCAGGAAAAGACCAAACCACCGGAACCAAAACTTCCCACACAGAGATGAGCTTAGATTTGGTGCACTGCCTGGGGGGATCACTAGAGAAGAAGCTAGAAAGACATATTTTATTATTTCCAGCTTCACTTTCTTTATCCATTACACATTCACTACAGAGGCTGAGCAAAGTGCCACCTATCCCTATATACAGTAGTGCCACCTTTCCTTATATACAGTAGTGCCACCTTTCCTCAGATACAGTAGTGCCACCTATCCCTATATACGGTAGTGCCACCTTTCCTCAGATACAGTAGTGCCACTTTTCCTTAGATACGGTAGTGCCACCTTTCCTTAGATACAGTAGTGCCACTTTTCCTTAGATACGGTAGAGCCACCTTTCCTTAGATACAGTAGTGCCACCTTTCCTTAGATACAGTAGTGCCACCTTTCCTTAGATACAGTAGTGCCACCTTTCCTTATACAGTAGTGCCACCTTTCCTTATACAGTAGTGCCACCTTTCCTTATATACAGTAGTGCCACCTTTCCTTAGATACGGTAGTGCCACCTTTCCTTAGATACGGTAGTGCCACCTTTCCTTAGATACGGTAGTGCCACCTTTCCTCAGATACAGTAGTGCCACCTTTCCTTATATACAGTAGTGCCACCTTTCCTTATACAGTAGTGCCACCTTTCCTTATATACAGTAGTGCCACCTTTCCTCAGATACAGTAGTGCCACTTTTCCTTATATACTGTAGTGCCACCTTTCCTTACAGTAGTGCCACCTTTCCTCAGATACAGTAGTGCCACCTTTCCTTATATACAGTAGTGCCACCTTTCCTTATATACGGTAGTGCCACCTTTCCTCAGATACAGTAGTGCCACCTTTCCTTATATACAGTAGTTCCACCTTTCCTTATACAGTAGTGCCACCTTTCCTTATATACAGTAGTGCCACCTTTCCTCAGATACAGTAGTGCCACGTTTCCTTATATACTGTAGTGCCACCTTTCCTTATACAGTAGTGCCACCTTTCCTCAGATACAGTAGTGCCACTTTTCCTTATATACTGTAGTGCCACCTTTCCTTAGATACAGTAGTGCCACCTTTCCTTAGATACAGTAGTGCCACCTTTCCTTAGATACAGTAGTGCCACCTTTCCTTAGATACAGTAGTGCCACCTTTCCTTATATACAGTAGTGCCACCTTTCCTCAGATACAGTAGTGCCACTTTTCCTTATATACTGTAGTGCCACCTTTCCTTAGATACGGTAGTGCCACCTTTCCTTAGATACGGTAGTGCCACCTTTCCTCAGATACAGTAGTGCCACCTTTCCTTATATACAGTAGTGCCACCTTTCCTTATACAGTAGTGCCACCTTTCCTTATATACAGTAGTGCCACCTTTCCTCAGATACAGTAGTGCCACTTTTCCTTATATACTGTAGTGCCACCTTTCCTTATACAGTAGTGCCACCTTTCCTTATACAGTAGTGCCACCTTTCCTTATATACAGTAGTGCCACCTTTCCTTATATACGGTAGTGCCACCTTTCCTCAGATACAGTAGTGCCACCTTTCCTTATATACAGTAGTGCCACCTTTCCTTATACAGTAGTGCCACCTTTCCTCAGATACAGTAGTGCCACGTTTCCTTATATACTGTAGTGCCACCTTTCCTTATACAGTAGTGCCACCTTTCCTCAGATACAGTAGTGCCACTTTTCCTTATATACTGTAGTGCCACCTTTCCTTAGATACAGTAGTGCCACCTTTCCTTAGATACAGTAGTGCCACCTTTCCTTAGATATAGTAGTGCCACCTTTCCTTATATACAGTAGTGCCACCTTTCCTCAGATACAGTAGTGCCACTTTTCCTTATATACTGTAGTGCCACCTTTCCTTAGATACAGTAGTGCCACCTTTCCTTAGATACTGTAGTGCCACCTTTCCTTAGATACAGTAGTGCCACCATTCCTTAGATATAGTAGTGCCACCTTTCCTTATATACAGTAGTGCCACCTTTCCTCAGATACAGTAGTGCCACTTTTCCTTATATACTGTAGTGCCACCTTTCCTTAGATACAGTAGTGCCACCTTTCCTTAGATACAGTAGTGCCACCTTTCCTTAGATACAGTAGTGCCACCTTTCCTTAGATACAGTAGTGCCACCTTTCCTTATATACAGTAGTGCCACCTTTCCTCAGATACAGTAGTGCCACTTTTCCTTATATACTGTAGTGCCACCTTTCCTTAGATACTGTAGTGCCACCTTTCCTTAGATACTGTAGTGCCACCTTTCCTTAGATACAGTAGTGCCACCATTCCTTAGATATAGTAGTGCCACCTTTCCTTATATACAGTAGTGCCACCTTTCCTCAGATACAGTAGTGCCACTTTTCCTTATATACTGTAGTGCCACCTTTCCTTAGATACAGTAGTGCCACCTTTCCTTAGATATAGTAGTGCCACCTTTCCTTAGATATAGTAGTGCCACCTTTCCTCAGATACAGTAGTGCCACTTTTCCTTATATACTGTAGTGCCACCTTTCCTTATACAGTAGTGCCACCTTTCCTCAGATACAGTAGTGCCACTTTTCCTTATATACTGTAGTGCCACCTTTCCTTAGATACAGTAGTGCCACCTTTCCTTAGATACTGTAGTGCCACCTTTCCTTAGATACAGTAGTGCCACCATTCCTTAGATATAGTAGTGCCACCTTTCCTTATATACAGTAGTGCCACCTTTCCTCAGATACAGTAGTGCCACTTTTCCTTATATACTGTAGTGCCACCTTTCCTTAGATACAGTAGTGCCACCTTTCCTTAGATATAGTAGTGCCACCTTTCCTTAGATACTGTAGTGCCACCTTTCCTTAAATACTGTAGTGCCACCTTTCCTCATGGCACAGCTTCATGATGCAGCAGGACCCAAGCCTGTGATCCGGCCACAGACATGGCCACGTGTTGTCTCTCCCACTCCTTGGTATCAGGACGATCTGTGACATTTGCTGCCGTTCTCTGTATTAACCCCTGAGGGAAGCAGCAATGAGTTCTCTCCATCCGGAGCCGGTCCGGTCAGTCTGGGACTGAGGTTTGTTTCCTCGTATCTCGTCTATTTTGAGATATTTTAATTAGGTTAATTACACATTGTCTGATAAGTCACCGCATCTCAGGAAAACCACAGACTGGATTTATTTCCTGTAACTATCGGTGTGCGGCCCCCATAATGACAGCCACACATAGTGGACAGACCCCAATACAGTGCCAGCCACGCTCCCCCCAATCATAGCCATTGTGTATAATACCAGTGTCAACCCCAATATATCCATAGCTAGCGCCCCCTATTGTTAGCCACACTGCACCTACACAGTGACCCCATTAAGTAATGCACCGATGAGAAGGGCCGCCATAGTGCCCCCTAATAATAGCTGCATTGTCTCCATATCTTTCATGTCAATATTTTTGGAAAGTACCATAATGTAATGGAAGGACTCGTATTATCCCTTGTCATTAGTCACACGTGCGCCATCCTGACATAATCCGTGGCACTGACCCGTCGGGTGTCATCGACTTCCTAGAGCAAGTTCCCATACCCGACAATGACAAACTACACGTTGCTTCTGGTCTGGGGCAGGGTCTCATAGCAAAACCAAAATGGTCCATACCATGTACCTTCTCATTCTGGATAAGAATGGCTGTACTGCCTGGGGGGTGCACTAGGGAAGAAGCCAGAACGGACAAGTGCTTTGTTTTTTAGCTTTATTGACTCCTTCCATCACATATTTATTATGGGGACTGACACTTGTACCCTGTTTTCCTTAGATCTGATAGTGCGTCACTTATCCATAACTTCCTGATGAACCTGAGCCTGGGATCCCGGCTATAGACATATTTATTCCATTCTCCACTCTTCCGGTGTTATTCCACTAAACTGCACCTGCTGCCATTGTGTGCATTAATCCCTAGTAGAGGGATGTCTCAGTGCCTCTCCCTAGATCTGCAGTTTGTGTGGGGAACTAGAGGCCTTTCATAAAGAGACAAGCAGTTCCTGGTCCTTATTCCCCACAACTAGGTAAAGCTGCTCTTGGTGCACATACCTGGCTAATTTGTCCAGTTAATGTACTAATTATTATGCTCTGTGACTTGCCACCCACTCATTTTAGGTTTATGTTTCTGCTCCATTCTGCCAGCACCATAGGAGCTGGAACTTTTGTTTCAATCACTTCATGCATTGCTTCTGCCAGTGTTCAATGACATGCTTGCCCTAAACTAAAAGACTGTGTCTCTGTTACGCCTGTATGCAGTTTAACAGATAGTAGGATAGAAGCAGAAAGATAAAGGCCTGCTTCACCTTCCAGTAGAGAAACAGTGGACTCCACTTCCTGTAGAGAGACAGTCATCCCCACTTCCATTTCTTGTAGAGAGCTAGCCACCTGCCCCCACTTCCTGTAGAGACTTAGACCCGCCCCACTTCCTGTAGAGAGACCTAGACCTGCCCCACTTCCTGTAGAGAGACCTAGACCCGCCCCACTTCCTGTAGAGAGACCTAGACCCGCCCCACTTCCTGTAGAGAGACCTAGACCCGCCCCACTTCCTGTAGAGAGACCTAGACCCGCCCCACTTCCTGTAGAGAGACCTAGACCCGCCCCACTTCCTGTAGAGAGACATAGACCCGCCCCACTTCCTGTAGAGCGATAAAGACTCATCACCACTTCCTGTATGGAGACAAAAATCTATCCCCACTTCCTATAGAGAGATACTGGCCTGCTTCTACTTCTTTAGAGAGACAAAGACCCGCCACCGCATCCTGTAGAGATGTAAATCCCAGCCCCTACTCGCTGTAGAAAGACAAAGTGCCATCACTTCCTGTGCTCAAAGCCATGCCCCCACTTCCTGTAGAGAGAGAAATCCCTGCCCCACTTAATGTATACAGCGCACCCCCACTTCCTGTAGAGAGAAAAAGCCATGCCCCCACTTCCTGTAGAGATAAAACCCCACCCCCCACT
This sequence comes from Ranitomeya variabilis, assembly GCF_051348905.1. Classification (NCBI taxonomy): domain Eukaryota; kingdom Metazoa; phylum Chordata; class Amphibia; order Anura; family Dendrobatidae; genus Ranitomeya; species Ranitomeya variabilis. The sequence goes on from NC_135238.1 coordinate 19,029,528, forward strand.
TCCTGTATAAATATAAATCCCCACCCCCACTTCCTGTAGAGATAAATCCCCACTTCCTGTAGAGATAATGCCCCACTTCCTGTAGATAGTGCCCCACCCCCATTTCCTGTAGAGATAATGCCCCACTTCCTGTAGAAATAATGCCCCACTTCCTGTAGAGATAGTGCCCCAACCCCACTTCCTGTAGAGATAATGCCCCACTTCCTGTAGAAATAATACCCCACTTCCTGTAGAGATAATGCCCCACTTCCTGTAGCGATAGTGCCCCACCCCCACTTCCTGTAGAAATAATACCCCACTTCCTGTAGAGATAATGCCCCACTTCCTGTAGCGATAGTGCCCCACCCCCACTTCCTGTAGAGATAATGCCCCACTTCCTGTAGAGATAATGCCCCACTTCCTGTAGAGATAATGCCCCACTTCCTGTAGAGATAATGCCCCACCCCCACTTCCTGTAGAGAGATAAATCCCCACCCCCACTTCCTGTAGAGATAATGCCCCACTTCCTGTAGAGATATGCCCCACCCCCACTTCCTGTAGAGAGATAAAGCCCCACCCGCATTTCCTGTAGACATCAGCTTACACAGAATAGAGACTCCTACTGGAATATTCTGGGGGCTGCAGACATAACTTTGGGTATAACTTTCTCTGATTTCACTTCTCCGGAGCCTCACAAGCTTCGTCTTTGCTTCCCATGACAGTAAGGGCCATCGTTCCACCCCTGGCGGCATTTGTTTTGTGCTATATAAAATCATCAGTCGTCATAAGAGAAGATGATGGTGGATATTTTCATTATTAAAAGACATTTTCTCTTAAGCTCATTATTCAGGATTAATGAAGACACGTAAAGTTGATTACATCTGTCTGGAGATCACACATCTAGGTCAGCGATTATACCGTAAACGCCGAACCTGCGTGAGATATCCATCAAGACCTGAGACACAATAAAAATGCCGACAAGTCGCTGCATGACGGAGTCTGCTACCTGAAATGTTCACCTTCAGCATAAACATTACTGACAGGAGGAACTACGCCGTCTATCACCGCAGGTCTATGGGGTCACAGACGTGCAGCAGAGAGTCTAGGAAGGTCTTCTCTTGGTCTGGAGGACCCCGATATCAATGGATCGTCCAGGATTCCAGTGTGTGCGGTGTAATGCTTCAGTTCTCATGTGGGGGCACTGTTATGGATTTGAACACTTTTTCTACAGATCACAACAGATTACAAATACAAGGAATTTTTCAATTTACTGCTTATTAACATTTTCAGTCGTTCTTGAGATACTAACACTTGTTTTGTTTACAACTGGTTGCCTTGGAGACCGACCACCACAGCTAGACAACAGAACATGCACAGAGCTTACAAGATCATTTAAATAGAGTTTGTAAGCGCTGTTTTGAAGCTTGAGCGCACTGTAACCTCCTAATACCGGCCAGCTATATCTCAGTGCTTACAAGCTATACAGCAGCGGTGGTCGATGATCTGAGCAAAAAGCAAAAAAGTAAACAAAAGAAAAGTGTTAATATATGAAAAACGGCTGCAAATTGTAATAAGCAATAAACTTCAAAAATGCTGCTATATACAAGCTCTATCTGATAATAGCCATTTAGGAAGACCGGAATGACCTTCTAATACTTATATTTTTTACTTTGGTGCATTTTCTCTATTTCTTTCTTTGAATTCAGCAGATCATTATCGTATGTGACCAATTTTACATTCTAAAGGCTGGAACAATGGATATTAATTAACAATTAACATATCTGTCTCATTAACTGCTCCAATTATGGGAGGTGTCAATAATTATTTCCTTTCTCATTAAAACCGGATTACAGGGATTTGTCCAAATTCCTGCAATGGATTTTTGTTGAATATACTGTAGCTGTTGGTTGCCACTTTGGTTTTAGTTCTTTCCTGGCTTAATTTCTGGTTCCTTTCTCTAACTGCTGTGCTTCAACCTTGGTTCCTGTCTTGGCTATGTTCATAGTCAACATTTGCCCCCAGAGGAAGCCTACGCGAAACGCGCGTTGGGGCTGGTTGCACTACCTCACCACACACAGGTTATAATGGGTGAGACGTCTTTTTGATTACCTTTTGCTGCCATGGCCTGATTCTACTATGGAGATATATTTGTTTTTTGTCTCTTGTCTAACCACATGTTATAGTATATTCTTATGACTATATAGACATTCCCTAGCTTGTTATTCAAATGGCTTTTGACTGTCTGACTTTTGGTGGCTGTCTAATATACATTGTCTGACATGCTATTATGTATATTATTTCCACGTCTTTTATCCCATGCCTGATACGCTATTTTGTGGTTGTTGTACAATGGAACTTGTTTGACACTGTGCGCCACTTTTTCCATCGCCTTTTTTATTAAATGTGAAATATTGTTTATTTTTGTAATAAAAATTGATATATTTTTATATATATTCGGACTTTGTGCTCTATGTCTCGTATAGGTTGCAGTCTTATTAGAGTGTCTGCTCTTTTGGTCCAATAATATATACAATGACACTATTTTGTGTCTTAAATTTTTCCTTTTTGGTTTGGTTGATGTTGAATATATGACATTTGCCACCAAGCATGGTTGGAGATCCAGACCATCGTGAGGACTCAAGGAAAAATACAAGGAAATCCTGATTGCAATCCTTAGTTTTGCAGCCAGGGTCACTAATTTCAGCCCCCTTGTCTGAGAGAAGGATAAGGTAGTGGCCAAACTTGACTTGGTATCATCACAGACCGTTTCGGCCATATTTGACTTGGCCCCATCACTGATCGGTTCGGCCACATTTGACTTGGGCCCCATCACAGATCGGTTCGGCCATATTTGACATGGCCCCATCACAGATCGGTGTGGCCATATTTGACTTGGCCCCATCACTGATCGGTGTGGCCATATTTGACTTGGCCCCATCACTGATCGGTGTGGCCATATTTGACTTGGCCCCATCACTGATCGGTTCGGCCATATTTGACTTGGCCCCATTACAGATCGGTTCAGCCACATTTGACTTGGCCCCATCATAGATCGCTTCAGCCACATTTGACTTGGCCCCATCACAGATCGGTTCAGCCACATTTGACTTGGCCCCATCACTGATCGGTTCGGCCACATTTGTCTTGGCCCCATCGCAGATCGGTTCGGCCACATTTGACTTGGCCCCATCATAGATCGCTTCAGCCACATTTGACTTGGCCCCATCACAGATCGGTTCAGCCACATTTGACTTGGCCCCATCATAGATCGCTTCAGCCACATTTGACTTGGCCCCATCATAGATCGGTTCAGCCACATTTGACTTGGCCCCATCACAGATTGGTTTGGCCATATTTGACTTGGGCCCCATCACAGATCGGTTTGGCCATATTTGACTTGACCCCATCACTGATTGGTTCGGTCACATTTGACTTGGCCCCATCACAGATTAGTTCGGCCACATTTGACTTGGTCCCATCACTGATCGTTTCGGCCTATTTGACTTGGCCCCAATCACAGATCAGTTCGGCCACATTTGACTTGGTCCCATCACTGATCGTTTCGGCCTATTTGACTTGGCCCCAATCACAGATCAGTTCGGCCACATTTGACTTGGTCCCATCACTGATCGTTTCGGCCTATTTGACTTGGCTCCAATCACAGATCGGTTCGGCCATATTTGACATGGCCCCATCACTGATCGGTGTGGCCATATTTGACTTGGGCCCCATCATAGATCGGTGTGGCCATATTTGATTTGGCCCCATCATAGATCGGTGTGGCCATATTTGATTTGGCCCCATCACTGATCGGTTTGGCCACATTTGACTTGGCCTCATCACATCACTGATCGGTTTGGCCATATTTGACTTGGCCCCATCACTGATCGGTTTGGCCATATTTGACTTGACCCCATCACTGATCGGTTCTGGCACATTTGACTTGGCCCCATCACAGATCGGTTCGGCCATATTTGACTTGACCCCATCAAAGATTCGGACAAATTTGGTGGTAACATGTAACATGATGTAATGCAATGAAAACATTGTTGTCCATGACGTGTTGACTCTTACACTGCATCAGGGTCGTCAGGTATCTTCCTCTGTTCTCCTCACCATGTTGCTTGCACGTAGAGATTCAGTGATTTGTGAGGACACGTGTTGTGACTATAAAGACCCTATATGATGGTAGATTGGAAGAGGCATAAGCGGGGAGTACTCTGCACTTATCTGCCGTGTGTCATCACCCAGAATCCTTAGCTGTTGCGATTGTTTGCAGTTTGTCGGGATTGAGCAGCCGAGTGTCGCCCACTTATCGTGCATTCAGGTGACGGAGAGCGACATGTACCAAGTGACCTGGATTTTTTTTTTATTGAATTTAATGACTGTTGTTGAGGTTGGGAAAAAAAATAGGATGACTCATGACAAGTGGCGAGGAGGGTGGGGATTCAAGTGTATATATATTATCTTAAAGTGGAAGTAACAGATTCATTACTATAATGATAAGCATTTGTTTAAAGGAAAGTTCCTGTCATCGCAAAATGTTGCATAGATGACTGAGAACAACTAAGATGGAGAGTAAAGAGAATCCCTTTAAATGTCTTTGTCTATGGGGCTCACTCATAGAGATAAGAGAGAGGGTAATTGCACTGACTAAGCTGTGGGAGGGGCAAAGAAAAGACTTCCTGGTTCTGTGGAATCACATGATCCCTCTTACCCAATCAGCAGTTCAATGATCATGATAGACGCGGTTCCATGTGCTCTGCCTCTTAAAGGGCCAGTGCATTCTAACTTTAGCTCTGTTGCGCCAGGCTTTATTAGGACCCTTCCTAACATTACATTATCCTGTGCTGCTCCAGCTTTGATGTGCTTTTATTTTTACTGTTATGATTTGCATTTTTGTTTCTATTTTGAGGGTAGGACCTTGACTTTCCCATTGTTTTGGTCCATGCCTAATTTTGGGGTATGCATGCCAAATTTTCAAAATTGTCTACCGGGAATCAGGGATAAGTCACTTCCTGTGCAAGCCTTATTTCCGCCTCCTAAATGTGCTGCTGATTGCCAGGGTTTGGCTTCATGGCACTGCAAAAGATGTGAGTAGAACTGCTCCATGGAAAACTTCTACCATGTCCGGAAGATTTGACACCCATGCCAGGAGTCTGGAAGGTCTTTGGCTTTTCTTCTGGCCTCCTGGACATCCTGGGAGAGTAGGTTTAGGATGAGGAAAGCACGATCCCGTTGACTCCGCTCCCTTGTTTTGGTCTAAGCTCTGCCCCATTTCTAGACTTTTGCAGAAAAAGTGGCTGGGGATCAGAAGACTTGATAGATATGGCAATCTGATGCTGCGATTCGGCCACTCAACGTGGCTTTCTTTCCTCTTCAATGATATGTGGACTGGATCTTGGCTATGAAAAAAAAACCATGTCATGATGCTGCAGACGATCATGTCACTCAGACTCCCCACCAAGCATCGTCAGCGCCGGCACACCCCGGCAGGCAACAGCGTTTTAATTCCACCCAAGCAAAGGAAGCCACTAAAATGAATGAAGCCACACCTTGTTAATTGTTTTCAGCTTTTGTCTCACGCGCAGAGCTTTCAATTAAACTTCCCCGTGAGGGAGCAGACCGAGGACGACCCAGCTGTAAATGAAGGAATCTTGGCGCCATCACAAAGGCGAGATACAAGAAGCGGCTGAAGCCTCCCGATGGCTGCGGGGTTCCATATCTCATCGGATTCAGGAAGCGTACAATGCGGATTTCACTTCTGTATCTCCCGTCGTACCCTCCGAATTTTGCCAGCAGCTGCAAATGTTGCGCAAAGCTTTAGTCGGATTTAATTAAAAAGAAAAAAAATCACGTGATGATGGAGTTGGCATAGTTGCCAGAGTCTTACTATTCTCGCTGGATAGGCAATAAATGGCATCAACTAGGAAATAATGCTGCACGTGATTTATAAATGAAGCCACATCCTCAACCGAAAACTTGAAAGTCGCCAGAAATTGCAAAAAAAAAAACAAAGGCTTAACGCGCTTTTTTTTTTTTAAAGCGTTCCTTGATACATCTCCTTTGTTCCCTGGCATAAACCGTATAGATCCTTTGTCTATGGAAATATTAAAAAAATTAAAAAAATAGCATTTTTCAAAATTACATCCTAATCTGTGGCAGTCAGAGTTCTGATTTTCATGTATGGACATAGGTTAATGTATAGGAGTCAGGTTACTATTGGGATATACAATGGTTGGAGACAAGCTCTTGTCTGGATGAAGGGCTCTTGTCTCAGGGATGGGACGCGATTACATCATGGCAGGTCCTTCAACCTCTTGCTCAGACTGTTGTAATTAATGGCTGTTTTTTCCATTCTGTGGTCTGAGGACCAGGTATCTCTCCATCCACCCCGAGGTCACATCATCTATTATTCTACTGGAAATTCACAGAAGATTCATCACGTATAAAGATGACCGGCGTGCCAACTATATTCGAGCCCTACAATAGGAAGGTGCATAGAAAAAAGGTCAAACGCATACATGGCGTCCTTTTTTGGGGGACTGTGTAGCAACGGTATTTTTTTCATTCCTCAATTCTTGGTGTACCAACAGGTCTCATCACCGAATTAACAGTATGCCACATGGTTTGTAACATGTTAACCAGTGGAGGTTGAATTATATCGTATGCCTATACAGTGGGATTGTACATCGGAGTCTTCCTCTTCCGTTCCTGACTTATTCTCCTTCTGACGAAGGGTTTAAATGTTGAACAAGCAGTAGATAATGAAGTTCAGTGAAACCCTTGGAAGGCATGATAAGACGGGTATAAGGCTCACTCTTGCTGTTTTCCGTTTGGAGCATTGCATCAGAACTCCACTAGGAATATCTATCTTTGGAATGAATGATATGCGGAGCGTGCCGGCGCTGCATAAGAATGGAATAATAGTCAAAATATTAAGTCACCCGACACAAAGAATGTGACATAGGTACATCAGCGCTGAAATATGTGGCATTGTGATTATAACAGGCAACTATCCTCATCTGTCAAATTCAGCTGTCGTGAGTGGGACCTCTAAAGATGGAATTTAGCCGAGGAATGGGAAGAATCTCTACAAAGAAATAGCTGAAGATGGAGCCTAGCCATTGAAGGAATGAGAGGATGTATTAAAAAAATCGAAAACTGCTAGAAAGTGAACCTGACACAACCAAAGAAAAGACCTGAATCAGTGCCAAAAACCAAACATAGCCAAAAGCAGTACAAAACCAAAGATCGAACATTGCCAATGTCAAAACACAGCCAAAGACTGAACATAGCTAAAGACCGAACATAGCCAACGGCAAGATAAAAATCAAAGACCGAACATAGCCAATGGAAGAACAAAGACTGAATACAGACAATGGCAGAACAAAGCCAAAGACTGAATATAGCTAATGGCAGGACAAAACTAAAGACCAAACATAGCCAATGGCAGGACAAAACCAAAGACCAAACATAGCCAATGGCAGGACAAAACCAACGACCAAACATAGCCAATGGCAGGACAAAACCAACGACCAAACATAGCCAATGGCAGAACAAAACCAAAGACCAAACATAGCCAATGGCAGGACACAACCAAAGACCAAGCATAGCCAATGATAGAAAAAGCCAATGGGAGAACATAGCCAATGGCAGGACAAAATCAAAGACCGTACATAGCCAATGATAGAAAAAGCCAAAGACCGAACATAGCCAATGACAAAACAAAGCCAAAGACTGAACTTAGCCAATGGAAGGACAAAACCAATGACCGAACATAGTCATAGACTGATTATAGCCAATGATAGGACAAAGTCAAAGACTGAGAGTAGCCAATGGCAGGACAAAGCTAAAGCATGAACATAGCCAATGGTAGGATAAAGCCAAAGTGTGAGCATAGCTAATGGCAGGATAAAACCAAAGACTAAACATAGCCAACGATCGGACAAAGCGAAAGACTGAGTGTAGCAAATGTGAGAACAGAGCCAAAGACCTGAGAATAGACAAAGCCAATGGAAGAACAAGAAAACACATGGTTTTACCAGTCAGAATGAAATAATATTTCTTAACAAGAAATCTAATGTTGACCTGCTGAGATTTTCTTTCACAAATTTATATGTTTTTGGTCATTATTTGCAGGATTGTGACGGTGGTCCTTGTGATAATCAGTGTGGTCTGGATTCCCATCCTGCAGAATGCCAACAGCGGGCAGCTGTACGTGTACATCCAGTCCGTCACCAGCTACCTGGCACCCCCGGTCACAGCCGTGTTTGGCTTGGCAGTCTTCTGGAAGAGAGCCAACGAGCAGGTAAATCCCATCTGTGCCGATCGTGTACACACCATACTGAACAATAGTCATACCACAATAGGGCGCACCCAACCTACACAACGTATCCTCACACAATGCACACAGTCACTTTCTGTTCAAGTAAATAAGGTCACTGATCACAATGAACGAGAACATGGAGTCTCCTGTCAGAAAAATCACTCTAATTACTTAAATGGGGATGATTGGGGAGTGGATCACGGTTGTGTCATTGTCCTTCGCTTTTAGTCGAGCGTTTTCTCTGTTTTCTGGACGGGGATGTCATTTGTCACATATTAGGGACACTTAATTACCCTAAAAACACAGGATTTAAGAATAAAGAGACAAAATAGCGCAGTCCGTCAAGTCAGACGGCTTACTAAGCAATGATGTCATGGAATGTCTCATTCCACTTGCTTCATATTGATCTTGTGTTTGCACCGGCTGCCATTACGGATGGCACGTTAGATACCTTTCGTCTATATGAAGCTTAGGGGTTCACCAAGGTTCAGTTGAAAGAACAACTGTGGCGGCACATCTGGAGGACTGCCATGTTGGTTAATGGGTCTGCTCCAGTCATGGCGGCAGTCCAGGGTTGGAGAATCCTCCGGTGGGCCCTGCCTTCTGCTTCAGGAGAGTTAATAGTACAAACATTGCAGCTGCTATGGGGCTCTTAAGTGGGGGAGAAAGGTGGGCCCTCATAATCAAATCCTCTGGTGGGCCCAATGTTCTTCAGTCTGACACTGGGCGGCACTATATCAGATCGGTATCACCGATTAAAGGAGGTCATCTGACGAAGAAAACTCCCTTTTTTAGGATCAAGTGATCAGCAGGTCTCCTAATCCCTTCCTAACCTAAACCTTGTTTCTTGACTACGCTTCGGCCAAACCCTTTGGCTACTACATCTGGCACTTGTAGTACCTCTGCTGGCTGTTCCTGACTATGCTCCTGACTTCCATTGGGTTGTCGAATCCTGTCTGATCTCCTGGTAAGAAATCCCGGCTCCATTAATGACCTAGGTTCTGCTTCCACCATCACCAGAATTTTGACTATTATATAAGAATCCTTCTTCTGCAAAGTCTATACCTTTTTCCACGGGGTTACAAGTGAAAAACAAGGAACCCCTGACTCCGATCTAGTCACTGCTAAACAGAAAAAGGCTTCTAGAGTCCATATTCTGACCATTGGTTCTTTATGGAGAACCATAGTCCTTCCATTTCTGAGGATGTCTACAACTTGGAGACAACAGCTGATCCTTTAGGACTGACTTGGTTCCATGAGGACCATATGTTGACTCCTAGTTTAGAAAGCCCACATTTGAATACCGGCACTTCCACCCTATTACAGGTGCTTCGCCCCTTTAGTTTCCTACAAAGAAAGTCTAATCAGCAGTTCTGTGCATGCCTTATCATATGTAGCGTCCCGGGACGTGTCCGTCCTGCAGATTGTCAGCATTTAACAGGCGTTAAAAGCCAGAGGCAAAAGCTCAATAATCCGGCGTTAATGCGACAGGCCAGATCCAGAGAGTCGTCATCTTCATTTGGGATAATTGCTGCATTGTGAAAACAGGTGTGTGCAGATTCCTGGGTTCACAATAAATCCTAATCCTACTATTAATCCCCCCTCCCCTGATAAAAACCCATTTATAACCGCGTCTTGTGGGGGGAGGGACGTCGTATCTGGCCATATTCATTCTGGCTTGTTCTGCTGTTCAGAAATCCTAAGAAATATCAGTATTAATGTTTGTAAACCTTCGCATTCCAGCAACAATTGTCTCCATGGTTACAGACTACAAACAAACCCTGTGTAGTCTGGGCCTACAGAGGGGGCCACACCTTTCTATTGTAGACCACGTAAACTATTTTCTATGTATACTGGTAACTCGGACAGTTCTCTCCCTCTCTGTTCTTCCTGGCAATCCATCATATAAGATTGATTTTTCCCATCCCCCTCCCTTTGTCAATACATGCTTTTATGACCACACATGTCACGTCTTGTCTCCTCTCTCCTCACAGGGAGCATTCTGGGGTCTTATGATCGGCCTGGTGGTCGGATTGGCACGGATGACTCTGGAGTTTGTGTATCCCATCCCCCGCTGTGGCGTTCCCGACGAGCGTCCGTCCATCCTGAAGGACATTCATTACCTGCACTTCGCCATCATTTTGTGTGCACTGACAGTGGGAGTAGTAGTCGGGATAAGCCTATTATCGGAGCCGCCCCTGCACGCTCAGGTAGGTGTAAAGCCGCGTGACATTATATAAGACACCAAGAGATCAGGGGGAAAATGGCGTCCGGCGAAAACAGTACAGCGATACAGTTGTCTTACGGCTTATTTTAGGGTATTTAGGGAAATATTATGCAATAAGAAGACATATTGGGCATGTGTCTATCTCCACCACCATCGCTGGTGAGACACAGAACGTGTCGCCATATCCTGCACCAGCGGTGACACCAAGTGCAGAGGAAAGTAACATGTCTCCGGCTTCTGATGGGGGCGTAATGACGCGGCAGCGTTGGCTCTTGCCGTATAGTTGCAGAATCTGACACTCTACCAATATGATCCCCTCCTCCTCCAATGTGTGGGTTCACATAGTTTTGCTGAATGACCCAAGTGTTTGGAATCTATCAGTCCTCCTGGACACGATGGGTTTTATTCTGCTCTCAGATTAGAGAGGAGGATGTGATCACAAATGGGGCCCCTGAGACCGGAGTGCAATCCCCCCCAAAGAGCGATATTAAGGGGCAATATTGGCATTATGTGATGTCATCGCATGGGGCAGAGTCTGTTTTCATACTCTGTGATGTCATCACGTACCACAGGCTCCATAGAAAGGCATAGCGCCCTCTCTCCTCCACCTTACCATCTATTGCCTACATAATACCACCATACAATGCTCAATAATAAAAGTATCATCCAGCGCCTCTCAGCTTATCCATCTACTGCAGCCACGGTGACGGGGCAGTGACGTTCACTAGCTGGTGGTGCCATTTTCTCTTTTTCCCACCTTACAATCTGTATTTTTTTAGGGAGTTTTGTATCGTATTTTCCTTTATTTCTCCAGGAAAACAAGTTGAAAGCTGCCTCTTTCTTTCTTTTACGGCTGCCTGATCTGATGCCAAGCATACAAGACCTGTCGCCAGGGAAAACAGCGCTATGTTTAATGCCGAAAAACGGTGCCAAAGCCAAACGCTAATCTCGTTTTGTGCGACAGAAATATTTTCTGTTTTTTTAGCCAGTTTTTCTATTGGTCCTGGCTCAGTGGGTAAGCAGATGTGCTGTGCCCCACAACTAACAAGTTTCTTCATGATCACCTGGCGCTCAGGGGGTAAAGTAAAGGTATAAAGGAAGTAATTAATCTACCATCATGGCTGCCACCGAGCATCTCCGGTCTAAGAACTGTAAAGGACATTTAAAGGGGTTGTCCAGGACTTGGATATTACTGGCCTATCCTTAGGGCATGAGTGTCGGATCGGTGGTGGTCCAACACCCGCTACCCCACGGTCACTACGAATGGACAGCTCCGTGCATCATGTAGTGGCCATTCTTGGTACTGCAGCTCAGGTCACATTCACTTTAATAGGAGCCGAGTCGCAGTACCCAAGAATGGCCTCTACACTGTGCACGGCGCTGTGCTTATCACACTCTATACACCAGCCGCAGCTGGAGCTGAACAGAGGACGGACGGGTGTCGGACCCCCACTCATCTCAAGAAAGAGTCATCATTATATAACCCCTTAAAGAAGAGCAATGATCCGTATATATCTATTTCTTCTCGACAGGTAAAAAACCTCACCTGGTGGACAATACCCCGAGGAAGAAGCCCACCCGAGATCACACTCAGGAAAGTGTCCACTCGTAGCCACTCGGCCCCTGGAGAAATTGATGGTGGGTTCAGTTGTGCCCATTTGGTACCGTATGGTAACTTGTTGGGTTAGTTGGGGCATTCTGGATACCATTTGATATATATATTTTTTTCATTCATTTGCACAGGCCCAGCCAACTGTTCCCCCCGCGACCGGACTTGGAGCACAATGTTGTGTAAACCCCCCACAGAACCAGTGGAATCGCCCACCCCCATTCAACAAAGAAGCATTAAGGAGGAACCATTCTGGGCGCGGGTGTGCTGCATTAATGCCATCATTCTCATGTGCGTCAACGTTTTCTTCTATGCCTATTTTGCTTGAAGACCAAGAGGAACGGAAAAAAAACCCAAAACACTGCAAAAACATTACCGACAAGTGCCCTTTAAATTAACCGTTTCCCTGCCATCCATCAGTACATAATGATGGTTTTGGTTAACCGATTCCAAAGCTAAGGTCACGGAGCGGCCTCCATTGCCAGCGTGTGCCAGGGTGAATCACATGCCCAATGAAGGACGGCACCGCACATGTGTAGAAGTCAGCAGAATAGAGATTCCTGCCCTTTTAACCTCACACGCCATGACGCATGCTTTTCTACAGGAGCCAAGATGGCGGCCCACCAGCGGCACGTGACATTCCTGACAATGTGCCCTCGTAAAGTACAATTATCGAATAAAAGGTGTTATTAGTGGAGCTGCCTCCTGCCCGTCACTGACAGCGGGGGCTCATACTGACGACTTTTTATTGCGATGACTCTCAGAAAATCATCGAGAGTCACAAATAATTCCCTCACTCCAAATAATGAATCACTGAAGAGGGAAGATTAAAGGGAAAAGTCATCGAATCCTATTAGTCTACAAAGATCTCTGACCCCGGGGAGGGAAGAGGCCAGTGCTGCCAGGAACCATGATGACTGAAGCAACCCCCCATTACTGATGACTATGCATCCCCAAATAACAGTGATGATCACAGCGTCCCACTAAAATAGAGATGACAGAAGCATCCCCAAATAACAGTGATGACCGAATTGTCCCCCCATAACAATGATGACCACGGCGTCCCCCCATACCAGTGATGACCGAAGCAGCCCCCCATAACTGATGACTATGCATCCCCAAATAACAGTGATGACCGAATTGTCCCCCCATAACAATGATGACCACGGCGTCCCCCCATACCAGTGATGACTGAAGCAGCCCCCCATAACTGATGACTATGCATCCCCAAATAACAGTGATGACCGAATTGTCCCCCCATAACAATGATGACCACGGCGTCCCCCCATACCAGTGATGACCGAAGCAAACCCCCTTAACTGATGACTATGCATCCCCAAATAACAGTGATGACCGAATTGTCCCCCCATAACAATGATGACCACGGCGTCCCCCCATACCAGTGATGACCGAAGCAACCCCCCATAACTGATGACTATGCATCCCCAAATAACAGTGATGATCACAGCATCCCCCCATAACAGTGATGACCACGGCGTCCCCCCATAACAGTGATGACCGAAGTGTTCCCCCAAAACAGAGAAGAACCGCAGCGTCTCCACATAACAGGGATGACCTTGGCGTCTCCCAGTAACAGCAATGACCATGGTGTCCCCCCATAACAGTGATGACCGAATTGTCCCACCATAACAGTGATGACCACGGCGTCCCCCCATAACAGTGATGACTGTGCATCCCCAAATAACAGTGATGACCGAAGTGTTCCCCCATAATAAAGAACCGCAGCGTCCCCACATAACAGGAATGACCTTGGCGTCTCCCGGTAACAGCAATGACCACGGTGTCCCCCCATAATAGAGAAGGTCGCGACGTCCCTCCATAACGATGACCACAGTGACCCCCCATAATAGTCTACCCATTACAGCTATGACATCATCCCAAACAATAGTGATGACTGCAGTGTTCCCCCAATGAGAAAGACCGCACCATCCACCCATAATAGCAATAACCATGGTTTCCCCACCATACCAGTGATGCCCCAGCGTCTCCCATTACAGAGATAACCACAGCGTCCCCCCATAAGTGATAACCAGTGTCCCCCCCATAACAGTGATAAACGCAGCATCCTCCATAACAGTGATAACTACAGCTTTCCCCATAACAAAGATAACCATAGTGTCCCCAATAAGAGAGATAAAGATAGTGTCCCCCTCATATTAGTGATAACCATAGTGTGCCCGATAACAGTGGTGACCATGGTGCACTATGGCAGTTGCGGTCAGTGTTGCGCTATGGCAGTTACGGTCAGTGTCGCGCTATGGCAGTTGCGGCCAGTGTTGCGCTATGGTGGTGTTTACATGTGGCTGGTACTGGGATTTCCTGTAGTAGCAGTTCAGGAAATGCTCCCTGATTTCTCCATGACAGACGGATCGGTGTATTAATTAGATATTGTGGGGTCTCTGACTGCGGGGGCTTGGTAGCCTGTTTCTCAGGAATAGTAAGTGATCAGAGATCTGGCATAGAAATCTATGGACCCATATTGTACAAGTACGTGACAGATTTCATGAGCAGCATATGGCGGTTGGGGAAGTAATAACCCTCTATACAGTACAGGAGGAGGCAGGACTCTGTATTACGCAGTTTGTCCCCTATATACAGTGCAGGCAGAGACATGACTCTGTAGTACGCAGGTAACCCCCCTATATACAGTGCAGGCAGAGACATGACTCTGTAGTACGCCATTTGTCCCCTATATACAGTGCAGGTGGAGGCAGGACTCTGTATTACGCCGTTTGTCCCCTATATACAGTGCAGGTGGAGGCAGGACTCTGTATTACGCAGGTAACCCCCCTATATACAGTGCAGGAGGAGGCAGGACTCTGTATTACACAGTTTGTCCCCTATATACAGTGCAGGAGGAGGCAGGACTCTGTAGTACACAGTTTGTCCCTATATACAGTGCAGGTGGAGGCAGGACTCTGTAGTACACAGTTTGTCCCCTATATACAGTGCAGGAGGAGGAAGGACTCTGTAGTACACAGTTTGTCCCTATATACAGTGCAGGTGGAGGCAGGACTCTGTAGTACACAGTTTGTCCCCTATATACAGTGCAGGAGGAGGCAGGACTCTGTATTACACAGTTTGTCCCCTATATACAGTGCAGGTGGAGGCAGGACTCTGTAGTACACAGTTTGTCCCCTATATACAGTGCAGGAGGAGGCAGGACTCTGTATTACACAGTTTGTCCCCTATATACAGTGCAGGTGGAGGCAGGACTCTGTATTACACAGGTAACCCCCCTATATACAGTGCAGGAGGAGGCAGGACTCTGTATTACACAGTTTGTCCCTATATACAGTGCAGGTGGAGGCAGGACTCTGTATTACGCAGGTAACCCCCCCTATATACAGTGCAGGAGGAGGCAGGACTCTGTATTACGCAGGTAACCCCCCCTATATACAGTGCAGGAGGAGGCAGGACTCTGTATTACACAGTTTGTCCCCTATATACAGTGCAGGTGGAGGCAGGACTCTGTATTACACAGTTTGTCCCCTATATACAGTACAGGAGGAGGCAGGACTCTGTATTACGCAGGTAACCCCCCTATATACAGTGCAGGAGGAGGCAGGACTCTGTATTACACAGTTTGTCCCCTATATACAGTGCAGGTGGAGGCAGGACTCTGTATTACACAGGTAACCCCCCTATATACAGTGCAGGAGGAGGCAGGACTCTGTATTACACAGTTTGTCCCTATATACAGTGCAGGAGGAGGCAGGACTCTGTAGTACACAGTTTGTCCCTATATACAGTGCAGGTGGAGGCAGGACTCTGTAGTACACAGTTTGTCCCCTATATACAGTGCAGGAGGAGGCAGGACTCTGTAGTACACAGTTTGTCCCCTATATACAGTGCAGGAGGAGGCAGGACTCTGTAGTACACAGTTTGTCCCTATATACAGTGCAGGTGGAGGCAGGACTCTGTATTACACAGTTTGTCCCCTATATACAGTGCAGGTGGAGGCAGGACTCTGTATTACACAGTTTGTCCCTATATACAGTGCAGGTGGAGGCAGGACTCTGTAGTACACAGTTTGTCCCCTATATACAGTGCAGGAGGAGGCAGGACTCTGTATTACACAGTTTGTCCCTATATACAGTGCAGGTGGAGGCAGGACTCTGTATTACACAGGTAACCCCCCTATATATATAGTGCAGGATGAGGCAGGACTCTGTATTACACAGTTTGTCCCTATATACAGTGCAGGTGGAGGCAGGACTCTGTATTACGCAGGTAACCCCCCTATATACAGTGCAGGAGGAGGCAGGACTCTGTATTACGCAGGTAACCCCCCCTATATACAGTGCAGGAGGAGGCAGGACTCTGTAGTACACAGTTTGTCCCCTATATACAGTGCAGGAGGAGGCAGGACTCTGTATTACACAGTTTGTCCCCTATATACAGTGCAGGTGGAGGCAGGACTCTGTATTACACAGGTAACCCCCCTATATACAGTGCAGGTGGAGGCAGGACTCTGTAGTACACAGTTTGTCCCCTATATACAGTGCAGGAGGAGGAAGGACTCTGTAGTACACAGTTTGTCCCTATATACAGTGCAGGTGGAGGCAGGACTCTGTAGTACACAGTTTGTCCCCTATATACAGTGCAGGAGGAGGCAGGACTCTGTATTACACAGTTTGTCCCCTATATACAGTGCAGGTGGAGGCAGGACTCTGTAGTACACAGTTTGTCCCCTATATACAGTGCAGGAGGAGGCAGGACTCTGTATTACACAGTTTGTCCCCTATATACAGTGCAGGTGGAGGCAGGACTCTGTATTACACAGGTAACCCCCCTATATACAGTGCAGGAGGAGGCAGGACTCTGTATTACACAGTTTGTCCCTATATACAGTGCAGGTGGAGGCAGGACTCTGTATTACGCAGGTAACCCCCCCTATATACAGTGCAGGAGGAGGCAGGACTCTGTATTACGCAGGTAACCCCCCCTATATACAGTGCAGGAGGAGGCAGGACTCTGTATTACACAGTTTGTCCCCTATATACAGTGCAGGTGGAGGCAGGACTCTGTATTACACAGTTTGTCCCCTATATACAGTACAGGAGGAGGCAGGACTCTGTATTACGCAGGTAACCCCCCTATATACAGTGCAGGAGGAGGCAGGACTCTGTATTACACAGTTTGTCCCCTATATACAGTGCAGGTGGAGGCAGGACTCTGTATTACACAGGTAACCCCCCTATATACAGTGCAGGAGGAGGCAGGACTCTGTATTACACAGTTTGTCCCTATATACAGTGCAGGAGGAGGCAGGACTCTGTAGTACACAGTTTGTCCCTATATACAGTGCAGGTGGAGGCAGGACTCTGTAGTACACAGTTTGTCCCCTATATACAGTGCAGGAGGAGGCAGGACTCTGTAGTACACAGTTTGTCCCCTATATACAGTGCAGGAGGAGGCAGGACTCTGTAGTACACAGTTTGTCCCTATATACAGTGCAGGTGGAGGCAGGACTCTGTATTACACAGTTTGTCCCCTATATACAGTGCAGGTGGAGGCAGGACTCTGTAGTACACAGTTTGTCCCCTATATACAGTGCAGGAGGAGGCAGGACTCTGTATTACACAGTTTGTCCCTATATACAGTGCAGGTGGAGGCAGGACTCTGTATTACACAGGTAACCCCCCTATATATATAGTGCAGGATGAGGCAGGACTCTGTATTACACAGTTTGTCCCTATATACAGTGCAGGTGGAGGCAGGACTCTGTATTACGCAGGTAACCCCCCTATATACAGTGCAGGAGGAGGCAGGACTCTGTATTACGCAGGTAACCCCCCCTATATACAGTGCAGGAGGAGGCAGGACTCTGTAGTACACAGTTTGTCCCCTATATACAGTGCAGGAGGAGGCAGGACTCTGTATTACACAGTTTGTCCCCTATATACAGTACAGGAGGAGGCAGGACTCTGTATTACGCAGGTAACCCCCCTATATACAGTGCAGGAGGAGGCAGGACTCTGTATTACACAGTTTGTCCCCTATATACAGTGCAGGTGGAGGCAGGACTCTGTATTACACAGGTAACCCCCCTATATACAGTGCAGGAGGAGGCAGGACTCTGTATTACACAGGTAACCCCCCTATATACAGTGCAGGAGGAGGCAGGACTCTGTATTACACAGGTAACCCCCCTATATACAGTGCAGGAGGAGGCAGGACTCTGTATTACAGTTTGTCCCCTATATACAGTGCAGGAGGAGGCAGGACTCTGTAGTACACAGTTTGTCCCTATATACAGTGCAGGTGGAGGCAGGACTCTGTAGTACACAGTTTGTCCCCTATATACAGTGCAGGAGGAGGCAGGACTCTGTATTACACAGTTTGTCCCCTATATACAGTGCAGGTGGAGGCAGGACTCTGTAGTACACAGTTTGTCCCCTATATACAGTGCAGGAGGAGGCAGGACTCTGTATTACACAGTTTGTCCCCTATATACAGTGCAGGTGGAGGCAGGACTCTGTATTACACAGGTAACCCCCCTATATACAGTGCAGGAGGAGGCAGGACTCTGTATTACACAGGTAACCCCCCTATATACAGTGCAGGAGGAGGCAGGACTCTGTATTACACAGGTAACCCCCCTATATACAGTGCAGGAGGAGGCAGGACTCTGTATTACAGTTTGTCCCTATATACAGTGCAGGTGGAGGCAGGACTCTGTATTACACAGTTTGTCCCCTATATACAGTGCAGGAGGAGGCAGGACTCTGTAGTACACAGTTTGTCCCCTATATACAGTGCAGGTGGAGGCAGGACTCTGTAGTACACAGTTTGTCCCTATATACAGTGCAGGTGGAGGCAGGACTCTGTAGTACACAGTTTGTCCCCTATATACAGTGCAGGTGGAGGCAGGACTCTGTATTACGCCGTTTGTCCCCTATATACAGTGCAGGTGGAGGCAGGACTCTGTATTACGCAGGTAACCCCCCCTATATACAGTGCAGGAGGAGGCAGGACTCTGTATTACACAGTTTGTCCCCTATATACAGTGCAGGAGGAGGCAGGACTCTGTATTACACAGTTTGTCCCCTATATACAGTGCAGGTGGAGGCAGGACTCTGTATTACACAGGTAACCCCCCTATATACAGTGCAGGAGGAGGCAGGACTCTGTAGTACACAGTTTGTCCCCTATATACAGTGCAGGAGGAGGCAGGACTCTGTAGTACACAGTTTGTCCCTATATACAGTGCAGGTGGAGGCAGGACTCTGTAGTACACAGTTTGTCCCCTATATACAGTGCAGGAGGAGGCAGGACTCTGTATTACACAGTTTGTCCCCTATATACAGTGCAGGTGGAGGCAGGACTCTGTAGTACACAGTTTGTCCCCTATATACAGTGCAGGAGGAGGCAGGACTCTGTATTACACAGTTTGTCCCCTATATACAGTGCAGGTGGAGGCAGGACTCTGTATTACACAGGTAACCCCCCTATATACAGTGCAGGAGGAGGCAGGACTCTGTATTACACAGTTTGTCCCTATATACAGTGCAGGTGGAGGCAGGACTCTGTATTACGCAGGTAACCCCCCCTATATACAGTGCAGGAGGAGGCAGGACTCTGTATTACTCAGGTAACCCCCCCTATATACAGTGCAGGAGGAGGCAGGACTCTGTATTACACAGTTTGTCCCCTATATACAGTACAGGAGGAGGCAGGACTCTGTATTACGCAGGTAACCCCCCTATATACAGTGCAGGAGGAGGCAGGACTCTGTATTACACAGTTTGTCCCCTATATACAGTGCAGGTGGAGGCAGGACTCTGTATTACACAGGTAACCCCCCTATATACAGTGCAGGTGGAGGCAGGACTCTGTAGTACACAGTTTGTCCCCTATATACAGTGCAGGTGGAGGCAGGACTCTGTATTACACAGGTAACCCCCCTATATACAGTGCAGGTGGAGGCAGGACTCTGTATTACACAGGTAACCCCCCTATATACAGTGCAGGAGGAGGCAGGACTCTGTAGTACACAGTTTGTCCCCTATATACAGTGCAGGAGGAGGCAGGACTCTGTAGTACACAGTTTGTCCCTATATACAGTGCAGGTGGAGGCAGGACTCTGTAGTACACAGTTTGTCCCCTATATACAGTGCAGGAGGAGGCAGGACTCTGTATTACACAGTTTGTCCCCTATATACAGTGCAGGTGGAGGCAGGACTCTGTAGTACACAGTTTGTCCCCTATATACAGTGCAGGAGGAGGCAGGACTCTGTATTACACAGTTTGTCCCCTATATACAGTGCAGGTGGAGGCAGGACTCTGTATTACACAGGTAACCCCCCTATATACAGTGCAGGAGGAGGCAGGACTCTGTATTACACAGTTTGTCCCCTATATACAGTGCAGGTGGAGGCAGGACTCTGTATTACGCAGGTAACCCCCCCCTATATACAGTGCAGGAGGAGGCAGGACTCTGTATTACTCAGGTAACCCCCCCCTATATACAGTGCAGGAGGAGGCAGGACTCTGTATTACACAGTTTGTCCCCTATATACAGTACAGGAGGAGGCAGGACTCTGTATTACGCAGGTAACCCCCCTATATACAGTGCAGGAGGAGGCAGGACTCTGTATTACACAGTTTGTCCCCTATATACAGTGCAGGTGGAGGCAGGACTCTGTATTACACAGGTAACCCCCCTATATACAGTGCAGGTGGAGGCAGGACTCTGTAGTACACAGTTTGTCCCTATATACAGTGCAGGTGGAGGCAGGACTCTGTAGTACACAGTTTGTCCCCTATATACAGTGCAGGTGGAGGCAGGACTCTGTATTACACAGGTAACCCCCCTATATACAGTGCAGGAGGAGGCAGGACTCTGTAGTACACAGTTTGTCCCCTATATACAGTGCAGGTGGAGGCAGGACTCTGTAGTACACAGTTTGTCCCTATATACAGTGCAGGTGGAGGCAGGACTCTGTAGTACACAGTTTGTCCCCTATATACAGTGCAGGAGGAGGCAGGACTCTGTATTACACAGTTTGTCCCTATATACAGTGCAGGTGGAGGCAGGACTCTGTAGTACACAGTTTGTCCCCTATATACAGTGCAGGTGGAGGCAGGACTCTGTATTACACAGGTAACCCCCCTATATACAGTGCAGGAGGAGGCAGGACTCTGTATTACACAGTTTGTCCCTATATACAGTGCAGGTGGAGGCAGGACTCTGTATTACGCAGGTAACCCCCCCTATATACAGTGCAGGTGGAGGCAGGACTCTGTAGTACACAGTTTGTCCCCTATATACAGTGCAGGTGGAGGCAGGACTCTGTATTACACAGGTAACCCCCCTATATACAGTGCAGGAGGAGGCAGGACTCTGTAGTACACAGTTTGTCCCTATATACAGTGCAGGTGGAGGCAGGACTCTGTAGTACACAGTTTGTCCCCTATATACAGTGCAGGAGGAGGCAGGACTCTGTATTACACAGTTTGTCCCCTATATACAGTGCAGGTGGAGGCAGGACTCTGTAGTACACAGTTTGTCCCCTATATACAGTGCAGGAGGAGGCAGGACTCTGTATTACACAGTTTGTCCCCTATATACAGTGCAGGTGGAGGCAGGACTCTGTATTACACAGGTAACCCCCCTATATACAGTGCAGGAGGAGGCAGGACTCTGTATTACACAGTTTGTCCCTATATACAGTGCAGGTGGAGGCAGGACTCTGTAGTACACAGTTTGTCCCCTATATACAGTGCAGGAGGAGGCAGGACTCTGTAGTACACAGTTTGTCCCCTATATACAGTGCAGGAGGAGGCAGGACTCTGTAGTACACAGTTTGTCCCTATATACAGTGCAGGTGGAGGCAGGACTCTGTATTACACAGTTTGTCCCCTATATACAGTGCAGGTGGAGGCAGGACTCTGTATTACACAGGTAACCCCCCTATATATATAGTGCAGGATGAGGCAGGACTCTGTATTACACAGTTTGTCCCTATATACAGTGCAGGTGGAGGCAGGACTCTGTATTACGCAGTTAACTCCCCCTATATACAGTGCAGGAGGAGGCAGGACTCTGTATTACACAGTTTGTCCCCTATATACAGTGCAGGTGGAGGCAGGACTCTGTATTACACAGCTTGTCCCCTATATACAGTACAGGAGGAGGCAGGACTCTGTATTACACAGGTAACCCCCCTATATACAGTGCAGGAGGAGGCAGGACTCTGTATTACACAGTTTGTCCCCTATATACAGTGCAGGTGGAGGCAGGACTCTGTATTACACAGGTAACCCCCCTATATACAGTGCAGGAGGAGGCAGGACTCTGTATTACACAGGTAACCCCCCTATATACAATGCAGGAGGAGGCAGGACTCTGTATTACACAGTTTGTCCCCTATATACAGTGCAGGAGGAGGCAGGACTCTGTATTACACAGTTTGTCCCTATATACAGTGCAGGTGGAGGCAGGACTCTGTAGTACACAGTTTGTCCCCTATATACAGTGCAGGAGGAGGCAGGACTCTGTATTACACAGGTAACCCCCCTATATACAGTGCAGGAGGAGGCAGGACTCTGTATTACACAGTTTGTCCCTATATACAGTGCAGGAGGAGGCAGGACTCTGTATTACAGTTTGTCCCTATATACAGTGCAGGTGGAAGCAGGACTCTGTATTACACAGTTTGTCCCCTATATACAGTGCAGGAGGAGGCAGGACTCTGTAGTACGCCGTTTGTCCCCTATATACAGTACAGGAGGAGGCAGGACTCTGTATTACACAGGTAACCCCCCTATATACAGTGCAGGAGGAGGCAGGACTCTGTATTACACAGTTTGTCCCTATATACAGTGCAGGAGGAGGCAGGACTCTGTATTACGCAGGTAACCCCCCTATATACAGTGCAGGAGGAGGCAGGACTCTGTATTACGCAGTTTGTCCCCTATATACAGTGCAGGTGGAGGCAGGACTCTGTATTACACAGTTTGTCCCCTATATACAGTGCAGGAGGAGGCAGGACTCTGTATTACACAGTTTGTCCCCTATATACAGTGCAGGAGGAGGCAGGACTCTGTATTACACAGTTTGTCCCCTATATACAGTGCAGGAGAAGGCAGGACTCTGTATTACGCAGGTAACCCCCCCTATATACAGTGCAGGTGGAGGCAGGACTCTGTATTACACAGTTTGTCCCCTATATACAGTGCAGGTGGAGGCAGGACTCTGTATTACACAGTTTGTCCCCTATATACAGTGCATGAGGAGGCAGGACTCTGTATTACGCAGTTTGTCCCCTATATACAGTGCAGGAGGAGGCAGGACTCTGTATTACGTAGTTTGTCCCCTATATACAGTGCAGGTGGAGGCAGGACTCTGTATTACACAGTTTGTCCCCTATATACAGTGCAGGAGGAGGCAGGACTCTGTAATACACAGTTTGTCCCCTATATACAGTGCAGGAGGAGGCAGGACTCTGTAGTACGCAGGTAACCCCCCTATATACAGTGCAGGAGGAGGCAGGACTCTGTATTACACAGTTTGTCCCCTATATACAGTGCAGGAGGAGGCAGGAGTCTGTAGTACGCAGGTAACCCCCCTATATACAGTGCAGGAGGAGGCAGGACTCTGCATTACGCAGGTAACCCCCCTATATAAAGTGCAGGAGGAGGCAGGACTCTGTATTACACAGTTTGTCCCCTATATACAGTGCAGGAGGAGGCAGGACTCTGTATTACGCAGGTAACCCCCCCTATATACAGTGCAGGTGGAGGCAGGACTCTGTATTACACAGTTTGTCCCCTATATACAGTGCAGGTGGAGGCAGGACTCTGTATTACACAGTTTGTCCCCTATATACAGTGCAGGAGGAGGCAGGACTCTGTAATACACAGTTTGTCCCCTATATACAGTGCAGGAGGAGGCAGGACTCTGTAGTACGCCGTTTGTCCCCTATATACAGTGCAGGAGGAGGCAGGACTCTGTAGTACGCAGGTAACCCCCCTATATAAAGTGCAGGAGGAGGCAGGACTCTGTATTACACAGTTTGTCCCCTATATACAGTGCAGGAGGAGGCAGGACTCTGTATTACACAGTTTGTCCCCTATATACAGTGCAGGAGGAGGCAGGACTCTGTAGTACGCAGGTAACCCCCCTATATACAGTGCAGGAGGAGGCAGGACTCTGTATTACACAGTTTGTCCCCTATATACAGTGCAGGTGGAGGCAGGACTCTGTATTACGCAGGTAACCCCCCTATATACAGTGCAGAAGGAGGCAGGACTCTGTGTTACACAGTTTGTCCCCTATATACAGTGCAGGTGGAGGCAGGACTCTGTATTACACAGGTAACCCCCCCTATATACAGTACAGGAGGAGGCAGGACTCTGTATTACGCAGGTAACCCCCCTATATACAGTGCAGGAGGAGGCAGGACTCTGTATTACACAGTTTGTCCCCTATATACAGTGCAGGTGGAGGCAGGACTCTGTATTACACAGTTTGTCCCCTATATACAGTGCAGGAGGAGGCAGGACTCTGTATTACACAGTTTGTCCCCTATATACAGTGCAGGAGGAGGCAGGACTCTGTATTACACAGTTTGTCCCCTATATACAGTGCAGGAGGAGGCAGGACTCTGCATTACGCAGGTAACCCCCCTATATACAGTGCAGGAGGAGGCAGGACTCTGTATTACGCAGTTTGTCCCCTATATACAGTGCAGGAGGAGGCAGGACTCTGCATTACGCAGGTAACCCCCCTATATAAAGTGCAGGAGGAGGCAGGACTCTGTATTGTGCAGTTTGTCCCCTATATACAGTGCAGGAGGAGGCAGGACTCTGTATTACACAGTTTGTCCCCTATATACAGTACAGGAGGAGGCAGGACTCTGTATTACGCAGGTAACCCCCCTATATACAGTGCAGGAGGAGGCAGGACTCTGTATTACACAGTTTGTCCCCTATATACAGTGCAGGTGGAGGCAGGACTCTGTATTACACAGTTTGTCCCCTATATACAGTGCAGGAGGAGGCAGGACTCTGTAATACACAGTTTGTCCCCTATATACAGTGCAGGAGGAGGCAGGACTCTGTAGTACGCAGGTAACCCCCCTATATACAGTGCAGGAGGAGGCAGGACTCTGTATTACACAGTTTGTCCCCTATATACAGTGCAGGTGGAGGCAGGACTCTGTATTACACAGGTAACCCCCCTATATACAGTGCAGGTGGAGGCAGGACTCTGTAGTACACAGGTAACCCCCCCTATATACAGTACAGGAGGAGGCAGGACTCTGTATTACGCAGGTAACCCCCCTATATACAGTGCAGGAGGAGGCAGGACTCTGTATTACGCAGGTAACCCCCCTATATACAGTGCAGGAGGAGGCAGGACTCTGTATTACACAGTTTGTCCCCTATATACAGTGCAGGAGGAGGCAGGACTCTGTATTACACAGGTAACCCCCCCTATATACAGTGCAGGAGGAGGCAGGACTCTGTATTACACAGTTTGTCCCCTATATACAGTGCAGGAGGAGGCAGGACTCTGTATTACACAGTTTGTCCCCTATATACAGTGCAGGAGGAGGCAGGACTCTGTATTACACAGTTTGTCCCTATATACAGTGCAGGTGGAGGCAGGACTCTGTAGTACACAGTTTGTCCCCTATATACAGTGCAGGTGGAGGCAGGACTCTGTAGTACACAGTTTGTCCCTATATACAGTGCAGGTGGAGGCAGGACTCTGTAGTACACAGTTTGTTCCCTATATACAGTGCAGGTGGAGGCAGGACTCTGTATTACACAGTTTGTCCCCTATATACAGTACAGGAGGAGGCAGGACTCTGTATTACGCAGGTAACCCCCCTATATACAGTGCAGGAGGAGGCAGGACTCTGTATTACACAGTTTGTCCCCTATATACAGTGCAGGTGGAGGCAGGACTCTGTATTACACAGGTAACCCCCCTATATACAGTGCAGGAGGAGGCAGGACTCTGTATTACACAGGTAACCCCCCTATATACAGTGCAGGAGGAGGCAGGACTCTGTATTACACAGTTTGTCCCCTATATACAGTGCAGGAGGAGGCAGGACTCTGTATTACACAGTTTGTCCCTATATACAGTGCAGGTGGAGGCAGGACTCTGTAGTACACAGTTTGTCCCCTATATACAGTGCAGGAGGAGGCAGGACTCTGTATTACACAGGTAACCCCCCTATATACAGTGCAGGAGGAGGCAGGACTCTGTATTACACAGTTTGTCCCTATATACAGTGCAGGAGGAGGCAGGACGCTGTATTACACAGTTTGTCCCTATATACAGTGCAGGTGGAAGCAGGACTCTGTATTACACAGTTTGTCCCCTATATACAGTGCAGGAGGAGGCAGGACTCTGTAGTACGCCGTTTGTCCCCTATATACAGTACAGGAGGAGGCAGGACTCTGTATTACACAGGTAACCCCCCTATATACAGTGCAGGAGGAGGCAGGACTCTGTATTACACAGTTTGTCCCTATATACAGTGCAGGAGGAGGCAGGACTCTGTATTACGCAGGTAACCCCCCTATATACAGTGCAGGAGGAGGCAGGACTCTGTATTACGCAGTTTGTCCCCTATATACAGTGCAGGTGGAGGCAGGACTCTGTATTACACAGGTAACCCCCTATATACAGTGCAGGAGGAGGCAGGACTCTGTATTACACAGTTTGTCCCCTATATACAGTGCAGGAGGAGGCAGGACTCTGTATTACACAGGTAACCCCCTATATACAGTGCAGGAGGAGGCAGGACTCTGTATTACACAGTTTGTCCCCTATATACAGTGCAGGAGAAGGCAGGACTCTGTATTACGCAGGTAACCCCCCCTATATACAGTGCAGGTGGAGGCAGGACTCTGTATTACACAGTTTGTCCCCTATATACAGTGCAGGTGGAGGCAGGACTCTGTATTACACAGTTTGTCCCCTATATACAGTGCATGAGGAGGCAGGACTCTGTATTACGCAGTTTGTCCCCTATATACAGTGCAGGAGGAGGCAGGACTCTGTATTACGTAGTTTGTCCCCTATATACAGTGCAGGTGGAGGCAGGACTCTGTATTACAGTTTGTCCCCTATATACAGTGCAGGAGGAGGCAGGACTCTGTAATACACAGTTTGTCCCCTATATACAGTGCAGGAGGAGGCAGGACTCTGTAGTACGCAGGTAACCCCCCTATATACAGTGCAGGAGGAGGCAGGACTCTGTATTACACAGTTTGTCCCCTATATACAGTGCAGGAGGAGGCAGGAGTCTGTAGTACGCAGGTAACCCCCCTATATACAGTGCAGGAGGAGGCAGGACTCTGCATTACGCAGGTAACCCCCCTATATAAAGTGCAGGAGGAGGCAGGACTCTGTATTACACAGTTTGTCCCCTATATACAGTGCAGGAGGAGGCAGGACTCTGTATTACGCAGGTAACCCCCCCTATATACAGTGCAGGTGGAGGCAGGACTCTGTATTACACAGTTTGTCCCCTATATACAGTGCAGGTGGAGGCAGGACTCTGTATTACACAGTTTGTCCCCTATATACAGTGCAGGAGGAGGCAGGACTCTGTAATACACAGTTTGTCCCCTATATACAGTGCAGGAGGAGGCAGGACTCTGTAGTACGCCGTTTGTCCCCTATATACAGTGCAGGAGGAGGCAGGACTCTGTAGTACGCAGGTAACCCCCCTATATACAGTGCAGGAGGAGGCAGGACTCTGCATTACGCAGGTAACCCCCCTATATAAAGTGCAGGAGGAGGCAGGACTCTGTATTACACAGTTTGTCCCCTATATACAGTGCAGGTGGAGGCAGGACTCTGTATTACGCAGGTAACCCCCCTATATACAGTGCAGAAGGAGGCAGGACTCTGTGTTACACAGTTTGTCCCCTATATACAGTGCAGGTGGAGGCAGGACTCTGTATTACACAGGTAACCCCCCCTATATACAGTACAGGAGGAGGCAGGACTCTGTATTACACAGGTAACCCCCCTATATACAGTGCAGGAGGAGGCAGGACTCTGTATTACACAGTTTGTCCCCTATATACAGTGCAGGTGGAGGCAGGACTCTGTATTACACAGGTAACCCCCCCTATATACAGTACAGGAGGAGGCAGGACTCTGTATTACGCAGGTAACCCCCCTATATACAGTGCAGGAGGAGGCAGGACTCTGTATTACGCAGGTAACCCCCCTATATACAGTGCAGGAGGAGGCAGGACTCTGTATTACACAGTTTGTCCCCTATATACAGTGCAGGAGGAGGCAGGACTCTGTATTACACAGGTAACCCCCCCTATATACAGTGCAGGAGGAGGCAGGACTCTGTATTACACAGTTTGTCCCCTATATACAGTGCAGGAGGAGGCAGGACTCTGTATTACACAGTTTGTCCCCTATATACAGTGCAGGAGGAGGCAGGACTCTGTATTACACAGTTTGTCCCCTATATACAGTGCAGGAGGAGGCAGGACTCTGCATTACGCAGGTAACCCCCCTATATAAAGTGCAGGAGGAGGCAGGACTCTGTATTACACAGTTTGTCCCCTATATACAGTGCAGGTGGAGGCAGGACTCTGTATTACGCAGGTAACCCCCCTATATACAGTGCAGAAGGAGGCAGGACTCTGTGTTACACAGTTTGTCCCCTATATACAGTGCAGGTGGAGGCAGGACTCTGTATTACACAGGTAACCCCCCCTATATACAGTACAGGAGGAGGCAGGACTCTGTATTACGCAGGTAACCCCCCTATATACAGTGCAGGAGGAGGCAGGACTCTGTATTACACAGTTTGTCCCCTATATACAGTGCAGGTGGAGGCAGGACTCTGTATTACACAGGTAACCCCCCCTATATACAGTACAGGAGGAGGCAGGACTCTGTATTACGCAGGTAACCCCCCTATATACAGTGCAGGAGGAGGCAGGACTCTGTATTACGCAGGTAACCCCCCTATATACAGTGCAGGAGGAGGCAGGACTCTGTATTACACAGTTTGTCCCCTATATACAGTGCAGGAGGAGGCAGGACTCTGTATTACACAGGTAACCCCCCCTATATACAGTGCAGGAGGAGGCAGGACTCTGTATTACACAGTTTGTCCCCTATATACAGTGCAGGAGGAGGCAGGACTCTGTATTACACAGTTTGTCCCCTATATACAGTGCAGGAGGAGGCAGGACTCTGTATTACACAGTTTGTCCCCTATATACAGTGCAGGAGGAGGCAGGACTCTGCATTACGCAGGTAACCCCCCTATATACAGTGCAGGAGGAGGCAGGACTCTGTATTACACAGTTTGTCCCCTATATACAGTGCAGGAGGAGGCAGGACTCTGTATTACACAGGTAACCCCCCCTATATACAGTGCAGGAGGAGGCAGGACTCTGTATTACACAGTTTGTCCCCTATATACAGTGCAGGAGGAGGCAGGACTCTGTATTACACAGTTTGTCCCCTATATACAGTGCAGGAGGAGGCAGGACTCTGTATTACACAGTTTGTCCCCTATATACAGTGCAGGAGGAGGCAGGACTCTGCATTACGCAGGTAACCCCCCTATATACAGTGCAGGAGGAGGCAGGACTCTGTATTACGCAGTTTGTCCCCTATATACAGTGCAGGAGGAGGCAGGACTCTGCATTACGCAGGTAACCCCCCTATATAAAGTGCAGGAGGAGGCAGGACTCTGTATTGTGCAGTTTGTCCCCTATATACAGTGCAGGAGGAGGCAGGACTCTGTATTACACAGTTTGTCCCCTATATGCAGTACAGGAGGAGGCAGGACTCTGTATTACGCAGGTAACCCCCCTATATACAGTGCAGGAGGAGGCAGGACTCTGTATTACACAGTTTGTCCCCTATATACAGTGCAGGTGGAGGCAGGACTCTGTATTACACAGTTTGTCCCCTATATACAGTGCAGGAGGAGGCAGGACTCTGTAATACACAGTTTGTCCCCTATATACAGTGCAGGAGGAGGCAGGACTCTGTAGTACGCAGGTAACCCCCCTATATACAGTGCAGGAGGAGGCAGGACTCTGTATTACACAGTTTGTCCCCTATATACAGTGCAGGAGGAGGCAGGACTCTGCATTACGCAGGTAACCCCCCTATATAAAGTGCAGGAGGAGGCAGGACTCTGTATTACACAGTTTGTCCCCTATATACAGTGCAGGAGGAGGCAGGACTGTATTACGCAGGTAACCCCCCTATATACAGTGCAGGTGGAGGCAGGACTCTGTATTACACAGTTTGTCCCCTATATACAGTGCAGGAGGAGGCAGGACTCTGTAATACACAGTTTGTCCCCTATATACAGTGCAGGTGGAGGCAGGACTCTGTATTACACAGTTTGTCCCCTATATACAGTGCAGGAGGAGGCAGGACTCTGTAATACACAGTTTGTCCCCTATATACAGTGCAGGAGGAGGCAGGACTCTGTATTACGCAGTTTGTCCCCTATATACAGTGCAGGAGGAGGCAGGACTCTGCATTACGCAGGTAACCCCCCTATATAAAGTGCAGGAGGAGGCAGGACTCTGTATTACACAGTTTGTCCCCTATATACAGTGCAGGTGGAGGCAGGACTCTGTATTACACAGTTTGTCCCCTATATACAGTGCAGGTGGAGGCAGGACTCTGTATTACACAGGTAACCCCCTATATACAGTGCAGGAGGAGGCAGGACTCTGTATTACACAGTTTGTCCCCTATATACAGTGCAGGAGGAGGCAGGACTCTGTATTACACAGGTAACCCCCTATATACAGTGCAGGAGGAGGCAGGACTCTGTATTACACAGTTTGTCCCCTATATACAGTGCAGGAGGAGGCAGGACTCTGTATTACACAGTTTGTCCCCTATATACAGTGCAGGAGGAGGCAGGACTCTGTAGTACGCCGTTTGTCCCCTATATACAGTGCAGGAGGAGGCAGGACTCTGTAGTACGCAGGTAACCCCCCTATATACAGTGCAGGAGGAGGCAGGACTCTGTATTACACAGTTTGTCCCCTATATACAGTGCAGGTGGAGGCAGGACTCTGTATTACGCAGGTAACCCCCCTATATACAGTGCAGAAGGAGGCAGGACTCTGTGTTACACAGTTTGTCCCCTATATACAGTGCAGGTGGAGGCAGGACTCTGTATTACACAGGTAACCCCCCCTATATACAGTACAGGAGGAGGCAGGACTCTGTATTACGCAGGTAACCCCCCTATATACAGTGCAGGAGGAGACAGGACTCTGTATTACGCAGGTAACCCCCCTATATACAGTGCAGGAGGAGGCAGGACTCTGTATTACACAGTTTGTCCCCTATATACAGTGCAGGAGGAGGCAGGACTCTGTATTACGCAGTTTGTCCCCTATATACAGTGCAGGAGGAGGCAGGACTCTGCATTACGCAGGTAACCCCCCTATATAAAGTGCAGGAGGAGGCAGGACTCTGTATTACACAGTTTGTCCCCTATATACAGTGCAGGAGGAGGCAGGACTCTGTATTACACAGTTTGTCCCCTATATACAGTGCAGGAGGAGGCAGGACTCTGTAGTACGCCGTTTGTCCCCTATATACAGTGCAGGAGGAGGCAGGACTCTGTATTACACAGTTTGTCCCCTATATACAGTGCAGGAGGAGGCAGGACTCTGTATTACACAGTTTGTCCCCTATATACAGTGCAGGAGGAGGCAGGACTCTGCATTACGCAGGTAACCCCCCTATATACAGTGCAGGAGGAGGCAGGACTCTGTATTACGCAGTTTGTCCCCTATATACAGTGCAGGAGGAGGCAGGACTCTGCATTACGCAGGTAACCCCCCTATATAAAGTGCAGGAGGAGGCAGGACTCTGTATTGTGCAGTTTGTCCCCTATATACAGTGCAGGAGGAGGCAGGACTCTGTATTACACAGTTTGTCCCCTATATACAGTACAGGAGGAGGCAGGACTCTGTATTACGCAGGTAACCCCCCTATATACAGTGCAGGAGGAGGCAGGACTCTGTATTACACAGTTTGTCCCCTATATACAGTGCAGGTGGAGGCAGGACTCTGTATTACACAGTTTGTCCCCTATATACAGTGCAGGAGGAGGCAGGACTCTGCATTACGCAGGTAACCCCCCTATATAAAGTGCAGGAGGAGGCAGGACTCTGTATTACACAGTTTGTCCCCTATATACAGTGCAGGAGGAGGCAGGACTCTGTATTACGCAGGTAACCCCCCCTATATACAGTGCAGGTGGAGGCAGGACTCTGTATTACACAGTTTGTCCCCTATATACAGTGCAGGTGGAGGCAGGACTCTGTATTACACAGTTTGTCCCCTATATACAGTGCAGGAGGAGGCAGGACTCTGTAATACACAGTTTGTCCCCTATATACAGTGCAGGAGGAGGCAGGACTCTGTAGTACGCAGGTAACCCCCTCTATATACAGTGCAGGAGGAGGCAGGACTCTATTACACAGTTTGTCCCCTATATACAGTGCAGGAGGAGGCAGGAGTCTGTAGTACGCAGGTAACCCCCCTATATACAGTGCAGGAGGAGGCAGGACTCTGTATTACGCAGTTTGTCCCCTATATACAGTGCAGGAGGAGGCAGGACTCTGCATTACGCAGGTAACCCCCCTATATAAAGTGCAGGAGGAGGCAGGACTCTGTATTACACAGTTTGTCCCCTATATACAGTGCAGGAGGAGGCAGGACTCTGTAGTACGCCGTTTGTCCCCTATATACAGTGCAGGAGGAGGCAGGACTCTGTAGTACGCCGTTTGTCCCCTATATACAGTGCAGGAGGAGGCAGGACTCTGTAGTACGCCGTTTGTCCCCTATATACAGTGCAGGAGGAGGCAGGACTCTGTAGTACGCCGTTTGTCCCCTATATACAGTGCAGGAGGAGGCAGGACTCTGTAGTACGCAGGTAACCCCCCTATATACAGTGCAGGAGGAGGCAGGACTCTGTATTACACAGTTTGTCCCCTATATACAGTGCAGGTGGAGGCAGGACTCTGTATTACGCAGGTAACCCCCCTATATACAGTGCAGAAGGAGGCAGGACTCTGTATTACACAGTTTGTCCCCTATATACAGTGCAGGTGGAGGCAGGACTCTGTATTACACAGGTAACCCCCCCTATATACAGTACAGGAGGAGGCAGGACTCTGTATTACGCAGGTAACCCCCCTATATACAGTGCAGGAGGAGGCAGGACTCTGTATTACGCAGGTAACCCCCCTATATACAGTGCAGGAGGAGGCAGGACTCTGTATTACACAGTTTGTCCCCTATATACAGTGCAGGAGGAGGCAGGACTCTGTATTACACAGTTTGTCCCCTATATACAGTGCAGGAGGAGGCAGGACTCTGTATTACACAGTTTGTCCCCTATATACAGTGCAGGAGGAGGCAGGACTCTGCATTACGCAGGTAACCCCCCTATATACAGTGCAGGAGGAGGCAGGACTCTGTATTACGCAGTTTGTCCCCTATATACAGTGCAGGAGGAGGCAGGACTCTGCATTACGCAGGTAACCCCCCTATATAAAGTGCAGTAGGAGGCAGGACTCTGTATTGTGCAGTTTGTCCCCTATATACAGTGCAGGAGGAGGCAGGACTCTGTATTACACAGTTTGTCCCCTATATACAGTACAGGAGGAGGCAGGACTCTGTATTACGCAGGTAACCCCCCCTATATACAGTGCAGGAGGAGGCAGGACTCTGTATTACGCAGTTTGTCCCCTATATACAGTGCAGGAGGAGGCAGGACTCTGCATTATGCAGGTAACCCCCCTATATAAAGTGCAGGAGGAGGCAGGACTCTGTATTGTGCAGTTTGTCCCCTATATACAGTGCAGGAGGAGGCAGGACTCTGTATTGCGCAGTTTGTCCCCTATATACAGTGCAGGAGGAGGCAGCCGATCCTGTGTCAGCAGTTTTCTCCTCTTGCATGTAATGTTTCTGGGGTTGTTCTGACATCGCCGCCCTGGCAATTAAAGGCTTTGTAACAATGAAGTAACGAGCTGAGTGTGTAATAATAATGTAATGGGGGAATATCCCAGGACGGGGGGGGGGGCACACAGCGCTGCCAAGTGACTGCCACAATGTCACGACCCCGCTGCCTAGATGGAGAGTTGATAACGTGCTCTTCCTCACCTCTTTCTCCAAGTGTCAGGACGACCAGAGACCCTTGTGTCTGAGAATTTATTACTATATTGATATTCTGGAGCTTCGATATCTTACAAGTGTTGGACGCCACAACAGAAAGCATCGCCCCCGTTATCAGTATCTGTCGTGTCATGGATCCACCACTGCAGCGATTAGTGGGAACCACAACAAGGGGAACTGAGGCTTAAAGGGAAGGTGTCATCAGAAAATGACCTATTGTCTGATTCATTTGTTTGTTGTTGTTTTTTTGCATTTTTGTCTTATTTCTCATTTGTCTTTTTTAGTTTCATTTTAGGAACGATCAGTATTAGAAATCGTCCAGTTTTCACACTGACGCAGGATTTTTAGAATCTAAATTCCTGTTATTTCATGAAATGTACATGAACATTAGCAAAACCAAAGAAATAAGCCAGAATATATTGGTATAAGTGCAATGTGTAGGAGGAGCACGGTCACCCTGTGGCCGCGTAACAGACAAAACCTAAAACAAAATGAACTAATATCCTGTAGTAACGAAGCTGTAATAGTAAATGTAGATAACTCTGATCAAAAGAGAACAAAAGCAGCAAGGTGACCCATCGGGGTGGTCCCAAACTCATGTACATCACTTCACGGTGTCAGCAGATGTTAACATAGACGGGGGGCAAAGGCAGGACCCAAATCCAACTGTTCAGACACCTGCTCCTGGAAAGCTACATGAACAGTAGCAGCAATGAACCAACTCTGACCCTATCATTGAATGAGCATTGTAACCTGTGTTATCTACTGTCATTGTACAGGACGAGGAGGAGGTGAGCTGTGACATCACCTATTGTGAATGGTGGATCCTGTGTTATCTACTGTATATAGAGGTGTTAGGCTACGTTCACATTTGCGTTGCGTCGGGCGCAGCCGCGGCGACGCATGCGTCATGCGCCCCTATATTTAACATGGGGGGCGCATGGACATGCGTTGCACTTGCGTTTTGTGACGCATGCGTCACTGCGGTGCATGCGTCAGGGCGCAGAGGACGCAGCAAGCTGCAGTTTTTTCTGCGCCCAAAACCATGCAAAAGTAGACGCATGCGTCACAAAATGCTGCGGCGCACAACGCAAATGTGAACTTAGCCTTATCAGTCATTGTACAGGAGGAGGAGGTGAGCTGTGACATCACCTATTGTGAATGGTGAATCCTGTGTTATCTACTGTATATAGAGGTGTTATCAGTCATTGTACAGGAGGAGGAGGTGAGCTGTGACATCACCTATTGTGAATGGTGAATCCTGTGTTACCTACTGTATATAGAGGTGTTATCAGTCATTGTACAGGAGGAGGAGGTGAGCTGTGACATCACCTATTGTGAATGGTGAATCCTGTGTTATCTACTGTATATAGAGGTGTTATCAGTCACTGTACAGGAGGAGGAGGAGGTGAGCTGTGACATCACCTATAGTGAATGGTGGATCCTGTGTTACCTACTGTATATAGAGGTGTCATCAGTTATTGTACAGGAGGAAGAGGAGGTGAGCTGTGACATCACCTATTGTAAATGGGGGATCCTGTGTTATCTACTGTATATAGAGGTGTTATCAGTCATTGTGAATGGTGGATCCTGTGTTATCTACTGTATATAGAGGTGTTATCAGTCATTGTACAGGAGGAGGAGGTGAGCTGTGATATCACCTATTGTGAATGGTGAATCCTGTGTTATCTACTGTATATAGAGGTGTTATCAGTCATTGTACAGGAGGAGGAGGTGAGCTGTGACATCACCTATTGTGAATGGTGAATCCTGTGTTATCTACTGTATATAGAGGTGTTATCAGTCATTGTACAGGAGGAGGAGGTGAGCTGTGACATCACCTATTGTGAATGGTGAATCCTGTGTTATCTACTGTATATAGAGGTGTTATCAGTCACTGTACAGGAGGAGGAGGAGGTGAGCTGTGACATCACCTATAGTGAATGGTGGATCCTGTGTTACCTACTGTATATAGAGGTGTCATCAGTTATTGTACAGGAGGAAGAGGAGGTGAGCTGTGACATCACCTATTGTGAATGGTGAATCCTGTGTTATCTACTGTATATAGAGGTGTTATCAGTCATTGTACAGGAGGAGGAGGTGAGCTGTGACATCACCTATTGTGAATGGTGAATCCTGTGTTATCTACTGTATATAGAGGTGTTATCAGTCACTGTACAGGAGGAGGAGGAGGTGAGCTGTGACATCACCTATAGTGAATGGTGGATCCTGTGTTACCTACTGTATATAGAGGTGTCATCAGTTATTGTACAGGAGGAAGAGGAGGTGAGCTGTGACATCACCTATTGTAAATGGGGGATCCTGTGTTATCTACTGTATATAGAGGTGTTATCAGTCATTGTGAATGGTGGATCCTGTGTTATCTACTGTATATAGAGGTGTTATCAGTCATTGTACAGGAGGAGGAGGTGAGCTGTGATATCAGCTATTGTGAATGGTGGATCCTGTGTGATCTACTGTATATAGAGGTGTTATCAGTCATTGTACAGGAGGAGGAGCTGTGACATCACCTATTGTGAATGGTGAATCCTGTTATCTACGGTATATAGAGGTGTTATCAGACATTGTACAGGAGAAGGTGGAGGTGAGCTGTGACATCACCTATTGTGAATGTCCAGGCTCCAGCAGTAAAAGGTAGAGGCGGCAGAGGCGCAAAATACTGAGGAACAGCCGGTCTCACACCCATCATCCATGGCTGCTTAGTATTATTAATGCACATGGAAAAGACTTGTATAGAGGTCCAGTCACACTTATACTTGTAGTGCACCATGACGGATGACAGGCTATAGGTTATTTCCATGTTATTAGATTAGGCCAACTGCACAGCCCTATGTAAGTGCACCCCATAACAACAGAGACCCCAGTCATCCCGCCAACACTACAGGCCCTGGCTGCACCCTGCAATGATAAAAGAGGGCTTAGTTGACATTTTGGCCAAAATACACAAGCTTGCAGCCTCCTCCATCATTATCTTGGAAGTTCCTACTTAACATTAAAAACAATTCTCTGAAAAGGACAAATCCTAAAAAATCACAGAAAAGTAACCACTTACCAATACCTGGTGACAATACTGATCTACTGCAGACAGGCCCCTGTGTTACACGGTGCAGCAGCACAGGGGCAGAGTACGGATTAATAATGGCTCCTACACCGACCATCCATGGGGACGGCTGCTCAGTATAATAGATGCACACAGATATAATACCAGCAGTATCCCCCTCCATGGATGGTCGAGGTGTTAGTAGCTGTTCAGCAGTATTTTGCACCTATGCTGCCTCCGCCACATGACACTGGGGCCTCTCTGCACCCTGTTTATTGGTACTAAGACCAGCTATGGAGAAGTAGGACCTTTCTTTTCAAAACTAGTAATTTAGTTGTTGGTTTGTTTTTAATAAAGATCATATTCTGAAAAAATATTGTCAAATAAAAAAAAAAAAATAGTTGAAACATAAAAACCTGATTTAAACAATGTCATTTTCTAAATCAAATGTTCCAATTAAAAGAGAACTGTAGTCTCAGCAAATAAAGGGTGTGCTGAAAAGTTATATCATTTTCCCATATACTTTCTGTAGGAATTACATTCAATAATTAATGAAATGACAGAAGGCAGAGATCTCGGGTATGACGTCCATAGCGGCGCCCTTATTGACCCGGACTGTACGACACCGAGCAGGACGGTATTCTCAGCCGGACACTGGCATTGGACGACTCATAGCAATGAAAGGATTGTCCAGGATTGAAAAACAAATGGTTTGCGTTTTTTTTTTCCAGAACTAGTGCCACGTCTGGTATTGCAGCTCATATTGTCTAGGTATAAGCTGCACTATCACACAGAGTCCATGAACAAGGGTGGCACTGTTTCTCAAAAAAAGCAAGACCCTTTTTTTCTAATCTTCTAATTTTGGCAGTTACTTTGCATAAAGAATGAAGACAGTGAAAGAGGAAGTTTGGCGAGATTCCAGAAGTCATCACCCCGTCCTTCCCGATAACTCGTCGGCACAGATGCAGACACCCACTCTCTTGGGTACATTTATGGAGCAATGTACTTTCCTTGCGCCAGCCAGCCATGACTCCCCGATGTTTCAGTATGATACAATATTGTAATTTTAGGCTTCATATACTTGGGGGTTTCTGGTGGGTTCTTACCTATAGTGACGCATCTGGGGGCTGGCGGATGATAGAAATCTACTGTCCGTCCTTTCATGGTCCAGAAGTATCTGCATCTACGGTGGGAAACTTTATGGGAACTCGTGGGATCATGTGGTAGAAAAGATGGATGCCTGATATACAACGAGAAGGCAAGGACTCAAGTTTGCATTAACACAACCTGTCAGTTCACAGTAAGACCCCTGCCCTAAATGTTGCGCTCCTCGTTTATGGTTGGGTAGTAAAAGTAAAAATAGAATCCATGATAATGTGACAGAGGTTGTAAAGCAGCCACACCAGATACAATATTTCGGAAGGGGCATAGTAACAGCCACAGAGAGGTAGATCACATTGAATCTGATGATTGGCGAGATCTGTCCATTTGTTGACCCCCCGATAAACTTTATGCTTTCTCTATAGATTACTTTTCAACTTTTTTGGATGATTCGTCCGCTATAGTTCTTCTATAAAAGCCTATACCTTGGTGGCCCAACTTGAGAAAGGACAATCCTTGAAACTATGGGGTGGTCTAGTCTGGTCGACAATGAATTGGAAACCAAGTCTATGTATAAACCATATACCCATTATGATTAGAATAGATTTAATAACCACCCCTCAAAATGTAAAATACCCCTTTCTTTTATAAAGTCTCTTGCGAGAATGAAGAGAAGATCTATTGAGCTCATACGTAATGTTCTCCACCTTATCTAAGTGGCTGTCTCTTATCAAAGTACGGTCTCATCCACTGGAAGTATGATCCTGACCAATGGTGGTCACTGGTGGATCTGGTTGACGTAGTTCCTAGGAAAAAGACCAGTCCTTCCGGAAATCCTTCCACTCCACCAATTGGGATCCGAATTGTCCATGACTTCGATGATATCTCCTCGTTGAAAAGACAGTTCTGATGATTTCTCCGAGATGAAGTTGTACTGAGCCTGAACAAATTGCTTCATTCTCTGCTGGGATAGAAGACAGAACATAATTAGCATCTAGGATCCCATCATAGGAAATCAGCTGGTGGAATGAACAGCACAGATAAGGGGAAAACTGGGGACATTCATGGCTGAGATGTTTGGTTCATCTTAGACACATTAATACATTGTATGCCTTGCTTTATATTTTTAGATATAGAAACTTTTCTTATTTTAGAATTTCTTTTTGTTTTGTGAAAGACACGTGACTCAAGAAAGCACAAAAATACTGTTTTATTTCCCAGGAAGCTTAAGGCTATTGCTGCTCTTAGACGTCTTTATCTAACACGTGACTACAACCGCTCCCTATACATTCAACAGAATCAGCA
Organism: Ranitomeya variabilis; assembly: GCF_051348905.1. Lineage (NCBI taxonomy): Eukaryota > Metazoa > Chordata > Amphibia > Anura > Dendrobatidae > Ranitomeya > Ranitomeya variabilis. Next base: position 19,069,343 of record NC_135238.1, read on the forward strand.
AAAAGAATGTACATCATCCAGTTTCCTGCAGAGTTACATAGTGCTATTTTGGCCGGAGGTTAGTATGAACCAAAGAAAATAAAATATATATTTTGGCTGACAGCCACCTTAAGCATAACCCCATCTGAAGCTGTCAACAGAGGAAATATATATATATTTTTTTTAACCCCTTCATGACCCAGCCTATTTTGGCCTTAATGACCTTGCCGTTTTTTGCAATTCTGACCAGTGTCCCTTTATGAGGTAATAACTCAGGAACGCTTCAACGGATCCTAGCGATTCTGAGATTGTTTTTTCGTGACATATTGGGCTTCATGTTAGTGGTAAATTTAGGTCGATAATTTCTGAGTTTATTTGTGAAAAAAATGGAAATTTGGCAAAAATTTTTAAAATGTCGCAATTTTCACATTTTGAATTTTTATTCTGTTAAACCAGAGAGTTATGTGACACAAAATAGTTAATAAATAACATTTCCTACATGTCTACTTTACATCAGCACAATTTTGGAAACAAATTTTTTTTTTGCTAGGAAGTTATAAGGGTTCAAATTTGACCAGTGATTTCTCATTTTTACAATAAAATTTACAAAACCATTTTTTGTAGGGACCACCTCACATTTGAAGTCAGTTTGAGGGTTCTATATGGCTGAAAATACCCAAAAGTGACACCATTCTAAAAACTGCACCCCTCAAGGTGCTCAAAACCACATTCAAGAAGTTTATTAACCCTTCAGGTGTTTCACAGCAGCAGAAGCAACATGGAAGTAAAAAATGAACATTTAACTTTTTAGTCACAAAAATGATCTTTTAGCGAAATTTTTTTTATTTTCCCAAGGGTAAAAGGAGAAACTGGACCACGAACGTTGTTGTCCAATTTGTCCTGAGTACGCTGATACCTCATATGTGGGGGTAAACCACTGTTTGGGCACATGGTAAGGCTCGGAAGGGAAGGAGCGCCATTTGACTTTTTGAATGAAAAATTATCTCCATCGCTAGCAAACACCATGTCACGTTTGGAGAGCCCCCGTGTGCCTAAACATTGGAGCTCCCCCACAAGTGACCCCATTTTGGAAACTAGACCCCCCAAGGAACTTATCTAGAAGCATAGTGAGCACTTTAAACCCTCAGGTTCTTCACAAATTGATCCGTAAAAATGAAAAAGTACTTTTTTTTCACACAAAATTTCTTTTAGCCTCAATTTTTTCATTTTCACATGGGCAACAGGATAAAATGGATCCTAAAATTTGTTGGGCAATTTCTCCTGAGTACGCCGATACCCCATATGTGGGGGTAAACCACTGTTTGGGTGCACGGCAAGGCTCGGAAGGGGAGGCGTGCCATTTGACTTTTTGAATGGAAAATTAGCTCCAATCGTTAGCGGACACCATGTCGCGTTTGGAGAGCCCCTGTGTGCCTAAACATTGGAGCTCCCCCACAAGTGACCCCATTTTGGAAACTAGACCCCCCAAGGAACTTATCTAGATGCCTAGTGAGCACTTATAACCCCCAGGTGCTTCACAGAAGTTTATAACGCAGAGCCGTGAAAATAAAAAATAATTTTTCTTTCCTCAAAAATGAATTTTAGCCCAGAATTTTTTATTTTCCCAAGGGTAATAGGAGAAATTGGACCCCAAATGTTGTTGTCCAGTTTGTCCTGAGTACGATGATACCCCATATGTGGGGGTAAACCACTGTTTGGGCGCACGGCAGGGCTCGGAAGGGAAGGCACGCCATTTGGCTTTTTGAATGGAAAATTAGCTCCAATCATTAGCGGACACCATATCGCGTTTGGAGAGCCCCTGTGTGCCTAAACATTGGAGCTCCCGCAAAAGTGACCCCATTTTGGAAACTAGACCTCCCAAGGAACTAATCTAGATGTGTGGTGAGCACTTTGAACCCCCAAGTGCTTCACAGAAGTTTATAACGCAGAGCCATGAAAATAAAAAATAATTTTTCTTTTCTCAAAAATGATTTTTTAGCCCACAATTTTTTATTTTCCCAAGGGTAACAGGAGAAATTGGACCCCAAAAGTTGTTGTCCAGTTTCTCCTGAGTACGCTGATACCCTATATGTGGGGGTAAACCACTGTTTTGGCACACGTCGGAGTTCAGAAGGGAAGTATTGACGTTTTGAAATGCAGACTTTGATGGAATGCTCTGCGGGCGTCATGTTGCGCTTGCAGAGCCCCTGATGTGCCTAAACAGTAGGAACTCCCCACAAGTGACCCCACTTTGGAAACTAGACCCCCAAGGGAACTTATCTAGATGTGTGGTGAGCACTTTGAACCCCCAAGTGCTTCACAGAAGTTTATAACGCAGAGCCGTGAAAATAATAAATGTGTTTTCTTTCCTCAAAAATATTTTTTTAGCCCAGAATTTTTTATTTTTGCAAGGGTAACAGGAGAAATTGGACCCCAAAAGTTGTTGTCCAGTTTCTCCTGAGTATGCTGATACCCCATATGTGGGGGTAAACCACTGTTTGGGCACATGCCGGAGCTCGGAAGGGAAGTAGTGACGTTTTGGAATGCAGACTTTGATGGAATGGTCTGCGGGCATCATGTTACGTTTGCAGAGCCCCTGATATGCCTAAACAGTAGAAACCCCCCCACAAGTGACCCCATTTTGGAAACTAGACCCCCCCAAGGAACTTATCTAGATGTGTGATGAGCACGTTCAACCCCCAAGTGCTTCACAGAAGTTTACAATGCAGAGCCGTGAAAATAAAAAAATCATTTTTCTTTCCTCAAAAAAGATGTTTTAGCTAGCAATTTTTTATTTTCACAAGGGTAACAGGAGAAATTGGACCCCAATATTTGTTGCCCAGTTTGTTGTGAGTGCGCTGATACCCCATATGTGGGGGTAAACCACTGTTTGGGCACACGTCAGGGCTCGGAAGGGAAGTAGTGACATTTGAAATGCAGACTTTGATGGAATGGTCTGCGGGCGTCACATTGCATTTGCAGAGCCCCTGATGTGCCTAAACAGTAGAAACACCCCACAAGTGACCCCATTTTGGAAACTAGACCCCCGAAGGAACTTATCTAGATGTGTGGTGAGCACTTTCAACCCCCAAGTGCTTCACAGAAGTTTATAACGCAGAGCCGTGAAAATAAAAAATAATTGTTCTTTCCTCAAAAATTATGTTTTAGCAAGTAATTTTTTATTTTTGCAAGGGTAACAGGAGAAATTGGACCCCAACAGTTGTTGCCCAGTTTGTCCTGAGTACGCTGGTACCCCAAATGTGGGGGTAAACCACTGTTTGGGCGCACGTCGGGGCTTGGAAGGGAGGGAGCACATTTGACTTTTTGAACGCAAGATTGGCTGGAATCAATGGTGGCGCCATGTTGCGTTTGGAGACCCCTGATGTGCCTAAACAGTGGAAACCCCTCAATTCTAACTTCAACACTAACCCCAACACACCCCTAATCCTAGTCCCAACTGTAGCCATAACCCTAATCACAACCCTAACCCCAACACACCCCTAACCACAACCCTAACCCCAACACACCCGTAACCCTAATTCCAACCCTAATCCTAACCCTAATCCCAACCCTAACCCTAATCCCAACCCTAACCACAACTGTAACCCCAACACACCCCTAACCCTATCCGTAACCCTAACCACAAGCCTAATCTTAACCCTATTTCCAACCCTAGCCCTAATTCCAACCCTAACTCTAATTCCAACCCTAACCCTAAGGCTATGTGCCCACGTTGCGGATTCGTGTGAGATTTTTCCGCACGATTTTTGAAAAATCTGCAGGTAAAAGGCACTGCGTTTTACCTGCGGATTTACAGCAGATTTCCAGTGTTTTTTTGTGCGGATTTCACCTGCGGATTCCTATTGAGCAACAGGTGTAAAACGCTGCGGAATCCGCACAAAGAATTGACATGCTGCGGAAAATACAACGCAGCGTTTCTGCACGGAATATTCCGCACCATGGGCAGAGCGGATTTGGTTTTCCATAGGTGTACATGGTACTGTAAACCTGATGGAAAACTGCTACGAATTCGCAGCGGCCAATCCGCTGCGGATCCGCGGCCAATCCGCTGCGGATCCGTGGCCAATCCGCTGTGGATCCGCGGCCAAATCCGCACTGTGTGCACATGCCATAACCCTAACCCTACCCCTAACCCTACCCGTAACCCTAACCCTACCCCTAACCCTACCCCTAGTTCTAACCCTAGTTCTAACCCTAACCCTAGTGGAAAAAGAAAAAATATATATTTTATTTTATTATTGTCCTTACCTATGGGGGTGATAAAGGGGGGGGTTTATTTATTATTTTTTTTATTTTGATCGCTGTGATAGAACCTACCACAGCGATCAAAATGTACTTGTAATGAATCTGCCGGCCGGCAGATTCGGCGGGCGCACTGAGCATTTTGGAAGATGGCGGCGCCCATGGAGAAGACGGACCGACACCGGGAGCCTCGGTAAGTATAAGGGGGGGGGAGATCGGGGCACGGGGGGGGGGGGGGGCGTCGGAGCACGGGGGGGTGACATAGGAGCACGGGGGGAGCGGACAGGAGGACGGGGGAGTGGAGCACAGGACGGAGGGGACTACGGGACAGATCGGTGGCTTGGGGGGGGCGATCGGTGGGGTGGGGGGTCATTTCAGTATTTCCAGCCATGGCCGATGATATTGCAGCATCGGCCATGGCTGGATTGTAATATTTCACCAGTTTTTTAGGTGAAATATTACAAATCGCTCTGATTGGCAGTTTCACTTTCAACAGCCAATCAGAGCGATCGTAGCCACGGGGGGGGGGGGGGGGGGTGAAGCCACCCCCCCTGGGCTGAAGTACCACTCCCCCTGTCCCTGCAGATCGGGTGAAATTGGAGTTAACCCTTTCACCCGATCTGCAGGGACGCGATCATTCCATGACGCTACATAGGCGTCATGGGTCGGATTGGCACCGACTTTCATGACGCCTACGTGGCGTCAAAGGTCGGGAAGGGGTTAATACTAGTTTGCAATAATGATAATAGCATCAATGAAAATAGGAGTTCTGATATAAGAACAGTTTGGGACCCATGCGTGTTTAAGTTTAAGCACAGTTTAAAGCTGAATTAAAAATAAAAATTGGGTACCATAATGGGAGCAAATATCACCCCACAAATTGGAAGAGACTTACAATGTAAGTTTAGCGGCATTATTAAATTAACGGCATATATTTTCCTTTACCGTATATTTATGAAGTCCTACTAGAACTTTTACCAAAATAAAGACTTTAATCTTGGAAAATCTGGCATTTGTCATATTGTTCAGTAGACTTGTAATGGGACCAGACTGACTCCAATGTATAAGGCATTGTTACTATTATTGGACTAGCAGGAAACATATATAAAACTCACTAGTAACAGTAGAGGAGCTTTAGAAAGTAAACTCAAAATAAAATGTTGCTAGAAAATCTTAATACTTTTTTTTCTTGAGTTACATGGGGGGACTTTATATATAGGCGGTGGCGAGTTCTCTCTCTTAATTGCTTAAGAGGTTGCATCAGATAAAACATTGTCCTTCACAGACGTCAATCTCCGCTCATAACTTTCACAATCCCAGCGTGGCCTGCAGCCCTGTGGCCGGGGAGGGAGCTTCAATTTTCTTCATTATTGTAAATTAATTGATGCTGAAAAACAGATGTTAAACATTTGATGTCCTGCCAGGTATGAAGTGATTCTGGAGGATGCCAGTTCTAATTAATACGCCTGTTGTTAATAATCCTGCACTTTTATTACACGGGGCCCTGGGGGGGACACGAGGCGATAATCATAGAGCAGGAGCTGACTAAAACATGTGTATCGGGTCACGTGGGCACAGAATAAAATGGTGTAAAATCTGTATGAACTAATGTTGTATACTAGGAAGACCCATTGTGTTATTATTTAAAGGGAAAGTACACCATAACATTACCACCCACAAATACAGGCCATAAATTGCAAGGCCCCCAGTGCTGGTTTTATTTACCATGCTGCCCATTGAATAATCCAGAATATTTGATAATCTGACTTCCATCAGACTAAATTTAATCCCTGTACTGCAATGTCAGAGTCATATAGAACATGGTGGTGTTGAAATAGGAGTTAATACGCTTATCATGCCTGGCTGCCCCCACCTGTGGCCACAACCTGTAGGTTCCCATGAGCGTAACTGGCAGTAGGCGGTGGCTGTACGATACAAGAAGTGAAACTTCACGTATATTTCCATGCATAAATGTGAAAATATGTTTAAAGGGCTCCGAAAAGTTTAGGGTATAGTCAACTGAATTCGGGTAGGGGGTGTCCAACGTCAATGTAGCATATACAGTGAATGCACAGTCACAGTTGGGGAGCCCATATGCTGGACATAAGTGTCAGGTTAAAGTTGCTCATGAGGGAAAGTAATCATCTACCACGACCAAACAAATTCTTTCACAAACCCATAGCTCCCTGGTAGTTATGAGACTACAATTCCCAGCATGCCCTATGAACCATGCGGGAAAGTAAGGTGGTGGGCTAAGCTCATAAACTTTATCAAGATCACTTGTTCTGTATCTATGGCATGTATGAAGCCCAGTGTCCCTATGACAACTCTGAACTGCCAGAGTACAAGAATAGAAAGGGTTGCTATGGAGTCACAAAAAGAGAAGCTTTTCTCACAAGAGAGCTATCAAACAATAATTCTGGAACAATAAAGGGATGCAACGCTGCACCCTTGTGTATAGGAGAAGGAGTTGAAAGTTTTCATCTCCATTCCTTTTTGTTTTCCTGATATTTACAAGCACATTCCAGGGTGTAATAAAAGCCCTGGCCGCAGAGCATTGTCATGATTGTGCTAAAACACCACAGCCAATCAGATGGCAGCGTTGCCTTTTATAAGTGACAATCCTTGGCTATATAATGCAGGGAGGTATTCAACCACTAAAATCGCAGTGTAATCATTACACTTATTTACATGCTCCAGGCATTGTGACCTGCCCATATTACACACACGCCAGTACACTCCGTTGCACACTTTGGTGAAAACATGTTTTGAGACAAATACATTATGTGCATGTAACGTGAGAGCCTAGAGCTTTCATGAGAAAGATTTAAAGTATGATAGAAACAGAGAAAAAGGAAACGTCAACCAATATTCTACTGGGCCCCTTTATGTCGACAGATAACAAACTAGAAAAAAAACAGGCACAGTAATGGGGTCTACAAATATGCCTCTTGTGTCTTTTGGTTCCTACATGGGCAGCATAATCTTTTCATATACTTTTTTGTCTGAAAATAATTTATTCCTGATACTGGGACTTCTCAGAAAGCAAAGTCACTAACATTTATGCCTAACGGGGAATTTAGGGGACTGCCAATGCTCCCATAAACCCTAGATAATATCCTACCACTGCTACATTCATCCTTAAAAGAAGGATTTAATGGCTGAAACATAACACCAGTGATTAAAGAAGACTTTTTTTCTTTTTTTTACATATATTGCCTTCAGCGTCTCCCAGGCTTTATAGTAGCTTTTGCCTACGTGGTAGTGAGACTATACAGGCTATCATATAGATTGCCACTTGGGGAATAAGAGGTGTACCTATCCTTTCAGGTAACTTTTTAGAATAGGATGTCATGTGTGACTATGTACAAGAGGTATAACACACAATACTGGCTGTGACATCACTTGTACTCTGAATTTTTCACCAGATATCCTCTTTTAAGGCTCTATCTCTATTTTCCATTTGTCTCTGAGATAGTGGGTGGAGACTGAGACTACCTGCTATAAAGGTTCCAATACACACCACACAGAAAAATGATGTATTCCTGCTCTTCCGTTTCTATGTAGCTCAAGTTCAGAAGCAGAGGCAGTGAGGTCATTAAACAGCAGTACAGAGCAGTGTAGCTGTGAATCCACCTCTCTGGTGAGATAAAACACTTACTGAGAAGCTGCTGCAGATGTTTGTGTGTGTCTATGATGCTCTCTCTCACTGTGCTTCTCCCTCCTTTCCTCTGCATAGACTTTAATATGCAGCTGTAATCTGAGCCCTCAGTGAACTGGTAGTCTGTCCAGTTTTGACAACGATGGATTTTAGCTACTGTATTTTTCAAAGTGATCATTTAAGGTCCTCAAAGTTCTAATGGGTAATATGAGGTGAGTCCAGCGTAAGATTATAATATTAATGTTATATTAAGCATCACTCTAAACCTGGGCTCCCCTGTGATCTACTCCGAGTCGTACCTCGTATTCTTCCAGTTATTTCTCACCCAAAAAACTAGTTGGACGGCTGATTACATATCGGAGATTTCACTTTCAGTTCTATTTAGTAACAAGGCCATAGAGAAATAATGATAATGTCTGTGTGGCTAGTAACAATGGCTACAGAGAATATGGTGATTGTAGCCCCCCACCCAGCATCTCTACCTTCTCCTCCTCGTCTCGCAGGAGCACTTGGTGGGTTTTGGCGATGGAATTCGATTTGTAATAATCCACCAGTTCATTCAGGGAGCTGAACTTCATCTCCCACAGGTAGTATGTGCCAGTTCGCTCCCTCAATACCCTGAAGTGCTGCACGTGGTGCCCGTAACTGGAGAGAAAATAGAAAACAAACACATAAAAAAAAAGAGTCAACTTGGGGTGGATTTCGGAATGACAAAATTCATTGTTATACCACTGATGGCACCCTGACTCTCGTTCTGTTGATTAGGCATCAAAATAAGTGTTTCATAAATTTTTGGATCCTACTAATTTTCTCAAAAAAGTTTGCGAAAAATCAACAACCTGGCACGACGGTCCAAAAGCACGATACGATTCAAGATTCGTATAAGGAGTTTAGGATCACGGAAACCAGTTCTACTGGAACACTAACGACATTATTATACTGGCAATAATGAAAACAAGCAATAATCGAGCCGCTCTTATCGCGTGGCAATCATCTTGTGGTCGTACATATGGCTGTGGCTCTGGATCCAAATTGTAGGCATGGTAAGCAACCGGGGCCTCTCCTGCCATTGCAAAACTACAATGACCAGCATGTCCTGACAGCTGCCATGCTGTAGAGGCCACCGCTATAGGAATACAATGGCAAGACCCCAGTAGCTGTGGACCCCATTACCGATTTTGCACTTAGGCCTGGGAGCTTGTTATTACAGCTTTGGGGTCCAGTTAGTATCTGGTATCATATGCACCCCTCGGGTCACCTCCACAATCTGTATATCATCTGGTCTTATCACTCATCATTTATCTGTTTTTTTATAATTTTGAGAATATTTCCGTTCCAGGAAGAAAAACGAGAAGACGATATAAATTATACACATATATAAATATATATATATATAAAAAAGTAATTATTAATAAAATTCTGCGACACAAAATCTATTTTGTAAGTGAATATTTGTAATGTGGCGGCGGTGACCTCTGACGATACAGATTATTATGACGTCACGTTGACTCCGGCTCATCTCATTATATAAAGCTGTAGGGAGGTAAAATGAGGGATAATGAAGCGCAGGGCAGTGACCCGATAATGAAGGCTTTATGTGGGGTGTTTCGGGCTCATTAACAGACACCCTTTGGTGATGGTGAAAGGCGACACAAATCCTGCGGATTATCTGAGTGGGTGCGGATTGTGCAACTGCTACTGTTCTCCATAGACGGATCATGGAATTGGGAGGCCACAAAGCCGAGCTGTGAAGTGATCATCGGCTTATCGCAGGGGAGGACTGACACAATGGATTCTGCAAGCGCCTGCATAGGACTGCAGCAAGGTTTTGTGACCATCAAAATGGCTAATGATGGCAAACTGATGGCTTCTTCCATTGCCTGCAAGTTTTTCTTTTTTGTTTTTTTCATAAAACACAAAAATTGTGAAAAAGAGCATCAGTCTACAGGATTGTGCTAGGACGTGTGCGTGATACCTGCTGAACGTCCCGTAGTTGCTTCAGCACACTCAGTGCAGCAACGTCTCTCAACTGCATGTGCTGTGCCACCCCTTTAAGAGCATGCAGTAGGATTACCTAGCTGCAGTCCTATGTAAAAATCAGATTTCTCCATAGTGTAATATGGGCTAAGTATAGGACCCCACTTAATCAGCGAATTTTGGATGCTCATTCATTCCCATCGTCCCCAGTGTATAACATTTGGCCCAGCCCTTCACCCCAATGAATAACATCCAGCCCCTCACGCCTCCAGTGTATAACATCTGGCCCCTCGCTCCCCCGATGTATAACATCCAGCCCCTCACACCTCCAGTGTATAACATCTGGCCCCTTGCTCCCCCGATGTATAACATCCAGCCCCTCACACCCCCGATGTATAACATCCAGCCCCTCACACCCCCGATGTATAACATCCAGCCCCTCACACCCCCGATGTATAACATCCAGCCCCTCACACCCCCGATGTATAATATCTGGCCCCTCACACCCCTGATGTATAATATCTGGCCCCTCACACCCCTGATGTATAACATCTGGCCCCTCACACCCCCGATGTATAACATCCAGCCCCTCACACCCCCGATGTATAACATCCAGCCCCTCACACCCCCGATGTATAACATCCGGCCCCTTGCTCCCCCGATGTATAACATCCGGCCCCCCGCTCCCCCGATGTATAACATCTAGCCCCTCGCTCCCCCGATGTATAACATCCAGCCCCTCGCTCCCCTGGTGAATAACATCCGGCCCCTTGCTCCCCTGGTGAATAACATCCGGCCCCTCGCCCCCCGGTGTATAACATCTGGTCCCCCCACATGCTGTCTGCATTTACTACCATTTCACACAGAATGGCCGGCGGTGCACCGGGGTAACAAGTCCGTTCATGACATTTCTTCCACCTAAATCTTCCCCCATCACCTGTTAGTGATATTAGCGAGAAGTGGAAGGAACCGCAGCAACTCAGCAACGCAGTGGGGACCCCATAAAGTTACAGAGCAGGGGGCCGAGTGCTGAGAAGCTGAGGGCAGAAAAGTCACCAATACTACACTGACCCCATAACTGCAGAGTCCAGACTTCCTCTGGTATAACATCAGCACAAACACTGCGCCCCGCCGGGAGCTTCATGGTCAAGTAACTGCATGCAGCCGTACATCACCAAGCACAATGCCGTCACAATGGTGTAAAGCCGCCATCACTGGACTCTGGAGGAGACGAGTTCTGTGCAGTGACGGATCACACTTCTCTATCTGACGTCTGATGGAGGAGTCTGGGTTTGGTGATTCCAGGAGGACATTACCCCCTGACTGCATTGTGCCCCCTGTACAGATGGTGGAGGAGGATAATGCTATGGGCTGTTATCAGGGGGCGGCCTCGGCCCCAGCACAAGACATTGTGGACAATGGTAGCTTCAGCTTTGTGGGAACAGTTTGTAGAAGACCCTTTGACTGTGCCCAGTGCTCAAGGACCATAAAGATGCTGTACAGAGGGTGACATCGAATCATAACGATCTCTGACCCCATTGGGGCTCACAATTGATATTCGGTGTGTTTTCGGAGTGTGGTAGGAAGAAGGAGAAAGCCCACGCAAACTGGAGAAGAACAACCTCAGGACCCCGGTGCCGAAAGGAATAAAAACCACTGACCTACATGACGAGCTCTGCTATGTGCACTGATGTTACTTCAGAGGCCATTTTTTTTTTATATTCTCCCCCCCCCAATCTCATCACCGAATATCCCCAATCACAAATAAACAGAGGAACCATGGAGACTAATCTGACATCGAGATGATATAACTGTGACATAATAAAGGTAAAGGCGATGTGCGGCTGACAGGACGGATTAGCCGAAAAGTGACGGCTCCTCTTCACTTCCTTGTCTGGAGAACCTTTCTCAGAACTTTCTAGAGGTGATAGATAATTGATCTGTGAGGTGATTCCAGACACAGTCATGGGCGGATAAAGGTCTGTGGAAGCTCCTGGTGTAAGCGCGGGGTGTGGGGGGCGTTGTTCTCACCCCTTCACTATAAATCCCCTAAATCTCTGTATAGATACAGACTGAGACCCTCCATCATTCACCCTCAATCCCTCCCACAGCCACCAGTATTCATTATTGCACTCTCATTTTTTCCTTCCCTTTTCCAAGAGCCATAACTAGTTTTATTTTCCAAGACCTTTTGTTTAATATCTTTTTGGGGTACAGATGACATTTTGACCCATTTTTATTGCTTCTGTCTGGCCTTCTGAATTTCTTTATCGCACGGGTTAATTTACTTTATATTTGGACTTTTACGAACGCGTAAATATCAAACATCTTTTTTATTTTGTGTAATAGCTTTAGGCCATTTTATTATTGTTTTGCGCCTTTTTTTTGTCTAATTTTTGCACTAAATTTTAATTTGCACCTTTTTTCAAAGTATTTTATACATGTTCGCTTGTTTGCTTTTTTTCATGTTTGTCACAGAGGGCAAGTTTTTTTTCCCCCAGTTATTTGCAACGGAGTTTGATTCTAGGTTGTTGTTTTTGTTTTTTTTTTTAAATACTTTAAATATTTTTATTATTTTACATTTTTTTTAGCCCCTAGACGAATAAAGAAAAGTAACTTCTAAATTGATTCTACATTTTATAAGTATGTTTAAACACTTATTTTTAAGTCTCCTTCTGGGACTTGGTCAAATGTTCTATATGGTGTAATACAAACACTGCCTCAGCCAACATGGCTGCCCCCGCTGTGACCAGGCGGTGGTACCTGTAGAGGGCGCTGTGTCTGCAGTCTCCCAGCTCAGGACAGACACTTCCTGGTGACTAATCTGCAGCTCGGCTCAGCCTGGATGTTGTTTCAACTCGCTCCGCACCCGCTGTCATTCACAAGGGGAATTTTTTTCTAATTTCCTGACTCGTGATTTCTATAATTACTGCACATGTCTTACCGCTCCCTGACAGATCTGGGTTAAACATGGCCGTGTGTGGTCTGCGGGAGGCCAAAGTACAGGAAGGACAATATTGCTGTAATGTGATCCCGCAGTGATTGCCGATCAGGGAGAAGAAAGCCGCTGTAAGATGGCAATCGCTCCTTCGATTAAGGATTAGATTGTCTTTTCCATAGAAACATTTGTCTTAAGCCTTATGTGCAAAGGTGATCACACCCATTATTAATAAGTGGTGAGAGCGGCGTAAAATGAAGAGAAGAAGCAGATTATTGAGCAACAATGGCGTGATACAGATAATAAAAACCATGAGCTAGTCTATGATGGAATAGGGTTGGATGATGATGATGACTCACGTAAGTTTCTTGGATCCACGTTTGTTTTTGGAGCAAAATCTGTCTGCAAGATAGAGCGGGGGAGCGGAGAAAGCCAAGCTGTAGGCACATGAGGCTCGGGCACGTCTAAACTGTGAGCTCACATGACAGCCGTCATTAATGTTTTATAGGATGTAAAACACAATGCACAGATTAGTGTCACCATTGATGTGGTTAATCCCCGACATCATGGATCAAAGCCAAGGAGGGAGCACCACCAAGTCACATCCAAGGGCAAAAAATCTAAAACTTCTCACCTCTCTGGATATGGAGGTGGCGGTAATCTGCTGAGGAGCAATTCCACCCAATATGGGATTAAACAAGCCAACCATGGGATCGCCCGAGGACATGATTCAGGAGGCCGCCCGCCATCTATACAATTTGTGTACAACTATATCAAGATCTGATAGGTTAATTGCAAATCCCATAAGCAATGGACCCTAGTGGGAAAGTGATGGGCTCCGAGACCACCTTCAAGTGGGACTGTCTTCTGCTGAACATTTAGGAATAATTATTGAGTAGCAGCCCACCTGATGTTCCTCCAATATACCGAAGGTCCAGTCCAACCTTGGTGACAGCAATCTTCCTGATATACAGACAGCATTAGAGACTAGAGTTCCCCTGCCTAAACCAAGAATATTTGTTTAGAGGTCAGATGGAAGATCTTAAGAAGACAGAATCCACACTTTATGGAAATAGAAAGTGAGGATGAGCATAAAGGGTGATATCTCAGCGTAGTAAGCCAAGCTGGTCGTGGTATAGCATACATATTAGATGCAAGTGTTTAGATATGCGTTCACCTCGGAGATGTCATCTTGATCAATGGAAAAGGTCACGTTGCACGCCTCGTTGCCAACACCAGTGTTTTGCCCATTTGGTGGAGGTCCTATGTAATGGCGCTGAGAAGGATTGAAAAGGCATGGAGTTTGATGGCAGTTGTACAACTTTTTTTTCCTGTACCATGTCACAGTGTACCCGATGAAGGCCCTGGTACATTGTCAAAAGGTGTTATATGACTGCCTCCAATAATCGGCTTAACAGAGCCATCAACTTATTTCATGTTTGTATGAAGTAGCTCCAATAGAGGTTGAATTCTTTATTATTCACCCCATCATTACTCAGACTGAAGGTTTATCATCTCCGGCACGTATTATTTTAGGACCAAGCTAATTGTAGGAGAGTGATATAATGGGAGGAATTGTAAGGAAAAAAGTTAAGATGACTGATAACACCAAGATGGATGGAGACAACGGAAAAAGTCAAACGCATTAATGAGAAGTTTCATGACTCAAGGTGTAGATGGGACCTTCTGAAGAAACACCATAAGGTCAATGAGAAACTTCACAACTCAAGGAGTAGATGGGACCTTCTGAAGAAACACCATAAGGTCAATGAGAAACTTCACAACTCAAGGAGTAGATGGGACCTTCTGAAGAAACACCACAAGGTCAACAGAAGTTGAACTTAACAAGAATAAGGTTTCTCACCAGGGACCCCAGGCTAGAAGACCCAAATAAAAGATGGGATGAGACCCTCTGGTTCACGTCATCGCACCCCTCCATTGTAGAAAAGAATAGTTTGGAATCTTTTAACTCCAAGGAAGAGAAGGATGGTGTGATCCTTGATTACGTTCCTCCTCCCATGTTTGGGTGCCTATGGAAGTTGGGTCCTGCATTTTTATGGGCCACATGTCACCCTTGGTCACTGGATGGGCCACATTCTGGTCATCGTTGGTTATTGTAGGACATTGTTGTCCTCTAATAAGTTATATATTCTAGAGGAATTGTCGAAGTCCATGTATACTAAACTAAGCTACCAGAGCACCCTCCAGTGAGCCATGTAGTGAGGTCTTAGCTGGGCTAATGTATATCCAGCACCAATGCTGCCAAAAAAGATGTGATTGTTTGGTTGACAATCCGTGATCAAACCTGTCTTTTTGTGTAAGGCAACTGCCTGCAGCAGGAGCTTTTCCCCCGCTGCTGTCTTCCAAGATCCATTCCCTTACTGAGGCTCCACCTTACCAGCCATCTACAAGGGATTTCTGCAAGATTTCTACAAGATTGGTCCTTAACACCCAGCGATCCGCGATCCCCGCTACAATTCTTCCATCAGCAGTAACCCTATTTGACTCCTTGGATTGTTTGTTTGTTTGCCAGGGGCCACCAATGTATCCTGAGAGGACTACGCAGATGACTTAATATTATTTGTCTTGACTTCATCTCCGTTGGAATAACACTTTGTATGTTTATGTTTTATGAAACTTTCCGGTGAGCTAATTACTGTACCTTCTCGATCTGGGGATATGAGCGCCGTGTTTTGGCAGGTGACATCAGGTGGAGCGTGATACATTACAATTACATCTCCTAGTGAAGGTTCCTAAGAGGAGCGAAGAGTCTACAGATGGGAACATTGTGATTGATTATTGTTATTGAGCAACCAGCTTGTGGCGTCAGGACAGGCAACGACATCGCTGCAGGGAGGAATGAATGGAATTGGATAAAAAAAACAATACATGATCATTGTGTATCGATCAAAATGTTTTTAGGAAAAGTCACGAGCCATCGCGCGTGGCAACTCCAACCGCCGGGCCACGCAACCACTGTGTGCATGCTAGGGACAAGTGTGGGTGCCCGCTACTGAAAAGGTGACTATATATATATATATATATATATATATATATATATATATATATATATATATATATATATATATATACACACACACACACACACACACACACTCCTCAACATTTAAATTGTAACACCAAGAAGGAAAAACTGTGGAATTATGGAAATCACAGGGTGGATAGACATATTATTGATCTGCAAATAATGGAAAAAATGTATAAAAAAATTAGAAACATTTCGATTTATTCGGTATTGTGCAAAAATCTGGGACATCATTGGTCGGTGATTATACAGGAGCTGCCAGCAGCGGATCTTGATGATTTCCCCAAATGCATTCAGCCATAAACATCTTCCTGAAGGGGGGATTCTTCTTTTTTTTTTGTACTTTTGCTTTTTCCTCCCCTTCCTCCCAGAGACATAACTTTTTTATTGTCCTGTCCCCATTGCCGTATAATGGCTAGTTGTACTTTTAAATGACATTGCTCATTTTATGATGTGATGTACTGGAAAGCGGGAAAAAAAATTCCAAGTGCGGCGAAATAACGGAAAAAGCGCAAATCTGGAATTGTTTTTTATTTATTTTTTTATTAACAATATTAACTTTAAGGTAAAACTGACCTGACAATATGATTCCCCAGGTCAGTATGATTATGCAGACCCCAAACATGTATAGTAGCTTTTTTTTTTTAATTTAAATGGTGAAAATAAAATAAAAAATGTATAAAAAAAAAATCACTTGGATCGCCATTTTCGGAGACCCGTAATGTTTTTAATTTTTAGTCGATGGGGCTTATTTAAGGGCTTATTTTTTGCACACGAGCTAACCTTTTTATTATTACGATGTTTTAATTGCTTTTTATTACATTTTGCTGCAGCGGGTGAAAAAACATAATTCTGGTGTTTTGATTTTGTTTCACATTTACTAATCGAGTTCACTTATTTTATATTTTAATAGATCGGACTTTTAAGAATGCAACAATATCAAATATATGTATTTTTTTAATTTCTGTATTTTTAATGGGGGAAAATTTTGGCTTTTATAGGCTCTTTGTTTCCCTGTCAACAATGACGACTAGATTAAAAAAAGGATAATTAAAGGGGTTAGTCTCATTTTCATAAATGGCTATTATCAGATAGTCCTTATAAATACAACCAATTTTGCAATTTACTGCTTGTTAAAATTTTCAGCCGTTCTTGAGATATTAACATTTTTCTTTTTGTTTGTTTACAGCTAATTGCCTTGGAGACCGACCGCCGCTGCTAGAAAGCGCAACATGTTCTTTTCTTTTGAGCTTGAAAGCCCTATTTTGAAGCTGACCAGGATCGTTGGAGCACGCTTTTACTTCCTAATCCAGGCCAGTGCTTACAAGCTAGACAGCGGCAGTGGTCGGTCTCCTAGGCAACAAGCAGTAAACAAAAGAAAAGTGTTAATATCTCAAGAACGGCTGCGAATTTTAATACACAGTAAATTGCAAATGTGCTTGTTTTTACTTGTACTATCTGATAATATCCATCTATGAATACAGGATAAAAAACTATAAAGTGTCTTACAGCCCGAAAGGGGTCTATTTACACCAACAGTTTTGTATAAAAAGGGGTTCCTGGGTGATACTGGCAGCGCTTAATATGTCCCATGATTGAGTACAGTAATACTGCTATGTATGTCTATACAATTTTCTAAAATATTCCCCATGCCGCAACTCCCCTTTAAGTGAGCATTCCCTTTAATTGCCGCTGCCCAGATAGGAATCAGTTATTAAATCATAGGGCAATTAGCATTTTAAACACAGGACAAGCCCTGCGCTCTATTCTTAGTATCGCTAATGAACAACTCAGAGATTTTTACATGATAAAGAATAACAAACACCTACGAAGATCCGTCCGTTCCCAGCGCGGCAGCTCCGGAGCGCAGATCTGTCTCCTGATACCCGCGCTCCACCCCATCTGTAATACTGCTCTAATATATGCAAGGGACATTATTGTCCTAACCCACCTGGAGCCGCGCCAGGCACCACAACCCGACCCATCGGGCCCAGGTGTGTGGGTGGTCACCATGGGATGGTGCATTTATAAGGGGTTTTGTAATACTCGTTTCCCGCTCCAGTGACTCAGATCTCGCGTTCATGTTGGGACTAGACACCGGCAAACTCCACATGATCAGACAATACAATGACTATTGGGGAAAACCAACATTTACAAGACATTATCGAAGGCGGTCAGCTTAGAGCTTATTGTATGAAGGGTCGAAATCTTTTTTTTTTCCCCAACACAGAGATCCATATCCCCTACAGAGACATGGAGAGAAAGGACAACATTCTGTCTGCCTGCAGCCAACACTAGGGGGAGCTGAGGAGCTTCCTGCAGACTGAGTGCAATGTATAGCGGACCTCGTATATATAACTACAGCAGCCGCCACTAGGGGGAGCTCAGGAGCTTACTGCAGACTGAGTGCAATGTATAGCAGACCTTGTATATATAACTACAGCAGCCGCCACTAGGGGGAGCTCAGGAGCTTACTGCAGACTGAGTGCAATGTATAGCGGACCTCGTATATATAACTACAGCAGCCGCCACTAGGGGGAGCTCAGGAGCTTACTGCAGACTGAGTGCAATGTATAGCGGACCTCGTATATATATCTACAGCACCCGCCACTAGGGGGAGCTCAGGAGCTTACTGCAGACTGAGTGCAATGTATAGCGGACCTCGTATATATAACTACAGCAGCCGCCACTAAGGGGAGCTCAGGAGCTTACTGCAGACTGAGTGCAATGTATAGCGGACCTCGTATATATAACTACAGCAGCCGCCACTAGGGGGAGCTCAGGAGCTTACTGCAGACTGAGTGCAATGTATAGAGGACCTCGTATATATAACTACAGCAGCCGCCACTAGGGGGAGCTCAGGATCTTACTGCAGACTGAGTGCAATGTATAGCAGACCTCGTATATATAACTAGAGCAGCCAACACTAGGGGGAGCTCAGGAGCTTATTGCAGACTGAGTGCAATGTATAGCGGACCTCGTATATATAACTACAGCAGCCGCCACTAGGGGGAGCTCAGGAGCTTACTGCAGACTGAGTGCAATGTATAGCAGACCTCGTATATATAACTACAGCAGCCGCCACTAGGGGGAGCTCAGGAGCTTACTGCAGACTGAGAGCAATGTATAGCACAACCTCGTATATATAACTACAGCAGCCACCACTAGGGGGAGCTCAGGAGCTTACTGCACACTGAGTGCAATGTATAGCAGACCTCGTATATATAACTACAGCAGCCGCCACTAGGGGGAGCTCAGGAGCTTACTGCAGACTGAGAGCAATGTATAGCACAACCTCATATATATAACTACAGCAGCCGCCACTAGGGGGAGCTCAGGAGCTTACTGCAGACTGAGTGCAATGTATAGCAGACCTCGTATATATAACTACAGCAGCCATCACTAGGGGGAGCTCAGGAGCTTACTGCAGACTGAGTGCAATGTATAGAGGACCTCGTATATATAACTACAGCAGCCGCCACTAGGGGGAGCTCAGGATCTTACTGCAGACTGAGTGCAATGTATAGCAGACCTCGTATATATAACTAGAGCAGCCAACACTAGGGGGAGCTGAGGAGCTTACTGCAGACTGAGTGCAATGTATAGCAGACCTCGTATATATAACTACAGCAGCCACCACTAGGGGGAGCTGAGGAGCTTACTGCAGACTGAGTGCAATGTATAGCAGACCTCGTATATATAACTACAGCAGCCGCCACTAGGGGGAGCTCAGGAGCTTACTGCAGACTGAGTGCAATGTATAGCAGACCTCGTATATATAACTACAGCAGCCGCCACTAGGGGGAGCTCAGGAGCTTACTGCAGACTGAGTGCAATGTATAGCGGACCTCGTATATATAACTACAGCAGCCATCACTAGGCGGAGCACAGGAGCTTACTGCAGACTGAGTGCAATGTATAGCAGACCTCGTATATATAACTAGAGCAGCCAACACTAGGGGGAGCTGAGGAGCTTACTGCAGACTGAGTGCAATGTATAGCGGACCTCGTATATATAACTACAGCAGCCACCACTAGGGGGAGCTCAGGAGCTTACTGCAGACTGAGTGCAATGTATAGCAGACCTCGTATATATAACTACAGCAGCCATCACTAGGGGGAGCTCAGGAGCTTACTGCAGACTGAGTGCAATGTATAGCAGACCTCGTATATATAACTACAGCAGCCATCACTAGGGGGAGCTCAGGAGCTTACTGCAGACTGAGTGCAATGTATAGCAGACCTCGTATATATAACTACAGCAGCCGCCACTAGGGGGAGCTCAGGAGCTTACTGCAGACTGAGTGCAATGTATAGCGGACCTCGTATATATAACTACAGCAGCCGCCACTAGGGGGAGCTGA
The DNA here is from genome assembly GCF_051348905.1 of Ranitomeya variabilis. Taxonomy (NCBI): domain Eukaryota; kingdom Metazoa; phylum Chordata; class Amphibia; order Anura; family Dendrobatidae; genus Ranitomeya; species Ranitomeya variabilis. Next base: position 19,089,571 of record NC_135238.1, read on the forward strand.
GGAGCTTACTGCAGACTGAGTGCAATGTATAGAGGACCTCGTATATATAACTACAGCAGCCGCCACTAGGGGGAGCTCAGGAGCTTACTGCAGACTGAGTGCAATGTATAGCGGACCTCGTATATATAACTACAGCAGCCGCCACTAGGGGGAGCTGAGGAGCTTACTGCAGACTGAGTGCAATGTATAGAGGACCTCGTATATATAACTACAGCAGCCGCCACTAGGGGGAGCTCAGGATCTTACTGCAGACTGAGTGCAATGTATAGCAGACCTCGTATATATAACTACAGCAGCCGCCACTAGGGGGAGCTGAGGAGCTTACTGCAGACTGAGTGCAATGTATAGCGGACCTCGTATATATAACTACAGCAGCCGCCACTAGGGGGAGCTCAGGAGCTTACTGCAGACTGAGTGCAATGTATAGCGGACCTTGTATATATAACTACAGCAGCCGCCACTAGGGGGAGCTCAGGAGCTTACTGCAGACTGAGTGCAATGTATAGCGGACCTTGTATATATAACTACAGCAGCCGCCACTAGGGGGAGCTCAGGAGCTTACTGCAGACTGAGTGCAATGTATAGCAGACCTCGTATATATAACTACAGCAGCCACCACTAGGGGGAGCTCAGGAGCTTACTGCAGACTGAGTGCAATGTATAGCAGACCTTGTATATATAACTACTGCAGCCACCACTAGGGGGAGCTCAGGAGCTTACTGCAGACTGAGAGCAATGTATAGCAGACCTCGTATATATAACTAGAGCAGCCAACACTAGGGGGAGCTGAGGAGCTTACTGCAGACTGAGTGCAATGTATAGCGGACCTCGTATATATAACTACAGCAGCCACCACTAGGGGGAGCTCAGGAGCTTACTGCACACTAAGTGCAATGTATAGCGGACCTCGTATATATAACTACAGCAGCCGCCACTAGGGGGAGCTCAGGAGCTTACTGCACACTGAGTGCAATGTATAGCAGACCTCGTATATATAACTACAGCAGCCGCCACTAGGGGGAGCTCAGGAGCTTACTGCAGACTGAGAGCAATGTATAGCACAACCTCATATATATAACTACAGCAGCCACCACTAGGGGGAGCTCAGGAGCTTACTGCAGACTGAGTGCAATGTATAGCGGACCTCGTATATATAACTACAGCAGCCGCCACTAGGGGGAGCTCAGGAGCTTACTGCAGACTGAGTGCAATGTATAGCGGACCTCGTATATATAACTACAGCAGCCGCCACTAGGGGGAGCTCAGGAGCTTACTGCAGACTGAGTGCAATGTATAGCAGACCTCGTATATATAACTACAGCAGCCATCACTAGGGGGAGCTCAGGAGCTTACTGCAGACTGAGTGCAATGTATAGCAGACCTCGTATATATAATTACAGCAGCCGCCACTAGGGGGAGCTCAGGAGCTTACTGCAGACTGAGTGCAATGTATAGCGGACCTTGTATATATAACTACAGCAGCCGCCACTAGGGGGAGCTCAGGAGCTTACTGCAGACTGAGTGCAATGTATAGCAGACCTCGTATATATAACTACAGCAGCCACCACTAGGGGGAGCTCAGGAGCTTACTGCAGACTGAGTGCAATGTATAGCAGACCTTGTATATATAACTACTGCAGCCACCACTAGGGGGAGCTCAGGAGCTTACTGCAGACTGAGTGCAATGTATAGCGGACCTCGTATATATAACTACAGCAGCCGCCACTAGGGGGAGCTCAGGAGCTTACTGCAGACTGAGTGCAATGTATAGCACAACCTCATATATATAACTACAGCAGCCGCCACTAGGGGGAGCTCAGGAGCTTACTGCAGACTGAGTGCAATGTATAGCGGACCTCGTATATATAACTAGAGCAGCCGCCACTAGGTGGAGCTCAGGAGCTTACTGCAGACTGAGTGCAATGTATAGCACAACCTCATATATATAACTACAGCAGCCGCCACTAGGGGGAGCTCAGGAGCTTACTGCAGACTGAGTGCAATGTATAGCGGACCTCGTATATATAACTACAGCAGCCGCCACTAGGGGGAGCTCAGGAGCTTACTGCAGACTGAGTGCAATGTATAGCACAACCTCATATATATAACTACAGATGCCGCCACTAGGGGGAGCTCAGGAGCTTACTGCAGACTGAGTGCAATGTATAGCACAACCTCATATATATATAACTACAGATGCCGCCACTAGGGGGAGCTCAGGAGCTTACTGCAGACTGAGTGCAATGTATAGCACAACCTCATATATATAACTACAGCAGCCGCCACTAGGGGGAGCTCAGGAGCTTACTGCAGACTGAGTGCAATGTATAGCACAACCTCATATATATAACTACAGCAGCCGCCACTAGGGGGAGCTCAGGAGCTTACTGCAGACTGAGTGCAATGTATAGCACAACCTCATATATATAACTACAGCAGCCGCCACTAGGGGGAGCTCAGGAGCTTACTGCAGACTGAGTGCAATGTATAGCACAACCTCATATATATAACTAGAGAAGCCGCCATGTACGGAAACTTAACGGTGGCCGACCATTTATTATATATGGGGTATCTCGGCTTACTCCGCTCTCCCCATTAAAAAAAAAATGTACACTTGGCTCAGCTGATTGTGATAACTGTTGAGCAAATGCACATCTGAGTGTATTAGACATATTGTTGTTTTGTTTTTTTCGTTTTTTTTAAAGGTGAGTAATAGATGAATTTGCTGCCATTACAGCTCCTGCGGGGGCCACCATTCAGTATTCTTTGATTTTTGGATTGTTAAGATTCATATGGACATTATAGCTGACACTGTTATTGGGCACTGTGGATGGCACTGTTATGGGGCATTGTGGATGGCACTGTTATGGGGCACTATGGATGGCAATGTGATGGGGCATTGTGGCTGACACTGTTATGGGGCACTGTGGCTGGCACTGTTATGGGGCACTGTGGATGGCACGGTTATGGGGCACTGTGGATGGCACTGTTATGGGGCACTGTGGATGGCACTGTTATGGGGCACTATGGATGGCAATGTTATGGGGCATTGTGGCTGACACTGTTATGGGGCACTGTGGCTGGCACTGTTATGGGGCACTGTGGATGGCACGGTTATGGGGCACTGTGGATGGCACGGTTATGGGGCACTGTGGATGGCACTGTTATGGGGCACTGTGGATGGCACTGTTATGGGGCACTGTGGATGGCACTGTTATGGGGCACTGTGGATGGCACTGTGATTGACACTTTTATGGACACTGTGGCTGACACTAACAGGACACTGTGGCTGACACTATTATGGGGCACTGTGGCTGGCACTGTTATACTGGGTAATTGGTTTGTGAGGGACAGTCTCTCCCCGTCTATAGGGCCTCTCGTAGGTCTGTTTGGGCTGGAGCAGAGCAGTCATTTGCAAATTACATATGGACATCGCTTATTAACGTGACTGCAATTAATGCCCAATTACATGGCAGCCGCGGTGATCCGCTCCATTTACTCCATGCGACATGAATATGTTGCCTATTTAGACACTGACTCACTGGAAAATGACAGCTAAAATCCTCATTATAATGAATCAGATTGTGGAGTGACATCGGTATGAGATCCAGAACTAATCCTGACACGCACCGAAGCCTGGCACCAGATCATACGGGTGAGCATGGCGTCACATCGCTGGCAGATCATATTGGTGTGCATGGTGTCACATCGCCGGCAGATAATACTGGTGTGCATGGTGTCACATCGCTGGCAGATCATACTGGTGTGCATGGTGCCACATCGCCAGCAGATCATACTGGTGTGCATGGCGTCACATCGCCGGCAGATCATACTGGTGCGTATGGCGTCACATCGCCGGCAGGTCATACTGGTGCACATGGCGTCACATCGCCGGCAGATCATACTGGTGCGCATGGTGTCACATCGCCGGCAGATCATACTGGTGCACATGGCGTCACATCGCTGGCAGATAATACTGGTGTGCATGGCGTCACATCGCCGGCAGATCATACTGGTGTGCATGGCGTCACATCGCCGGCAGATAATACTGGTGTGCATGGTGTCACATCGCCGGCAGATCATACTGGTGCGCATGGCGTCACATCGCTGGCAGATAATACTGGTGCACATGGCGTCACATCGCCGGCAGATCATACTGGTGCGCATGGTGTCACATCGCCGGCAGATAATACTGGTGCACATGGCGTCACATCGCCGGCAGATAATACTGGTGTGCATGGCGTCACATCGCCGGCAGGTCATACTGGTGCACATGGCGTCACATCGCCGGCAGATCATACTGGTGCGCATGGCGTCACATCGCCGGCAGATCATACTGGTGTGCATGGTGTCACATCGCTGGCAGATCATACTGGTGTGCATGGTGCCACATCGCCAGCAGATCATACTGGTGTGCATGGCGTCACATCGCCGGCAGATCATACTGGTGTGTATGGCGTCACATCGCCGGCAGATCATACTGGTGGGCATGGCGTCACATCGCCGGCAGATCATACTGGTGTGTATGGCGTCACATCGCCGGCAGATCATACTGGTGCGCATGGCGTCACATCGCCGGCAGATCATACTGGTGCGCATGGCGTCACATCGCCGGCAGATCATACTGGTGTGTATGGCGTCACATCGCCGGCAGATCATACTGGTGTGCATGGCGTCACATCGCCGGCAGATCATACTGGTGTGTATGGCGTCACATCGCCGGCAGATCATACTGGTGCGCATGGCGTCACATCGCTGGCAGATCATACTGGTGTGCATGGCATCACATCGCCGGCAGATCATACTGGTGTGTATGGCATCACATCGCCGGCAGATCATACTGGTGCGCATGGCGTCACATCGCTGGCAGATCATACTGGTGTGTATGGCGTCACATCGCCGGCAGATCATACTGGTGTGCATGGCGTCACATCGCCGGCAGATCATACTGGTGCGCATGGCGTCACATCGCTGGCAGATCATACTGGTGTGCATGGCATCACATCGCCGGCAGATCATACTGGTGTGTATGGCATCACATCGCCGGCAGATCATACTGGTGCGCATGGCGTCACATCGCCGGCAGATCATACTGGTGTGTATGGCGTCACATCGCCGGCAGATCATACTGGTGCGCATGGCGTCACATCGCTGGCAGATCATACTGGTGTGCATGGCATCACATCGCCGGCAGATCATACTGGTGTGTATGGCGTCACATCGCCGGCAGATCATACTGGTGCGCATGGCGTCACATCAATGCAATATTGCCTTGCGCAGGCGTGTACTCCGGAGGACAGAGAATGAACTTCAATCCAATATTGCGGCCAGCATGCAGCCAGCGGGTAAGGAAAGGGTGAATCAAACACCCGAAAACCCCGCCCATATGACCCAAAACCGGTCTCGCCAAATCCAGGTGACAGGTTCCCTTTAAGAACAAATGCGAAGTGAAATAGTGGATTATCAGGCAGATAAGATCCTCAAAGCTTTTTGTGCACGATATAATACCGCCAAGTATATATATAAAAATACCGCCACAAGCTATTAATGACCCCGGTCATCCTTTCGGACCGTTCTTAGAGAATCCCACTAGGTTTGGAAAATTTGTGGATGGTCCTGACACGGACTCCACCTGGAGTTTGTCCGTGTTCCTATTCTGCCCACTAGTGGCAGGAACCCGTAATTCCAAAATTTCCAGTCTGCCGGATGCTGGGAAGGGGGTGTAATCAGGACACTAATCTATTAGAGCAGCTCCAAGAGCATCACTTCTCCAGGAGGACCCGACACTGTGGGATCAGTGTGATTCTTCATCTTGCTGTGGTGGCGCTGAAGGGAAATTAAATACTTCCAGCTGGATTACACCACAGATGATCGCTGTGATCAGTGATCCTTCTACAGGCAATCTAGAGGAGAAGGCGGATCAGAGCTCGTGTTTATTTATAAGCAGGGATGACTGAGCGACTAAAGACCAAAAATGGCTGATTATAGTTCAACTAGATGGTAGCCTGATTCAAACGCATCGGGTATTCTAGAATATGTATGTAGTTTATTTATGAAGAGTTTAGAATAATACATTGAATACACAGGATTCGGCCGGCCGCGACAATCCCGCGCCAATTCGCGGCCAGACTGCGCCTGTCGCTGATTGTTCGCGGCCGGCCAAGTAGTATATAGCACAGCCACGTAGTAGTATATAGCACAGCCACGTAGTATATAGCACAGCCCACGGAGTGTATAACAGCCTACATAGCATATAACACAGCCACGTAGTTTATAACAGCCCACGTAGCATATAGCACAGCTCACATAGTATATAACAGCCCACGCACGCAGTATATAACACAGCCCACGTAGTGTATAATACAGGCCACATAGTGTATAACACAGGCCACGTAGTGTATAACACAGCCACATAGTATATAGCACAGCCCACGTAGTATATAGCACAGCCATGTAGTACATTGCACAGCCACGTAGTATATTGCACAGCCCACGTAGTATATTGCACAGCCCACATAGTGTATTGCACAGCCCACGTAGTATATTGCACAGCCCAAGTAGTACATTGCACAGCCCACGTAGTACATTGCACAGCCCACGTAGTACATTGCACAGCCCACGTAGTATATTGCACAGCCCACGTAGTATATTGCACAGCACACACAGTATATTGCACAGCTCACGTAGTATATTGCACAGCCCACGTAGTACATTGCACAGCCCACGTAGTATATAGCACAACCCACGTAGTATATTGCACAGCCCACGTAGTATATTGCACAGCCCACGTAGTATATTGCACAGCACACGCAGTATATTGCACAGCACACGCAGTATATTGCACAGCTCACGCAGTATATTGCACAGCCCACACAGTACATTGCACAAGCCACGCAGTACATTGCACAGCCCACGTAGTACATTGCACAGCCCACGCAGTATATTGCACAGCCCACGTAGTACATTGCACAGTTCACGTAGTACATTGCACAGCCCACGTAGTACATTGCACAGCCCACGTAGTATATTGCACAGCCCACGTAGTACATTGCACAGCCTACGTAGTACGGTATATTGCACAGCCCACGCAGTATATTGCACAGCCCACGTAGTATATTGCACAGCCCACGCAGTATATTGCACAGCCCACGAAGTATATTGCACAGCCCACGCAGTATATTGCACAGCCCACGCAATTTATTGCACAGCCCATGTAGTATATTGCACAGCCCACGTAGTATATAGCAATGTGGGCATCATATCCCTGTTAAAAAAAAGAATTAAAATATTAAAATAAAAAATAGTTATATACTCACCTTCCGTCGGTCCCCGGATCCAGGCGAGGCGTTTACCGATGCTCCTCGCGCGCTCCGGTCTCAAGAGTGCATTGCGGTCTCGTGAGATGATGACGTAGCGGTCTCGCAAAACCGCTACGTCATCATCTCGCGAGATCGCAATGCATGGAGCGGTCACCGGAGCGTCACGAGGAGCGGGAAAGGCCTGTTCGGGATCCGAGGGGCCGACGGACGGTGAGTATATAACGATTTTTTATTTTTTTTATTATTTTTAACATTAGATCTTTTTTACTATTGATACTGCACAGCTTTCTATATACTGTCCTCCCTCCCCCACTGCATCTAGTTCACTCTCTGACTTTGAACCAGTTACAGAAGAAGAAGTAAGCAGGCTCCTTGCATCTTCTCGCCCGACCACTTGCACCAGCGACCCCATTCCGTCGCATCTCCTCCAGTCCCTTTCCCCGGCTGTCACCTCTCACCTAACAAAAATATTCAACCTTTCCCTCACTTCCGGTATTTTTCCCTCCTCATTTAAGCATGCCATCATACATCCACTACTTAAAAAGCCCTCCCTCGATCAAAATTGTGCCGCTAATTATAGACCTGTCTCTAATCTTCCCTTCATCTCTAAACTCTTGGAACGCCTGGTCCACTCCCGTCTTACCCGCTATCTCTCAGATAATTCTCTTCTCGACCCTCTTCAATCTGGTTTCCGCTCTTTACACTCTACTGAAACTGCCCTCACTAAAGTCTCTAATGACCTACTAACAGCTAAATCTAATGGTCACTATTCCATGCTAATTCTCTTGGATCTCTCCGCAGCATTCGACACTGTGGATCATCAGCTCCTCCTCACTATGCTCCGCTCCATCGGCCTCAAGGACACCGTTCTCTCTTGGTTCTCCTCCTATCTCTCTGGCCGATCCTTCACTGTTTGTTTTGCTGGTTCCTCCTCCTCTCACATTCCCCTTACTGTTGGGGTTCCTCAAGGATCAGTCCTAGGCCCCCTCCTCTTCTCTTTGTATACTGCCCCTATTGGACAAACAATCAGTAGATTTGGTTTCCAGTACCATCTCTATGCTGACGACACCCAATTATATACCTCTTCTCCTGTTATCACGCCGACCTTTTTAGAAAACACCAGTGATTGTCTTACCGCTGTCTCTAACATCATGTCCTCCCTCTATCTGAAACTGAACCTGTCAAAAACTGAACTCCTCGTGTTCTCTCCCTCTACAAACCTACCTTTGCCCGACATTGCCATCTCTGTGTGCGGTTCCACCATTACTCCAAAGCAACATGCCCGCTGCCTTGGAGTCATCCTTGATTCCGAGCTTTCATTCACCCCCCACATCCGATCACTGGCTCGCTCTTCTTATCTGCATCTCAAAAACATTTCCAGAATTCGCCCTTTTCTTACTTTCGACTCTGCAAAAACTCTTACTGTCTCACTTATTCATTCTCGTCTGGACTATTGTAACTCTCTACTAATTGGCCTACCTTTTACCAGACTCCCCGCTCCAATCTGTCCTGAATGCTGCTGCCAGGATCATATTCCTCGCCAACCGTTACACCGATGCCTCTACCTTGTGCCAGTCATTACACTGGCTACCCATCCAATCCAGAATCCAGTACAAAACTACTACCCTCATCCACAAAGCACTCCATGGCTCAGCACCACCCTACATCTCCTCTCTGGTCTCAGTCTACCAACCTACCCGTGCCCTCCGCTCTGCTAATGACCTCAGGTTAGCATCCTCAATAATCAGAACCTCCCACTCCTGTCTCCAAGACTTTACACGTGCTGCGCCGATTCTTTGGAATGCACTACCTAGGTTAATACTATTAATCCCCAATCCCCACAGTTTTAAGCGTGCACTAAAAACTCATTTGTTCAGATTGGCCTACCGCCTCAACGCATTAACCTAATTATCCCTGTGTGGCCTATTAATAAAAAAACAACAACATAATCACGTTCCTCCATCATGTTCTCATACACTTTATGCAGTTAATAGCCTCTGTGTCTGTACTGCTACATACTTAGGCAGTTAACTGGTTCATGCAGCTTTACATGAACACCCGAGCCTTACACTATGGCTGGTCCAAATAACTAAAGCAATTGTTACCATCCACCTCTCGTGTCTCCCCTTTTCCTCATAGATTGTAAGCTTGCGAGCAGGGCCCTCATTCCTACTGGTATCTGTTTTGAACTGTGATTTCTGTTATGCTGTAATGTCTATTGTCTGTATAAGTCCCCTCTATAAGTTGTAAAGCGCTGCGGAATATGTTGGCGCTATATAAATAAAATTATTATTATTATTATTATTATACTGCATAGGCAGCATCGATAGTAAAAAGATGGTCACACAGGGTTAATAGCAGCGTTAACGGAGTGCGTTACACCGCGGCATAACGCGGTCCGTTAACGCTGCCATTAACCCTGTGTGAGCGCTGACTGGAGGGGAGTATGGAGCGGGCACTGACTGCGGGGAGTAAGGAGCGGCCATTTTGCCGCCGGACTGTGCCCGTTGCTGATTGGTCGTGGCTGTTTGGCCGCGACCAATCAGCGACTTGGGATTTCCATTACAGACAGAAAGACAGACAGAAAGATGGAAGTGACCCTTAGACAATTATATAGTATACAAGTAGGAAAGAGGCGGAGTCTCCTGGCCTAGAACGTTTCCTTTGTTTCCCCGGGGAGATGTACTCTTTATCATTGTTTTCTTGATTACTTTCCTATCAGTTTTACTCTCGAGAACGAGTCTTGGAAACGTCTAACGCGACCATAAATAAAGAACGGTAAAGATTTCCCCAAACTAAATGAAAAACATTTACAACTTACTTGACAGAGATGGAGAATTCCCCCGGGGAGCTCTCACTGTCTCTGAGCAGGAAAGCTCCTATAAACCTCCGACTCAGCAGGATTCCTTCAGCCACTTGTCTGGAGATCCGGCCGCTATACCACCTGTACGGAGAATATAGTGACATAACCTGTATAAAGTGACATGGAGCAGGCTGGTATAACATGGGCATATGCTGTATATAATTATATGTACAACTGGTATAACATGAGCATATTCTCTATATAATTATATACTGCAAATACAGCTCGTATAACATGGGCATATTCTGTATATAAATATATACTGTTTGTACTGTATAACAAGAGCATATTTTGTATATAACTACAGTTGTGCTGAAAAGTTTACATACCCCGGCAGCATTTTTGCTTTCTTGGCCTTTTTTCAGAGAATATGAATGATAACACCAAAGCTTTTTCTCCACTCGGGGTTAGTGGTTGGGTGAAGCCATTTATTGTCAGACTACTGTGTTTTCTCTTTTTAAATCATAATGACAACCCAAAACACCCAAATGACCCTTATTAAAAGTTCACACACCCTATTTCTTAATACCGTGTATTGCCCCCTCTAACATCAATGACAGCTTGAAGTCTTTTGTGGCAGTTGTGGATGAGGTTCTTTATTTTCTCAGATGGTAAAGCTGCCCACTCTTCTTGGCAAAAAGCCTCCAGTTCCTGTAAATTCCTGGGCTGTCTAGCATGAACTGTGCGCTTGAGATCTCCCCAGAGTGGCTCAATGATATTGAGGTCAGGAGACTGAGATGGCCACTCCAGAACCTTCACTTCGTTCTGCTGTAGCCAATGACAGGTCAACTTGGCCTTGTGTTTTGGATCGTTCTCATGTTGGAAATTCCAACTACGTCCCATGCACAGATTCCGGGCTGACGATTGCAACTTTGCCTCCAGTGTTTGCTGATAACGTGCTGCATTCATCTTTCTTTTACCTTTGACCAAGTTTCCTGTGCCTATGTAGCTCACACATCCCCAAAACATCAGCGATCCACCACCGTGCTTTACAGTAGGAATGGTGTTCTTTCCTTAATAGGCCTTGTTGACCTCTCTCCAAATGTAACTTTTATGGTTGTGGCCAAAAAGTTAAATTTTGGTCTCATCACTGCAAATTACCTTGTTCCAGAAGTTTTGAGGCTTGTCTCTGGGCTGTTTTACGTATTGTAGGTGAGATACTTTGTGGCATTTGCACAGTAATGGCTTTCTTCTGGCGACTCGACCATGCAGACCATTTTTTTTCAAGTGCATCCTCATTGTGCATCTTAAAACAGCCACACCGGTAGTTTTGAGAGAGTCCAGTATTTCAGCTGATGTTATTTCTGGGTTTTTCTTTGCATCCCGAACAATTTTCCTGGCAGTTGTGGACACCATTTTTGTTGGTCTACCTGACCGTGGTTTTGTTTTTACAGAGCCCTTGATTTTCCATTTGTTAATCACAGTTTGAACGCTGCTGACTGGCATTATCTATTCCTTGGATATCTTTTTGTATCCCTTTCCTGTTTTATACAGTTCAACTACCTTTTCCCGTAGATCCATTGACAATTCTTTTGCTTTCCCCATGACTCACAATCCAGAAACGTCAGTGGCAGGATGATAGACGCAAGAGTCTGTCTGGATCCCAGAAACTCACTCAGCTTTTATGCACACACACTGATTACAAGCAAACAGGTCACAGATGAGGATGTCGCCTTTAGGAGCCATTCACACCCATTTGTGTCAACTTCTGTGCATGTTCTCAGGCCAAAATCACCAGGGTATGTGCACTTCTGATCAGGGTCATTTGGGTGTTTTGGGTTGTCATTCTGATTTAAAAAGAGAAAACACAGTAGTTTGACAATAAATGGCTTCACGCAACCACTAACCATGAGTGGAGAAAAAGTTTTGGGGTTATTATTCATATTCTCTGAAAAAAGGCCAAGAAAGCAAAAATTCTGTCGGGGTTTGTAAACTGTATATAATTATATATGTACAGCTGGTATAACGTGGGCATCCCCTGTATATAATTATGTATGTACAGGTGGTATAACCTGGGCATCTCCTGTATATAATTATATATGTACAGCTGTTATAACCTGGGCATCTCCTGTATATAGTTATATATACAGCCGGTATAACCTGGGCATCTCCTGTATATAATTATATATGTACAGCTGGTATAACCTGGACATCTCCTGTATATAATTATATATGTACAGCTGGTATAACCTGGGCATCTCCTGTATATAATTATATATGTACAGCTGGTATAACCTGGGCATCTCCTGTATATAATTATATATTAAGCCAAAGTAATACCGCACATGAGACTACCAGAAAGTATACAGGCTAATTTCAGATTAAAATATGCCTTTATTTATAATAAGGTGGCAAATGGTTACAATAAAAATAAAATAAAAAATAATAAAACGTGCGCAAGAACACGACTAATTAATGTAATATATTTATATATGTTTCTAGCTACCCCGGGAAAGGACTCAGTATAGGGATGATTATATATTACTCAACCATGCATATATTATTATTGTGAAAACCATAAAAAAAGTGATTAAGCCACAATAAAGTGAGAAAGAGTGCACACAACTTTACACCAAGTGTAATATGACTGATACATCATCAATTAATCAGAAATTAAATAAAGTGCATGCGTGAAAAAAAATCACACAATAAAGGCAAATCAATGTGCAAAATACGCATAAATATCTAGTACTTACAAATATATACAAAAATTATATCATAGTGAGATATACATCCTATACCTGGGATAAACACTAAAGTTCAAAAAGTGCAAAAGGCCACACATTCAGGGCAAACCAATGTGTAAGATACGCATAGATCTATATACAGAATATATCACAGCGAGATATATATCTCCTATATCTGGGATAACACTGAAGTGCAAAAAAGTGCAGAAAGACCGCACATATAGGGCCAAATGGTGTGCAGAATCTCCAACGATCCACCATAAGAATAGATGCACACAAATTATAATAGCACAGTAAAATATATGTCCTATACCTGAGGGGTAAGCTGGGTCCCGTCTCTGCGCACCCCTGAAGAAGGAGTTTTCCGAAACGCGCGTCGGGGTCTGCAGAGACGGGACCCAGCTTACCCCTCAGGTATAGGACATATACTATACTATACTGAGTCCTTTCCCGGGGTAGCTAGAAACAGATATATTACATTAATTAGTCCTGTTCTTGGGCACGTATTATTATTTTTTATTTTATTTTTATTGTAACCATTTGCCACCTTATTACAAATAAAGGCATATTTTAATCTGAAATTAGCCTGTATACTTTCTGGTAGTCTCATGTGCGGTATCACTTTGGCTTAGTTGTCCCCCTTGCAGTGGTTTCCACTAAAAAATCTTCACAGCACACCATAACTACCTGTGTACTATTAGTATATATATTATTATTTTTTTAATAATCTATATTTTGGATAAGTTTCAGGTGTTCTGTGTTTTTAAACTTATAATTATATATGTACAGCTGGTATAACCTGGGGATCTTCCATGTATACTCTAATTATATACACTCGTCAACACGGAAATTTCAACACCAAGAAGGAAAAGTGCTGGAATTCTGGGAATCCCAGAATGGAGACAGGTTACTGATCTGCAAATGATGGAGAAATGGGAGCTGGAACAAATCATCTGGATTCTTCAGTCTGGAGAAGGAGCAGAAATCCGGGCACTTACATTCATAGACGACCATTGATAACCTCACTGATTGGAGCTGATGCTGTAAGTGCCGGGATTTCTGCTCCTTCTCCAGACTGAAGAATCCAGATCATTTGTTCCAGCTCCCATCATTTGCAGATCAGTAACCTCTCTCCATCCTGGCAGTCCAGGAACTGATAGTTATGAATAGACCCTACAGCAGCTCTGCTCGTCCTCGCTACACAGAATGTGTAACGTATTTTAGGTTTTGCACTGGTCGTTGTGGTTTTAGTTTCCTATTCATGATATCTGTGACTTCAGGGAAATACAGCAGAAGAGGACGAGCTGGGGCGGCGGGTGGTTTGGATGTGGACGGGTGCAGACGATCAGATAAAACGCTACTTACGGATGGGGTTTCACTCTGATATAATTTTTGGGAACAAAACCTTCCAAGCCGTAAAGTTCTGCCTTGTACCAATTCTGGTCATCCTCCATATTAAGAATCTGAAAGAGTTAACAAATATTAATAACAAATATTAAGGCTACGGAGGATAAAGCTTCTATTTATTGTCTATCTATTATCTATCTATATATCATCTATATATTATCTATCTATTACCTATCTATATATCATCTATATATTATCTATCTATCTAAATATCGCTTTATTGGGGAGCAAAACAGAAAATGGGAAAATATATAAAAACTAACAGTAATGTGTCACATCTATGTAATGCGGTTAGGGATTACAATCGCGTATAACATTTTCAGTTTAAAAGTTAAAGAGAAAAGATAAGTAACAGAGAAGCAAACTTATAAATAAAGACTTAGGGTATGTGTCCACGTTCAGGATTGCATCAGGATTTGGTCAGGATTTTCCATCAGTATTTGTAAGCCAAAACCAGGAGTGGAACAATTAGAGGAAAAGTATAAGGGTATGTTTCCACGTTCAGGAAACGCTGCTTGTTTGACGCTGCGCAGAGCTGCAGCGTCAAACAAGCAGCGTCCAGATGTTCCAGCATAGTGGAGGGGATTTTATGAAATCCCGTCTCCACTATGCGTGGAAACCCGCACGCGGCGGCCCTGCGACTCCGGACATGCTGCGCGTCTTTTCAGATCGCAGCATGTCCGTACACCTTGCGGGGACGCTGCGTCCCCGCAAGGCATATCACAGGGCCCTATGGGAGAGAGCGATCATCCCGGATGTGAAGAGTTAACACATCCGGCATGATCGCGTCCCATTAAGGGGGCGGGGCTTAGCGCCGAGCGGCTTCGCCGCTGCGGCGATACCGCCGCCCATCCGTAACGTGGAGACATACCCTAACAGAAACATATGCACCACTTCTGCATTTATCACCCACTCCTGGTTTTGGCTTACAAATACTGATGAAAAATCCTGACCAAATCCTGATGCAATCCTGAACGTGGACACATACCCTTAGGGGGCAAAGTCAGAGCATGATTCCCACCTCTTATAATAGGTAGCGTAATAGTTCTTTGCTATGGCATGGCTTTTCTCATGAGTTAGGTAGAGCCATTTTATCCAAAATATCACCAATATTAGGAATAGAATCTTCTTTCCATAAAGCTGCTATAGAATCTTTAGTGAGCAGACATAAACGAATTACTGTGGATTTGTGAGAAGGGTGAATTACATCTAAATCCAATGATAGTAAGGCCATTTTGGGCGTCAAAACTATTTTTTTGCTTTACTATTTTATTAACAATTTGTGAAATTCCCAACCATAACGGCCTGATTGTGGGACACTCCCAAAACAGATGAAGAAGATCTGTAAAACCACATTCTCTCCAGCAATCTGGAGATTTACTGGGAAAAATTCTAGCCAACTTGAGAGGGGTAAAAAACCATCGAGATACTATTTTATGGTAGGACTCGTGTAATGTGGCGCAAATATTTGAAGAGTTTGTTAATCTGAAGGCTTCATACCATTGTTCTAGGGATATTATCATTCTCAGGCTCCGTGTTCAATGTATCAGATATTTTTTGAATTCCAATATGATTTATTGTCCGGATTGCACAACAGCAAGCTAGTAGATTCAGTAACAAAATATTTTTTTCTTAATGAGTTTCAAAATATATTTTTTTATGATAGTAACTTACGATCTCGAGTAGAAACATTTTTGGGGGTTAGTACAATTTCTTTGCTTATAAACTGCTTACCATCGTGCAAATCCCCTTCTTGTTTCCAAGAAGCTGGAATCTCTTCTGCCACAATTTTTGCAAAGAACCTTAAGGAAATGTTTTGAAGCTGGTTAAGCCTTGTACCTCTTTTATTATGAATCTGAGGCTTGGCTAAATATTTCCAGGCCCAGAGAGTAGCTGAAATTGTAGGTGATTGAAAAGTCATTGGTCTAGAAGATAGAAGAAATTCTAAAATAAGACTCGAAAGAGGGGTGTTGTTAATAATATTTTTCAATTTCGGACCATTCCGGAATGTTATCAGTTTTAATCCAAGAATGAGGCTGCTGAACTAAATTCGCATGGTAATAACGGATTACATTTGGAAGGGCAAGGCCTCCCTTTAGTTTATTTTTGAGAGTACTAGAGGTAGTCCTGGCTCTTTTTTTATTCCAAACAAAGCTATTTACTATTGACTGTAATTGTCTAATACATTCTAAAGGAAAATCTAAGGGGATGGCATAGAACATATAAAGGGTTTTAGGTAGTGTAAAAAGTTTAAGTAGAGTAATCCTGCCAATCCATGATATTTCCTGTTTCACTAAGTTATTTAACTCTGTTTGGGTATCAATAATGTTTTTTTTGTAGGTTAAACTCAATAGTTTTACGTAAATTTCTTGAGATAGAAATACACAGATAAACTATACATTATTTTTTCCCCATTCAAAACTTGAAAATTTTTTTGATTGAGTCGCTTAAGAAGAAATCCAAGATTTTTGATTTAGTCTGATTAATTTTATAATATGAGATTTTAGAAAATTCTTCAAAAATTTGTAAGATAGTTTATAGGGATTCTAAAGGATTAGATAAACTTAAAATGATATCGCCTGCAAATAAACCCAGTTTATATTGGTTATTTCCAGTTTGAATGCCTTTTATTTGCTGGTTCTCCCTTATACACTCAGCTAGTGGCTCCATTAGTAAAGCGAAAAGTAAAGGTGAAAGTGGGCAGCCTTGCCTTGTCCCGTTGGTTGTTTGAATTTTTTTGGGCAAATGATTATTCACAAATACATTCGCAGACGGATACGAGTATAATGGCATGATCATCCTTATAATTTTAGGGTTAAAGCCGAATTTACTAAGAGTAGGGTAAATTGGGACTATTTAATCGCTATCGATGGCTTTCTCTGCATCCAAAGCCACAAATAAAGATGGAGTTTTATTAAGTTTAATATGGTTAATTAAGTAAAAGCCGTCGCCGCCTCACCACCGCCAGAGCCGCCGCCGCCTCACCCCTACCTTCTGTCTCTTCCCCACTATCCCATAGAATGTAAGTCCGCAAGGACAGGGTCCTCCTCTCCCCTCTGTACCAGTGTGTCACTGTAAACCTGTTTACTGTAAATGATATCTATAACCCTGTATGTAACCCCTTTCTCATGTACAGCACCATGGAATTAATGGTGCTATATAAATAAATAATAATAATAATCTATTATCTATCTATCTACAGTATTATCTATCTATTATCTATCTATCATCTATATATTTATCATCTATCTATTATCTCTCTATTATTTATCTATTATCTATTATTATTATTTATCTATTATCTATCTTTATTATCTATTATCTATCTAACATCTATCTATCATCTATCTATTATCTATCTAATTATTATCTATCTATCTATCTATCAGCAAAAATTGGAACAGCACAAATCCTTTTACTTATCTTCGGGTGCAAAGCCCCTAGACCACCCGTCCACCGGTTGTCTCTAGTCCATACATTTCCAAAAAAGCAGGCAGCACTCCATTTTCTTAAAGGTAATATGCAGGATTTATTTAAGCCCACATGTCTGGCAGAGACATGTGGGCTTAAATAAATCCTGCATATTACCTTTAAGAAAATGGAGTGCTGCCTGCTTATTTGGAAATGTATCTATCTATCTATCTATCTATCTATCTATCTATCTATCTACCTATCTATCTCTGTATACATCTATCTCCATCTCTGAGGGCCATTATTTAACACACTAGTACCCAATCTAGACCATCCCTTTAAGTTGTGGGTTCCGGGTGTCTCCAGCTCCCATGTTGTGCCTCTATACATTTCAGATCCAACCACCAGACTAAACAAGGCAGGTAAACACAATAGAAAGCACCTAAGAATAGCGCTTCTGTGTACTGACCCAGGGAGGAAAAGAAACATCCTGTTTGTGCGGATATTTTACATTTTTGGCCCACGTCTTGAAGTGGACTCCTCCTCGTAACCAGTTAGATGCCACACCTTCAAAGCTGCAAAGAAACCTGTTTTGATAATTCTGTAATATGTTGGTAGGATCGAGACAAGGTGTAGTCCGTGGTCTCCAGTCCCTTATACGGTGGAGATTAGCGGCCCACCAACGATGATGCCGCTGAAGCTAATATCATGGCCATCCTGATGAAGGCAGCTGGATTTGCCCACTGCACCCTCTGCCAGCACCAGCCACATCATTTTATGATTTACCGTCTTACTATTGGTCCTTTTCAGATCCACCAACAATCTAATATTAATGAGAAATGGCTGACGGACTTCCATTGGCAAAAAAGTCAAAATAAAGGATTGATCCCAAGTGTTTGGCTCATTTTGCAGTAACACAGACCTTCAAATGACCTGGGAGTGAGTGTTTAAAGGAGATCTGTGGCCAAATCCAAAGTGACCAGTCTTTGCTTTAATTTTATTCCCACTGAGCCCCAGACTATAGCATTTTATGTTTTATTAAGATCCGCCATATGGTTTCAGAGATATGGCTGTTTTTATTTAGTATTCATTTTCATGGTCTCTACCAGAGGGGGTGTGACTCGCAGGGTAATTATGCAGTGACATGCCCCTGAGGACCCTGTGAGCCACACCCCCCTTTGTAAATATCCTAAAAATTACAACCTAATTAAAAGGCTTACATCTCTGGAACCATATGTTGAATTTGAAAAAAACAAAAAATGCAATAATCTGGAGATCAGCGAGAGTAAGACAAGAGCACAAAGTCGCCACTTTTGTTCTGAAGACATATCCCCTTTATACTGGAAATCTAACAAAAAACATCACTTAATATATTGTAAATCTCCAAAATAAGAGTGCTCTATAGAGGGAGACCAAATCCCTTTGACGCCACACAGAGCCTTCGATTACTGGAAGTCTTATTCAAGACATATTACAAGATCACTATGAAATACATATTCCCTTTAAAGGGATATAACAGCTTCTCCTTTTCTAACTAATTTTTTACACTGTTATACACATATCCTTGCATGCTGGGGGTTGTGGTTTCCCAACAGCTAGACAGCTAAGATCTTTAGATCTGATCAATCATCCGACACAAATCATATGGAGTCTTAAGGAGTGCCCCTTTAATTTGGGAACTGCAATTTAATCTTGGACTTTACATCTTGGATATATCTAATGAATATGATGATCGTACCTTCAAAGTGTCTCCCTTGCTGAATGGCAGCTCGTCCCTTTCGGTCGTCTTAAAGTTGTACATGGCCACAGCCTCCATGTCTTCTACTCGGGGAACCTCTGACTGACGTTCTGTGGGTTCAGTGACCACTAGCAGCAGATGACTTGCACTGGTGGAAAATCCGTGGGTGGGATGGCAGCCTCCAATGGGCTCTCAAATGGTGAGGAAGCAAGCAGAGCTCTTGGTAGTGGAAACCAAGTCATGCATGTCTAAGATCGAAGGTTGGGCCTCGGAAATTCAGAGGGGGCTACCGATAAAAGGTGATGTGCCAGTCACCAGCCCCTACCTAGGAGGAAAGAAAAAATGATAGTAGTAAGAGTACCAATTCTCAAATTGCTGAAATTGCACCATAGAGTAGTCTTCACTTTTTGGCAGCAGGTATCCGCAGTCTGTCAAGAAGGGGGTTGGAGACCATGGTCCCTGTGGGTGAGGGCGAGTACCTGGTTAAAAAGTGTACAGGCATCACGTAGAGCACCTGTAGGATGGTCATGAAAGCCGAAGACCACAGTCAGGATAAAAATACAGCACCTGCCACATACAGGAGCGCACTCACCGCACGGACCTCCAGTACTACCCACCAAGCAGCCGCTCTAAGGCCTCCTCTGATGGGAACGCGAAATCTCAAGCCTTAGCTGCAGTTTTATCTCCGCTCTGCTGAGTCTGCAAAGGAAGAGGCTCTTCTCTCACAAAGTCTTAACCTTTTTTTTTTTTTTTGCAGATAAAGGCAAACAGGATGTTAGTGTAAAACACTCCGACAAAACACCCGGCCTCATGACAGCCCAGCATAGTAGGCTGCACTGAGGGTCCATAACGTGCGTCCCCTCACAGCGGGGTCACTGCAAAATGTCCCAGTGTTATGTCTAATGGTATATACTGTACATCACTGACTGCAAACATCAATTCATTACCTACATATAATGGCTACAATTAGTATTATAACAGTTTTATGTTTCTACAGTAGTGGCAGCATTGTAGTAGTTATATTCTTGTACATAGGGGCAGTATTATAGTAGTTATAGTCTTGTACATAGGGACAGTATTATAGTAGTTATATTCTTATACATAGGGGCAGTATTACAGTAGTTATAGTCTTGTACATAGGGACAGTATTATAGTAGTTATATTCTTATACATAGGGGCAGTATTATAGTAGTTATATTCTTGTACATAGGGGCAGTATTATAGTAGTTATATTCTTGTACATAGGAGGCAGTATTATAGTAGTTATATTCTTGTACATAGGAGCAGTATTATAGTAGTTATATTCTTGTACATAGGAGCAGTATTATAGTAGTTATATTCCTGTACATAGGAGCAGTATTATAGTAGTTATATTCTTGTACATAGGGACAGTATTATAGTAGTTATATTCTTATACATAGGGGCAGTATTATAGTAGTTATATTCTTGTACATAGGGGCAGTATTATAGTAGTTATATTCTTGTACATAGGAGGCAGTATTATAGTAGTTATATTCTTGTACATAGGAGCAGTATTATAGTAGTTATATTCTTGTACATAGGAGCAGTATTATAGTAGTTATATTCCTGTACATAGGAGCAGTATTATAGTAGTTATATTCTTGTACATAGGGACAGTATTATAGTAGTTATATTCTTATACATAGGGGCAGTATTATAGTAGTTATATTCTTGTACATAGGGGCAGTATTATAGTAGTTATATTCCTGTACATAGGAGCAGTATTATAGTAGTTATATTCTTGTACATAGGGGCAGTATTATAGTAGTTATATTCTTGTACAGAGGGGCAGTATTATAGTAGTTATATTCTTGTACATAGGGGCAGTATTATAGTAGTTATATTCTTGTACATAGGGGCAGTATTATAGTAGTTATATTCTTGTACATAGGGGCAGTATTATAGTAGTTATATTCTTGTACATAGGAGGCAGTATTATAGTAGTTATATTCTTGTACATAGGAGCAGTATTATAGTAGTTATATTCTTGTACATAGGAGCAGTGTTATAGTAGTTATATTCCTGTACATAGGAGCAGTATTATAGTAGTTATATTCTTGTACATAGGGGCAGTATTATAGTAGTTATATTCCTGTACATAGGAGCAGTATTATAGTAGTTATATTCTTGTACATAGGGGCAGTATTATAGTAGTTATATTCTTGTACATAGGAGCAGTATTATAGTAGTTACATTCTTGTATATAGGGGGCAGTATTATAGTAGTTACATTCCTGTACATAGGAGCAGTATTATAGTAGTTATATTCTTGTACATAGGGGCAGTATTATAGTAGTTATATTCTTGTACATAGGGGCAGTATTATAGTAGTTACATTCCTGTACATAGGAGCAGTATTATAGTAGTTATATTCTTGTACATAGGGGCAGTATTATAGTAGTTATATTCTTGTACATAGGGGCAGTATTATAGTAGTTATATTCTTGTACATAGGGGCAGTATTATAGTAGTTATATTCTTGTACATAGGGGCAGTATTATAGTAGTTATATTCTTGTACATAGGGGCAGTATTATAGTAGTTATATTCTTGTACATAGGGGCAGTATTATAGTAGTTATATTCTTGTACATAGGAGCAGTATTATAGTAGTTATATTCTTGTACATAGGAGCAGTATTATAGTAGTTATATTCTTGTACATAGGAGCAGTATTATAGTAGTTATATTCTTGTACATAGGAGCAGTATTATAGTAGTTATATTCTTGTACATAGGGGCAGTATTATAGTAGTTATATTCTTGTACATAGGGGCAGTATTATAGTAGTTATATTCTTGTACATAGGAGCAGTATTATAGTAGTTATATTCTTGTACATAGGGGCAGTATTATAGTAGTTATCTTGTACATAGAGGCAGTATTATAGTAGTTATATTCTTGTACATAGGAGCAGTATTATAGTAGTTATATTCTTGTACATGGTGGCAGTATTATAGTAGTTATATTCTTGTACATAGGGGCAGTATTATAGTAGTTATATTCTTGTACATAGGGGCAGTATTATAGTAGTTATATTCCTGTACATAGGAGCAGTATTATAGTAGTTATATTCTTGTACATAGGGGCAGTATTATAGTAGTTATATTCTTGTACATAGGGACAGTATTATAGTAGTTATATTCTTGTACATAGGGGCAGTATTATAGTAGTTATATTCTTGTATATAGGAGCAGTATTATAGTAGTTATATTCTTGTACATAGGAGCAGTATTATAGTAGTTATATTCTTGTACATAGGAGCAGTATTATAGTAGTTATATTCTTGTACATAGGAGCAGTATTATAGTAGTTATATTCTTGTACATAGGGGCAGTATTATAGTATTTATATTCTTGTATATAGGAGCAGTATTATAGTAGTTATATTCTTGTACATAGGAGCAGTATTATAGTAGTTATATTCTTGTACATAGGAGCAGTATTATAGTAGTTATATTCTTGTACATAGGGGCAGTATTACAGTAGTTATATTCTTGTACATAGGGGTAGTAGTTATTCATTTTGCAATGTCTCAGAAGTAATTTTTAGTACCGATACTAAGCTGATGATATCCTGTACCCATATGACATCATAGCTTTTTCCTTACACAAATAACTTATTTATAGAGGGAGATAACAGGGTCTTTGGTACCACCTCTTGGAGGTTGAATAAGAAGTAAATATCAACTCTTTAATCTTTGATAAGATTGTCTCATGTTTCAGAGCTCTAAAGGTACCTTCACACGAAGCGACGCTGCAGCAATAGCGACAACGATGCCGATCGCTGCAGCGTCGCTGTTTGATCGCTGGGGAGCTGTCACACAGACCGCTCTCCAGCGACCAACGATGCCGAGGTCCCCGGGAAACCAGGGTAAACATCGGGTTGCTAAGCGCAGGGCCGCGCTTAGTAACCCGATGTTTACCCTGGTTACCAGCGTAAAAGTAAAAAAAACAAACAGTACATACTCACCTGAGCGTCCCCCAGCCTCTGCTTCCTGACACTGACTGAGCGCCGGCCCTAACAGCACAGCGGTGACGTCACCGCTGTGCTTTCACTTTCACTTTAGGGCCGGCGCTCAGTAAGTGTCAGGAAGCAGACGCTGGGGGACGCGCAGGTGAGTATGTACTGTTTGTTTTTTTTACTTTTACGCTGGTAACCAGGGTAAACATCGGGTTACTAAGCGCGGCCCTGCGCTTGGTAACCCGATGTTTACCCTGGTTACCAGTGTAAAACATCGCTGGTATTGTTGCTTTTGCTGTCAAACACAACGATACACGGCGATCGGATGACCAAATAAAGTTCTTGACTTTATTCAGCGACCAGCGACATCACAGCAGGATCCTGATCGCTGCTGCGTGTCAAACTAAACGATATCGCTAGCCAGGACGCTGCAACGTCACGGATCGCTAGCGATATCGTTACAAAGTCGTTTCGTGTGAAGGTACCTTTAGAATGACACACAGATCGGTGATGGTCCAGGTCCTGAGAACACACGGCATACACAGACCGGGGTACGGAGTCGAATCCTATGTTTTCTATTGAATCTGTACTCCATGAGGAATTTGAGCTGTGTACATCTCAGGATGAGGGGGGATTCAGGACCTGGACCACCACTGGTCTCTTTGTAACTATGAGCGTAATTAATATGAAAGGTTTATTTACTCTTTAAATCACTGGTTGTACTTAGCAAGAAAAAGTTTGCCTTTTGTCGCCATCTAGTGACATTTATGTGGTACTGCAAAATAACTTTATTGTTCTAATCTTGCAACATAAAAATTCCTTCCATTCTCTGAGCAAGTAAACTAGAAGCACTGGATCTTTAGGTAGCGGTGACGTCACTGAGGCTCCGCTCCCAGCAGCTCATTCACCAGTGGTTCTCAGCCTGGGCGGTCGCATCTTGGCACCGTCCAGGTTGAAAACTATTTCTCCACCAAACATGGATTACAGCGCGAGACAGGACGACGGACAAGTAAGGTATATTGTTGTTTTATTATGTTTGGTATATTACAGGAGAACGAGGGCTATGGAGGAATTAGGTGAGGTTGTAAGTATGGTTTAATTAAGATTATTAAAGGAGTCTGTCATTTTTTTTTCAATTAAAGGACTTTATTTTTGGGATCTGTGTGTTTATACAATGTGATGTGGTTAATAATGGGGTCGTCTTATTGATGCCTCCTTATTACTAATCTCGGGGCTTGATGTCACCCGACTATACAAAGGTAACATCAACCCCACAAATATGAACATCGCTTGCCACCACTACAGGGCAAGTGGGAAGAGTGAGGCTAAGTGCCAGAATTGGCACATCTTAGAGATGCGCCATTTCTGGGGCACTGAGAGCTGATGTTTTTAGCCTGGGGGCGACCAGTATCCATGGCCCCTTCCTAGGCTATTAATATCAGCCCGCAGCTGTCTGCATAGCCTTTGCTGGTTATTAATTATAGGGGAACCCCACATCATTTTTTTTTTGGGGGGGGGGGTTCCCCCATTTTAATAGCCAGTAAAGGCTAATTATACAGCTGTGAGCGGATATTAATAGCTTGGGAAGCTCCATGGGTATTTCCCCCTTACCAGACTATAAACATCTGCCCCCAGCTGTTGACTTTCCCTCTGCTGGTTTCGAAAATTACGTGGCGCCATTTTTCCCCCCAAAAAATAATCTTTTATTAATTAAGTACATGTACAGTAAGCTGCACACACACTGTACTAATTGTGTTTGTCACTCGCATGGTCCGAGTGCTGTGAGTTTTTTTCTCGCACCCACTGACTTCAATTGTAGGATGCGATCCGATTTCCGATTACAATCGCAGTGTGCTGCGACTTTTTTCCAGTCCAATCGTGATCCAATCCGAGCTGGAAAAAAAATGCAGATGATCACACAACCATAGAATAACATTGGTCCGAATTCAATCCGATTTTTTATCGGATTGCATTCGTCCGATTTCATCACAAGTGGGCATGAGCCCTTACTAAACTTTCTCCTCTCCAATCCATCCTGAATACGGCAGCCAGCTGCTTCACCGATGCCTCCACCTTGTGCCAGTCATTACACTGGTTACCCATGCGCTACAGAATACAATGTAAACTCATCTCTCGCACCTACAAAGTCCTCCAGAGTTCTGTAACACCCTATATCTCCTCCATCAACTCGCACGTGGCCTCTGTTCTATAAATGACCTAAGACTAACATCCTCCATAATCCAACCCTTGCAACTCCGTCTCCAGGACTTCTCTCGTGCTGCGCCAGTTTTCTGGAATGCACTACCCCGGACGATCCGACTGTTACCTAGTGCCCAGCGTTTTTAAGTGTGCACTAAAAACATATTTCTTTAATTAAACCTATCACGTCACCTCACTAACCTAACTCTTCTCGTTCCCTCCTTCCAAATAGGATTCAGAATCTTCTCCCTTCCATTCCTCTGTCTTCCCACCTTCCATGCACACGATACCTGCACTTGATAATTGCACTTAAACACACGGGCTGATGACAGGATCCTGCAGCTTTATATGAAAAGCCCTATTTATTATGATTGCTTGACCTGAAATTACAAGCACTTTATTGTCTCCCCCCCCCCCCCTACTTCCTTGCAGATTGTAAGCTTGCGAGCAGGACCCTCACTCCTAATTTAGCTGTATAAACTGACTTACCTTGTATTGAATTATTGTCTATATATGTCACCGCAAGTGCTGCAGATTATGTTGGCGCTATATAAATAAAATTATTATAATATATTCAGCACCTAGTTGTGACCACTAGGGAGCGCTGTGTGATTAATATTTACTTATGGCATGCGTCAATCTGCAGCTCCCAGACCTGGCAGCGGTTTTAGCCAGCTACTTACCAGCCTTGCGCTCAGGTTTTTCCATGGTATTAAAGCCATGTGCCGGCACATAAATCCAGGGATCTGCACTAATCCTTTCCAGACTCGATGAATATCTATTTTTATGGATGTGATTCATAACATATTGGAAATATGCTCTTGTGCTGCAGAAACAAACAATACGGAGTCTGCCTATATAATGTTCACTCTACGCCAAATGCATAGACCCAAAGCAAGGATCAAGGTTTGTGGAGGCTCCAAAAGGCAGGATGAGGAATACTTCACCCAAACAGTAATGTGCCCAAAATAGCGCAATTCAGCACCACATAATACTGCAACACACTGCTAACATAATACTATAATACAACGCCTACATTATACTGCAATACAGTACACTCATAGTACTGTACCACAGTGCCCACATAGTACTGCAAAAGAATGCATAAATCATACTACAATGCCCTCATAGTACTGCAACATAAATCCTACATAAAACTGCAATACAGTGGCTATATAATACTACAAGGTCTACAAAATACTAAAACACATTGTCCACATACTCAAAAACTGTGCCCATACACTATTATAATATAGCTCTATATCCTATTGGAACAGAGTGGCAACCTAATATCGCTATACAATGTCCACTTAGTGTTGGAAGACCGTGAAAGTAGTACTGTAATACAGTACAGTACACACCTAATATCCCAATATGGCATTCACATACTGCTGTGATACAACACCCACATAATACTATAATAGTGAACCCGCATAACACATGAATATAGCACTTCCATAATACTCCAGTGCAGAGTTCACATAATACCACTATACAGTGCGTACATAATATTGCAGCACAGTACACACATTACGCAGAGACAGTGATCATATAATACTGTAATAAAGAGTGCAAATACTACAGTAACAGAATAAAACCATAATATCTCAATATGGAATCTGCATAATACCGCAATACAGCACCTACATAAATACGGCAATACATACATCTGTACTTACAAAGTCCACCTAATACAACAATACAACACCCACATAAATACTGGAATAGAGCACAGACATACAGTTAAGTCCATATATATTTGGACAGAGACAACATTTTTCTAATTTTGGTTATAGACATTACCACAATGAATTTTAAACAAAACAATTCAGATGCAGTTGAAGTTCAGACTTTCAGCTTTCATTTGAGGGTATCCACATTAAAATTGGATGAAGGGTTTAGGGGTTTCAGCTCCTTAACATGTGCCACTCTGTTTTTAAAGGGACCAAAAGTAATTGGACAGATTCAAGAATTTTAATTAAAATGTTAATTTTTAGTACTTGGTTGAAAACCCTTTGTTGGCAATGACTGCCTGAAGTCTTGAACTGATGGACATCACCAGACGCTGTGTTTCCTCCTTTTTGATGCTACTCCAGGCCTTCACTGCGGTGGTTTTCAGTTTCTGTTTGTTGGTGGGCCTTTCTGTCTGAAGTTTAGTCTTTAACAAGTGAAATGCTGCTCAATTGGGCTGAGATCAGGTGACTGACTTGGCCATTCAAGAATATTCCACTTCTTTGCTTTAATAAACTCCTGGGTTGCTTTGGCTTTATGTTTTGGGTCATTGTCCATCTGTAGTATGAAACGACGACCAATCAGTTTGGCTGCATTTGGCTGGATCTGAGCACACAGTATGGCGGCTCTGAAGACCTCAGAATTCATTCCTGTGTCACATCATCAATAAACACTAGTGACCCAGTGCCACTGGCAGCCATGCATGCCCAAGCCATCACACTGCCTCCACCGTGTTTTACAGATGATGTGGTATGCTTCGGATCATGAGCTGTACCACGCCTTCGCCATACTTTTCTCTTTCCATCATTCTGGTAGAGGTTGATCTTGGTTTCATCTGTCCAAAGAATGTTCTTCCTGAACTGTGATGGCTTTTTAGATGTTTTTTAACAAAGTCCAGTCTAGCCTTTTTCTTCTTGATGCTTATGAGTGGCTTGCACCGTGCAGTGAACCCTCTGTATTTACTTTCATGCAGTCTTCTCTTTATGGTAGATTTGGATATTGATACGCCGACCTCCTGGAAAGTGTTGGTCACTTGGTTGGCTGTTGTGAAGGGGTTTCTCTTCACCATGGAGATTATTCTGCGATCCTCCACCACTGTTGTCTTCCGTGGGCGCCCAGGTCTTTTTGCATTGATGAGTTCCCCAGTGCTTTCTTTCTTTCTCAGGATGTACCAAACTGTAGATTTTGCCCCTCCTAATATTGTAGCAATTTCTCGGATGGGTTTTTTCTGTTTTCCACACCTGTCCATGAAATAGCCTTGGAGTCAATTGTCCAGTTACTTTTGGTCCCTTTTAAAACAGGGTGGCACATGTTAAGGAGCTGAAACTCCTAAACCCTTCATCCAATTTTAATGTGGATACCCTCAAATGAAAGCTGAAAGTCTGAACTTCAACTGCATCTGAATTGTTTTGTTTAAAATTCATTGTGGTAATGTCTATAACCAAAACTAGAAAAATGTTGTCTCTGTCCAAATATATATGGACTTAACTGTACATCTTTACAAAGTCCACATAATACCGCAATACAACACCCACATAAATACTGGAATAGAGCACAGACATACATCTTTACAAAGTCCACATAATACTGCAATACATCATCCACATAAATACTGCAATAGAGCACCTACATACATACATCTGTATTTACAAAGTCCACATAATACCGCAATACAACACCCAAATAAATACTGGAATAGAGCACCTACATACATCTGTATAAACAAAGTCCACATAATACCACAATACATAGTCCACATACATACGGCTATAGAGCACCTACATACATACATCTGTACTTACAAAGTCCACATAATACCGCAATACAACGCCCACATAAATATTGGAATAGAGCACATACATCTTTACAAAGTCCACATAATACCGCAATACATAATCCACATAAATACGGCAATTGAGCAGCTACATAAATTCATCTGTACTTACAAAGTCCACATAATACCGCAATACAACACCCACATAAATACTGGAATGGAGCACATATATACATCTTTATAAAGTCCACATAATACCGCAATACATCACCCACATAAATACAGCAATAGAGCACCTACATACATACATCTGTACAAAGTCCATATAATACCGCAATATAACACCCACATAAATACGGCAATAGAGCACCTACATACATCTTTAGAAAGTCTACACAATACAGCAATATAGCATCCAAATAACACTGCAGTATAGTACACACGCATTATACTGCAATATAGTGCTATAATACGGCCAAGCACAGATAATACCGCCAGAACATACCACAACCTAGCAGTGTGACCAGCATGGGTTGTGATTATGACTCAGACATATATGGGAGGGTTTCGTGTTTCTCTTCCATCAGCTTTAGATGCCAATTGCCCAACATGTGAGTTGCGACATTTTAAGGGGCCATAAGCCACAGAATTCCTGCCCCTTGTGACATATCCTTCAGATGGCAGCGATGACTGACAGCAGCAGAACCACTGATCAATCTGATGTCACCGCCATCTCCACAGGAGCCGCTGATGGCAACATTTCTTGTTGTTTTTTTCCATTATCTCGACCGATAAATAAACCTAATAATAAATGATCTAAGTGCTGCTAAAAACATGATGTCATGTGCCGGCCCCGGGGTCCCAGGGGGCTATACTGACAGTAAGTGAATAATTTTATCAGCTAATGATGGGTGTGAATAATCCAGGAGATCCCTGGAGGGGGCGACCAGCTGAGGCTTGGTGACCTACGGCTGTGCTAAGTGATGCGAGTAATCAATGCACTGGGTCAGGAGGAGCAGACCTCACTGTACACCAGGGGCCACAGGCACAAGAACCTCGAGAGTTCAGACATTAAGGAGGTCACATCTCTAGATCCAGATGATGCTGGTCACTTTTTGCCACCCTTGATAGGATTTCGGATCTCTTCCGAGAACGCGGGAGGTCTCTCCATGTTCAGGAGCCTCATGGTCTCTCAGCGAGAATTGGTGGGTACTCTAATGTGTGCACGTATGTATATAGATAGACCATAGCAATCAATAGACTCTAAGGGGGTGTTGTGGGCACGCTCTGTGATCTATGCTGAGCAGGGAGAGAAGGTGAGCTGTGAAAATCACCTATTGTGAATAGTGGATTTTGTGGTATCTATGCATAGTTGTTACCGATCATTAGACTGTGAATGTGTTGTGGGCATGCTCTGTAACCTGTGCAGAGGTCATTGTGCAGGGAGAGGGAGGAAGAAAGCTGTGACCATCAGATATGGTGGATCTGGAGTGATATATCTATGTATAGGGTTTACCTGTTAATGTAATGGGAAACTTTCATGGGCATGCTCTGTGACCTGCGCAAAGAAGGGGGACAAAGTGAGCTGTGACAATCAACTATTGTCAATAGTGGATCCTGAGCTGCCTATACAAAGCAGTTACCTGTAAATGTAATGCAGGGAGGAGGAGGTGAGCTGTAACTACAACCTATTGTGAATAGTGGATCCACTTTTTTCTATATTTTTATAGGTGTACCTGTTAATGTAATGGGAAAGTGTCATGGGAATGCTCTGTGACCTGTGCAGAGAGGAGGAAGAAGAGAGCTGTAATCATGACGTATTGTGAATGGTGGATTCTGTGTTTTCTATATTTATATAGGTGTACCTGTTATTGTAATGGGAAAGTGTCATGGGAATGCTCTGCGACCTGTGCAGAGAGGAGGAGGAAGAGAGCTGTAACCATAACCTATTGTGAATGGTGGATCCTATGTCTTCTATATACAGCTATTTGTCAATAGAATGTGAAAGTGTCATGGGTATGCTCTCTGACCTGTGCAGGGAGGAAGAGGAAGTGAGCTGTGACCATCACCTATTGTGAATGGTGGATCCTGTGTTATCTACAGTATATAGAGGTGTTATCAGTCATTGTACAGGAGGAGGAGGTGAGCTGTGACATCACCTATTGTGAATGGGGGATCCTGTGTTATCTACAGTATATAGAGGTGTTATCAGTCATTGTACAGGAGGAGGAGGTGAGCTGTGACATCACCTATTGTGAATGGTGGATCCTGTGTTATCTACTGTATATAGAGGTGTTATCAGTCATTGTACAGGAGGAGGAGGTGAGCTGTGATATCACCTATTGTGAATGGTGGATCCTGTGTTATCTACTTTATAAAGAGGAGTTATCAGTCATTGTACAGGAGGAGGAGGTAAGCTGTGACACCACCTATTGTAAATGATGGATCCTGTGTTATCTACTGTATATAGAGGTGTTATCAGTCATTGTACAGGAGGAGGAAGTGAGCTGTGACATCACCTATTGTGAATGGTTGATCCTTTGTAATATAATGGTGTTACCTTTCATTGTAATCGTGCCATACATGGCAGTGAGATGACTGCTGAGAAGTCATCTCTATAGAGCAGGACGTATCAGACCAGTATAAGACTTAGTGGTCAGACTCAGAGTACAAACTAACAAGTTTTCAAGATTGTATTAATATAGGTAGATTGTGAAGAAGAACACTATAAGGGTCACAGATAGCACGCTGCTAGCCATATTCACATAAAACGTAACCCCCAAACTAATGACAATGAGCCTGGTGCTGGCTGTGAAAGGGTTAACTCGCATGGCTTCTTCTCTGAGTAATGTGTTTACATGGAAGCGCCCAAGAATGCGGCCCACCTGCTCCCTCTATTGTTGTGCTGGAGCAGTGCGGCCTATGGAGGATTGGGTGTGTCTCCGGAGTGACACCCTGGGCCAGCCGCAGTCTGTATATGCCTGGGGTGCTGGAATCACACTGACATCCATTGTCACATTCATGTGTAATGCACCAACTGCAGACATTGTTAGGACATGATTACAGGGACTTACTGAAAGCGCAGAGGTGAAGCCTGCAAAGTGGGCTAGACACTGTCTACACTGGCGGATGTAGGAGAACAGCGCCGGCATAAAGACCCTCTAATCGTGGTCTGTTTTACTTAAAAGGCTCGTCCCATAAACAACAAATATCGTCTATCCATAATATAGAGGATAAACGTGATCGGAGGGGATTCGGTGGCTGAGACCCCCACCAATCGTAAAAACAGGTCCTCTGTGTGATGCAGCATCCCAACTGCGACCACCCCTATACACAGCGAAGAGAGCAGTGGTTGAACAGGCCGACTACCACTGTATACACACAGCGGGCCTTGCTACACTAATGTGAATGAACTGTGGGTATTTATGCCTAATTATCCCATCTAGCCCTTGATTTTCCATGATTTCTTCTACCGTCTTATCTTTCTTCTTGATCTCTTCCACAACCCAGTCTTCAAACATGACCATTTCCAGTTTCTGGTCTTCCAACATGACCTCTTCCAGCTCCTGATCTGCCAACACGACCTCTTCTAGCTACTGATCTGCCAACACGACCTCTTCTAGCTTCTGATCTGCCAACATGACCTCTTCCAGCTCTTGATCTGCCAACATGACGCCTTCCAGCTCTTGGGCTGCCAACATGACCTCTTCCACTTTCTGGTCTGCCAACATGACCTCTTCCAGCTCCTGATCTGCCAACATGACCTCTTCCACTTTCTGGTCTGCCAACATGACCTCTTCCAGCTCCTGATCTGCCAACATGACCTCTTCCACTTTCTGGTCTGCCAACATGACCTCTTCCAGCTCCTGATCTGCCAACATGACCTCTTCCAGCTCCTGATCTGCCAACATGACCTCTTCTAGCTCCTGATCTGCCAACATGACCTCTTCTAGCTCCTGATCTGCCAACATGACCTCTTCCAGCTCTTGGGTCTGCCAACATGACCTCTTCCAGCCCTTGGTCTGCCAACATGACCTCTTCCAGCTCTTGGTCTGCCAACATGACCTCTTCCACCTTCTGATCTGCAAACACGACCTCTCCAGCTATTGATCTGCCAACAAGACCTCTTCCAGCTTCTGATCTGCAAACACGACCTCTCCAGCTCTTGACCTGCCAACATGACCTCTTCCAGCTCTTGGGCTGCCAACATGACCTCTTCCAGCTCTTGGACTGCCAACATGACCTCTCCAGCTCTTGGTCTGCCAACATGACCTCTTCCAGCTCTTGGACTGCCAACATGACCTCTTCCAGCTCTTGGACTGCCAACATGACCTCTCCAGCTCTTGGTCTGCCAACAAGACCTCTACCAGCTCCTGATCTTCAAGCGTTAAATTTTCAGAAATGATCTTTCACTCGATCTTCTAAAGTGACTTCTTTGCAGATCTTATAATTACCACAATAGTGCTTAAATGTTAACACATACATGTTCTCCAACATAACCTTTTCCACTTCCACACCTTCCAACAGGACTTGTTTCAGCTCTCAAATTTTCAACATGACTCCTTCCACTACCCAATCTTCCAACATGACCTTTTCTGCACTCAATCTACCTCTTCCAAGCTGATCACTTCCATCATGGCACCTTCCAATCATAGTCATGTAGTCTTTTACATGGAAATGACCTCTGTCTGGTCTAGACCCACATACGTTACTGATCCAATGTATCCTTGCTAGAGGACACTCACGCTGTTTTCCAATTTAGTAATTTGCAAAACATAACCAAATCCAACTGCAACCTAGAAGCAGACCCATTGCTTTTTCAAAATGACCTCCTTGATACAACAGGCACTTCATGTCTTACACGTCAGTGATATCGCTAGTTTTTGTGAACTTCCAAGAATATCAGGTTGAGTCATTGACATATTCCCCCTGTGATTCCATATTATATCACCGTTTGGTAACCACTTACTTCCAGTACAAATAACAGTCATCAAAAAATGGGAATGGGTCTGCTCCATGCACGTAGGTGGATGACAAGTTCTGGCATAACGAACTGTCTGCTACTTTGTTTAGCCTCTAGCAATTATTTGTTGGTACTTCTCCTGTACGTACATGCACCTGCGTACACAGGACGCCGCAACAGAGCAAAATGAGAGTCACAAAGTAGCTCATAGTATTTCATCATATTTAACCTCTATTTATTGTTGTCTGTAAGTAGCAGTAATATAGTAGTCATATTATTGTACATAGGAGCAGTATTATAGTAGTTATATTCTTGTACATAGGGGCAGTATTATAGTAGTTATATTCTTGTACATAGGGGCAGTATTATAGTAGTTATATTCTTGTACATAGGGGCAGTATTATAGTAGTTATATTCTTGTACATAGAGGCAGTATTATAGTAGTTATATTCTTGCACATAGGAGCAGTATTATAGTATGGTAGTTATATTCTTGCACATACGGGCAGTATTAAATTACTTATTTTCTTGCTAAGCACATACACACTGATTCATCAAGCAGTTTTCAACATAATTCTGGCGTAAAACTGCTTGAAATGTCACAAAATATTTGCACAACTCAAAGTTACACAAAAACATTAAGCCAGTCCCTGCCAACTTTTAGAAAAGTAGTTGGAGCTTTGGCTTGGGTATATGCGTTTGACAAATCCGTCACACATTTCTTTATTAGGGGCGCACAGGAATTTAAACTATGCGCCAAACTGATTAAGACCACACACCTTTTAATTAATTAGGCGCATCTAAACTCCGGCGCTCCCTTCATTAAGGCTGTCATACATAGTGCCAGTGTTACAGGTTAGGGCTCATAGAGTGCTCCACTCTATTACAGATCTAGAGTGCATCATTCCTCCAACATAATGCACTAAAAAGGAGGATCACAGCACGAATAGAATTGGAGTCTAGGCCTACGCTTTTGCCAGTGCAATAGTGCCCATCTCATGATTTTACTGGTTCACGAATAGAATGCAAGGCCTACAGTGAGAACTGACACGGTGGGAGAAAGTGAGCAGGGTGAGTGCAACCAAGTAATTTTTTTTTATTATTGTCTTATAGCAAATTGCTCTCATACCTTACAACACGTCAGCAGTTGGAATTTGCAAAATAATTTGCTTATGTTTATAGGTCACAGACGTTAAGAACTAGTGACAAGTGATGTGCGAGCGGAGACACAAATTGTAGGTTGCGAGGAGACGCTCCCCGGCCACCGCTGACAGATGTCACCGCACCGCTTCCTGCGCAGGGTCTTGGTTGACATGGTGAGTGATTGTTATTCCGCTAGGTGCTGTGCTGCAGTACCGGGGACCTCATAATCAGGCGACTTCTTTTTTATTTTCTGCACTGTTTTATGGCAGACTGTTCCCAAGGAAGGACAGCGGTGAGCGGCGCACATCCCAGGCTGCAGGGACACACGCCATGGCCTGACCAGTCACAGGCAGCTGTCACCTCGGCTAAATATACACTGGCTCTGTACAAGTCATCTGCTGTAAACCTGCCGGCGACGGCGGACGGTGAGTCCCTCCTTTATTATTACTGGTAAACTGGGGTGATCAGCTTCCAAGCCAATAGGAAAACCACGACTGTTACGGTTGGGCAACAATAAAAGTTTGGTGATTGAAAAGTTTTGCAACTTTTTAATAGACTTTGAATTTTTCACCATTTTCAAGATCCCGGCTTCCTGTCTGCAAATTGGAACTAGTGTTTTTGGAATGCGCTGAAAATCTGTCCTGATTATATACAAGATGATGGCTCGTTACAGTGTGTGACAGTTCTGGAAAATATTGGAGGCACATCTGATTTTGAGCCGAGGGTCACCTTAAAATCGGCAATGTAAGTCTACGGGTCAGTGAATAAATTAGACTGCACTCGGATGACATCTGAGTGGGGTCTGATCTTCACAGACTGTTGGAAAGGAGGAGAAACTTTTTTGTTCTCTCTCCACGTATAAGAAATACTGATGACGCTCAGACCAAACTATGATCCAGGCTGACACCATTTGTATTTGGCCTTTTATTATTTCGTAAGAGTGGAAGTAAAAAACGGATGTCAGAAACAGATAAGGATGAGAAAAATGTACATACAGCTCAGCAAGTGGATGAACGCTCTCTATTTTTCCATAGACTCATCTGAAACTGGTCTAAGACCTCATTCACATGTCCGTTTTTGCCGCACTTACACTGACACATTTTATTCTATGGGGCTGTTCATATGTCCGCTTTGTTTTTGCTGCCCGAGGGTCCGCATAAGACCTCATTCAGATGTCCATTTTTTACTTTCTTAGTTTATTTGCGTTTTTTTTACGATGGGACATTATAGTCGTTGGGTATGTGGTCATGTGTCCAGGCTTTTATTTGCAGACTAGGTGTTCATAAAAAAATAAAAATAAAAAAGTGCGTGTTTTTTCACGGCCTGTTTGCTACGAGAAGCTTGAGAAACCTTCGCCACATGATAAAAGCCGATACATGGACCAAACATTGGTGAAAATCTGGATGGAAATCTCCGAGACATGTCCCACTTTGGTGCACCAAACTCACCAATTTCATGGGAATAGATCAAAAAAAAAAATTGGAGATCAGATTTTCATCTATGTGCTTTTTTTCTTTCTTATATGAGAATAGCGGGTGATTGGTAAAAACAGACTTAAAAACAAGTAAAAAAAAAAAAAATGCATCCAGAAAAATAAATAAATAATAATTTTCTGTTGATTCCCAGCAGCTTCAGTGCTAAGCCTCTGCTGATACCCACTTTTCTTTGTTTCCTTACATGCAGGTAGGAAGTGCTGTACTTGTACGTGACCTCTCCGGTGTCAGTCTTTACTGCATGTCTAGCATTCTACTCTTGATTCAGGATGACCGTAGCATAGTATCGGATACTATGCTACAGTCATGAAACTGTGGTAGATTTTCTACCCATAGGGTCATTCTCCGTACTGATATTGGCACATTCAGGTGTCATGATCAGGAGAAGGTGGCGTCATGTGAAAGCGGATGGACGCGAAGGTCCCCACTCATTCACGGTGGTTTCCATATGGGCCGAACTGTAGTAAAAAGTCTCCGCAAGTTGCCAACACAGATGGGGTGACTCATTCAGGACCACAGGTTTTTTGGAAGAGGGCATCAGGAAGGAAGGGAGAGAAATAATGGGTCTTCCTGAGGCGTCGGTGGCTTCCAGCCTTCCATTTTCCTGCACAGAATCTCTATAGATAAGCAGGCGGTGGACAAGGGACTGGGAGCGGTGCCAGGGCTGCCCATGATTCCTGGTTACGCCAGACACTAATTGGGCATCTGGTTAATCTGTCAGAAGCCAAGGGCCGCTCTGTAAATGCACAATTCATTAATGAAAGGGGAAGGAGGAATAGACCCAGGTGGGTGGCACAGATATTAGGCACATGAATGGTGCACAGTCTGCGGAGAAAATGCCTATATTGGCCATGAATGCCCGCCCGCTTATAGAGGGCTGCATTCCCAGACGCTGCCCAATATTCTGATGCATTAACCTCTTACTTACCAACAATGCCGGTATTACTGGGCACGTGAAACACAAATTAAACCTATGGAGATGCCAGAGAATACATGGGCATTGATGCCAAGGACAGAAATGTGATTGTCATAGCAGTTTTTCTACCTTTGGAATATAATGTATGATGGGGCAGAACGTTTGCATCGCTAACTCCAGACGTCACGTGTGGGCTCTCATGCGGCCTCTCCTAACTCACTGGGCCACTATGGAGTAAAACTTGAGCAAATTGTCAGCGTTAAACCTGTAACATATGCCATTGTATAGGCATAGCCGGGCATATGTTGCCATAGGGTCTCATGGTACAACTTGTATGTCTTTTTTCAGTGGTCCTCAGTGTAAGTAACCTCAGCCTGATACACTTTCCTTTACCTATAAAAAAAAAAAAAATAAGCCAACAAAAATTGATAAAAAATTATTTTCAGGACCTAGTGGCCATATCAGTGGTCCTTACAAGCCTCCTCCTACCTGCCGGCTTCTCCAGTCCCTCTTTTAATTAGTCGGCGTTGCTTCCCATCACAAAGTCATCGCAATAAAAAGTGGAGGTCTGCAAGGCTCGGGTCTCACCTTTGTAGTCTGTGGCTGTTGGATCGGAATTCTGAAAATCTTTTTTTCTCAGTGTGCCGACCCAACTTTCCCAACAGAGGCCAAAGGGACGCTCCTATGGGGTCTCGTGTGAACGAGCCATAAGCAAGCTCCGATCGGCTGGTATGTAGACGATCTTCTCTCGTTAATGGGTCGTTAATGTGCTGCTATTTTACAGACATAAGAAATGATTTGTAACTATCGTAGGCGACCATCGTTCTTGGAGACTATGTCTAAGGGCGCAGTCAGATGGCCGTATAACATGGATGACAATTGCATTGCAATGCTCGGACGGACTGGCTGGCGGCTCTCCTGAACCGAGCGTGATAGCTGCATAGAACATACTTGGGTCAGGAGAGCCGCCAGCCAGTTTGAGCTTTGCGATGCTATCGTCGTCCATGTTATACGGCCGTCTGACTGCACCTATACATGGCTCCGGGTAAGCCCTCCTTCTAGCAGTGTTTACAGCCTGGGCCTGGCCTGGATTTTATCTTGCTGGGGATTATGGTAAAATAAATCCCATCGTGTGGAAAAAGGAACTAGAAGCTGCTCTATAAACACAAGAGGGCCCTATAAGGAGACCTGGCATGTGTTAATCGAATGGCATGAGACCCAAATGTAAATGATATGTGTCACCGAACCACCTGGCAGAGGGCGAGAGGGGCCTGTGGTCAGAGGACTGCAGATATGCCCATGGTAACAGAGCTGGGATTTCCTTCTCCACCCCCAGCCTACATGTGTGTGCAATTCTCGGGGACACATTCCTGCACTAATGCAACGCTGGGCACAGAGGCTTAGGCAGGGCTGCAATCATCAGCTTGCCATTAAAAATGTATCAGACATGGCGATGTCTACACCGTATTATTAATTTGGTATGTTAATGCTTGTTGCCTAGGTTACCGGTCACCGCTGCAGTTTACCAGAAGTGGCCAGTTTCCTAGACAAAAAGCTCAGGGCTTGCAAGCGCTTCTCTGAAGATGGAGCGCTGGATCCAACCTGCGCCAGTGCTCCCCCAAAAGCAGCATCAGCTTGAGGCATCGGCACAGTTCAGGACGGCGGCACAGCCATCTACACCGCTCCTCTGCCTCCCAGCTTCCTGATTGCCGGGGTGGATGCACTCCTGAAAACACATACCAAAACAACCCCTTTAATGCCTTCATGACCAGGCTTTTTTTTTTTTTATTGAGCTGTCATTTTTTGCCTCCCTTTTATTTTTCCATTGACATCACGTTGTAATTTGAAATGACACTACTCATTTTACCATGTATGGTACATAAAAACAGAAAAAAGTGGGCGAAATGGTGAAAAAAACCCAAACAATTTCACCTTTTTTTTTAAATGTTTTGTGTATACAGCATTAATTGTGCATTAAAAAAAAAATGCGTATCAAGCTGTAGTTTTTATTGGCACCATTTTGATCAATGTCTTGATCGGTGCCGGCACTGGAGATGAGTGTAGGCTGTTGGGTCTTTTTTTTTATAATGGGGAATAAAGCAATTGAGAAGGGGCTGTCTGAATAATGGACAACCCCTTTAATTACGGTAATTTTACACTTTCATACATTGTACTTCTGGGAAGCGGTAAAAGTATATATATTTTTTAAACTTTTTAAATTAATATTTTTTTTTTTTATATAGTCCCCATAGGGGACCTGAACCTGTGTTTGTTTGGGCACCTGCTCTATGTAGTGTAACAATATTACAGTATATAGAAGAAATCGTGCTGTCCTATTCTTGGGAGTACAAACATGGCAGCTATGGGTTGTGGATTTTGTTTCAGATTTCGTGCAGATTTCTACCGAAATTCTCAATAGTCATTTTCATATTGAAGACATAGTAATGCCATACAGTGCAAATATAGTAGTGCCGTAATAGTAGTATATAAATAATACCTCCACAATGCGCAGAACTTAGACGATGAGGTTTAGCTTCAGACGCAGATTTTTCGATCAGTGGGGAGTGGGTGTTGGAGATGACTAGGAAGGGAATATGTCTTGAATTTGGATCAAAAATTGCTGAAAAACATAACGATATCAAATTTATAGCAAATAATTTTCGGTAAATTCTGTGCCCTTGACCTTCCCCATCCAATACAGTCCATGAGTTTGACATACCAGTTATAATACACTGTCCCATGATACCGGCCCTATATCCGGTTTCCTGAGGGGCACAGCTGTTTGATGCGAATCCGCTGGCCCCTGAGTGCCCCCCCTAAGCAGACCACTTTATAACCACAGGCCTTTTATCAAATTCTCCATTGCACACAGTTACCAGGAGGTCAACGCGGCAGCTCCATCTCCTCCCCGGCCTCCGCTGTCTGATTTTATTATATTTCCATTAGTTCAAAATGCTGGCGACATCTACTCACTGTCATTCTCTATAGTCTGGGAAGTGAGGAAATAAATAGAGGCTAATGATGGTCTGGGGGTCCCCAAGAGACCCTACCCCCCTCCCCACACCCCGGATAATCAGACTTGGCATTATTACTTGGATTATACGCGATTTTATGTCCAATGAGTCCATTTGTCTGCCGCTTGTCAACACACAGAAAAGAAAGGTGAAAAAAAATTACAGGGGAAGTCCATCTTTATAACATTAATCTATTCCCGCCGCAGGCAATGTTTTCTTTTTTTGCGCTTTCGATTTTTCCTCCTTTTCTTCCAAAAGAAACAAACTTTTCTATTTTCTGTCCCCATAGCCATAAGAAGGCTTCATTTTTTTTTTTAATGACGCCATTCATTTTATTATATAATGTTCTGAAAAAAATTGAAAAAATAATTCAAGTTGAGCTAAATGGGAAAAAAAAACACAACTCTGCCATCATTTTTCACTTTTGGATGTGGAACCAAATATGTTTATTTATTTTTTTATTTTCTTTATTCTATTTTTTATGAATTTTCTTAATTTTTTTTTTTTTTTTTTCTACTTTTCACTTTTTTTTCAAGTCTCACTAGAGGACTGGAACCTGCGATTGTTTGATTGCAGTATATATATATATATATATATATATATATGATTGCAGTATATATATATATATATATATATATATATATATATATATATATATATATATATATATTTCTCTTTATATCATGAAAACCTACAAAACTCAGCCTGTGGCAGCGACAGGAGCCGTCAGCGGGTTCCTGGCGGCCATGGCAGTCCATCAGCACCCAGCGACCGTGTCATGGAGGAAAAGGCTAATGGACATTTGATTTTACATCCTTGGGAATCTCACTGCTTAAATGCCACTTTAAGCCATTGAAGGAGTCAAACAACAGCGATCGGTACCAACTAATATGGAGGCCATTTTGTCTTTCAAAAGGGTTGCCAAACACCCGAATGGCAAATCTGCCATATCATTCTCACTTCCATACTGGGGCATAAATAGACTGTATATCATGTCCAATCTAAGCAGATCACATTTACATGAAAGGTTTACTGTGGGAAACTACAGAAACTCAGGCCTCACCTGCTTCAGAGGAGACAAGGCCTCGTTACCCATAGCAACCAATCAGAGCTCAGATTACATCTGCACAGTGCAGTCAGCAAAATGAGAGATGATTTCTGATTGGTTGCTAGGAGCAACAGGCTCCTATTTAGTCTGTGAGGCCTAGAAATTTTCAGATCTAACTATTAGACATTTCCTTAGTAATCATTTGTAAGAAATGAGAATTATAATTCTATTTTATGTGACTGTGGGTGCCCCCAACACAGCTATTTGGGGTATGAAAATACATAAATTGTAGGTCTGGCTTCAAAGCAAAAATTTGTAGTAGGGGGTCCCTCTCCACCAAAACAGAGTTCTATGGGCCCTTTCAAGTACCGAGACCTGGGTGTAACTGTGCACCCCATATAGCTATGCCCCTGATAGGTGCAGTGGTAGTAGTCACCCCTGGCCCCTAAAGAGACCCAGGGGCCCCGCTGTCACATAAAAGACATTAATATTATAAAAGGCATTTGCCCCCGGTCCCAATGGATGGACCCCCATGGATGACTACACTGGAGGGGCTGCTACGGCACAATTGTTATGCTTGCTTATGGCCTCCTGTGGCATCTGGACATGCAC
Organism: Ranitomeya variabilis; assembly: GCF_051348905.1. Lineage (NCBI taxonomy): Eukaryota > Metazoa > Chordata > Amphibia > Anura > Dendrobatidae > Ranitomeya > Ranitomeya variabilis. The sequence continues at coordinate 19,131,865 of NC_135238.1, forward strand.
TGGCCCATTTACAGGCTAGGTAAAAAAAATGAGGGCATTAGCAGTTCAAAGTCTAAGCCCCATTGTTCAAGGTGTCTGACCAGTAAGTCATTTAGAGAATAATTACTCAATACTTGTACACCCCTATTGACCCTGCTGTTAGGACGCAGCCATATTGTGCAGTTTACAAAAATCCGCACACGGATGGCGTCAGTGTACCATCTGTGCGCTGTCCGTGTTTAACCCTGCAAAGTACAGGAGAAGCATAGTTTCTTTATCCATCCCAGAAAAACACTGACGGACACAAGATTGACGTACTGATGGCAGACACCGATGACACTGGTACCGGTTTTTCACGTACGTGTTTTATACGGATGCATGAGGCGGCCTAAGATTGCAGGTAATTTTTCTTATCCACGTATTCTATTGAATCTTAGAAGTTCTTCACTAAAAATGCATTAAAAGACGATGTCATATTTCTATCAAGAAAGGAGAAAATGCCTTAAAAAAAAAAGCAACAAAATACAATAATCAGAGTAGATTGCTATTGCGTGTTTTGGTGGAGACCACGCAGAAAAAACAAAACCGCAGCGATTCCGCTCATGGGAACATCTCCACTATCTACTATTATCACCCAGCCCACGTCGTGCTTTATTAGACTTGCCATTGGAATAATAATCTCATAAAGTGAAGGTATTGGCCTATAAAACATGTTTGGGTAAGGCGAGTAACCTTGGTGAGCGATCGGACAGCAGATGGGGATTATCGGAGCGGCCGGCTGCCAGAGCACACGCATTTACTGGAGCTCCTTCCAATTGAAAGGGACATTTATCTCGGTCGGGAGGTTTTGGTTTTTATTCTTTTGGGGAAAAGTTTCTGTTTCTACCCAAGACATGTATCTAAATACCCTAGGGAAGTTCGGAGTGGTATGTTGGTACCCCATTGGCACCCCCTAACTACTCCACCCCCGCCTTGTACAGTCATTTCCCTTTGTGCTCCACACATTGATGTAACGTCCCATGAGATGCTCATTATGATGATGATAATGGTCACATAATGCAACAATTGTCCATTCTCTGGGTGCATGGGCAGTTTCAGACTTGGCAGTGCCAGGACAGCTGGCATGCCACTGGTGCCCTACAAGCCTCTGGCACTGTTGCATTGCCTTTACATAATATCTGTCCTGCTGTGTCACAGCCCCACTTTTATAATCCTCGGTGACACCACCATGCCATTTGCAATGCTCTGCAGCCTCCCTATATACAATGCATCAGTTTGTCTACAGAGCAGCCCATGGGAGCTGATACATAGTAACAGTACAGTATGGCTGGCACCCCAGGGGGGTGTATGGAATTAGGACCCCCTAAGCACTTGCTCTCCCTTCCTCCTCCCTGCTCTTCCCCTCCCTTCCTTGCAGGCTCTTGTTTCTCTCTCCCTCCTCCTCCCTTCTCTCCTCCCCTCATCCTTCCCTGGCTGCCTCTCACATCTCCCTGCCGCCCGCCCGTCTGGGGCTCAATAGACACCCGATCCCTCCTAACCAGTGGCCCTCAGAGGTCTCACCCTGAGCTGGGAGGGGTGGGGGGAGAGGAGCACCCTCCCTGCCCCCTCTGTACACAGACAGAGGAGACCCTGCTTGGCACAGAGAAGACCCCAATAGGAAGGAGAGAGTCCAGTGGGGTGAGTGTGGGGGGCCTTTCCTTTTTTTAGGGTGTGTGGGTTGGGGGTGTTTACATGGGCCCTCACCCACTCTGCCACCCTGCTGCTGCCCAGGGGCCTGTTGCATGAGATGTCTGGAGGAAGAGGCCTCTTCTTTAGGGTGTGAGGTTGCCCCCCTCCTCCATCCTTGTTTATTTACTATTATTCCTGTAGTGATACATTGTATCTTCACTGTATTTATCTCTCTTCCTCCCTTAAGTTGCATGCAGGGCCTTCCCTCTCTGCACCATGCCCTTCCATCTGAAGAATTCCAGTGGGCAGAGTATGTTGGCATGTAACTCGGAGCTTGTTAAAATATCCTTCCCTCCCTAAAATACCTCCTGGCACAGTGAACTGTTTGTGCTGGGTACACTGTAACCTCTGCAACTTCTATCCTATTCTACGCAACTTGCCCCTTACCCAAGAAAATGGCACCAGTTGCCCCCTCCAATGCCAGGTGAAGCCCGCTGCTCCTTTTTAGATATATACATTTATTGGTGGGTACCATAATACTTTAGAGTCTTGGGATGGGATTGCAGGCTTGTACCCTTTTGTTCCCTGGAGGGTCTCAGAGCCTGGGGTTGGGGGGAGGTTGCATGCAGGAAGTTTAGCTTATGGCGGCACTTATTCCCTGGTATCAGACACACTGTGATGGCAGTATTATTACCAGGGTCTTTACATTGGATGGGTATGGTTCACTTTCTTTTTTTACCCTTTACTTTTAGAACTATGGCTTTTGGAACTCATTAACCCTTTGTGTGCTTGGCAAATCTTTATATACACAGTGCAAACTTGTAAACTTTTTTTTTCTGGTTATGGTTGCTCTTGTTTTACCTGCGGTGTCTTTAAATTGTAATCCATAGCATAAAAAGGGATGGCGTCTGCGTAAAAGAGGACTTTTTTGGGGGTGTTGTATCTTTTAAAGTACGCCTCAGTCTGGATTGTGACTGTGGAGGGTGAAGCTTGTAAACATTGGGCAGATGTAGGGATTGTTGGGTAGGAAGGGGTGACAATTAATGTCATCCATTACAGGTACCACAGAACTTGAAGGAAAGTTGTAAAAGTTCCGAAAGAACATACAGGCTTCATGCAGATGGTTGGTCCCCAGTGATGGCAACTGCTACGGTGACAATTATATATTTATATTATTGACATAGCAACAGAATATATATATATCTTTCAGCGTATTCCCCACATATCTGTCTCTGACAGGGCTTCGATGGCTAGTGGATAGATTTGCACATATGCAGAACTAGTGAGATCTCGGCTGTTTTTTTTTTTTTTTGTCATAAAGCTGCCAAGATACAATGTTTGTGCGTCTTGGTTTCTTGTGTCAGAGCACCAAGGAGATGTAAGCCCAGGAGGATTGTCCTCTGTACAAGGATATTTCTTATGAGTCTGCTTGTATTAAAGATTTTCATCTCGTTTACAGTCCTTGTATGGGTTGTCACTCAGCTTTCCCAAATCTGCAAATCTACCCACGTATGACGGGATATTTAATAGTTTATAAACGGTTGTAAAAAGTTGAGTACATCCTATATTATATGCACCAGCAGAATAGTGAGTGCAGCTCTGGAGTATAATACAGGAGGTAACTCAGGATCAGTAATGTAATGTATGTACACAGTGACTGCACCAGCAGAATAGTGAGTGCAGCTCTGGAGTATAATACAGGATGTAACTCAGGATCAGTAATGTAATGTATGTACACAGTGATTGCACCAGCAGAATAGTGAGTGCAGCTCTGGGGTATAATACAGGATGTAACTCAGGATCAGTAATGTAATGTATGTACACAGTGACTGCACCAGCAGAATAGTGAGTGCAGCTCTGGGGTATAATACAGGATGTAACTCAGGATCAGTAATGTAATGCATGTACACAGTGACTGCACCAGCAGAATAGTGAGTGCAGCTCTGGAGTATAATACAGGATGTAACTCAGGATCAGTAATGTAATGCATGTACACAGTGACTGCACCAGCAGAATAGTGAGTGCAGCTCTGGAGTATAATACAGGAGGTAACTCAGGATCAGTAATGTAATGCATGTACACAGTGACTGCACCAGCAGAATAGTGAGTGCAGCTCTGGGGTATAATACAGGAGGTAACTCAGGATCAGTAATGTAATGCACGTACACAGTGACTGCACCAGCAGAATAGTGAGTGCAGCTCTGGGGTATAATACAGGATGTAACTCAGGATCAGTAATGTAATGTATGTACACAGTGACTGCACCAGCAGAATAGTGAGTGCAGCTCTGGGGTATAATACAGGATGTAACTCAGGATCAGTAATGTAATGTATGTACACAGTGACTGCACCAGCAGAATAGTGAGTGCAGCTCTGGAGTATAATACAGGATGTAACTCAGGATCAGTAATGTAATGTATGTACACAGTGACTGCACCAGCAGAATAGTGAGTGCAGCTCTGGGGTATAATACAGGAGGTAACTCAGGATCAGTAATGTAATGTATGTACACAGTGACTGCACCAGCAAAATAGTGAGTGCAGCTCTGGGGTATAATACAGGACGTAACTCAGGATCAGTAATGTAATGTATGTACACAGTGACTGCACCAGCAGAATAGTGAGTGCAGCTCTGGAGTATAATACAGGACGTAACTCAGGATCAGTAATGTAATGTATGTACACAGTGAGTGCACCAGCAGAATAGTGAGTGCAGCTCTGGAGTATAATACAGGAGGTAACTCCGGATCAGTAATGTAATGTATGTACACAGTGACTGATCCAGCAGAATAGTGAGTGCAGCTCTGGAGTATAATACAGAATGTAACTCAGGATCAGTAATGTAATGTATGTACACAGTGACTGCACCAGCAGAATAGTGAGTGCAGCTCTGGAGTATAATACAGGATGTAACTCAGGATCAGTAATGTAATGTATGTACACAGTGACTGCACCAGAAGAATAGTGAGTGCAGCTCTGGGGTATAATACAGGATGTAACTCAGGATCAGTAATGTATGTACACAGTGACTGCGCCAGCAGAATAGTGAGTGCAACTCTGGAGTATAATACAGGATGTAACTCAGGATCAGTAATGCATGTACACAGTGACTGCACCAGCAGAATAGTGAGTGCAGCTCTGGGGTATAATACAGGATGTAACTCAGGATCAGTAATGTAATGTATGTACACAGTGACTGCACCAGCAGAATAGTGAGTGCAGCTCTGGAGTATAATACAGGATGTAACTCAGGATCAGTACAGGATCAGTAATGTATGTACACAGTGACTGCACCAGCAGAATAGTGAGTGCAGCTCTGGAGTATAATACAGGATGTAACTCAGGATCAGTAATGTAATGTATGTACACAGTGACCGCACCAGCAGAATAGTGAGTGCAGCTCTGGAGGATAATACAGGATGTAACTCAGCATCAGTACAGGATCAGTAATGTATGTAGAAAGTGGCACAGCTGTTACTGTTGGTAGGTGTTACGTGTGACATAGTGGTCATAAGTGAACACACCATTTAGGCGTGCAACACCTAATTCTTGTTAATATATTAAAGTTGAGCAAAACAAATTGCAGGACGCAGGTCTGGCCTAATAACCCAAAAGAAGCCCAATATGTCAACATTCTGGTTCTAGCCAAGGACATTTGCTGTGGCATGGTCCAGGGAATCTTTTTTCCTCAGCTCTATAATATACCGCATGTAGCTTGGATGTGTAGATCTATAATACTTTCACATATAGAGAAGATTGCGGGAGTCCTATTCATGCTCCTCTGTAGATGCTGTTAATATATAAAAATAATTCCGATCCCTTGGGTTTTCCATCTATAGGAGCAGATTTTTTCTTTTACTTATGTGCAGTTTAGTTAGGAGATTGAGAACATATAGCGGGTCTGGATTTAAAAAGGCGCTGAAGTTACGCTGCCCGGCAACCTGTCAGACGTCACGGAAAGTAATCATGGCACCATGATGATATACTGACCGTGTTCATTAATGAAAAAAACATGGAAAGACATTGCACAGTCTGGTAAAGATACACAGAGGAGCGCATGTTATATACATCCATTTGTCACTTGGTTTATTTATTTGTGATCCAACTAGTTCAGTGTTTCAAAAATACATTCCCAGAACGAAGAATAACAAGAGCAAAAACCCTCAACTCCTCACAATCACATGCTAAATATTTGTCCCACTGTGCCGACTAGAAAGGAAAATAAAAAGTGTCTGAGTGTAAAGTAGAATTCAGGTTTACTTATCCCGGTCATATTCTTATATATACTATTAATATCTACTGTAAATAGTACACATTCCAATCTATAGGGGGCAGTATTATAGTAGTTATATTCTTGTACATAGGGACAGTATTATAGTAGTTATATTCTTGTACATAGGGGCAGTATTATAGTAGTTATATTCTTGTACATAGGAGCAGTATTATAGTAGTTATATTCTTGTACATAGGGGCAGTATTATAGTAGTTATATTCTTGTACATAGGAGCAGTATTATAGTAGTTATATTCTTGTACATAGGGACAGTATTATAGTAGTTATATTCTTGTACATAGGAGCAGTATTATAGTAGTTATATTCTTGTACATAGGGGCAGTATTATAGTAGTTATATTCTTGTACATAGGGGGCAGTATTATAGTAGTTATATTCTTGTACATAGAGGGCAGTATTATAGTAGTTATATTCTTGTACATAGGGGCAGTATTATAGTAGTTATATTCTTGTACATAGGGGCAGTATTATAGTAGTTATATTCTTGTACATAGGAGCAGTATTATAGTAGTTATATTCTTGTACATAGGAGCAGTATTATAGTAGTTATATTCTTGTACATAGGGGCAGTATTATAGTAGTTATATTCTTGTACATAGGGGCAGTATTATAGTAGTTATATTCTTGTACATAGGAGCAGTATTATAGTAGTTATATTCTTGTACATAGGAGCAGTATTATAGTAGTTATATTCTTGTACATAGGGGCGGTATTATAGTAGTTATATTCTTGTACATAGGGGCGGTATTATAGTAGTTATATTCTTGTACATAGGGGCGGTATTATAGTAGTTATATTCTTGTACATAGGAGCAGTATTATAGTAGTTATATTCTTGTACATAGGGGCGGTATTATAGTAGTTATATTCTTGTACATAGGGGCGGTATTATAGTAGTTATATTCTTGTACATAGGGGCAGTATTATAGTAGTTATATTCTTGTACATAGGGGCAGTATTATAGTAGTTATATTCTTGTACATAGGGGGCAGTATTATAGTAGTTATATTCTTGTACATAGGAGCAGTATTATAGTAGTTATATTCTTGTACATAGGAGCAGTATTATAGTAGTTATATTCTTGTACATAGGGGCAGTATTATAGTAGTTATATTCTTGTACATAGGGGCAGTATTATAGTAGTTATATTCTTGTACATAGGGGCAGTATTATAGTAGTTATATTCTTGTACATAGGGGCAGTATTATAGTAGTTATATTATTGTACATAGGAGCAGTATTATAGTAGTTATATTCTTGTACATAGGGGCAGTATTATAGCAGTTCTCTTGTATATAGGAGCAGTATTATAGTAGTTATGTTCTTGTACATAGGGACAGTATTATAGTAGTTATGTTCTTGTACATAGGTGCAGTACTATAGTACTTATATTCTTGTACATAGGGGCAGTATTATAGTAGTTATATTCTTGAACATGGGGCAGTATTATAGTAGTTATATTCTTGTACATAGGAGCAGTATTATAGCAGTTATATTCTTGTACATAGGGGCAGTATTATAGTAGTTATATTCTTGTACATAGGGGCAGTATTATAGTAGTTATATTCTTGTACATAGGAGCAGTATTATAGTAGTTATATTCTTGTACATAGGGGCAGTATTATAGTAGTTATATTCTTGTACATAGGGTCAGTATTATAGTAGTTATATTCTTGTACATAGGGGCAGTATTATAGTAGTTATATTCTTGTACATAGGGTCAGTATTATAGTAGTTATATTCTTGTACATAGGGGCAGTATTATAGTAGTTATATTCTTGTACATAGGGTCAGTATTATAGTAGTTATATTCTTGTACATAGGGGCAGTATTATAGTAGTTATATTCTTGTACATAGGGGCAGTATTATAGTAGTTATATTCTTGTACATAGGGGCAGTATTATAGTAGTTATATTCTTGTATATAGGGGCAGTATTATAGTAGTTATATTCTTGTACATAGGGTCAGTATTATAGTAGTTATATTCTTGTACATAGGGGCAGTATTATAGTAGTTATATTCTTGTACATAGGGGCAGTATTATAGTAGTTATATTCTTGTATATAGGGGCAGTATTATAGTAGTTATATTCTTGTACATAGGGGTCAGTATTATAGTAGTTATATTCTTGTACATAGAGGCAGTATTATAGTAGTTATATTCTTGTACATAGGGGCAGTATTATAGTAGTTATATTCTTGTACATAGAGGCAGTATTATAGTAGTTATATTCTTGTACATAGGGGCAGTATTATAGTAGTTATATTCTTGTACATAGGGGCAGTATTATAGTAGTTATATTCTTGTACATAGGGGCAGTATTATAGTAGTTATATTCTTGTACATAGGCGCAGTATTATAGTAGTTATATTCTTGTACATAGGGGTCAGTATTATAGTAGTTATATTCTTGTACATAGGGGTCAGTATTATAGTAGTTATATTCTTGTACATAGGGGCAGTATTATAGTAGTTATATTCTTGTACATAGGAGGCAGTATAAAAATAAACATCAAAAGACTGAAAAAACGCTGTCCCAAAAAATGGACCATTGTCTGATAGATAGCAAACATCTGGCTTTTGCATTTTCTGCAAAATATTGCAATTTGGAGAACTGAACCTCTTGATTCTGATGGGTTTCCTTTAGAGAGCAGAGTGAGCAGTGTACGGATTAATATAAAGTCTTCTATGAATGCACACAGCTCTTGCTCCACTCTTCAAGGAGATCCAATCAGAATCGCAGCGACACAGCTATTAGACCTACGTTTTAGCAATTTGTTGGGGTCTCTGTACCCGGAGTGAACTACTAGCAAGTCACAATGACATGTTAAACTTTAGGTTGTGGCAGCTGTATCATGGAGGGCCACGAGAGTGTATTTAGTGTCCTCTCCTGGTTCTCCTAAATCTATAACATCCTGTGTTTTCTGCCAGGCTGCTGTAGACATTATCCCTATGTCAGAATAAATTCCATGTGTTTGGACGCGAACCAAGTAAATGTGTGTCGCTCTGCTGACAAGCGAGCCTCTGGAACCTGCCATGACTTGCTTCGCTCTCCTAACAGGACGCAGAAGTCGAAGAGACTGTCCTTATAAAGACACCAGAGCGATGGCACCGACCCCGGGAAGTGGCCCTAAAATAAAGGGATGCGGATGAGGACACAGTGATATTCATCAATAGGCTTTTATATAACTTACTAGATGGCAGCCCGATTCTAACGCATCGGGTATTCTAGAATATGTATGTAGTTTATTTATGAAGATTTTAGAATAATACATTGAATACACAGGATTCGGCCGGCCGCGACCAATTAGCGAAGCGTGGTTCAAATCCTGCGCCGATTCGCAGCCGGACTGCGCCTGTCGCTGATTGTTCGCGGCCGGCCATGTAGTATATAACAGCCCACGTAATAAATAGCACAGCCACGTAGTATATTGCACAGCCATGTAGTATATAGCACAGCCACGTAGTATATAGCACAGCCCACGGAGTATATAGCACAGCCCACGTAGTATATGACACAGCCCACGTAGTATATAGCACAGCCCACAGAGTTTATAACAGCCAACATAGCAAATAACACAGCCACGTAGTTTATAACAGCCCACGAAGCATATGACACAGCTCACGTAGTATATAACAGCCCACGCACGCAGTATATAACACAGCCCACGTAGTGTATAACACAGCCCACGTAGTGTATAACACAGCCCACATAGTGTATAACACAGGCCACGTAGTGTATAACACAGGCCACGTAATATATAACACAGGCCACGTAGTGTATAACACAGCCCACGTAGTATATTGCACAGCCCACACAGTATATAGCACAGCCCACGTAGTATATTGCCCAGCCACGTAGTATATTGCACAGCCCACGTAGTATATTGCACAGCCACGTAATATATTGCCCAGCGAGACCGCTACGTCATCATCTCGCGAGATCGCAGTGCATGGAGCAGTCACCGGAGCGTCGCAAGGAGCGGGAAAGGACGGTTCTGGATCCGAGGGGCCGACGGACGGTGAGTATATAATGATTTTTTATTTTTTAAATTATTTTTAACATTAGATCTTTTTACTATTGATGCCGCATATGCAGCATCAATAGTAAAAAGTTGGTCACACAGGGTTAATAGCAGCGGTAACGGAGTGCGTTACCCACGGCATAACGCGGTCTGTTACCGCTGCCATTAACCCTGTGTGAGCGCTGAGTGGAGGGGAGTTTGGAGCGGGCGCTGGGCACTGACTGTGGGGAGTAAGGAGCCATTTTGCCGCCAGTCTGTGCCCGTCGCTGATTGGTCGTGGCTGTTTTGCCACGACCAATCAGCGACTTGGATTTCCATGACAGACAGAGGCCGCGACCAATGAATATCCGTGACAGACAGAAGGACAGATGGAAGTGACCCTTAGACAATTATATAGTAGATACAATGAGAACTTAATAATGAGCGTCTAAAAAACCCTTCATTTTCCATTTTTCACCATTTGCTTGCTGTCCGTGAATTGCAACATGTTTGCTCGCATTCAGAATCCCATCATCCAAGTGTTGCAGCAAGTCAGAGATCTCTCTGTAACAAAGCCTGTGCTCTCAAGTTGGAAGGGACAGATTTTCAGTTGCTGGATGCAAAGAATACTGCTTTCATTCACTGACAGCAAGCAAGTCACACATGGTTAACTAGCTGAAAACATCAAACCTCCAAAAGAGGACGAGAACTGAAAATGCCTAAAATACAAACTCTTTTTTTTTTTTTTTTTTTTTAAATTAAAGGTACAAGATGAATGATGAATTGGATCTATATTATATAAAAACGGTGTTGCAGAACTATTAGTTATAGGATTAAAGGGAATCTGTGGGTAGGATCAACCATCCTAAACCGTCCGTGTGGGCATGTAGGTCATAGGAAGCTGAATAAAATGATACCTTGATATCTGCGATCCGATGTTTTAATCCCGAGAAATCTATGTTTTTCTTAATATGTAAATGAGCTGTTAAGATCTATGGGCGGGATATAGAATCTGCCTCCAGAGCTTACAGTAAATGAGGGAGAGATACCAGTGTGAGACATGTATATCAGGAGGGCAGACTATCAGTCATTACATGTCTCTACCACTCCTTTCAGTTACAATAAGCTTTGGAGGCAGATTTTCAGATTTTATGTCCCACCCATAGATCTTAACAGCTCATTTACATATTAAGAAAAATGTGGATTTCTCCGGAATAAGACATCGGATCTCAGATATCAAGGTGTCGTTTTACTCAGCTTCCTATGACCTACATGCCCATATGGACGGCTTAGGAAGGTTGATCCTACTCAAACTTTACATAAAGCATGGAAAACCCGATACCCTGTTTTTGCAGCAATTGTTCCGGAAAAAAAGCCAAGGAACAAAAATGTGTTTTTTTTTGTTTCTTCCACACAAATGCTTAGTGTGAAACGAATGGATCAGGGAGATGAGGTATTTGCTTCATTTAATTATCTTCACCATACTCCACCCCAGCTTCACACCACATATAGTCATGGGGGAGGTGTGGTGCGGGTTATTATTTTTTTTGCTATACTGCAAGTTTCTCTTTAAAAGGGCTGCTTAAAAAATGTACACACATACAAAAACAGCGCGATATTGGGCGAGCTACAACCTGTTGTGGTGTTAGAGACGACTTGGGTCATATTGCATATGCGTGGGGTTGGTGTGAGTGCTGTGCACTATATGGCCATATATATGGATCAGCGTATGCTTCTATTGTCAGTGGGTCATGCTGGCCTTCCTTTATACATAGGGTTAGGGTACTCTGGTTCGGAGATGGGGGCATAATTGTGTTGAGCTGATTATTTTATGGGGCTCCTTCTCTTCTAGTTAACCCCCTATTTTTCGTTCTTCAATCTTCACCATTTATCAGAAATCTTGATAAAATGAAGAACATTTTTCAAAACAGTCTATTAATAAGACTCTTATTGCCCATAACAACCAATCACAGCACAGCTTTTATTTTTATTCAGCTTTTTTAGAAATAAAAGCTGCGCTGTGATTGGTTGCTATGGACCGTACACTGTCTAACGCTAAGACTTGTTTTTAATGCCCATAGCAACCAATCACAGCGCAGGTTTCATTTTTCCTCAGCAGCTTTAGAAATAAAAGCTGCGCTGTGATTGGTTGCTATGGGCAATAAAACCGTTTTCAGCGTTAGACAGTTTTGATCAGTCTGGTCTTTGAGAGTCGGAGGTCTTCCGCGCCTTCACAGACAGGCAAGGCCGCTTCTTTAGTGCGGAATAACCCATGAATGTCTCCATTTACAGAGGCCCATGAAGCATTCTCTGTGTCCACGATGGAACACTGGAGGTTGTATTCAGCATGTCCTCGATACTTTACAATGCTCGCTTGTTCCCCTTCCTGTCTGGATTACATGGGAACGCAATAGAATAAACAATACTGTAACTTTAGGCCGGACACGTGTAGACAGCCACCTGTTGCCACTGCCGGTGGTGAATGTTGAGGGTTGTAGTATCACATCGAACCTCAGGGTGTAACATGGCCATGGCCACCGCTCCATCACCCCGTCAGGACAACCTCTATGGAAGCCATATTGACTATCACCCAACTTTTTCAGAAAACCTACCCCCTGTTAGGGCATTAAGAGTTAATTGAGGCCGTTACAAGGGGCGTCTTTCGATCTGGAGGACATGTCTTGTCCTCCATTGCATTGACAGCTCATTTATTTCAACAGACATTGTGCAATACTTCATTTCACCTGTGGTGGCGCTGTAGGGAAATTGAACACTTACAAGCACCAGTCCCCACTGATCACTGAGGGCGATCGCTTGTGATCTTCCTATAATAATGGGGTCTTTAGTACAAGTAGGGTTTGTCCGAAGCGGAGAAACCACCCCTTCCAATTCCCAACATGCAGTTCTTCCTATGATTTTGGGAGGGTTCTTCGTAGCTTCCCTCTGGCGTAAGGTGTTTGTGCTGACATAGATGAAGCTATTCACCATTTTTGTCAGGCGTTACCCTTTTATCTACTTCCTGTGCATTGTCTGTGAACCCCATGGAAGATCCTGAGACTTCTATGAAATAAGCCAGTTTTGCGATTTCCTTGCCCCCATGAACAATGACTATTGATATAAACACGTCGGTCGGCCGCTACATAGGGGTCCGAAAAAAAAGATGCCTGAGATTACTTAAAGGGGTTAACCCCTTCCTGACTTAGTATGTCGTATGAGGAGCCTCAAGAGCTAACGGCAGCGAATAGAGATAACTCCGATCGCTGCTGATTAATCATCACAGGGAGATAATTTAATGCTAAGGCAGCCTGGGCCTGCTGAAGGACCCCATTGTCACCATCTTGGTGCTCCTATTTAGCCCAGCCATAGTCATTTTCCTATAAGCTGCAGTATTACAGCATTTAGAACAAGCGATCAAAACTATTGCAGGTTCAAATCCTCCAGCAATGAAAAAAAAATGTTTTCAAAATATTAACAGAATAAAAAATATATAAAAGCTTAAAATAAACCCAGCAAAAAAAATAAAAAAAGTAAACATCATTGGTATCGCCACATTCGTAAAACTCCCTCTCGGGTCCTGAACTCGGACAGTTTTACCCAGTCTGTCCCTGTAAAGGCGACCTCTCAAAAGGAGAAAAATGGCCAATTTCTGTTCTTATTTTATTCCCGCGGCTCCCTTGGGAATGCTAGGATTTTTTTAAAGTTTTTTCTTAGTGCAAATTTTTATAGTCTTTACAAGGGGACACGCCCCCAAGGACTCCTGTGAGCCACTCCCCCTTGGCAAAGACCATAAAAATTAGTACTAAAAAGGCCTGTATCTCTGGATCCGTATGGCAGATTTTAAAAAAATACTTAGGGGAGCAGCGGGAATAAAATAAGAGCATTACTGGACACTTGTAATCCGGTGACAAGTTCCCTTTAAAAAACGTTGTGGGAATTGGGATGATGTAGGGAGGCAAAATGGGCAAGAAGTGTAAAAACAAGGCCTGGTCTGTCGACTGAAAGCACAATTATACCAGGGCTGTTAATTAGTGACTGTTTGCTCTCATTTGTCCCACTTTCATGCTTTAAGCAAAGAAATGATTCCCGTTGTTTGTTATTTGTGCGTCAACAAAAACAACTTTATTGCATCTGCCCGGCCTGACAATTGCCATTTTGTATAAGAGGAGTACACGTAATGATCCGCCGATGGTCGGTATGTGCTCCTTTAAATGTCTGCATGAGGCATATCAGTAGATGTTATCAGAGGAGTCTCTGAGCTAAAGGAATGAAGGCTCCGCAGGGAAATTTCTACAACTTTTCTTTTTTTTTTTAGCTTTTCTATTCACATCCAAAGCTAAATTCTCTCAGCTTGTTGTTGTCAGAGAGCAGTGCATTCTGGGTGCTCAGTGACATTGTCAGTTTAGCGGTCAGGGTCACATGACTGACGTGGGAAAATGGCGTGAAATAACTCCTGTTGTGGGGTCTGACCACCGATTATCTCCGCGGCTCCATGCCTTTAATAGCAAATTATAGCCAAAACATCTGGCATGTTTCCAACTTGTCCGATTTTCTCTGGTTTCGGGGGCTGTCAGGCAGTTATATGCACAGACAGGCCGGGTCCTCCAGCGTGAGAGACCCCCTTTGTAAAGTTTTGCACTGATTATTAGATGAATATACTGAACTGTAGACCAACCTCAATTAAAGGGTTGTATCCTATCCATAGTATGGGGATAACTTGCTGAATATTGAGGGTCTGACCACTGATCCGACCCGAGAACAGGGGCTTATGGTAAAGGTGCCCATGATTGATCTCCGCTCCATTCATTGTCAATAGGGCTGCTGGAGAAAGCAGGTGCCACACAAGATCCATTTATGACGGAGATACTGAGCCCCTTTCTAGATATCGGTGGGGAAGTCTCTCCAGCAAGTTATCAGGCAAGCCAAGACCTCCAAAGGGAGAGACACTCTTTATAAAGTTCTCCACTGGTTAAAAGATGAGCATAGTAGATGGAGGGACCCTTCCCACCCTTTATTATCTCAGAATTCTCAAATAGGACATTTTATTGGGTTGCCCATGTAGCTAACGGACATGCCGAATCCTCCAGAGCGAGAGACACTCTTTGTAGAGTTCTCCACTGGTTAAAAGATGAGGATAGTAGATGGAAGGACCCTTCCCACCCTTTATTATCTCAGAATTCTCAAATAGGGCATTTTGTTGAGTTGCCCGTGTAGCTAACGGACATGCCAAATCCATGCCAGAGCGAGAGACACTCTTTATAGAGTTGTCCACTAGTTACTTATTGAAGAGAGTGAATCCAGACACCCCCTTTGAGAGATATATGTGTGTATATATATATTACATACATACATACATACACATTTGGGTGTTTTTTTTTATTTTACCCAATTGTACTGATTTGACAATTATTTCCTATTTTTATAGGTCTTGGGTTGCGTATTTCATAAGGGGGATATCTGGATTGTAAAATCTGTTAAGAACTTTATTTTGAAAAATTTTACCCAATTTTACAGATATGACAATTATTATTATTTCTTTATTTTTTACTTATAGGTTTTGGGATCGCATGATGTTTGTCGGCTGAGGAGATGCTTATAACCAAAATTGGACCCCATTTCCTGTCATGTGCGGAAACAACGGTGACGACTTCTCCTTGAGAGGATTTCCCTACTTGGTTTTTAACTTTAGGACCCGGGGTATGTCAGACTTTTTGTGATTTTTTTTAATTTTTTTTATTTTAAAGGTGCTTTTTTTTTTTGTAAACCAACACAAAAATGACGACCTCATCCATAAGGAGACAGATGAAGAACATTGTCAATAATTATTCAGAGGCGGAGATCAAAGTTAGGGAAGCCACCTCCAACGATCCTTGGGGTCCTTCCAGCTCCCTCATGACGGAGATTGCCGACTTGACCTATAACGTGGTGGCTTTTTCGGAAATCATGAGCATGATCTGGAAGAGGCTCAATGACCACGGTAAGAACTGGAGACATGTTTACAAAGCCTTGACCCTTCTGGATTATCTCATCAAGACCGGATCGGAGAGAGTGTCCCACCAGTGCAAGGAAAACATATTTGCCATACAGACGCTGAAAGATTTCCAGTACATCGACCGGGACGGGAAAGACCAAGGGATTAACGTGAGGGAAAAGTCGAAACAGTTGGTGAGCCTCTTGAAAGACGACGAGAGGTTGAAGGGCGAAAGGGCCCAGGCACTTAAGACCAAAGAGCGAATGGCTCAGGTGGCCACAGGAGTCGGGAGCAACAATCAGATCAGTTTTGGTCGCGGCTCTAGCCAGCCCAACCTGTCCACCAGCTACTCTGAGCAAGACTATGGGAAATCTGGTGGTTCTCCGGCATCGTACCATGGATGTGAGTATCTGCATTGCTTTCCGTGCCTCTCATTGAGCTGATAATAACACTCTTGGATTCTAAGATTACGGTCAACCTAGCCCACCAGGATACGAGGTGATCATCTACGTGAGCCCTTTTAACATCACAGTAGTCTCCAAAGATCCTACAGCAGACAACCCCATTTGTTCCTAAGGACTTTTCCTTATAAGATGAACCACAAAGGACCTATTAGGCCTCAATGATGATATATCCTGGTGGGCTAGTGATTCCTAGAGTGACCACCAAGTCTACAAAATAGTTCTGTGTTGCATTGCTTTATAGGAGAGTTATTTTTTTTTTCCTTTTCTTACATTAGTGCCTAATATAAAGACTAAAATTCCCAGAAGTGAACCAGCAGGGAATGCGGAGAAATAGGAGCTTAGATAAATGAGTGCTCTATGCATAGCTGTCAATAGTCCCAATTTCCAGCAAATTTGATGCCGTCCCAGGCCAAAAATGGGCGGATTTTATGTAAACGCCACCCAAAATTAGGCATTACTAGTTGTTCCCAGGCAGAACTTAACGTATGCTACCATGTATATGTGATGTTGGTTGCCTTTATTTGTGGCCTGAGAGTCATTTAAGTTTACTTTTTGGGGAATTATTGTGGCTCATTCCCTCCATTCACACCCAGAGCTGTTTTCAGAATTCGGCTGGTTGTCTTTGGAAACAGTAATTTAATCCCACGTTGTGGTCGGTCATGTGACCTCAGATCTTAGCTCTAACTTTGCAGCCGTCATTTGATTTCCCATGGTGCACTCCTTCCCGGTAACGGGAAATGAGCAGAATTCTGAATTCAGCTCCGGAGGTGAACGTCAGTGTAACATGAAGATCCGGATAAGTGGTGTCTCCTTTGATACAACTGTGAATCGGTTTGATCAGCGCGGCGTCGGTATGTATAATGCGCCATTCCTATACATACGGTGTCAAAATACACAAATCCTGCTCTCCACCCTCTGGCTTTATCTTTCCCGGATAATCCAATTTAGGCTTCTTTTGAAATGAAGAATGACGTTCTGCCGGCCGACATTCAAAGTCGAAATTAATTATCCCTCAAAGAGTCGGCACGCCAAGGGATTTCCCTTTTTTTTTTTTAAGCCTCAGGCAGAAGGAATTTGCTGCGATTTGCACTTACTCTTGTACAATAAATGCCGGGTGTCATGTAGATATTGCACCCAGCTTTCCCATAGATCTGAACGGCAAATTCACCCAGTTATGCAGCAAGGGATGTAACGCTGCAGTACATGTGGCCTGCAAGAGCAGGAGGGATATCAGGTGTGAGCCAATATGGCCATGTTCAGATGTAGCAGATATGCTGCTGAGAAAAATCTGCAGCAAAATCCGCATGTGATTTTTAAAACCCAATTCACATATAGCAGAAAAAAATCTGCATGAACATCTGCAGCGCACTCATTCTTATGTGGCTTTGTGGGCGGGAATCTGTGGACAGAGCCACGCCAGGGTGTCAGGGCATGCTGGGAGTTGTAGGTTGGCAACAGCTGAGGAGCCATAGGTTGGCATCCTCTGAGAGTTCCTATATGAGGAGTGTCTCCATGCAGCTCTTGTTTCCCTGCATTGTTGGTCTATGACACAGACGCATCATGTGATGACATCAGCACTCCCCGTATATCAGGACATAATATACAGGACGGACGGTCTCTGCGCTCGCTCATTGTCTCTCTGTTGTCTCACCCACCCCCGCCATCCAGTCATGTGTGATGCCCTATCAGGTAAGTGTGTCGCACTAGTGCATGCTTTCTTGTGTAAGGCCGGTGGTCCGCTGCAGTTGCGGAGTTGCATGGTACATCCCCTCCCATAATGCTCCCTCAATACACAGACCCACTCTTCATAAGAAGCCCGCTGATGCCAGCTCTCATAAACAGCTGATTGTACCAAGACTGGCTCCTATTGTGGCCGCTCCACGTGACCTCCCTGTATACGAAAATCAAGACCCCCAATATCCAGATCAACGTAAAATCCCTTTCATCCGGCAGTCTGACAATTCTGCTAGGTCAGGGCGCATTCACATTGGCTTTGCAGCGTCTGCTTTCGGTATACACAGCAGGAAAGACCCCCGACTAGAGCGGAGCAGCGGGATTCCCAGGACCCTGGTCGAAGCGGCCATGTTGGTAGTCCGTGGCCACCAGACCAGAGCCTCCCACCTGCAGAGGCATCCCCAGCGCCTCTTCCATAATATTCAGATTGCCGCAGGTAGGAGGAGGTCTGCAGGGCCCTGTCTGGTGGCCACGGACTACTGACATGGCCGCCGCTGGACCCGGCTGGTGGGAATCTTTTTGCTCTGGTCCTGACATGTCTAACAAATCTAACCCCAATTATCCACAGTAACTACGACTAATTCCCTGCCCAGATGTGAGTGCACATCGCGTACGTCTGCTGGTAAGACCTTATGCACATGACGTCTGAACCCTAAAATCCATCGTCCTGTGTGGGCCTGCCCCCAAAAAAGTAATGCCGGATTAAAGGAATTTCATTTTAGGCCTCCCATGTGGAATGAAAGTTCTAGATCCTTCGTTTGATAATTCAGCATCCGTCCTGTCAATGGCAGATAAAAGGAATTGTGCATGGAAAGGAATTCCAAAAACATCCGGCCCCTTCTATCAAGGTCACGGTACATCGGACGCCTCTGTCAGGGGCTGCCTGTATGGCTGGGGAGGGGATTTGGGGCCTAGAGCTTTGCATGGCGTAACGTGGCAGTGCCCTCTACATACGGTATTACCTATAATCCTTGTTTTATTGTAATATTTGGGACCTATGGGAGCAGAATATTCTGAGAATGTGCCAACATAGTATTACCGCAGACACCCCAGTATTACCGCAGACACCCCAGTATTACCGCAGACACCTAGTATTACCACAGACATCCCAGTATTACCGCAGACACCCCAGTATTACCCCAGACACCCCAGTATTACCGCAGACACCCCAGTATTACCGCAGACACCCCAGTATTACCACAGACACCTAGTATTACCACAGACATCCCAGTATTACCGCAGACACCCCAGTATTACCGCAGACACCCCAGTATTACCGCAGACACCCAGTATTACCGCAGACACCCAGTATTACTGCAGACACCCCAGTATTACCGCAGACACCTAGTATTACCGCAGACACCTAGTATTACCAGACACCCCAGTATTACCGCAGACACCTAGTATTACCAGACATCCCAGTATTACCACAGACATCCCAGTATTACCGCAGACACCCCAGTATTACCGCAGACACCTAGTATTACCACAGACACCCCAGTATTACCGCAGACACCTAGTATTACCACAGACATCCCAGTATTACCGCAGACACCCCAGTATTACCGCAGACACCTAGTATTACCCCAGACACCCCAGTATTACCGCAGACACCCCAGTATTACCGCAGACACCTAGTATTACCACAGACACCCCAGTATTACCGCAGACACCTAGTATTACCACAGACATCCCAGTATTACCGCAGACACCCCAGTATTACCGCAGACACCTAGTATTACCACAGACATCCCAGTATTACCGCAGACATCCCAGTATTACCGCAGACACCCCAGTATTACCGCAGACACCTAGTATTACCCCAGACACCCCAGTATTACCGCAGACACCCCAGTATTACCGCAGACACCTAGTATTACCGCAGACACCCCAGTATTACTGCAGACACCCCAGTATTACTGCAGACACCCCAGTATTAGCGCAGACACCCCAGTATTACCGCAGACATCCCAGTATTACCGCAGACACCTAGTATTACCACAGACATCCCAGTATTACCACAGACACCCCAGTATTACCGCAGACACCTAGTATTACCCCAGACACCCCAGTATTACCGCAGACACCCCAGTATTACCGCAGACATCCCAGTATTACCGCAGACACCTAGTATTACCGCAGACACCCCAGTATTACCGCAGACACCCAGTATTACCGCAGACACCTAGTATTACCACAGAAAGCCCAGTATTACCGCAGACACCCCAGTATTACCGCAGACACCCCAGTATTACCGCAGACACCCCAGTATTACCACAGACACCCCAGTATTACCAGACACCTAGTATTACCGCAGACACCCCAGTATTACCGCAGACACCCCAGTATTACCGCAGACACACCAGTATTACTGCAGACACCCCAGTATTACCGCAGATACCCCAGTATTACCGCAGACACCTAGTATTACCACAGACAGCCCAGTATTACCGCAGACACCCCAGTATTACCGCAGACACCCCAGTATTACCGCAGACACCTAGTATTACCGCAGACACCCCAGTATTACCGCAGACACCCCAGTGTTACCGCAGACACCTAGCGTTACCGCAGACACCCCAGTATTACCGCAGACACCCCAGTATTACCACAGACACCTAGTATTACCACAGACACCCCAGTATTACCACAGACACCTAGTATTACCGCAGACACCCCAGTATTACCAGACACCCCAGTATTACCACAGACACCCCAGTATTACCGCAGACACCCCAGTATTACCGCAGACACCCCAGTATTACCGCAGACACCCCAGTATTACCGCAGATACCCCAGTATTACCGCAGACACCTAGTATTACCACAGACAGCCCAGTATTACCGCAAACACCCCAGTATTACCGCAGACACCCCAGTATTACCGCAGACACCCCAGTATTACCGCAGACACCCCAGTATTACCGCAGACACCCAGTATTACTGCAGACACCTAGTATTACCACAGACAGCCCAGTATTACCGCAGACACCCCAGTATTACCGCAGACACACCAGTATTACCACAGACACCCCAGTGTTACCGCAGACACCCCAGTGTTACCGCAGACACCCCAATATTACCGCAGACACCCCAGTATTACCGCAGACACCCCAGTATTACCGCAGACACCCCAGTATTACCGCAGATACCCCAGTATTACCGCAGACACCTAGTATTACCACAGACAGCCCAGTATTACCGCAAACACCCCAGTATTACCGCAGACACCCCAGTATTACCGCAGACACCCCAGTATTACCGCAGACACCCCAGTATTACCGCAGACACCCAGTATTACTGCAGACACCTAGTATTACCACAGACAGCCCAGTATTACCGCAGACACCCCAGTATTACCGCAGACACACCAGTATTACCACAGACACCCCAGTGTTACCGCAGACACCCCAGTGTTACCGCAGACACCCCAATATTACCGCAGACACCCCAGTATTACCGCAGACACCCCAGTATTACCGCAGACACCTAGTATTACCACAGACACCCCAGTATTACTGCAGACACCTAGTATTACCACAGACACCCCAGTATTACCGCAGACACCCCAGTATTACCGCAGACACCCCAGTATTACCGCAGACACCCCAGTATTACCGCAGACACCTAGTATTACCAAAGACACCCCAGTGTTACCGCAGACACCCCAGTATTACCGCTGAGCACCCTCCATACAGTGCTGGCTGTGTTACAGAGCTGGCACCACAAGTCTATCGCTGTGAGTTATCTCCAATTCCAGAAATATAAAGGGGTATTCCCATCTCCAAGATTCTGTCCCAATATGTAGTAGGTGTAATAATAATAATAATGACAAATACCTCCAGTTAGAATTGTAGTATAGTTTTTCTGATTCGCTATGTCTCTTTCTTCATGCACAGGCATTACAGGACCTTAGGTATCCATGGTTACGACCACTGATATAGTGACAGTTAGCTAGTTGCTAGTGGTTGTAACCATGGATACTTAAGATCCTGCAATGCCTGCACATGAGGAAAGAGACATAGCAAATCAGAAGAACTATACTACAGGTATTTGCTAATATTATTATTACTACTCCTACTACATATTGGGATAGGGTGTTGGAGATGGGAATAGCCCTTCAAAGTCTTAGATGCCGCTGCAAATCGTGACAGCATCATTTAAGCAGTTAGAAATGGGGGAAGGTGTTCCTTCCGACACCCATCGGCCCACCCCAACATGTCACTATCACGGCAGCCGGTGGGCCTACTAAAGCCCCCCTGTATCTGTTGTGTGTGTTGTTGGACTTCAAAAGGCGAAAAGTCATTTTACAATATTGCACTATCACAGAATTGAAGTATATTTTACAAGCAATCAAGTGATCGCTGGTCCAAGTCCTCAATAAAAATGTTAAAAATTAAAAAAAAAAAATAAATTTCACATCACCTTCTCCCGTAACTTAGAAAAATCTTTAAAAAAAATAAAAGTATCACGTTTGGTATAACATTGCCACGTGCATAATAAACATCTATGATCCACAAAGTGACATAAAAAAAATTCAAAATGGCAGAATCACAATTTATTGGTGATTTCGCCTCCTCTTCCAGGGGTCCCCAAAGTGCTATCAATAAAATCTACAGTTTGCATCACAAAAATAATGAAACAAACAAAAAAAACAAGCCCTGATACAAGTCCAACAATTAGAGAAATGATAGGCGAGGAGGAAAAATCGAAAGCGAGGAGGCCCCTGTGTCATCTGTCACCATATTACCTTCCTGATTAGATTAGATTTACAGGCAATTCTTCTTCAGATTACATTACTGCATTTTTTATTTTATTTTCCAGATTATATATTTCCTGTTTATCACCCCCATTATGTAGTTTTATTAGATTATTTTGCCATTATTTTATTTAGCCGTACGTTTTATGCGATCTGATTATTATTTACGATCAGATTATTGATCGCTCAGTTTTATGATGGCAGATTATTTATCATCATATTGTGAACGATTGTATTTTATATTACCGGATTATGTCACCATGGTGGTACTGAATTATATAACAGTAGGCTATATCCATTTATATTATACAGATTATACATTGATTGTGAGGAATTGATTTATGGGACTTATAAGGGGAGAATTCACCCCAATCCATCTTTTAACCGCTCCATAATCTCTGATCCCCGTGGTCTGGATTCACAGACGCTCATGTTAATGAACTGTCACTGCTTTCATATAGATTTCCCCTTTTAAGAACATATGGGGGGTAAATCCATGCATCTACACGCAGCAAATATGTAAAGTAATCCTATGTACAATCCCGACCTCTTAGGATTTGCGTAGAATTGAGTGTGTGACAGGTGCCACCATATGCCATCTCCCCGCCGGCCCGCCCGGTGGCCACGGTTCTGGCGCAGAGGATAAACAGATGGTGTGCGGGGAATCCTGCTTTAGTGATTAGCAGAATTGGGAAGTAATTTCTCATACGCTGAAGGGCGAGCGGGAGGGAAAAACCGTCCCATTCCGCCCATCGTTGGGGGCGGGGGAATCCCAGATACAGGAATTTGTATTTTACTCATGATCAGATTTTATTATTTTTTATTAGAGCACCATTTATTCCATGGCTACAAGGGATGGGTGAGGATACAATAGATAAGGGTAGAGGTGGTGGTATGGTGTAACGAGGGTTACTGCAGGTTGTAGGCTTGTCGGAAGAGGTAGGTTCCTTTTGAAGGTTTCCGTGGTATGCGAGAGTCTGATGTGCTGGGGTAGAGAGTTCCAGAGTATAGGGGGAAGCACGGGAGAAATCTTGTCTGCGATTGTGGGAGGAGGAGATAAGAGGGGAGTAGAGAAGGAGATCTTGTGAGGATCGGAGGTTGCGTGTAGGTAAGTACCGGGAGAAGAGGTCACAGATGTATGGAGGAGACAGGTTGTGGATGGCTTTGTATGTCATGGTTAGGGTATTGAACTGGAGTCTCTGGTCAATGGGGAGCCAGTGAAGGGATTGACAGAGGGGAGAGGCTGGGGAATAGCGGGGGGACAGGTGGATTAGTCGGGCAGCAGAGTTTAGGATAGATTGGAGGGGTGCGGGAGTGTTAAAAGGGAGGCCACAGAACAGGAGGTTGCAGTAGTCAAGGCGGGAGATGATGAGGGCATGCACTAGTGTTTTTGCAGATTCTTGGTTAAGGAATGTGCAGATCCGAGAAATATTTTTGAGTTGTAGTTAGCAGGAAGTGGAAAGGGCTTGGATGTGTGGGTGGAAGGAGAAGGCAGAGTCAAGGGGAGAGTGAGCAGCCATTGATTTTGATGGATAGTTCCATTGGGAGGGTTGGGAAAAGATGTTGAATTCTGACTTGTCCATATTAAGCTTTCGAAATTGAACAGCGAAGAAGGATGGAATAGACAGACATTGTGGGATTCTGGTCAGTAAGGAGGTGATATCGGGTCCAGAGAGGTAGATCTGTGTCAGCATAGAGGTGATACTGAAAGAAGTGGGACTCTATGAGCTGTCCCAGGCGGAACCGAAGGTGTAGATGGAGAAGAGCAGGGGTCCTACAACTGAACCTTGGGGGACACAAACAGGGGACGACATGCGGAGGAGGTGTGTGAGTAGGAGACGCTGAATGCCCGATCTGTTAGGTATGAGAAGATCCGAGATAGGGGCAACATGTGGAGAAGTTATGTGCCGACACCATCTGTTGTTCACTCCTCTATAGCGTGAGCTGAGACGAACCAGACCTTCAAAAGACTTTGGGTGTGTTCAAGGAAAACCAGTAGCATAACATCCAAAAATAGAAAGAAAAATCTCACTCACCGTCTCTTTAAAACGTCAACACTTTAATTGAAAAGTTAAAACATCAGGTTGCAGGGGTGAATGGAATACACGGAGGACAACAGTCGTTTCACACCAGTCTTCAATAGGTCCTTGCATAACAACGACTGTTGTCCTCCGCGTACTCCGTTCACATTTGCAACCTGATGTTTTAACTTTTCAATTAAAGTGTTGACGTTTTAAAGATCCGGTGAGTGAGACTTTTCCTTCTATTTTTGGATGCAAGATAGGGCCAAGTCTGCGATGCCAGGAGATGAGAGAGTCTGTAGTAAGAGGGAATGGTCCAACATGTGGAAGACTGAGGACAGGTCCAGGAGGAAGAGGACAGAGTAGTGTCGCTTCGCTTTGGCGGTAGGTAGGTAGGTCATTGGTGACTTTAGTCAGAGCAGTTTCGGTCTAATAATGTGGTCGGAAGCCGGATTGTAACTGGTCAAAGAGTGAGAAGGAGGAGAAGTGGGAGGACAGATATTACCCCAACCCATCAATCCTATTATTGGGCTATGACGGTTGCCTTGAGATCGGAGCTATCATGGATGATTAGATGTCAAGGTACCTCACATTTCTGTGTCTGGGAAATCTGGGTGACCACCAGTATGGCACCATTATGGCTCCCTCAGAGGCTACCACCCAGTAATCCCTCCTGTCAAGTTTTCTTAGTGACCATAAAGATCATTAGAAGTTGTCATGACATTTGTCTTGGATTAACAAGAGGGTATCTAACCCCAGGCCCTATTTTGACTTCTTTATTAAGCTCTGTCCCCTCATTTTCTGCCCCAGATGTCATTTGGTGTGAGGCAGGCACAGTCTCCCCCTCTCGGAAAGCTCTGTCCCAGCGTTCCATGTCCTTGTCACAGGAATTCCGGGAATGAGGCCTTGTGACCCCTGTACATCCCATACCCCGGCCCTTGCTTCCTGTCTGGGGGCCCCTAGCATTGAGAGGTCTAGGATGCATCACGCAGGGGGTTACGTGCTGCTATATTTTGGGAATTCTTATGGTTATACGGTCCCATTATGATGCCATGCCGGACAGCTGTGTGTCTGTTCGCAGTTGCACAATACAGTATGTCCATGACTGAAATTCCCACGGTTTTATGAAACAGCGAAGGGGACGGGGGTGGATTATTCTTAATCTTACATTTCCTTTCAAAATGCCTCCTCTTGTTAGAAATGCTCTCCGTCGCAGCTACTGAGATTAACACCCGGCTTTCCCGAAACCCAGAAGGGCAAATCTACCCAGTAATACCATCCCCAAATCCATATAACCAAACATTGCAGTCAGGATGTTGACTTCGAGGGGTTGTCCATCGGGGGAAAAAATGGACAAAGTGCTCAGAGTAGTAAAAAAATAAAAGAAACGATATTCAGCAATTCCCCCATTGCTCCCATTCCATCATTTACTGGGTTCCTACTGGTCTCTATGTGTTGGTCTCGTCTCGTCACTGCTCAGCCAATCACTGTCTGGATCTGGGGCCCGCCTCAGCTACTGATTGGCTATCCAGCATTCCCTGTCTGTTAAAGCAGGCAAAGGAAATTAATAAATGTAGATTTTTTTTCTATTAACCCTCTCCGCTATAGTGTCTCGAACTTAATGCTGTCTTGTATGTTATTCACATGACCGCTGCAGCCAATCACTGGCCTCAGTGATAGCGTTTGTATATATGGCATGTGACCACTGAGGCCAGTGATTGGTTGCGTAAATGATAAACTGGACATCATCATTTTATTGGGGGCTACCGAAGCCTCGGTGCGGAAATGACGGCTGATTCCAGGGGTACGTAATACCTATTTTTTAATTTAATACTGTTTCTTACTCTTTGGCCACTTTTGAAAAATTCCAAAAACTTTTTACATTTTAAAATCCTAAATCTATAAAATCTTAAATATCTTTTCAATTTTTTTTTTTTTTAAACTTATTTAATCTTGTTTTCACCATTCACATCCAGAGCTGCATTCACAATTCTGCTAGTTAAACAGATAACAGTTTAGCCCCACCCTCTGTCATGTGACAACTGTCCGTTGAGGTCCCATAATGCACTGCAGGCTGGTTAGCGGAAACCAGCTAACTTGCGAATTTAGCTTTTGATGTGTATGGAGAGAAAAAAAAAAACGTAAATAAAAAAAAAAAAAGAAAATTATGGGAAAGTGACAAAAGAGTAATTACTATTTTTTTTTTCTCAGCTACCTCCCCTCGAGTCTCTTCAGAGCTAGAACAGGCTCGACCCCAAACGAGCGGAGAGGAGGAGCTGCAATTACAACTGGCGCTCGCCATGAGCAGAGAGGTGGCCGAACAGGTGAGCCACCAGAATTACATTAATTTGCACCACATGTCTCAGCATGCCCAGCTTCGAAAGCATTTATATACCCAGGTAATGAAATTGCATTGTGTATTTACAAAGGAGGAGCGTATCCGGCGGGGAGACGACTTACGACTTCAGATGGCATTGGAGGAAAGCAGGAAGGACACTATCAAAGTCCCGAAAAAGAAAGGGGTAAGATGAGCAACACCAGACTCCCCCTCTGAGATATTCAGAATTCGGCAGTGGACTGCTGTACATGTATAGGTGCCGCGTGCAGTGTCGGACTGCGTTGGCAAAGGCCCACCCATATCATTGATTCCCTAGTATGCAAATTTACTTTTCCTTCTACCTGATATTAATTTACCTAGCTTGTTTAATGATCATTAGAGTATACCTTTTTGTATGAAAACTGTGAATCAAGCGTGATAGCACTGCTCATTAGCACTCCTTTCACAGGTACGGCCTACCGGAGGATTCTCCGGTTCAACCGTGGGCCAGTCCGAGCCTGGCCGCACGTCACCGGTATCACACATGTTATTTCCAAAAATCCTGCGCAATATGGTCCATGGGATGGGGGGTTAGGTACACCACTTTCTAATACTGTACAAATTGGCTTTGCTGACGCACATAGAAAATGATCAGCATCGTGTCTTTGTTGTTGTTTTTGTTTTTTTAATTAGTAATTTTGCTTTAAATCGGCAGCAACAGCATACTACATTGTTGGACCTCATGGACGCTTTGCCTGCAGGAGCCCCAACCTCGCAAAAGTCAGAACCTTGGGCAGCAGCATCAGCAACGGCAGCGAGTAAACAGCAAGACCCCTGGGGGAAATCAGCCACCCACTCTGCTGGAATTGATCCCTGGCAGTCCTTCGGTAAGTCCTCATTGTTTTTAATGTCTTTTTTTCCTGAAAACTACTATAATACTGCTCCTTTTAAGCAGGGAGAAACAGAGTCAGTTTACGCCATATAAATATAATATATATTTTATTAACATCAGCATTACAAAAACATCAAAAATATATGAAAGGACACATGAAAGGATACAGTGGAGACATATAGGTCTCAATAGTGATGACCCAGGGTTCAAAAACAAGAGGGGCCAAAGGCAAAGCAGGACAAAAAGTCATATGTCCAAATACAGTGGAAGAGGACCTGTGATCTAGATATACATTATCGTAATGAAATTGCCATTAGTTGTCATGTAGCAACATGTTATCCTTAAGGAATAATAATCTATTGTGCAAACAGGCAAATAAAGTGCAAGTGCATCGGGTAAATCAGTCACAGTTCCTATTTGGGCATATTGCTCAAATAATAAGAATAATAATGCTCAAAGTAAGGACATGGATAGTAAGTATTATTGGCAGTACTTACCGACACTGAGCATCCTGCCAACATACATTTTCGGTACGTCGCTTCTTCAGGGGGCTGCTCCTACGTACAATAATATAACTATTATAATACTGCCCCTATGTACAAGAATTTAACTACTATAATACTGCCCCTATGTAAAAGAATATAACTACTATAATACTGCTCCTATGTACAAGAATATAACTACTATAATACTGCTCCTATGTACAAGAATATAACTACTATAATACTGCCCCTATGTACAAGAATATAACTGCTATAATACTGCCCCTATGTACAAGAATATAACTGCTATAATACTGCCCCTATGTAAAAGAATATAACTACTATAATACTGCTCCTATGTACAAGAATATAACTACTATAATACTGCCCCTATGTACAAGAATATAACTACTATAATACTGCTCCTATGTACAAGAATATAACTACTATAATACTGCCCCTATGTACAAGAATATAACTGCTATAATACTGCCCCTATGTACAAGAATATAACTACTATAATACTGCCCCCTATGTACAAGAATATAACTACTATAATACTGTTTCCTATGTACAAGAATATAACTACTATAATACTCCTCCTATATACAAGAATATAACTACTATAATACTGCCCCTATGTACAATATAACTACCATAATACTGCCCCTATGTACAAGAATATAACTACTATAATACTGCTCCTATGCACAAGAATATAACTACTATAATACTGCCCCTATGTACAAGAATATAACTACTATAATACTGCCCCTATGTACAAGAATATAACTACTATAATACTGCCCCTATGTACAAGAATATAACTACTATAATACTGCTCCTATGTACAAGAATATAACTACTATAATACTGCCCCTATGTACAAGAATATAACTGCTATAATACTGCCCCTATGTACAAGAATATAACTACTATAATACTGCCCCCTATGTACAAGAATATAACTACTATAATACTGTTTCCTATGTACAAGAATATAACTACTATAATACTGCCCCTATGTACAATATAACTACCATAATACTGCCCCTATGTACAAGAATATAACTACTATAATACTGCTCCTATGCACAAGAATATAACTACTATAATACTGCCCCTATGTACAAGAATATAACTACTATAATGCTGCTCCTATGTACAAGAATATAACTACTATAATACTGCCCCTATGTACAAGAATATAACTACTATAATACTGCCCCCTATGTAAAAGAATATAAATACTATAATACTGCTCCTATGTACAAGAATATAACTACTATAATACTACTCCTATGTACAAGAATATAACTACTATAATACTGCCCATATGTACAAGAATCTAACTACTATAATACTGCTCCTATGTACAAGAATATAACTACTATAATACTGCCCCTATGTACAAGAATATAACTACTATAATACTGCCCCTATGTACAGGAATATAACTACTATAATACTGCTCCTATGCACAAGAATATAACTACTATAATACTGCCCCCTATGTACAAGAATATAACTACTATAATACTGCCCCTATGTACAAGAATATCACTACTATAATACTGTCCCCATGTACAAGAATATAACTACTATAATACTGCCCCCTATGTACAAGAATATAACTACTATAATACTGCCCCTATGTACAAGAATATAACTACTATAATGCTGTCCCCTATGTACAAGAATATAACTACTATAATACTGCTCCTATGTACAAGAATATAATTACTATAATACTGTCCCTATGTACAAGAATATATCTACTATAATACTGCTCCTATGTACAAGAATATAACTACCATAATACTGCCCTTATTGTGCTTGTACTATATTTACTACTGGGACAGATAAGGCGGGTGCAGGGTATTGGGTTAGTTTGCTTTTTGTCCTTGCACCTGCCCTTTCGGCCCCGTTCTCGGCACATACACAGGAGCTCAGTGTTGGAGTCAGCGTGACATGACATCATTCATTTGGAAAGTTTCTTGGCAATTCTGACACATTCCTCCATGTAAGGTCACAATGTAGCAGAAGAAAAATCTCTTGCTGGAATGTGGAGGAGGCCTCGGTCCAGGACAGGCACAAGTGTCTGAACATATGTCTGAGCTACCTTAAATAATAAAAGCCCACATTGTACGGTTTAGTAATATTCCCGTAACCGGACAGCAGAAATCCTATTACTAAACTATAACACAATTCTTCAATAATCGAGACCCTCCTGCCCCAACAAAGGAAACACCGAAACATGTAGTGTCACAATTTTAGATTAATAAATTTATTTTTTTATGACTGATATTTATCTTATTGTCTTTGACACTTATTTATGTTACAGGTACAAAACCCTCCGCCAACAGCGATCCTTGGGGACCAAGTTCAGCTACTACAACGAAGTCTCTTCCAAAAAGCCAGGACCCCTGGGCACCTCCACAGGCGGCGGGATCAGCTAATTCCACAGCGGACCCTTGGGGACCTGCTCCAGGGGTCAAGACAAGTAAAAGCACAGGTAGACAAAGCTCGAGTCTTTGAAGGGGCTGTGTGGTGTATTTCCATTTTCTGACAGCAAGCAGTGGTCTGGAAAGCTGTCAGAACTTTTGACTGTTTCACTATTTTCTTTTTCTTTCCATTAATCCCTTTAAATTAACTTTGTTTTTCCCAATAGGAAGTTCCTCCTTTGACCCCTTCAGCAATTTAAATGGGACGGCAAAAGACGATTTCTCAGAGTTCGACAACCTGCGATCCTCCGCCAAAGTATCAGGTGAGAAATGTGTAGTCTAAAAAAGAAAAACTAAGAGCTGGTTTTGTAGTTCGATACCCAAAAATGTTGGATAGGCTGTGGGATTAGCCCTGACAGATATTGGCTGGTGTGGGTCATACCTGCCTTGTCCTAGTATTAGTCTTTCTATAGGAGGAGGTGAGCTGTGACATCAGCTATTGTAAATGCTGGATCCTGTGTTATCTACTGTATATAGAGGTGTTATCAGTCATTGTACAGGAGAAGGTGAGCTGTGACATCAGCTATTGTGAATGGTGGATCCTGTGTTATCTACTATATACAGAGGTGTTATCAGTCATTGTACGGGAGGAGGAGGTGAGCTGTGACATCACCTATTGTGAATGGTGGATCCTGTGTTATCTACTGTATATAGAGGTGTTATCAGTCATTGTACAGGAGGAGGAGGTGAGCTGTGACATCACCTATTGTGAATGGTGGATCCTGTGTTATCTACTATATACAGAGGTGTTATCAGTCATTGTACGGGAGGAGGAGGTGAGCTGTGACCACCTATTGTGAATGGTGGATCCTGTGTTATCTACTGTATATAGAGGTGTTATCAGTCATTGTACAGGAGGAGGTGAGCTGTGACAGCTATTGTGAATGGTAGATCCTGTGTTATCTACTGTATATAGAGGTGTTATCAGTCATTGTACAGGAGGAGGAGGTGAGCTGTGACATCACCTATTGTGAGTGGTGGATCCTGTGTTATCTACTGTATATAGAGGTGTTATCAGTCATTGTACAGAAGGAGGAGGAGGTGAGCTGTGACATCACCTATTGTGAATGGTGGATCCTGTGTTATCTACTGTATATAGAGGTGATATCAGTCATTATACAGGAGGAGGAGGTGAGCTGTGACATCACCTATTGTGAATGGTGGATCCGGTGTTATCTACTATATATAGAGGGGTTATCAGTGATTATACAGGAGGGGAGGAGGTGAGCTGTGACATCACCTATTGTGAATGCTGGATCCTGTGTTATCTACTATATATAGAGGTGTTATCAACTGTATATAGAGGTGTTACCAGTCACTGTAGAAGAGCAGGAGGTGAGCTGTGACATCACATATTGTAAATGCTGGATCCTGTGTTATCTACTATATATAGAGGTGTTATCAGTCATTGTACAGGAGGAGGTGAGCTGTGCCATCACATATTATAAATGCTGGATCCTGTGTTATCTACTATATATAGAGGTGTTATCTGTCATTGTACAGAAGGAGGTGAGCTGTTACATCACCTATTGTGAATGATGGATCCTGTGTCAAAGTACTGTATACAGTGGCATGTAAAAGTTTGGGCACCCCTGGTGAAGCACATTGAAGGTGAAATGATCTCTGAAAGGCCTAAAGTGAAAGATGACACGTTTTCTTTGTATTTTAGGCAAAAAAAAAATAAAAAAAAATTATATATATATATATATATATATACACACTCACCGGCCACTTTATTAGGTACACCATGCTAGTAACGGGTTGGACCCCCTTTTGCCTTCAGAACTGCCTCAATTCTTCGTGGCATAGATTCAACAAGGTGCTGGAAGCATTCCTCAGAGATTTTGGTCCATATTGACATGATGGCATCACACAGTTGCCGCAGATTTGTCGGCTGCACATCCCAAAGATGCTCCATACAAGGCAGGATGGATCCATGCTTTCATGTTGTTTACGCCAAATTCTGACCCTACCATCCGAATGTCGCAGCAGAAATCGAGACTCATCAGACCAAGCAACGTTTTTCCAATCTTCTACTGTCCAATTTCGATGAGCTTGTACAAATTGTAGCCTCAGTTTCCTGTTCTTAGCTGAAAGGAGTGGTACCCGGTGTGGTCTTCTGCTGCTGTAGCCCATCTGCCTCAAAGTTCGACGCACTGTGCGTTCAGAGATGCTCTTAGGCCTACCTTGGTTGTAACGGGTGGCGATTTGAGTCACTGTTGCCTTTCTATCAGCTCGAACCAGTCTGCCCATTCTCCTCTGACCTCTGGCATCAACAAGGCATTTCCGCCCACAGAACTGCCGCTCACTGGATTTTTTTTCTTTTTCGGACCATTCTCTGTAAACCCTAGAGATGGTTGTGCGTGAAAATCCCAGTAGATCAGCAGTTTCTGAAATACTCAGACCAGCCCTTCTGGCACCAACAACCATGCCACGTTCAAAGGCACTCAAATCACCTTTCTTCCCCATACTGATGCTCGGTTTGAACTGCAGGAGATTGTCTTGACCATGTCTACATGCCTAAATGCACTGAGTTGCCGCCATGTGATTGGCTGATTAGAAATTAAGTGTTAACAAGAAGTTGGACAGGTGTACCTAATAAAGTGGCCAGTGAGTGTCCCCTAATCTGAACATCATTAAAAATCTGTGGTTATGCCTTAAAATAGCAGAGGATAAAAGATGACTCAGGAATCTCACAGAACTGGAGGAATTCTGCAAGGAAGACTGGATGAAAATCCCTCAAACAAGAAGTGAAAGACTCTTGTCTGGCTACAAAAAGTGTTTACAAACTGTGATACTTGCAAAAGGGGGTGCTACTAGGTACTAACCATGCAGGGTGCCCAAACTTTTGAATCTGCTCATTTTTATTTTGTAATTTTTAAAATGTGAAAGATGAAAATATACTGTATATTTTTATTTTATTGCCTAAAATACAAAGGAAGTGTGTCATCTTTAACTTTAGGCCTTTTAGAGATCATTTCATCTTCACCTTCTAAACTTTTCACAATAACAGTAATTTTGACCAGGGGTGCCCAAACTTTTGCAGAACACTGTAGAGGTGTTAGCTGCTATTTACAATATCAATATCCTATAGCTTTAATCAGTCAATATTTTGCATACCACTATGGTAAGCCCTGTCATAGTCCTTTCTCCTCCTGTGTGCGGCACTATAGTCGGTCCTCCTGAGTGCGGCACTGTGGTCGGTCCTCGTACATGCGGCACTGTGGTCTCTCCTTCTGAGTGTGGCACTGAGGTCGGTCCTCCTGCATGCGGCACTGTGGTCGGTCCTCCTGCGTGAGGCACTATGGTCGGTCCTCCTGCGTGAGGCACTATGGTCGGTCCTCCTGCGTGAGGCACTATGGTCGGTCCTCCTGCGTGCGGCTCTGTGGTCTCTTCTCCTGCGTGTGGCACTATGGCTGCTCCTGCTATGTGAGGCACTATGGTCGGTCCTCCTGCGTGAGGCACTATGGTTGGTCCTCCTGCGTGCGGCACTGTGGTCTCTCCTGCATGTGGCACTATGGTCGGTCCTCCTGCGTGAGGCACTATGATCGGTCCTCCTGCGTGCGGCACTACGGCTGCTCCTCGTGCGCGTGGCACTATGGTCGGTCCTCCTGCGTGTGGCACTATGGTCGGTCCTCGTACATGTGGCACTATGGCTGGTCCTTGTGCGTATGGCACTATGGTCGGTCCTCCTGCGTGCTGCACTATGATCGGTTCTCCTATGTGTGGCACCATGGCTGGTCCCCTTGCGTGCGGCACTATGGTTGGTCCTCCTAGGTGCAGCACTATGGTCGGTCCTCGTGCATGCGGCACTATGGTCAGTCCTCCTAGGTGCGGCACCATGGCTGGTCTCCTTGCGTGCGGCATTATGGTCAGTCCTCGTGCGTGTGGCACTATGGTCGGTCCTCATGCGTGCTGTACTATGGTCGGTCCTCGTGCACTATCATCGGTCGTCCTGCGTGCGGCACTATGGCTGGTCCTTGTGCATGTGGCACTATGGTCGGTCCTCGTGCATGCGGCACTATGGTCAGTCCTCCTAGGTGCGGCACTATGGTTGGTCTTCCTGAGTGTGGCACTATGGCTGGTCCCCTTGCGTGCGGCACTATGGTCAGTCCTCGTGCGTGTGGCACTATGGTCAGTCCTCCTACGTGCGGCACTATGGTCGGTCCTCCTGCGTGTGGCACTATGGCTGGTCCTTGTGCATGTGGCACTATGGTCGGTCCTCCTGCGTGCGGCACTATGGTCAGTCCTCCTAGGTGTGGCACTATGGTCGGTCCTCCTGCGTGCGGCACTATGGTCGGTCCTCGTGCATGCGGCACTATGGTCAGTCCTCCTAGGTGCGGCACCATGGCTGGTCTCCTTGCGTGCGGCATTATGGTCAGTCCTCGTGCGTGTGCCACTATGGTCGGTCCTCATGCGTGCTGTACTATGGTCGGTCCTCGTGCATGCGGCACTATGGTCAGTCCTCCTACGTGCGGCACTATGGTCAGTCCTCCTGCGTGTGGCACTATCATCGGTCGTCCTGCGTGCGGCACTATGGCTGGTCCTTGTGCATGTGGCACTATGGTCGGTCCTCGTGCATGCGGCACTATGGTCAGTCCTCCTAGGTGCGGCACTATGGTTGGTCTTCCTGAGTGTGGCACTATGGCTGGTCCCCTTGCGTGCGGCACTATGGTCAGTCCTCGTGCGTGTGGCACTATGGTCAGTCCTCCTACGTGCGGCATTATGGTCGGTCCTCCTGCGTGTGGCACTATGGCTGGTCCTTGTGCATGTGGCACTATGGTCGGTCCTCCTGCGTGTGGCACTATGGCTGGTCCTTGTGCATGTGGCACTATGGTCGGTCCTCCTGCGTGCGGCACTATGGTCAGTCCTCCTAGGTGTGGCACTATGGTCGGTCCTCGTGCATGCGGCACTATGGTCGGTCCTCGTGCATGCGGCACTATGGTCAGTCCTCCTAGGTGCGGCACTATGGTCGGTCCTCCTGTGTGCTGCACTATGGTTGGTCCTCCTGAGTGTGGCACTATGGTCGGTCCTCCTGTGTGCTGCACTATGGCCGGTCCTCGTGCATGCGGCACTATGGTCAGTCCTCCTAGGTGCGGCACTATGGTCGGTCCTCCTGAGTGTGGCACTATGATCGGTTCTCCTGCGTGTGGCACTATGGCTGGTCCTCGTGCATGTGGCACTATGGTCGGTCCTCCTGCGTGTGGCACTATGGCTGGTCCTCGTGCATGTGGCACTATGGTCGGTCCTTGTGCATGTGGCACTATGGTCGGTCCTCGTGCATGCGGCACTATGGTCAGTCCTCCTAGGTGCGGCA
This sequence comes from Ranitomeya variabilis, assembly GCF_051348905.1. NCBI lineage: Eukaryota > Metazoa > Chordata > Amphibia > Anura > Dendrobatidae > Ranitomeya > Ranitomeya variabilis. The sequence goes on from NC_135238.1 coordinate 19,168,262, forward strand.
CTATGGTCGGTCCTCCTGAGTGTGGCACTATGATCGGTTCTCCTGCGTGTGGCACTATGGCTGGTCCTCGTGCGTGTGGCACTATGGCTGGTCCTCGTGCATGTGGCACTATGGTCGGTCCTTGTGCATGTGGCACTATGGTCGGTCCTTGTGCATGTGGCACTATGGTCGGTCCTCCTGCGTGTGGCACTATGGCTGGTCCTCGTGCATGTGGCACTATGGCTGGTCCTCGTGCATGTGGCACTATGGTCGGTCCTTGTGCATGTGGCACTATGGTCGGTCCTCGTGCATGCGGCACTATGGTCAGTCCTCCTAGGTGCGGCACTATGGTTGGTCCTCCTGAGGGTGGCACTATGGTTGGTTTTCCTGCGTGCGGCACTATGAGTCTGTGTGTACTGCGCTCAGTCCTATGCATCCCCCTGCAGTCATTCTGTCTCCCACCCCTCTCCTCCCATCCCTGCCTGGTGCCATGGCTCCGTAGCAGCTGTATACTCTGATGAATCAGGGAGTGCAGCCTTCTTCTTCTAGAGTTAATCACCACTTGTTTCGCATCCAGAACATTCCTCTGGCGTCTGAGACTGTGCAAGAATTCTCTCCTTGGAAAGCGCATGGTGAAATCTGATGCATCCCAGGTGACGGGGAGAGTCCAACATCTGGCAGAACGGCCCCTTATAATGTGTGGCAGCTCTGGATGGGGCGCGGGGTCAGAGGTCACACATGTGCTGTGTAGTTTAGGGACATGCAGAAGGGGAAGGAAGAGGCCCGCTCCGCCATCTGAAGACAGACCCTTGCCTGATGCAATGTGCCGCAGCTGGGAACAACTGCATGCAGCTTGTTCTGTATATGGGGGATCGGTGATTTTTTTTTCCAGTGTTTGTGGTACTACAACCCCCAAAAGAAAGCCCTTAATGTACAATGCAATTGTGAAAAAACGATTTTTCTCCTGTTTTCTGACCCGAGATATAATGACTAAAGTTACAGGCCTGATCCGTGAGGCTGCACTACTGAGACAGTGATGACTCCTAGGCGCAGCGCCGTCACCGAGAGCTTGTGCTAAGCACAGTCTTGTGTTATCTCTTCCAGCCGACTCCATATCAACTCTCCCATCCCTGCGCAGCGGCACCACGAGTCCCGACCTCTTCGATTCACAGGCCACCACTCCCACCAGCATCGGCAAACAGAGCATAGCCCGGAAGACCCCAGAGTCCTTCCTGGGACCCAACGCTGCCTTAGTAAACCTGGACACGCTGGTTACGATGCCTGCTCATCCCGCCCCGACGTTCAACCCCTTCTTGGCATCAGGTAGGAGCCAAGTGGCATCAGGTACAGTGCTGGATGTAGTGCGGAGCGTGGTGGATGTAGCGGAGCCGCACAGCTCAGATTGGGCGCACCGATAAAGATATCACTCTAGTCTTCAACCCGTCCCCACCGCGGACAATTTTTATTTTCAGATTTTTGTTTTTCCATCCTCTCCTGCCAAGATCAATAACTATTTTTTCTAATTTTCCCTCCACGTAGCCATACAAGGGCTTGTTTTCTGCGGAACGAGTCATCGTTTTGATCAACATCATTAATTTTACCATTTAATTTTTAATGCGGCGAAATGGTGGAAAAAAAAAATCCCTAAATTCCGCTACTTTTTTTTTGTGTGTTTTGTTTTTACAGCGTTCAGTATGCGGTAATAATGACCTGACATCGTGATTTTGCAGGTCAGTACGATTACGGCGATACCAAACTCGTATAGGTATCGTTTATATTTGTGGTTAACAAAAATATTCTGAACTTTGTAAAAAAAATCTTTTATAAATTTGTGTTTGTGTCACCAATTTCTCAGATCCGTAAGTTTTTTTCATTTTTTCGTCCGGGCTGATATTTTGTTGCATTTTTTTAATTTATTTATCAGAAAAATGTAAATTCTGGCCTATCGATTTCTTTTCTTAGCGTTTACAGAACGGGCTAAATAAGTATTGTGTTTTGATTGATCAAACTTTATTTTCCTATATACCATATTTTTTTATTTCTTTTTGCTTTGGGGAAACTGAAGTGATTCAAAGTTTTAGGTTTTTACTAATATATATATATATATATATATATATATATATATATATATATATATACAGTGCCTAAAAGTAGTATTCAACCCCCTGCAGATTTAGCAGGTTTAATAAGATGCAAATAAGTTAGAGCCTTCAAACTTCAAACAAGAGCAGGATTTATTAACAGATGCATAAATCTTACAAACCAAAAAGTTTTGTTGCTCAGTTAAATTTTTATAAATTTTAAACATAAAAGTGTGGGTCAATTATTATTCAACCCCTAGGTTTAATATTTTGTGGAATAACCTTTGTTTGCAATTACAGCTAATAATCGTCTTTTATAAGACCTGATCAGGCCGGCACAGGTCTCTGGAGTTATCTTGGCCCACTCCTCCATGCAGATCTTCTCCAAGTTATCTAGGTTCTTTGGGTGTCTCATGTGGACTTTAATCTTGAGCTCCTTCCACAAGTTTTCAATTGTGTTAAGGTCAGGAGACTGACTAGGCCACTGCAACACCTTGATTTTTTGCCTCTTGAACCAGGCCTTGGTTTTCTTGGCTGTGTGCTTTGGGTCGTTGTCTTGTTGGAAGATGAAATGACGACCCATCTTAAGATCCTTGATGGAGGAGCGGAGGTTCTTGGCCAAAATCTCCAGGTAGGCCGTGCTATCCATCTTCCCATGGATGCGGACCAGATGGCCAGGCCCCTTGGCTGAGAAACAGCCCCACAGCATGATGCTGCCACCACCATGCTTGACTGTAGGGATGGTATTCTTGGGGTCGTATGCAGTGCCATCCAGTCTCCAAACATCACATGTGTGGTTGGCACCAAAGATCTCGATCTTGGTCTCATCAGACCAGAGAACCTTGAACCAGTCAGTCTCAGAGTCCTCCAAGTGATCATGAGCAAACTGTAGACGAGCCTTGACATGACGCTTTGAAAGTAAAGGTACCTTACGGGCTCGTCTGGAACGGAGACCATTGCGGTGGAGTACGTTACTTATGGTATTGACTGAAACCAATGTCCCCACTGCCATGAGATCTTCCCGGAGCTCCTTCCTTGTTGTCCTTGGGTTAGCCTTGACTCTTCGGACAAGCCTGGCCTCGGCACGGGAGGAAACTTTCAAAGGCTGTCCAGGCCGTGGAAGGCTAACAGTAGTTCCATAAGCCTTCCACTTCCGGATGATGCTCCCAACAGTGGAGACAGGTAGGCCCAACTCCTTGGAAAGGGTTTTGTACCCCTTGCCAGCCTTGTGACCCTCCACGATCTTGTCTCTGATGGCCTTGGAATGCTCCTTTGTCTTTCCCATGTTGACCATGTTTGAGTGCTGTTCACAAGTTTGGGGAGGGTCTTAAATAGTCAGAAAAGGCTGGAAAAAGAGATATTTAATCCAAACATGTGAAGCTCATTGATCTTTGTGCCTGAACTACTTCTTAATACTTTAGGGGAACCAAACAGAATTCTGGTGGGTTGAGGGGTTGAATAATAAATGACCCTCTGAAAAAATTTTTCACAATTTAAAAAAAAAAAGAAACAAATAAATAACATTCTTTTTTGCTGCAGTGCATTTCACACTTCCAGGCTGATCTACAGTCCAAATGTCACAATGCCAAGTTAATTCCAAATGTGTAAACCTGCTAAATCTGTAGGGGGTTGAATACTACTTGTAGGCACTGTATATATATATTTTTAAGTCCCCCTATCTCCTATGAAGCGCAGCCACGGGATGAGCTTCACCGATATACCATGATAGCTGCGATGAGCAGCCCAAGTCAAGGCTACCCATTGTCTACTTATGTCGGAGCCATCTCTGAGCACGCTTTTTGACACTTGCACCATATTATGGCTTGGGAAGTGAAGGGGTTAATGCAACACCAAGATCAATAATAGCTTAAAGCCATAACATCTTACGCACGTCCTCAGCAGTTTTTCTGATACATAGCTCCAAATGCCCTGCATAGATGTAGTTACATGACAAAAATGTTGTACCTGTGGCCACCACTAGTGGGAGCCTTCTGAAGACAAATTATATCGGAGTTCAACCAGATCTTTCTCTGACTAGTGGCGACTGCAGGTACTACAATTTTTATCATGTATCTCTGTGCTATGCAGGGGGGGATTGGAGCTTTGTATCAGAAAAAAAGGAGGTCAGAGCTCTATAAAGATATGTTAGGAAATGCAGATTTGGACTCCAGAAGGTGCACTGTAAATACCAGCATAGACACCAGGCTCAAGTCTCAGAAGTACGTACAGACCAAAAGTTTGGACACACCTTCTCATTTAAAGATTTTTCTGTATTTTCAGGACTATGAAAATTGTACATTCACACTGAAGGCATCAAAACTATGAATTAACACATGTGGAATTATATACTTAACAAAAAAGTGTGAAACAACTGAAATTATGTCTTATATTCTAGGTTCTTCAAAGTAGCCACCTTTTGCTTTGATGACTGCTTTGCACACTCTTGGCATTCTCTTGATGAGCTTCAAGAGGTAGTCACCGGGAATGGTTTTCCAACAATCTTGAAGGAGTTCCCAGAGATGCTTAGCACTTGTTGGCCCTTTTGCCTTCACTCTGCGGTCCAGTTCACCCCAAACCATCTTGATTGGGTTCAGGTCTGGTGACTGTGGAGGCCAGGTCATCTGGCGTAGCACCCCATCACTCTCCTTCTTGGTCAAATAGCCCTTAAACAGCCTGGAGGTGTGTTTGGGGTCATTGTCCTGTTGAAAAATAAATGATGGTCCAACTAAACGCAAACCGGATGGAATAGCATGTCGCTGCAAGATGCTGTGGTAGCCATGCTGGTTCACTATGCCTTCAATTTTGAATAAATCCCCAACAGTGTCACCAGCAAAGCACCCCCACACCATCACACCTCCTCCTCCATGCTTCACGGTGGGGACCAAGCATGTAGAGTCCATCCGTTTACCTTTTCTGTGTCGCACAGAGACACGGTGGTTGGAACCAAAGATCTCAAATTTGGACTCATCAGACCAAAGCACAGATTTCCACTGGTCTAATGTCCATTCCTTGTGTTCTTTAGCCCAAACAAGTCTCTTCTGCTTGTTGCTTGTCCTTAGCAGTGGTTTCCTAGCAGCTATTTTACCATGAAGGCCTGCTGCACAAAGTCTCCTCTTAACAGTTGTTGTAGAGATGTGTCTGCAGCTAGAACTCTGTGTGGCATTGACCTGGTCTCTAATCTGAGCTGCTGTTAACCTGCGATTTCTGAGGCTGGTGACTCGGATAAACGTATCCTCAGAAGCAGAGGTGACTCTTGGTCTTCCTTTCCTGGGGTGGTCCTCATGAGAGCCAGTTTCTTTGTAGCGCTTGATGTTTTTTGCCACTGCACTTGGGGACACTTTCAAAGTTCCCCAATTTTTCAGACTGACTGACCTTCATTTATTAAAGTAATGATGGGCACTTGTTTTTCTTTACTTAGAATTTGTATTATGGCAGGAAAAAAGCAGCTAACAGTCTATTCAGTAGGACTATCAGCTGTGTATCCACCAGACTTCTGAACAACACAACTGATGGTCCCAACCCCATTTATAAGACAAGAAATCCCACTTATTAAACCTGACAGGGCACACCTGTGAAGTGAAAACCATTCCCGGTGACTACCTCTTGAAGTTCATCATGAGAATGCCAAGAGTGTGCAAAGCAGTCGTCAAAGCAAAAGGTGGCTACTTTGAAGAACCTAGAATATAAGACATAATTTCAGTTGTTTCACACATTTTTGTTAAGTATATAATTCCACATGTGTTAATTCATAGTTTTGATGCCTTCAGTGTGAATGTACAATTTTCATAGTCATGAAAATACAGAAAAATCTTTAAATAAGAAGATGTGTCCAAACTTTTGGTTTGTACTGTAGCTTGTGAATACCGTGCATGTGGTATAGAAGGGAGATTTAACCCTTGGATCACAGCGGAGGGCTGCATTACAGAATGGCAAATAAGTTAATTCGGTGTCCTGAAGCTCCTAATCAGCCCCCGGCCCCCTGAGATGTCCATGTGTGTCCCACCGACCTTGGAGGAGGCTCCCCGGACACTGTAATTGGCTCTGGCACCCGGCCAGAACCTCTTAATACAGGAGAAAGTGTCTTTCCTGTGTTTTTCCTGTCTGCCTGGAAATCGGAAATGACCTGTTTACATTAGGGATTCCTGAAATACCTTGTAAGCCGCCCACACTCCCTCCAGTCACAGCAGCATAAAGAGGCCTCTCACAAAGCCGGGACATGGGGACAGCCTCTGCCGGACCCACAGGAACTTCCCAGGGCGCCCGCATCTTTCTCTAGTTTTAGAGCAATTTAATCATTTCATGTGTCGTTCCGCTTCCTGAGATACAAAAGGCTCCTACGTTTGTTTCTCAGGCCCATCCAAGTTGTAAGAACATCTTCAAGTCTGTAAATTGGAGGTGGGGGGACTAGAGGCCCCAGTGACATGTGGCCCCAGGATTAGAATTTACTTATGGTGGCGCGGTTACAATTTAAATTACAGACTGTGGGACGCCCTGCCCCCGGATATATGTATATTATATATACTGCATACGTGTCTGCACTCATTACTATAAAATTAGATTTACTAGTTTTTAAATGTTTTTTTTTTTCTAAAAGCAGCATTTCCTGAAGCCATTTATGTATATGCCTATTTCCACCTCTCCACACTCCATGTCCGATTCCCCGCCCCAATAACCATCTCCCTATGTCCCATTCCCCGTCCCACCATGTCCCATCCCCCACCTCTCCATGTCTCATTCCTCGCCCCTCCATGTCCCATTCCTTGCCTCTCCATGTCCCATTATTTCCCCCTCCATGTCCCATTCCCCGTCCCTCCATGTCCCATCCCCCATCTCTCCATGTCTCATCCCTCGCCCCTCCATGTCCCATTCCTTGCCTCTCCATGTCCCATTCCTCTCCATGTATCATTCCTCGCCCCTCCAAGTCCCATTCCTCACCAATTCATGTCCCATTTCCCGCATCTCCATGTCCCATTCCATGCCTCTCCATGTCTCATTCCTTGCCCCTCCAAGTCCCATTCCTCACCAATTCATGTCCCATTCCTTGCCTCTCCATGTCTCATTCCTTGCTCCTCCATGTCTCATTCCCCGTCCCTCCATGTCCCATTCCTCACCCCTTCATGTCCCATTCCTCACCCCTTCATGTCCCATCCCTCGCCTCTCCATGTCCCATCCCTCGCCCCTCCATGTTCCATCCCCCGCCTCTCCATGTCTCATTCCTCACCTCTCCATGTCCCATTCCCTGTCCCTCCATGTCCCATTCCTTGCCTCTCCATGTCCCATCCCTCGCCCCTCCATGTCCCATTCCTCGCCTCTCCATGTCTCATTCCTCGCCTCTCCATGTCCCATTCCTTGCCTCTCCATGTCTCATTCCTTGCCCCTCCATGTCTCATTCCCCGTCCCTCCATGTCCCATTCCTCACCCCTTCATGTCCCATTCCTCACCCCTTCATGTCCCATCCCTCGCCTCTCCATGTCCCATCCCTCGCCCCTCCATGTTCCATCCCCCGCCTCTCCATGTCTCATTCCTCACCTCTCCATGTCCCATTCCCTGTCCCTCCATGTCCCATTCCTCGCCTCTCCATGTCCCATCCCTCGCCCCTCCATGTCCCATTCCTCGCCTCTCCATGTCTCATTCCTCGCCTCTCCATGTCCCATTCCTCGCCTCTCCATGTCTCATTCCTCGCCTCTCCATGTCTCATTCCTCGCCTCTCCATGTCCCATCCCTCGCCCCTCCACGTCCCATTCCTCGCCCCTCCATGTCCCATCCCTTGCCTCTCCATGTCCCATCCCTTGCCTCTCCACGTCCCATTCCTCGCCCCTCCATGTCCCATTCCTTGCCTCTCCATGTCCCATTCCTTGCCTCTCCATGTCTCATTCCTCGCCCCTCCAAGTCCCATTCCCCTTCCCTCCATGTCCCATTCCTCACCCCTTCATGTCCCGTTCCCCGTCCCTCCATGTCCCATTCCCCGTCCCTCCATGTCCCAATCCCCGTCCCTCCATGTCCCATCCCTCGCCCCTCCATGTTCCATCCCCGCCTCTCCATGTCTCATTCCTCGCCTCTCCATGTCCCATTCCCTGTCCCATCCCTCGCCCCTCCATGTCCCATTCCCCGTCCCTCCATGTCCCAATCCCCGTCCCTCCATGTCCCATCCCTCGCCCCTCCATGTTCCATCCCCGCCTCTCCATGTCTCATTCCTCGCCTCTCCATGTCCCATTCCCTGTCCCATCCCTCGCCCCTCCATGTCCCATTCCTCGCCTCTCCATGTCTCATTCCTCGCCTCTCCATGTCCCATCCCTCGCCTCTCCATGTCCCATTCCTTGCCTCTCCATGTCTCATTCCTCGCCCCTCCATGTCTCATTCTTCGCCCCTCCATGTCCCATTCCTCGTCCCTCCATGTCCCATCCCTCGCCCCTCCATGTCCCATCCCTCGCCCCTCCATGTCCCATCCCTCGCCCCTCCATGTCCCATCCCTCTCCCCTCCATGTCCCATTCCTCGCCCCTCCATGTCTCATTCCTCGCCCCTCCATGTCCCATCCCTCGCCCCTCCATGTCCCATCCCTCGCCCCTCCATGTCCCATCCCTCGCCTCTCCATGTCCCATTCCTCGCCTCTCCATGTCCCATTCCTCGCCCCTCCATGTCCCATTATTTCCCCCTCCATGTCCCATTCTTTGCCCCTCCATGTCCCATTTCCCGTCCCTCCATGTGCCATTCCTCGCCTCTCTGTGTCCAATTCCATGTCACCCTATGTACCATTCCCCACCCTTTTCCCAACCTCTGTGTGTCTTTTTCCCGATTCCCTGAAAGGAAGTAAACGTATATAACAAAACATATAATTGCTATAGTTTCCTGGGAGAAATACTACATTTTTTGAAACAATTTCAAGGGTGCCAACACTTTTGGTCATGACTATGTATTATTTTTGTTTTTTCAGGAGCTCCTCCTGCGCAAGGATCTACTCCAGTCGTCAACCCTTTCCAGGTGAACCAGCCGCAGGCGCTAACCCTCAACCAGCTGCGCTCCAGCCCGATGATGGGAGTCAGCTCGTCCTTTACCCCAGTGTCAGCCATGGCTCAAGAGGTCTCCGTACCACCGCCATTACTGGGGACGTCCACGTTACCCGCCGTACCGCCAACGGGACTTGGGATTAACATAAACATGGCAGCCACCTTGCCCCACCACAGTTCGGCCATACCGCCCTCTACTGCCCAAGCCATGAACGCCACCAATCCTTTCTTGCTATGAAGGCCGCAGGATATTGGCTATCATGTATAGTAAACACTACACACCGCTCAACTGTCGTCGTCTTCTTCGAGTCCCGAGAGTAACGCCTGGCAGTACCATCCTGCCGGGTGGAGGTGGCATGGGCCCGAGGGGCACGCCGGCCTCTACCCCGAGGATGATTAAAGTGACGCGTTCTATCACATCCGATCTAACACGGTCACCAAAGCTGGAGCTTTCAGCTTCCTGTCTATCGCTTGTCACGTTAATCTGAGTGGATCGTGGTCTTATTTTTTCACCCAGGCTCCGTCACTCGCACTGGTATACACTGCGCTGGAGAGGAAAAGAAAAAAAAAAATGGATTTGTCCCTTTAAGGAGACTGGGACTCAGAATGTGTGCCTATAACAAGACTTACACAGTTACATCACTAGATGTCCTGTGGGTATGAACGCGCCTCTACTACGGCCCCTCTAAACTAACACATCAAGCGTAGTCATGGCGGCCATCTTGGAATGTGAATTAAAGGGGATAGTCAGAGTTTTTGAAAATGGTGCCTAATCAATGTAGAATGAAACACTCTAGAACTTTTTAATATATTTTGTGTCTCAATTCCTCACCAGTGTCAAGATCTCTGCTTTCTTTCAGTCAATGGGAGCATTCTTGTTTCCATATATTGACAGGAAGTAGAAATCTTGCATAAAAAATGAAAAGGCTATAGACACTTCCCCTTTAAATGTCATGTAAGTGTAGCCTAAAAGCAAGGGTAACTTCACTGGGTGGCAGCGAGGCCTGTTAATAGATGGCAACTGGCGCTCCCACTGAAGGGCACTGAGCAGTATATGTCTAATGGGATCAAGTCACCAGGTGCCACAATCATTTCAGGGGGCGGCCATCTTAGGCTCCTACAGGGATTGGCTGTGTTCATTGACTATTTTGACCAGATGGCCGTCATTAGAATAATAATAGCCCTGCTGCTTTAGTCTTCTGTCTCTACCGCCTTGTGCACTGGCATAGTCCATCAGGGTCTAATAATAACGCCACCAGATGGGCCTAAATACAAACAAAAATGGCGGCATTGCCCATAGCAACCAGTGATCACAGTTGATTTGTTGCCATGGACAATGCAGCGCCCCTATGACATCTGCAGCGTCCTCCCATTCCTTGCTTTATGATTTTAGGGTCACCGGTAGTCACCACCACCACCCCACAGTGCCGATCTCATCCCTTTTCACCTTTTGTTTTATTTTATAAATGTGGATTTTCAGGGATTTTAAGTCATTTCAGCTTTATGGTTTTAGCTAAAAAAAAAATGGTAAATTTCACAGATTCATAATTATTTGTTTTGTTTTTTTTTTCCTTTAAGAAAAACATATTTTTTTATATTCGTGATACCACATATGCCCCCATGACAACACTTCCTGTTCTATAGGCCACATCCTGTAAGATGCGTTCTTTATCCAGTTGCTTATGAGCCCGAGCTCAGTGTCCCTACCTATTTGGGGTAGGAAGTGTTGTCATGGGGACATTAGTAAGGCAGATTGTCCTCCCATGAACAACCCCTTTAAGACCATACTAGCGACTAAGAAATCAGACAGCACCCCATCCCCCCAATCATGACAGCCTGAAACCCGTTTTATATAATAAAAACGTATAAAATGCAATTGTATAACATCCTCCTCAATGGCGGATGTCCACAGCGACCAATTGTTTCCCAGCTTTCATTATCTAACCTGCACTGAAGAATATGACAGGAACATTTGTTGCCCTTGGCAGCCAATCAGCTTCCAGGTCTCATTCTCCAAAGGGCCTTTGAAAAATGAGAGCTGCAATCTGATTGGTTGCTATGTGTAACTGCCTCATTTCTTAGCACTAGTAATGATAAATCCCCCCACAGCTACCCCAAAAGGCGGCCAACAAACTAGTAATATCTTATCCTCCCTAAATATATATTTACTTCATTTTTTTTATTTTTGTTAACCTTAAAAAAAAAGAATCATGTCTTGGAGGAGATTCCTTGTCTCACTCCTTAATAAACAATATGGCCGCCCTTACATCCTCCTCGAAGGGACAACGGTTGAAGAAAACTGTAAAAACCATAAACCCAACATGGCCGCCACGTAGGTGATCACTATGGTGGCAGCCATATTGTTTGCCTCCCAGTTTTCCCACTCTAAGAAATGGTTGAATAGATCCGTAAATGTCCTTACGGCCATTTTATGTGATTAACCCCTTATGGTTACACATCATTATATTGGCGGCCCGGGCTCCGCGACGATAGCATTAATCCGCTCACATACTGTTGTCACGGATACAAAAAAAAAAAAAAAAAAAAGGGAAATTCTATACCACCAGGATTTGTACAATGAATTTGACTCCGAAAATCATTCTATATAGATCAAAAAAATATATTTTAATTATCGTTACAATGTATTTTTATTTTTTATAAAGCCGGCTTCACACAGCGCGACGCGCGCAATTTCCCCTCCCCCCCCAATTTTTAAATAAAAATAAATAATAATCTAATTTCTTCAGTGAAAATAATAAAAAAATATGCGCGGTGCCCGCGCCGTGTGAAGCCGGGGTGTGAATCTCATGTATTGTTGCATTGTAAAGCAGGTTATGGCGGACGCGCTGTCACCTGTCCTGTGTGCACCGGTCGGCTCTGCCAAGTCTAAGTTATTGTTTTCTTTTGTATTTACCCCTTCACTTAAAAGTCCTATTTTTACGACAAGATGAACTCTGAGACTTTATTTTGAACACTGATATAAAAGCCGAATGTCAAAGCACCTATCATGGAGCGTCATAATATATATACTGTATATACATACACACGCACATGTATATCTCTCTCTCTCTATATATATACTAGACTGTGGCCCGATTCTAACGCATCGGGTAATTCTAGAATATGCATGTCCCCGTAGTATATGGACAATGATGATTCCAGAATTCGCGGCAGACTGTGCCCGTCGCTGATTGGTTGAGGCAACCTTTATGACATCATCGTCGCCATGGCAACCATTATGACATCTACGTCGATACTGTGCCCGTCAGAGACGCGGGATTTCCAGGACAGACAGACAGACGGAAAAACCCTTAGACAATTATATATATAGATGTGTGTGTGTATATGTATATAATGTGTATATATACTGTATATGTGTGTGTGTGTGTGTGTGTGTGTGTGTGTGTGTGTGTGTGTGTGTGTGTGTGTGTGTATATATATATATATATATATATATATATATATATATATATATATATACACACACACTAGATGGTGGCCTGATTCTAACGCATCGGGTATTCTAGAATATGTATGTAGTTTATGAAGATTTTAGAATAATACATTGAATACACAGGATTCGGACTGCGCCTGTCGCTGATTGTTCGCGGCCGGCCAAGTAGTATATAGCAGCCACGTAGTATATTGCACAGCCACGTAGTATATAGCACAGCCACGTAGTATATAACAGCCCACGTAGTAAATAGCAGCCACATAGTATATTGCACAGCCACATAGTATATAACAGCCCACATAGTAAATAGCAGCCACGTAGTATATAGCACAGCCACGTAGTATATAGCACAGCCACGTAGTATATAACAGCCCACATAGTAAATAGCAGCCACGTAGTATATAACAGCCCACGTAGTAAATAGCAGCCACGTAGTATATAGCACAGCCAAGTAGTATATAGCACAGCCACGTAGTATATAACAGCCCACATAGTAAATAGCAGCCACGTAGTATATAACAGCCCACGTAGTAAATAGCAGCCACGTAGTATATTGCACAGCCACGTAGTATATAGCCCAGCCACGTAGTATATAACAGCCCACGTAGTAAATAGCAGCCACGTAGTATATTGCACAGCCACATAGTATATAACAGCCCACATAGTAAATAGCAGCCACGTAGTATATAGCACAGCCACGTAGTATATAGCACAGCCACGTAGTATATAACAGCCCACATAGTAAATAGCAGCCACGTAGTATATAACAGCCCACGTAGTAAATAGCAGCCACGTAGTATATAGCACAGCCACGTAGTATATAGCACAGCCACGTAGTATATAACAGCCCACATAGTAAATAGCGCCCACGTAGTAAATAGCAGCCACGTAGTATATAGCACAGCCACGTAGTATATAGCACAGCCACGTAGTATATAACAGCCCACATAGTAAATAGCAGCCACGTAGTATATAACAGCCCACGTAGTAAATAGCAGCCACGTAGTATATTGCACAGCCACGTAGTATATAGCCCAGCCACGTAGTATATAACAGCCCACGTAGTAAATAGCAGCCACGTAGTATATTGCACAGCCACATAGTATATAACAGCCCACATAGTAAATAGCAGCCACGTAGTATATAGCACAGCCACGTAGTATATAGCACAGCCACGTAGTATATAACAGCCCACATAGTAAATAGCAGCCACGTAGTATATAACAGCCCACGTAGTAAATAGCAGCCACGTAGTATATAGCACAGCCACGTAGTATATAGCACAGCCACGTAGTATATAACAGCCCACATAGTAAATAGCAGCCACGTAGTATATAACAGCCCACGTAGTAAATAGCAGCCACGTAGTATATTGCACAGCCACGTAGTATATAGCCCAGCCACGTAGTATATAACAGCCCACGTAGTAAATAGCAGCCACGTAGTATATAACAGCCCACGTAGTAAATAGCAGCCACGTAGTATATTGCACAGCCCACGTAGTATATTGCACACCCACGTAGTATATTGCACAGCCCATGTAGTATATAGCAATGTGGGCATCATATCCCTGTTAAAAAAAAAAGAATTAAAATAAAAAATAGTTATATACTCACCTTCCGTTGGCCCCCGGATCCAGGCGAAGCGGTTACCGACGCTCCTCGCGCGCTCTGGTCTCAAGAGTGCATTTCGGTCTTGCGAAATGTTGACGTAGCGGTCTCGCAAGACCGCTACGTCATCATCTCGCGAGATCGCAATGCATGGAGCGGTCACCGGAGCGTCGCGAGGAGTGGGAAAGGCCTGTTTGATGCATAGGCAGCATCAACAGTAAAAAGTTGGTCACACAGGGTTAATAGCAGCGTTAACGGAGTGCATTACACAGCAGCATAACGCGGTCTGTTAGCGCTGCCATTAACCCTGTGTGAGCGCTGACTGGAGGGGATTATGGAGCGGGCACTGAGTGCAGGGAGGAAGGAGCAGCCATTTTGCCGCCGGACTGTGCCCATCGCTGATTGGTCGTGGCTGTTTTGCCGCGACCAATCAGCGACTTGGATTTCCATGACAGACAGAGGCTGCGACCAATGAATATCCGTGACAGACAGACAGAAGGACAGACGGAAGTGACCCTTAGACAATTATATAGTAGATATATATATATTTATATAGTAGATTGTCATGATTCTCAATGGCGAGAGAACATAGCCCAGCATATATAAGAACTAGCTCTTGGAAGATGGAATCTAAACTGACCATGAACTAAACCTGCCGCACAACTAACAGTAGCCGGGTAGCGTAGCCTACGTTTTATCCCTAGTAGCCCAGCGCCAGCCGGAGGACTAACTAATCCTAGCAGAGGAAAATACAGTCCTGGCTCACCTCTAGAGAAATTTCCCCAAAAGGCAGACAGAGGCCCCCACATATATTGGCGGTGATTTAAGATGAAATGACAAACGTAGTATGAAAATAGGTTTAGCAAAATCGAGGTCCGTTTACTAGATAGCAGGAAGACAGAAAGGGCACTTTCATGGTCAGCTGAAAACCCTATCAAAACACCATCCAGAAATTACTTTAAGACTCTAGTATTAACTCATAACACCAGAGTGGCAATTTCAGATCACAAGAGCTTTCCAGACACAGTAACGAAACAGCAGCTGTGAACTGGAACAAAATGCAAAAACAAACAAGGACGAAAGTCCAACTTAGCTGGGAGTTGTCTAGTAGCAGGAACATGCAAAGAAAGGCTTCTGATTACATTGTTGACCGGCATGAAACTGACAGAGGAGCAAGGTTATATAGAGACTCCCACATCCTGATGGGAACAGGTGAACAGAGAGGATGATGCACACAAGTTCAATTCCACCAGTGGCCACCGGGGGAGCCCAGAATCCAATTTCACAACAGTACCCCCCCCTCAAGGAGGGGGCACCAAACCCTCACCAGAACCACCAGGGCGATCAGGATGAGCCCTATGAAAGGCACGGACAAGATCGGAGGCATGAACATCAGAGGCAGTCACCCAAGAATTATCCTCCTGACCGTATCCCTTCCATTTGACCAGATACTGGAGTTTCCGTCTGGAAACACGGGAGTCTAAGATCTTTTCCACAACGTACTCCAACTCACCCTCAACCAACACCGGAGCAGGAGGCTCAACGGAAGGCACAACCGGTACCTCATACCTGCGCAATAATGACCGATGAAAAACATTATGAATAGAAAAAGATGCAGGGAGGTCCAAACGGAAGGACACAGGGTTAAGAATCTCCAATATCTTGTACGGGCCGATGAACCGAGGCTTAAACTTAGGAGAAGAAACCCTCATAGGGACAAAACGAGAAGACAACCACACCAAGTCCCCAACACAAAGCCGAGGACCAACACGACGACGGCGGTTGGCAAAAAGCTGAGTCTTCTCCTGGGACAACTTCAAATTGTCCACTACCTGCCCCCAAATCTGATGCAACCTCTCCACCACAGCATCCACTCCAGGACAATCCGAAGATTCCACCTGACCGGAGGAAAATCGAGGATGAAACCCCGAATTACAGAAAAACGGGGACACCAAGGTGGCAGAGCTGGCCCGATTATTGAGGGCGAACTCCGCCAATGGCAAAAAAGCAACCCAATCATCCTGATCCGCAGACACAAAACACCTCAAATATGTCTCCAAGGTCTGATTAGTCCGCTCGGTCTGGCCATTAGTCTGAGGATGGAAAGCAGACGAAAAAGACAAATCTATGCCCATCCTAGCACAGAATGCCCGCCAAAATCTAGACACGAATTGGGTCCCTCTGTCAGAAACGATATTCTCCGGAATACCATGCAAACGAACAACATTTTGAAAAAACAGAGGAACCAACTCGGAAGAAGAAGGCAACTTAGGCAAGGGAACCAAATGGACCATCTTAGAGAAACGGTCACACACCACCCAGATGACAGACATCTTCTGAGAAACAGGCAGATCCGAAATAAAATCCATCGAGATGTGCGTCCAAGGCCTCTTCGGAATAGGCAAGGGCAACAACAATCCACTAGCCCGAGAACAACAAGGCTTGGCCCGAGCACAAACGTCACAAGACTGCACAAAGCCTCGCACATCTCGTGACAGGGAAGGCCACCAGAAGGACCTTGCCACCAAATCCCTGGTACCAAAGATTCCAGGATGACCTGCCAACGCAGAAGAATGAACCTCAGAAATGACTCTACTGGTCCAATCATCAGGAACAAACAGTCTACCAGGTGGGCAACGATCCGGTCTATCCGCCTGAAACTCCTGCAAGGCCCGCCACAGGTCTGGAGAAACGGCAGACAATATCACTCCATCCTTAAGGATACCTGTGGGCTCAGAATTACCAGGGGAGTCAGGCTCAAAACTCCTAGAAAGGGCATCCGCCTTAACATTCTTAGAACCCGGTAGGTATGACACCACAAAATTAAACCGAGAGAAAAACAACGACCAGCGCGCCTGTCTAGGATTCAGGCGCCTGGCAGACTCAAGGTAAATTAAATTTTTGTGGTCAGTCAATACCACCACCTGATGTCTGGCCCCCTCAAGCCAGTGACGCCACTCCTCAAAAGCCCACTTCATGGCCAAAAGCTCCCGATTCCCAATATCATAATTCCGCTCGGCGGGCGAAAATTTACGGGAAAAAAAAGCACAAGGTCTCATCACGGGGCAGTCGGAACTTCTCTGCGACAACACCGCCCCAGCTCCGATTTCAGAAGCGTCGACCTCAACCTGAAAAGGAAGAGCAACATCAGGCTGACGCAACACAGGGGCGGAAGAAAAGCGGCGCTTAAGCTCCCGAAAGGCCTCCACAGCATCAGGGGACCAATCAGCAACATCAGCACCCTTCTTAGTCAAATCACTCAATGGTTTAACAACATCAGAAAAACCAGCAATAAATCGACGATAAAAGTTAGCAAAGCCCAAAAATTTCTGAAGACTCTTAAGAGAAGAGGGTTGCGTCCAATCACAAATAGCCTGAACCTTGACAGGATCCATCTCGATGGAAGAGGGGGAAAAAATGTATCCCAAGAAGGAAATCTTTTGAACCCCAAAAACGCACTTAGAACCCTTCACACACAAGGAATTAGACCGCAAAACCTGAAAAACCCTCCTGACCTGCTGGACATGAGAGTCCCAGTCATCCGAAAAAATCAGAATATCATCCAGATACACAATCATAAATTTATCCAAATAATCGCGGAAAATGTCATGCATAAAGGACTGGAAGACTGAAGGGGCATTTGAAAGACCAAAAGGCATCACCAAATACTCAAAGTGGCCCTCGGGCGTATTAAATGCGGTTTTCCACTCATCCCCCTGCTTGATTCGCACCAAATTATACGCCCCACGGAGATCAATCTTAGAGAACCACTTGGCCCCCTTTATACGAGCAAACAAATCAGTCAGCAGTGGTAACGGATATTGATATTTAACCGTGATTTTATTCAAAAGCCGATAATCAATACACGGCCTCAAAGAGCCATCTTTCTTAGACACAAAGAAAAAACCGGCTCCTAAGGGAGATGACGAAGGACGAATATGTCCCTTTTCCAAGGACTCCTTTATATATTCTCGCATAGCAGCGTGTTCAGGCACAGACAGATTAAATAAACGACCCTTAGGGTATTTACTACCCGGGATCAAATCTATGGCACAATCGCACTCCCGATGCGGAGGTAGTGAACCAAGCTTGGGTTCTTCAAAAACGTCACGATAGTCAGACAAGAATTCAGGAATCTCAGAGGGAATAGATGATGAAATGGAAACCAAAGGTACGTCCCCATGAGTCCCTTTACATCCCCAGCTTAACACAGACATAGCTTTCCAGTCGAGGACTGGGTTATGAGATTGCAGCCATGGCAATCCTAGCACCAAAACATCATGTAGATTATACAGCACCAGAAAGCGAATAATCTCCTGGTGATCCGGATTAATACGCATAGTTACTTGTGTCCAGTATTGTGGTTTATTACTAGCCAATGGGGTGGAGTCAATCCCCTTCAGAGGTATAGGAGCTTCCAAAGGCTCCAAATCATACCCACAGCGTTTGGCAAAGGACCAATCCATAAGACTCAAAGCGGCGCCAGAGTCGACATAGGCGTCCGCGGTAATAGATGATAAAGAACAAATCAGGGTCACAGATAGAATAAACTTAGACTGTAAAGTGCTAATTGAAACAGACTTGTCAAGCTTCTTAGTACGCTTAGAGCATGCTGATATAACATGAGTTGAATCACCACAATAGAAGCACAACCCATTTTTTCGTCTAAAATTCTGCCGCTCGCTTCTGGACAGAATTCTATCACATTGCATATTTTCTGGCGTCTTCTCAGTAGACACCGCCAAATGGTGCACAGGTTTGCGCTCCCGCAGACGCCTATCGATCTGAATAGCCATTGTCATGGACTCATTCAGACCCGCAGGCACAGGGAACCCCACCATAACATCCTTAATGGCATCAGAGAGACCTTCTCTGAAAATCGCCGCCAGGGCGCACTCATTCCACTGAGTAAGCACAGACCATTTACGGAATTTTTGGCAGTATATTTCAGCTTCATCTTGCCCCTGAGATAGGGACATCAAAGCTTTTTCCGCCTGAAGCTCTAAATGAGGTTCCTCATAAAGCAACCCCAAGGCCAGAAAAAACGCATCCACATTGAGCAACGCAGGATCCCCTGGTGTCAATGCAAAAGCCCAATCTTGAGGGTCGCCCCGGAGCAAGGAAATTACAATCCTGACCTGCTGTGCAGGATCTCCGGCAGAGCGAGACTTCAGGGACAAAAACAATTTGCAATTATTTTTAAAATTTTGAAAGCAAGATCTATTCCCTGAAAAAAATTCAGGCAAAGGAATTCTAGGTTCAGACATAGGTGCATGAACAACAAAATCTTGCAAATTTTGTACCTTCGTGGCGAGATTATTCAAACCTGTAGCTACACTCTGAAGATCCATTTCAAACAGGTGAACACAGAGCCATTCAAGGATTAGAAGGAGAGAAAGAGAGGAAGGCTGCAGTATAGGCAGACTAGCAAGTGATTCAATTATGAGCACACTCAGAACGAGAAAAAAAAAAAATAAAAATTTTCAGCAGACTTCTTTTTTCTCTCCTTTCTCAGCCAATAATTTAACCCTTTTGGGCCGGTCAAACTGTCATGATTCTCAATGGCGAGAGAACATAGCCCAGCATATATAAGAACTAGCTCTTGGAAGATGGAATCTAAACTGACCATGAACTAAACCTGCCGCACAATTAACAGTGGCCGGGTAGCGTGCCTACGTTTTATCCCTAGACGCCCAGCGCCAGCCGGAGGACTAACTAATCCTAGCAGAGGAAAATACAGTCCTGGCTCACCTCTAGAGAAATTTCCCCAAAAGGCAGACAGAGGCCCCCACATATATTGGCGGTGATTTAAGATGAAATGACAAACGTAGTATGAAAATAGGTTTAGCAAAATCGAGGTCCGTTTACTAGATAGCAGGAAGACAGAAAGGGCACTTTCATGGTCAGCTGAAAACCCTATCAAAACACCATCCAGAAATTACTTTAAGACTCTAGTATTAACTCATAACACCAGAGTGGCAATTTCAGATCACAAGAGCTTTCCAGACACAGTAACGAAACAGCAGCTGTGAACTGGAACAAAATGCAAAAACAAACAAGGACGAAAGTCCAACTTAGCTGGGAGTTGTCTAGTAGCAGGAACATGCAAAGAAAGGCTTCTGATTACATTGTTGACCGGCATGAAACTGACAGAGGAGCAAGGTTATATAGAGACTCCCACATCCTGATGGGAACAGGTGAACAGAGAGGATGATGCACACAAGTTCAATTCCACCAGTGGCCACCGGGGGAGCCCAGAATCCAATTTCACAACAGTAGATATACAGTATATATATATATATATATATATATATATATATATATATATATATATATATATATATATATATATATCGGTACATATAAATATATACACACACACACGTGTGTATATATATATATGTACAGTACAGACCAAAAGTTTGGACACACTTTCTCATTGAAAGATTTTTCTGTATTTTCAAGACTATGAAAATTGTACATTCACACTGAAGGCATCAAAACTATGATGTCAGAGAGGCCCGGCGCCTGCGCACTGCAGTCCTTTGCTCTGCCCTCAACAGGGCAGACAAAGTATGCCTGCGCCGGAGCCGCGGCGTGAAGACCAGAAGAGGACGTCATGGAATGAAGATAGGAGGCGCCGGAGCGGACCTGAGACACCCATCATGTGGAATTATATGCTTAACAAAAAAGTGTGAAACAACTGAAAATATGTCTTATATTCTAGGTTCTTCAAAGTAGCCACCTTTTGCTTTGATGACTGCTTTGCACACTCTTGGCATTCTCTTGATGAGCTTCAAGAGGTAGTCACCGGGAATGGTTTTCACTTCACAGGTGTGCCCTGTCAGGTTTAATAAGTGGGATTTCTTGCCTTATAAATGGGGTTGGGACCATCAGTTGTGTTGTGCAGAAGTCTGGTGGATACACAGCTGATAGTCCTACTGAATAGACTGTTAGAATTTGTATTATGGCAAGAAAAAAACAGCTAAGTAAAGAAAAATGAGTGGCCATCATTACTTTAAGAAATGAAGGTCAGTCAGTCCGAAAAATTGGGCAAACTTTGAAAGTGTCCCCAAGTGCAGTGGCAAAAACCATCAAGCGCTGCAAAGAAACTGGCTCACATGAGGACCGCCCCAGGAAAGGAAGACCAAGAGTCACCTCTGCTTCTGAGGATAAGTTTATCTGAGTCACCAACCTCAGAAATCGCAGGTTAACAGCAGCTCAGATTAGAGACCAGGTCAATGCCACACAGAGTTCTAGCAGCAGACACATCTCTACAACAACTGTTAAGAGGAGACTTGGTACAGCAGGCCTTCAGGGTAACATAGCTGCTAGGAAACCACTGCTAAGGACAGGCAACAAGCAGAAGAGACTTGTTTGGGCTAAAGAACACAAGGAATGGACATTAGACCAGTGGAAATCTGTGCTTTGGTCTGATGAGTCCAAATTTGAGATCTTTGGTTCCATCCACCGTGTCTTTGTGCGACGCAGAAAAGGTGAACGGATGGACTCTACATGCCTGGTTCCCACCATGAAGCATGGAGAAGGAGGTGTGACGGTGTGGGGGTGCTTTGCTGGTGTCACAGTTGGGGATTTATTCAAAATTAAAGGCATACTGAACCAGCATGGCTACCACAGCATCTTGCAGCGGCATGCTATTCCATCCGGTTTGCGTTTAGTTGGACGATCATTTATTTTTCAACAGGACAATGACCCCAAACACACCTCCAGGCTGTGTAAGGACTATCTGACCAAGGAGGAGAGTGATGGGGTGCTACGCCAGATAACCTGGCCTCCACAGTCACCAGACCTGAACCCAATCGAGATGGTTTGGGGTGAGCTGGACCGCAGAGTGAAGGCAAAAGGGCCAACAAGTGCTAAGCATCTTTGGGAACTCCTTCAAGATTGTTGGAAGACCATTCCCGGTGACTACCTCTTGAAGCTCATCAAGAGAATGCCAAGAGTGTGCAAAGCAGTCATCAAAGAAAAAGGTGGCTACTTTGAAGAACCTAGAATATAAGACATAACAAAAACGTATGAAACAACTGAAATTAAGTATATAATTCCACATGTGTTACTTCATAGTTTTGATGCCTTCAGTGTGAATGTACAATTTTCATAGTCATGAAAATACAGAAAAATCTTTAAAGGGAACCTGTCACCCCCCAAAGCTCACCGTCATCAGGGGCTTATCTACAGCATTCTGTAATGCTGTAGATAAGCCGCCGATGTTACCTGAAAGAGGAGAAAAAGACGTTAGATTATACTCACCCAGGGGCAGTCCCGCTCCGATGGGCGTCTCAGGTCCGGTCCAGCGCCTCCCATCTTCATTCCATGATGTCCTCTTCTGGTCTTCACGCCGCGGCTCTGGCGCAGGCGTACTTTGTCTGCCCTGTTGAGGGCAGAGCAAACTACTGCAGTGCGCAGGCGCCGAAAAGGTCAGAGAGGCCCGGCGCCTGCGCACTGCAGTACTTTGCTCTGCCCTCAACAGGGCAGACAAAGTACGCCTGCGCCGGAGCCGTGGCGTGAAGACCAGAAGAGGACGTCATGGAATGATGATAGGAGGCGCCGGAGCGGACCTGAGACACCCATTTGACCGGACCGCAGTGGGACCGCCCCTGGGAGAGTATATTCTAACCTCTTTTTCTCCTCTTTAAGGTAACATCGGGGGGCTTATCTACAGCATTACAGAATGCTGTAGATAAGCCCATGATGCCGGTGAGCTTACCTCACCATCGATTTTGGGGGTGACAGGTTCTCTTTAAATGAGAAGGTGTGTCCAAACCTTTGGTCTGTACTGTGTGTGTGTATATAATATATATGTCAGGTAAGTTTGCAAACACTTCATCCTAAGATAGATTACTTTTTCTTCTCTTTTCAGTATGAAAGCTAAATCCAGAATTTTGCTACTTTCCTAATACCAGAGTGCAAGCCATTGTGGACCCTCAGGTGTCAATTAAAGGGTTATTTATTCCCATCCTCAGATAGTTCATGTAAAAACAAGCAATTTTGCAATTTACTGCTTATTAAAATTTGCAGCTGTTCTTGAGATATTTACACGTTTAATTACGGTATAGCTCGTTGCCTAGGAAATAGACCACCGCTGATGTCTAGATTGTAATTAGTGTGCTGAAGTTGGCCGGAATTAGGAGGTCCAGCGATCCTGGCAAACTTCAAAAACAGCGGTTACAAGCTCAATAGAAAAGAGCTTGTAAGCATTGCAGATGTTCTGCTGTCTAGCAGCGGTGGTCGGTCTCCAAGGCAATGAGCTGTGAACAAAAGAAAAGTGTTAATATCTCAAGAACGGCTGAAAATTTTAATAAGCAGTGAATTGCAGAACTGATTGTATTTACAAGCTCTATCCAACAATGTCCATCTATGACGATGGGGGAAAAACCCTTTTAAATTAGTTATCCTGCGCTGTTTAAATCAGAAGTGAATGATGCCGGTAGCACTAGGACCCTGTTCACCTACCGTTTTTTTTACATTTATTTATTTTTAATTTTCTGAAGTTTTTGGTTTTAATGAGCCAGAACCCAATTTCCCGCTTGGAGGGATAAGTGTGGCCGATCTCCTGTGTTTGCAGCGTGCCCACGCTTTAAAGCGTCATTAGCAGGGGCCTATTGATTAATTGTCAAGCTGCAGCAATTAAGAATCATGCAGAGTAATTGACAGTGATTTGCGTCCGGTCGGAGGTATAATTCACCGCAATTACCTCCAATGATTCATGTAAAGGATTGACTGAGCGTGAGATCTGCGCTGACGCCGCCGCTGATCCTCAAATTGTTAAAGGTTCCTGATTATATTACTTGAAAGTGTCAGAAAACGCAATAAATTATTAACATCACCTCCAGAGTGAGCACCGTATGGCGGTAGAAAGAGTCCTGGCTATAAAATAGTGGTCATACAACAGCCACAAAATACTGTAATATAGTAAATGCATAATATTGCCAGTCAGTGCCCACAAAGCAATGTAATACAGTGCATGCATAATACTGCTATACAGTGCATACATATTGCTGCCATACAGTAACACCCTTCTAGACAAGGACCATTTAGCTCTTGGATTCGATGGTGATCCGATTAGTTGGGTCTTACCAATCACTTACCTATAGAATACCCCAATAGTAGTTGACTTTGCAAAACATAATAGTGCCATACAGCGCCCACATAGTTGTGCCAGAAAGTGCTTAATATTGCCATATAGGATAATAATGCCATACAAAGTCCACATTATGGTGCCATATGGTGTCTACATAACGGTGTTATACAGTGCCGACATTAGAGTAACATCAGTGCCATATAGGGTGCACTGTATTGATGCCATACAATTCTCACTGCCAAAATAATACTACATAATTAACCCAGATGGTGCTATATATGTCCTAAATAAAAGTTCCAAATAGTGCTCACATAATGATGCCATTCGGTTACTATACAGATGTGGAATAATTGTCCTTTACACTGCCATATAGTGCCTACGTAGTGGTGCCATAGAGTGTCTACACAATAGTGCCATAAATTGTTTATATCGTTGTCCGTATAACGCATAATAATAATTCCATACAATGTTTACATAATGGTGCTATACACTGTCAACATAATAGTGCCATATACTGTCTGCATATTAGAGTTAAAATGGCCGACACATGAGTGCCATATAGGACCCAATGTATTAATGCCATTCAGTACTTACATTGTAAGAACCACATAGTGCTGCCATAATGGTGCCATACACCACCTACTTACCGTAATACTGCAGCTTCTACTTAATTTTACCATATAGTGCCATAAATGTCCTATATAATCATTCCATATAGTGCCGACAGTAAAATAATAACATTATAGTGCTTCCATAATGGTGTCCTTTATCATAGTGCCATATAGTGCCTGCAGTGTTATACAAAGTCTATATTATAACATATTGCTTACATAATAGTGCCATAAATTGCCTATATCATAGTGCCATATAGTGCATATGTAATAATGACTCTGTATGTAACCCCTTTTGTACAGCACCATGGAATTAATGGTGCTATATAAATAAATAATAATAATAATAATAATAATGACGTACAAAGTTTACATAATAGTGCCGTGCAATGTCTAGAATTGTGCTATACAGTGTCCATATAGTAGTGCCATTATCCCATAACATAATACTGCCATACATCGGACATAGCGCATGTTTAGACACCATGGTTAGGCAGGAAGCTGTGCACATTGGGGTAATATAATAGAACTAACCCTTAGGCGGGTTTCCATTTTTTTCTTTCTAAATTGAGGAAAGTGTTGATCGCCACCTGGTGGTTAGACTGTGTAACTGATGCTATTATGAGTCGCTATGGTACTGTTATAGCTACACAGGAGATTTCTAGTAATGAGGCCAACGCTTTCCTAATCCCCCAATGATTATTAGCGCTTTCTGGGAATCTAATCATAATCTGTGGCGTCATTCACGTGTACAGAACATGACACTGCCGTCTCCTACTCAGGGAACATACGCCTCTCCATGACTGCTACATGGCGATTTTGTTTTATTGTATGTATTTTTGATACACGTTAGACCTGTCAATCAAAAGGTATAAGAACTGGTGAGCACCAATAACAGAGTACCCAGATTGTGCCATACAGTGCTCAAATCAATACACCGTGCAAAGAATAGCGCCTAGCAGCCATTTTATCTATAATAAATTGCATGTATAAGCCTATATATACACATACACATGTATAGCGTTTGCTAGAAAAGATGGACATTAAACGGATCACTCGCCAATTTACCATGGAGAGAAACGGGGGGAGAAACAAGTGGGGAGAACCATTTGTGGAGCCCACAAAACACGACCAATTGATCCAATGTAAAAAGATTTTATTTAGGCACCGTAATACTATATATTATGGCAAAACACTTGGTGAGTGTAATATATTAGTAGCAGTATGATCCATGCTATATACCATTTTTTGAGCAGAGTATAATAAGTACATCTATATGTAGTGTGGTGTGTCCAGGTTACAGCGCTGTTTTTTGCACATTGCGCTTTTTGTCCGGGGTTACACACGTTCCCCACGTTGTCTGTATCCTGAATTTCATGTTCAATAAAATCTTTTTACATTGGATCAATTGGTCGTGTTTTGTGGGTTCCACAAATGGTTCTCCCCACTTGTTTCTCCCCCCGTTTCTCTCCAGTGCTCAAATCAATAGTGCATTCTGCGCCTGGACAATGACACATAACACTCAGATAAATAGTGCCATACAGTGGGCAAATTAATAGTTTGTAAAGAGCCCAGATAAATAGTACTATACAGTAGGCAAATTAATAGTCTGTAAAGAGCCCAGATAAATAGTGCCATGCAGTGGGCAAATTAATAGTCTGTAAAGTACCCAGATAAATTGTGGCATGCAGTGGGCAAATTAATAGTCTGTAAAGAGCCCAGATAAATAGTACTATACAGTAGGCAAATTAATAGTCTGTAAAGTACCCAGATAAATTGTACTATACAGTAGGCAAATTAATAGTCTGTAAAGTACCCAGATAAATTGTGCCATGCAGTGGGCAAATTAATAGTCTGTAAAGAGCCCAGATAAATAGTACTATACAGTAGGCAAATTAATAGTCTGTAAAGTACCCAGATAAATTGTGCCATACAGTGGGCAAATTAATAGTCTGTTAAGAGCCCAGATAAATAGTACTATACAGTAGGCAAATTAATAGTCTGTAAAGTGCCCAGATAAATAGTACTATACAGTAGGCAAATTAATAGTCTGTAAAGAGCCCAGATAAATTGTGCCATACAGTGGGCAAATTAATAGTCTGTTAAGAGCCCAGATAAATAGTACTATACAGTAGGCAAATTAATAGTCTGTAAAGTGCCCAGATAAATAGTACTATACAGTAGGCAAATTAATAGTCTGTAAAGAGCCCAGATAAATTGTGCCATACAGTGGGCAAATTAATAGTCTGTAAAGAGCCCAGATAAATAGTACTATACAGTAGGCAAATTAATAGTCTGTAAAGAGCCCAGATAAATAGTACTATACAGTAGGCAAATTAATAGTCTGTAAAGAGCCCAGATAAATAGTGCCATGCAGTGGGCAAATTAATAGTCTGTAAAGAGCCCAGATAAATTGTGCCATACAGTGGGCAAATTAACAGTGTAAAATGGCCAGATAAATAGTGCCATACATTGGGCAAATAGTTTGTAAAGTGCCCAGCCAGATAAATAGTGGGCAAATTAATAGTTTGTAAAGTACTCACCCAGATAAATAGTACCATGCAGTGTGCAAATTAATTGTCTGTAAAGTGCCCAGATAAATAGTGCCACATAGTGGGCAAATTAATAGTCTGTTAAGTGCCCAGATAAATAGTGCTATACAGTGGGCAAAGTAATAGTTTGTAAAGTGCCCACCCAGATAAATAGTGCCATACAGTGTGAAAATTAATAATCTGTAAAGTGCCCAGATAAATAGGTTGGCACCCTAAATAGTCGATGTGGCACATGAAAAACCCTAGAGTCCCCTATGCTAGCCAATATACAACATAAAATAAACAAAATTATATATATATATATATATATATATATACATTTATACACTTCACATCAGTATAAATCATAATCCTCAGAATTAGCCAATCACACTTACCCTCATGTTACATAATACTCGGTACACGGCCGCAGTCATTTACAGCTATTCGGATTAATCCCATATAATGTTTTAATGTTCTAGGAGAATTTTCCTGACATTTTCTTTCAGTTGCATTGTAAAGTAAAATCCATGGTCCGTAAACAGCTGACAACAAAGAAAAGGGATCTCATTGGTGAAAGTGATCAGTCAGGAGGGGACAAAAGTTTCCAAGACATTAGATTTACCATAGAAAACTGAAGATGTCATCAATACGTGGCTTAAATTTGGCACAACAATGACATTCCCTAGAACTGGATGTCCCTCAAAAATGATTAAAAGACAAGAAAATTGTCCCTTTAAACTGACAAGAGGCCGACAGCAACATTAAAGGAGCTGCAGGAATTTCTGGCAAGTACTGGTTGTGTACTGCATGAGACAACAATGTCCGCATTCCCTGAGGATGGATTTTTATTGATGTGGAGTATATATATATTTGTTTATTGTATGTTGTATATTGCCTAGCATATGGGACACTAGAGTTTTTCAGGGACTGCTGACGTTGAGCGGGGGAGCCATGTTGACTATTTAGGGTGATTACACAAGAACCACAAGACGGATTTCTTCACCCCAGGTATCATTGTAATCAGTATAACAGCGCCGACCTGACACTCTCTCTAGGTTACTGAGCACAATCCTGCTGACAGGTTCCCTTTAACATCCAGTAAGGAAAAAAAGATCATCAGCAAACTAGGGGTAAAAAAAGGGGAACTAAGGGGCAAAGTGATACACCAACATGCAGAAAAAAAGGGACATTTTCAAGGACGCAACAGAGTCCATGGGAATGATGGACATTTGTCCTTTATATTCTACCTGTAATCCCATTTGAAGTTCACATGTGATCCACTAGATGGCGATGAAGTAATGGGAATTTTGTGATTCAAAGATGGTAGAAGAGCAATCCCTTTAAATTCACCCAATTTTTATTGTTTATTGCTGACCCCCATAGTTAGAACAATGAATTAATAAGATATCAGCACAGTAACCTGACGAATGACAGCCAGCAGACGGCAAGGCACTGTTCTAGCACAGCAGGGCAATGCAGGTGGACTCCAGGCACGAGAACAATTAATTCTGCAGTGCAACGTGCAGTGCCGGACAACATTGGTAACAAGGTGCAGAATTTAGTGTTCACTATGTGGCTGTCCGGTGCGGGAAGCAAGAATTTATCGAAATGACCCCAACTGGAGGACCTAGAACATCATGGATATGGTGTGTCTCTGTGCTTGGGAAAGATGGGTGACAGCAGCTGGTATAGCAGACATTAGGGCTATTGCCCCATATATACAGTGCAGCAACATACGCCACAGATACACTGCAGTCACATACCTTATATATACAGTGCAGACACATACCCCATGTATAGTGTATATACCCCATATATACAGCGCAGACGCATACCCCATGTATACAGTGCAGCAACATACCTTATATATAGTGCAGACACATACCCCATGTATAGTGTATATACCCCATATATACAGCGCAGACGCATACCCCATGTATACAGTGCAGCAACATACCTTATATATACAGTGCAGACGCATACACCATGTAGTGTATATACCCCATATATGCAGTGCAGACGCATACCCCATGTATAGTGTATATACCCCATATATGCAGTGCAGACGCATACCCCATATATATAGTGCAGACGCATACCCCATGTATACAGTGCAGACGCATACCCCATGTATACAGTGCAGACGCATACCCCATGTATACAGTGCAGACGCATACCCCATGTATACAGTGCAGACGCATACCCCATGTATACAGTGCAGACGCATACCCCATGTATACAGTGCAGACGCATACCCCATGTATACAGTGCAGACGCATACCCCATGTACACAGTGCAGACGCATACCCCATGTACACAGTGCAGACGCATACCCCATGTACACAGTGCAGACGCATACCCCATGTACACAGTGCAGACGCATACCCCATGTACACAGTGCAGACGCATACCCCATGTATACAGTGCAGACGCATACCCCATGTATACAGTGCAGACGCATACCCCATGTATACAGTGCAGACGCATACCCCATGTACACAGTGCAGACGCATACCCCATGTATACAGTGCAGACGCATACCCCATGTATACAGTGCAGACGCATACCCCATGTATACAGTGCAGACGCATACCCCATGTATACAGTGCAGACACATACCCCATGTACACAGTGCAGAACCATACCCCATGTACACAGTGCAGAACCATACCCCATGTACACAGTGCAGAGGAATACCCCATGTACACAGTGCAGACGCATACCCCATGTACACAGTGCAGACGCATACCCCATGTACACAGTGCAGACGCATACCCCATGTATACAGTGCAGACGCATACCCCATGTATACAGTGCAGACGCATACCCCATGTATACAGTGCAGACGCATACCCCATGTACACAGTGCAGACGCATACCCCATGTACACAGTGCAGAGGAATACCCCATGTACACAGTGCAGACGCATACCCCATGTACACAATGCAGACACATACCCCATGTATACAGTGCAGACGCATACCCCATGTATACAGTGCAGACGCATACCCCATGTATACAGTGCAGAACCATACCCCATGTACACAGTGCAGAGGCATACCCCATGTATACAGCGCAGACCCATACCCCATGTACACAATGCAGACGCATACCCCATGTATACAGTGCAGACGCATACCCCATGTATACAGTGCAGAACCATACCCCATGTATACAGTGCAGAACCATACCCCATGTACACAGTGCAGATGCATACCCCATGTATACAGTGCAGAACCATACCCCATGTACACAGTACAGACCCATACCCCATGTACACAGTGCAGACGCATACCCCATGTATACAGTGCAGACGCATACCCCATGTATACAGTGCAGACGCATACCCCATGTATACAGTGCAGAACCATACCCCATGTACACAGTGCAGACGCATACCCCATGTATACAGTGCAGACCCATACCCCATGTACACAATGCAGACGCATACCCCATGTATACAGCGCAGACCCATACCCCATGTACACAATGCAGACGCATACCCCATGTATACAGTGCAGAACCATACCCCATGTACACAGTGCAGACGCATACCCCATGTATACAGTGCAGACGCATACCCCATGTACACAGTGCAGACGCATACCCCATGTACACAGTGCAGACGCATACCCCATGTACACAGTGCAGACGCATACCCCATGTACACAGTGCAGACGCATACCCCATGTATACAGCGCAGACCCATACCCCATGTACACAATGCAGATGCATACCCCATGTACACAGTGCAGACGCATACCCCATGTATACAGTGCAGAACCATACCCCATGTATACAGTGCAGACCCATACCCCATGTATACAGTGCAGACGCATACCCCATGTATAGTGTATATACCCCATATACAGTACAGACCAAAAGTTTGGACACATCTCATTTAAAGATTTTTCTGTATTTTCATGACTATAATAATAATAATAATCTTTATTTATATAGCGCCAACATATTACGCAGCGCTTTATAGTTTAACAGTTTCAAACACAACAGTCATAGGTAACAATGTTAATAATACAGTAATAAAGCAAAATAAGACAAAATAAGACGACCCTGCTCGTGAGAGCTTACAATCTACAATGAGGTGGTGGAGATACAAAGTACAGGTGTGTATTTACAATGATGTATTTACAATGATGGTCCAGCCATCTTCAGGGGGTGGGGGGTAGATAGAGATAGTGAATGGGCTACACACACACACAAACATAAAATGACTGATTAGGGAACGTGATAGGCCGCTCTGAACAAATGAGTTTTGAGCGAGCGCCTAAAACTATGCAAGTTGTGGATGGTCCTAATATCTTGGGGTAGAGCATTCCAGAGGATTGGCGCAGCACGGGAGAAGTCTTGGAGTTGTGAGTGGGAGGTACGGATTAGTGCAGAGGTTAGTCGAAAGTCGTTTGCAGAGCTCAGCGGTCTGCTAGGCCGATAGACAGAAATGAGGGAGGAGATGTAAGGGGGTGCCGCACTGTGGAGAGCTTTGTGGGTGAGAACAAGTACTTTGAATTGTATCCTGTAATGAATGGGCAGCCAGTGTAACGACTGGCGAAGAGCAGACACGTCCGAGTAACGATTAGCCAGATGGACGACCCTAGCTGCTGCATTAAGGATAGACTGGAGAGGGGAAAGTCGCGTGAGGGGGAGGCCAATTAATAGAGAGTTGCAGTAGTCCAGACGGGAGTGGATTAGGGCGACAGTGAGAGTTTTTGTGGTCTCCATGGTGAGAAAAGGGCGTATTCTAGAGATGTTCTTTAGGTGTAAGCGGCACGAGCGGGCAAGAGATTGTATGTGGGAGGTGAAGGAGAGATCGGAGTCAAACATAACACCCAGACAGCGTGCCTGCTGCCGGGGTGTTATTATGGTGCCACCCACGGAGAGGGAGATGTCAGATTTAGGGAGGCTAGTAGAAGGCGGGAGCAGAAGAAGTTCAGTTTTGGAGAGGTTGAGTTTCAGATAGAGAGCGGACATGATGTTAGAGACTGCAGACAGACAGTCAGTGGCGTTCTGTAGTACAGCGGGGGTAAGGTCAGGGGCTGACGTATATAGTTGTGTCATCAGCATAAAGATGGTACTGAAAGCCAAATCTGCTGATAGTCTGTCCAATTGGGGCCGTGTAGAGGGAGAAGAGAAGGGGGCCAAGGACTGAGCCCTGAGGTACCCCGACAGTGAGAGGAAGAGCTGAAGTGGAGCCGGAGAACAGAGCACTGAAGGAGCGTTCAGAAAGATAGGAAGAGAACCAGGAGAGAGCAGTGTCCTTGATGCCTAGTGACTGGAGCCTAGAGAGTAGGAGAGGGTGGTCAACAGTGTCGAAAGCTGCAGAAAGATCGAGGAGAATGAGCAGAGAGTGGTCACCGTTACATTTTGCTGTCAGAAGGTCATTGGTCACCTTGATGAGTGCAGTTTCTGTTGAATGTAGGGGGTGGAACCCGGACTGTGAAGGGTCTAGGAGGGAATGAGTGGAGAGGTAACGGGTAAGGCGGGAGTAGACTAGGCGCTCCAGGAGTTTTGAGATGAAGGGGAGATTGGAGAACGGTCTGTAGTTGTTTGCGCATGATGGGTCAAGGGTGGGTTTTTTTAGTAATGGAGTAATGATAGAGTGTTTGAAGGAGGAGGGGAAAATGCCAGAGGAGAGGGAGAGATTAAAGATTGTAGATAGGTGAGTTGTGACGACTGGAGAGAGAGACTGGAGGAGGTGTGAGGGAATGGGGTCGGTGGTGCATGTAGTTGGACGAGAAGAGGAGAGGAGCTTGGAGACTTCTTCTTCTGTGATGGGATCGAATGTGGAGAGTGAGCCAGGGGAGATGCAGGGAGGAATGGGAGTCATTGCACTTGGTGTCTGGGAGCGGATTTCCCGACGGATATTGTCTATTTTCTCTATAAAGTGGGAGGCCAGGTCATCAGCACAAATGTCTGTGATAGGGGCTTGTGCCTTTGGCCTGAGTAGGGAGTGAAAGGTGTCAGTCATCTCTTCTGGGGCGATTGTCGCCGCCCCCTCAGCGCTGTTTTTGTCCGAAATCCGGCGCCTGTGTTAATGCATTATGCACAGTGCGGGGAGGGGCGGGGATTCAGTAACAGGGTGGCCGCACTGCCCGCACAGGCGCAGACCGGAACCCGGCATCAGAGCTAGAACGGCCAATGCTCTATGCGCCTGCTCCAGGCAGAAGAGCAGAGCGCAGGTGCCGGATTTCAGACGAAAACAGCGCTGAGGGGGCGGCGACAATCGCCCCAGAAGAGATGACTGACGGCAGTTGGGCGCTTCAAAGAGGAGGCTTCAGACCTGCCTCCAGGTACAAAGATAGGTATTTGAGCAAAATTATAAATACCTTTATTGTGGGAATATCAGCAACAAAAACTAAAAGAGTCACCTTGTTAGACTGCAGCATTACTGCTGCACAAGGTGGCTCTTTTAGTTTATAACGGCTGGAGTGGGTGACAGTGTCCCTTTAAGAAATTAAGGTCAGTCAGTCCGAAAAATTGGGAAAACTTTGAAAATGTCCCCAAGTGCAGTGGCAAAAACCATCAAGCGCTACGAAGAAACTGGCTCACATGAGGACCACCCCAGGAAAGGAAGACCAAGAGTCACCTCTGCTTCTGAGGATAAGTTTATCCGAGTCACCAGCCTCAGAAATCGCAGGTTAACAGCAGCTCAGATTAGAGACCAGGTCAATGCCACACAGAGTTCTAGCAGCAGACACATCTCTACAACAACTGTTAAGAGGAGACTTTGTGCAGCAGGCCTTCATGGTAAAACAGCTGCTAGGAAACCACTGCTAAGGACAGGCAACAAGCAGAAGAGACTTGTTTGGGCTAAAGAACACAAGGAATGGACATTAGACCAGTGGAAGTCTGTGCTTTGGTTTGAGGAGTCAAAATTTGAGATCTTTGGTTCCAACCACCATGTCTTTGTGCGACGCAGAAAAGGTGAACGGATGGACTCTACATGCCTGGTTCCCACCGTGAAGCATGGAGGAGGAGGTGTGATGGTGTGGGGGTGCTTTGCTGGTGACACTGTTGGGGATTTATTCAAAACTGAAGGCATACTGAACCAGCATGGCTACCAAAGCATCTTGCAGCGGCATGCCATTCCATCCAGTTTGCATTTAGTTGGACCATCATTTATTTTTCAACAGGACAATGACCCCAAACACACCTCCAGGCTGTGTAAGGGCTATTTGACCAAGAAGGAGAGTGATGGGGAGCTACACCAGATGACCTGGCCTCCACAGTCACCAGACCCGAACCCAATCGAGATGGTTTGGGGTGAGCTGGACCACAGAGTGAAGGCAAAAGGGCCAACAAGTGCTAAGCATCTCTGGGAACTCCTTCAAGATTGTTGGAAGACCATTCCCGGTGACTACCTCTTGAAACTCATCAAGAGAATGCCAAGAGTGTGCAAAGCAGTCATCAAAGCAAAAGGTGGCTACTTTGGAGAACCTAGAATATAAGACATAATTTCAGTTGTTTCACACTTTTTTGTTAAGTATATAATTCCACATGTGTTAATTCATAGTTTTGATGCCTTCAGTGTGAATGTACAATTTTCATAGTCATGAAAATACAGAAAAATCTTTAAATGAGGTGTGTCCAAACTTTTGGTCTGTACTGTATGCAGTGCAGACCCATACCCCATGTATACAGTGCAGACCCATACCCCATGTATGCAGTGCAGACCCATACCCCATGTATACAGTGCAGAACCATACCCCATGTACACAGTGCAGATGCATACCATGTATACAGTGCAGACGCATACCCCATGTATACAGTGCAAAACCATACCCCATGTATGCAGTGCAGACCCATACCCCATGTATACAGTGCAGAACCATACCCCATGTACACAGTGCAGATGCATACCCCATGTATACAGTGCAGACCCATACCCCATGTATGCAGTGCAGACCCATACCCCATGTATACAGTGCAGAACCATACCCCATGTACACAGTGCAGACGCATACCCCATGTATACAGTGCAGACGCATACCCCATGTATACAGTGCAGAACCATACCCCATGTACAGTGCAGATGCATACCCCATGTATACAGTGCAGACGCATACCCCATGTATACAGTGCAGAACCATACCCCATGTACACAGTGCAGATGCATACCCCATGTATACAGTTCAGACGCATACCCTATGTATACAGTGCAGAACCATACCCCATGTATACAGTGCAGACGCATACCCCATGTACACAGTGCAGACGCATACCCCATGTACACAGTGCAGACGCATACCCCATGTACACAGTGCAGAACCATACCCCATGTATACTGTATATACCCCATGTATACAGTGCAGACGCATACCCCATGTATACAGTGCAGACATATACCCCGAAGATACAGTTTATAGACGTGTAACATCTTTCCAGGTTCCTGGCCCTTGTACACTTTGGCAGCGCGCGGTGATGCGCCTTTGTTGCGGGCAATGCATGAGAACGTCAGTCCTATTTTATTCCTGGGACATTTGGTGCTGGTAAATACTTGTCTGGTTCTCAGTACTCCTTCCTGAGACCCCCCGGGGCGAGGCTGTCAGCTATTTATACCCATGAGCCTCGGACATCTACTGCCAGTCAATACGGTCATCGTACCTGGTCTACAGCCCTAGTTCTTGCTCCTGGTGATTTATCCTGTTTTCATATCTCGCCTTGCATTTTCTTCACCCACTTTCTTCCTGATTTTGTCTCTGACATGATTTCATGATTTCTTGGTGTTAACCCTGCATGATGACCTTCCTTGCCACCAGCTTGCCCCACCAATCGGCAGCTGGCTCCATAGCCCCAGCCCAGGGGTCCGGACAGTGCAACCATAACACACAAATGTTATATATACAGTGCAACACATGTTCCACATCTACAGTGTAGTAGGACATGGGGTCTGCCCTTGTCTGGGGCCATGTCCCTTTAAATGAGCAAAATAGTCATAAAAATTCATTGATGATCGATTCCATCCCATGTGCCACGAGGTACAACAGAGGAGGCTAACGACCAAATCCTGTAAGGTGATGGTGGGGGAGAAGCATCTCAGCGGGAGGCAGGAGGGAATCTGCCACCAACAGTCTCATGTGGCTCCGATCACGGACTTCATGTCAATATCTCCTGACAGGTACCATAAGCACCTGAGGCCGCTGTGGAGACTTGCCGAGAGTTGTGCGCTCCGGAGCAAAGCTGCTAATTAATGGGGAATAAATAATTAGATCAGAGCCACATATAAGTCCTCAAACGGACAGAACAAAACTCCCCAATAGTACATATAATCCGAAAAAAGGAGTCACAAAACTGCCATTAAAGGTGTATAAAAGTTACAACATTTATTAACAACCATTATATATTAAAATGCTCAGATGAAATACAAAACTCATAATCATGATAGGGTAATATTGTGAATCACGGATATAGGTAACAAAAACCACATAACACACCTAAAGTCTACGACTTGAGGTCACAGGTTCACTTGGAAAAAGTATACTAAAGGTAATTGCACATTACTAGTCCCACTAAGGACCCATACAAATTGCAAGTCTATATTAACATATAGGACCACCATATGGGTGAGGTCCGGTCCTATATGTTAATATAGACTTGCAATTTGTATGGGTCCTTAGTGGGACTAGTAATGTGCAATTACCGTACCTTTAGTATACTTTTTCCAAGTGAACCTGTGACCTCAAGTCGTAGACTTTAGGTGTGTTATGTGGTTTTTGTTACCTATATCCGTGATTCACAATATTACCCTATTATGATTATGAGTTTTGTATTTCATCTGAGCATTTTAATATATAATGGTTGTTAATAAATGTTGTAACTTTTATACACCTTTAATGGCAGTTTTGTGACTCCTTTTTTCGGATTATATGTAATTAATGGGGAAGAGTCAATCATCCGTCCAGGCATTATTATTTGGCGAGGTGGACAGTGGCACTGTTTTAGGGACATATGGCACTGATTATGGGGAGAGGACTTTGACCCACATCACACCAGATAGGTTCTTGAAGTAGATGTGATACTATCAGAGAAAAAGAGAGGAAGTCATTTTTCCTCCAGCATCCAACTTCATTGAATTTCCCCAGGTTAAAGCAAAAGGGGGCATATGAAATATGGAAGCTACGGTCACAAGTGCAATCATCTGATATCTAAAGGCCTCAGTTTCTTCCTTCCATCTTCTCAGACTGCAGGAGACAAGGCGATCACAAGGGTCAGTAAGAATTCAGGTCAGAAGAGCTGAGGAACGTTCTCTGATGGCGGATTCATCACTAAAAGGTCACCCACATGCCCTATCAATAAAAATATATTGCGGCTGCTCATGATGATTCTCTGGGCTGTGACAGATCAGAACCTTCTGTTTTCCTTGCAGACGTTATTATGAGGCCGTCTCTTCCAGCAGGACGCCTGATCGGTCCCTCTCCTCTTCCTCTGCCAAATGAAATTGCTTTTCTTAAGAATTTCATAGTCTTCGCCCCATATGTGTTCCACGCTGGCAAAGGCGGAGAAGCTTGTGGGCGATCCAGCATGTGGCACACTCCACCATCCCCCTATATACACCCCTGCCTAAATGTCTATTACCAGAATCACCCCGAGTGGGAACATCCGGTCCTGGAGAGGAGTGTGGGGGGATCTGATCGGGGGCAAAGTGGGGAGGCCTGATCTGTGGTGGAATAGGGAGGCCATGATTGGAGGAACTGTGGTTGGGTCCTGGCCTCTCCAGGTCACCCACAGATTTTCAATTGGATTCAGGTCTGGGCCATTCCAACACTTTGATCTTCTTCTGGTCATCTAGTCATTCTTTTGTTGATCTGGAGGTATTCTTAGGGTCATTGTCATGCTTAAAGGTAAAATTCCCCTTCATCTTTACCTTTTTAGCTTTCAGAAGCCTAAAGGTTTTGTTGCACAATTGACTGATAATTGGAACTGTTCCTATTCCCCTTCACCTTGACTAAAGCCCCAATTCCAGCTGCCGAAAAACAGCCCCGAAAGTAAAATGATTTCTTCCACCGTGCTTCACTGTGGGTATGGTGTTCTTTTGCTGATGTGCAATTTTTTTTTTGCACATACATTTGGAACTATGGCAAAAAGGTTCACCTTGGACTCATCAAACCATCACACATTTTTCCACATGTTTTAGTCAGACTTGATGTAGGTTTTGGCAAAACATAGCTGGGCTAGGATTGTTTTGTTTTTTTTTGTAAGAAAAGGCTTCCGTCTTGCCAACCTGCCCCACAGGCCAGACTGTTATGATCCGGTGACTTTGGAGCCGCATGAACTTTCTCTGGAGTAGGTGGAAACTGTACTGACCGCAAAACCTGAACTAACACCGCAACTAGAAGTAGCCGTGGGGTGTACCTAACACATCCTAGACACCTCGACACAGCCGGAGGACTAAATACCCCTATAGATAGAAATAGGAATACTACCTTGCCTCAGAGCAGAACCCCAAAGGATAGGCAGCCCCCCACGAATATTGACTGTGAGTAGGAGACGAAAGACACACGCAGGCAGAAAACAGGATTCAGCAAAAGAGGCCACTCTAGCTAAATAGGGAAAGATAGGACAGAATACTAAGCGGTCAGTATTAAAACCCTTCCAAAAATATCCACAGCAGATAATACAAAAAGTTCCACAATCTAACTAAAGACATGGAATGTATATCTGCCACTCCAGAGAATCCAACAAGACTGAGAAAATACTGACACAATCTAAGCTGGACAAAAAACACTGAATAGCACAGAATTATTAAGCACACAGCATGTGTGCCACAGAAACAAAACCAGACACTTAGGCTACTTTCACACTAGCGTTAACTGCAATCTGCCACAATGCGTCGTTTTGCCGAAAAAACGCATCCTGCAAAAGTGTTTGCAGGATGCGTTTTTTCCCCATAGACTAACATTAAGCGACGTATTGCGACGGATTGACACACGTCGCAACCGTCGTGCGACGGTTGCGCCGTGTTGTGGCTGACCGTCGGGACCAAAAAACGCTACATGTAACGTTTTTTGCTCACGACGGTCCGCTTTTTCCGACCGCGCATGCGCGGCC